>NC_141693.1:979812368-980466118 GCF_964263255.1 Lissotriton vulgaris
AGAAGGAGTTGAAGGACAGGATGTACAGGCTTTTGTCGTCACCTTGTTGAGGGGGGCTTTCCCCGAACTGAGTGCCTGGGACTTTGAGAAGGAGGTCCAGCGAGCACACCGATTTCTCTTGACCCAAAAGAAAAATTATCGAGTATCCCAATCTGACAGACCTAGAGCTATCCTTGTGTATGTGGGTAATTACCTCCATAGGCAAGAGGTTATGGATAAGGCAAAGCCTGAGGCCAGACGTTCGTTTGATGGTACCACATTTTTCGCTCGCCCGGACTTCTGCCACTCTACGGTGGAAAGGAGATGGTGATTAAGACAGCTGATACCCGCCTTTCAGGGTCTGGGATGTGAGGCCTATCTGTTGTATCAGGCGCGCCTTAAAGTGCTAGTAAATGGACGGCTTAGAATGTTCTTTTCCAAGATTAAAGCTCAAGCGTACCTTACAGAACTGAGGGAACAGAAGGGGAAATGAGTGTTCAGCTCTCTGCTGCAATTATGATTGTGGCTATTTCTGGTGGGATTTAGCGTATTATCTATATATCTATATATATAAAAACAAAGGTATGTCTGTTTGTCCCTCATGCATTACTACACCATTCATCCGATCGCCATGAAACTTGGGAAGTTGTTGAGTACACTCCTGCGATGGTTTCTGGCAAAAAATAAATAAATAAATAAATATAATAAAAAATTGTTAAAAGTTGTTGAGTACACTCCCGCGAAGGTTTCTGGCAAAAAAAAAGAAAAATGTGTTAAATATCGCCCCCCCGCCCCCCAGGGCCCTCATAATCTTTCCAATACTGAACGTTTATAGTTTACGGTGCGACTCGCTTTTGCAATGACCATCAACAAAGCATAAGGACAATCGCTGGAAGTGTGTGGACTAAATTTGGAGAAGAACAATAGTTACTTACCTGTAATCTGTGGTTCTCCAGTATTGGTGTCTTTCATAGATTCACATGCCTGAATCATTCCCGGTCGTCGGAGTGGGAGTCCCACGGTACATAAAATAGCAATAATATGCCATAAATATGCAGTAAATACCTATTAGAATAAACCAGGAAGTAAAGTAGCCCAGCTACAGTAGGAAAAAAACTTCCACATCTAGGACTATCCCAGTCGTTTTGTATAGTCCAAACTACAGCCAATCAGGCGCCAGCACCCACCAGAATGTTCTCCCCAGAGGCTCAGGCTCTCAGATTTTCTCGCAAGGAGTGAAGGTAACTCAAAATAGCCTAACAAAAGCCTCTGAGGGGAGGTGGGCGGGTTGCATGTGAATCTATGAAAGACACCAATACTGGAGAACCACAGATTACAGGTAAGTAACTATTGTTCTTCTCCAGTATTAGGGGTGTCTTTCATAGATTCACATGCCTGAATCAGAGTAGTTAGCAGTACATCCTTGTCAGGCAGATGATCATGTTTGTCAAGCTTGTCAGTATATAGTACATAAAACAGTATAAACTGAATATACACATATCGTTTACGCATAGTAGAATACAATCCTGCAAGCAAAAGTAACAAACATAGCATAAACAGAGCCTGACAGTAATAAAGGAGGTGGGAAAACAGAGGCTCACCTTATTTGAAAAGGTTCCGCAGGACTGCTCGACCCACAGACGTATCTGCTTCGCTGGCTGTCTCCAGACAGTAATGCTTGGTAAATGTATGGCGACTAGCCCAAGTAGCCGCTCTGCAAATTTGCGGAATTGGAACTCCAGCAAACAAAGCCGTTGATGAAGATATTGCTCTTGTGGAATGAGCTCTAGGAGCTGTTTGCAACGGTCGCCCCGCTTGCATATGACAAAAGGCAATGGCAGAAGAAATCCATCTTGCAATTGTTTGTTTAGAAACTGCCTGCCCCTTACGAATAGCACCGTAGGTGATGAACAGCTGATTGGAAGAACGCAAGGCGGATGTTCTCTGCAGATAGAATTTAAGACATCTCTTGACATCCAAGGTATGCAATGCCTTTTCCGCTTGTAATTGCGGATTAGGAAAGTATGTTTTCAGAATTATAGGTTCGTTGAGGTGGAATTCCAAGGGTACCTTGGGGATGTACTTTGGATTAGTGCGGAGCACTACAGAGTCGCTTGTAAATTGCAGAAAAGGCTGTTGAATTGTAAAGGCCTGGAGGTCACTGACTCTTCTGGCGGATGTCAATGCCAGTAACAAAGCTACCTTCCACGAGAGATATTTGAGGTCACCCTTGTGAATGGGTTCGAAAGGATGACGCATAAGTTGTGCCAAGACCACGTTGAGATGCCACATCGGAGGAGGTCGACGTACTGGAGGGAACATCCTAAAGAGCCCTTTGAAGAATTGTTGTACAATCCTAGCCGAGTACAAGGAAGTAGTACCGTCTTGCCGATATCTGGATATCGCTGCCAGGAACACTTTTAAAGTTGCGTGAGATAGACCTAATTTTGCCAAATGTAGGAAGAATGGTAGAATCTCTTCCGGCGTTGCTGAAAACGGGTGAATTCCGTTTGCCTGACACCAGATGCAGAAACGTCTCCATTTTAGACTGTAAGTCTTTATTGTGGACGGTGCCCTCGCTTTGGCCAGTACCTCTTTGCATTCCTCTGGGATGTTCAAGTGGGCGAACTCACGGTATTCAGGCGCCAGGCTGCTAATTTCAGAGATGCTGGATCTGGATGACAGACCTGACCGTTCTGCATACTGAGTAAGTTTGGGACTGGATCCAACTGAATTGGTTTGCACTCTGATAGTAGGAGGAGTTCCATGAACCAATACTGGCGCGGCCATCTGGGTGCAATCAGGATTAGTCTGCACGGTTCCTTCTTCATTTTCCGCAGAACTCTGGGTACAAGTGGGATAGGTGGAAATGCGTACGCATAACTCAGGGACCAGTCCAGTGAAAACGCATTCCCTTGAGAGTCTTTTTGGGGATGCCAGCTTGCAAAGAGCTTGCATTTGCTGTTGGTCTTCGTAGCAAACAGATCTAGGTCTGGGCGACCCCATAGTCGAAAGATGTGATCCACCGTCTGTTGCTGAAGCTCCCACTCGTGAGTGGAGACCTTCGTCCTGCTGAGTGTGTCTGCCAAGACATTCTCTATACCTGGAACGTGCACCGCTTGAAGATTTACATCGTGTTCCAAAGCCCACGTCCACAACTCCTGGGCTTCCTGGGAGAGGAGGAGAGATCGAGTTCCCCCCTGCTTGTTGACGTAGTGCATGCTTGTTGTGTTGTCCGTTTTTATCAACACATTGGAACCCTGAATGACTGCATGAAACGCCTTGAGCGCCAGAGAAATGGCTCTCAGTTCCAAGCGGTTTATGTGCCAACGCTTTTGCAGGGCAGACCACTTGCCACTGATAGTGAGGCCTTGAAGGTGCGCTCCCCAGCCCTCGAGAGACGCATCTGTCGTGATGGTGAGGCTTGGTGGCTCCTGGAGAAACGCGCACCCCTTTTGAAGATGTCGTTTTTGCGCCCACCATCTTAGTGAGTTTTGCATTATTGGTGTGATCCTGATCATATCTTCGAACGTTCCGGAGACCTGTAACCACTGCAGGGTCAGTTCTTCCTGGAGGGGCCTCATTCTGAGGCGACAGTTCGGTAGCAATGGGATGCAAGAAGAGACCATCCCCAGAAAGGATTTGAATATCCGAACAGAAACTGACTTTTTTGACAACAGTTTCTGTGCCATGTTCTTTATTCTGGGTTGCCTCTCCTCCGAGACAAAGGCTCGGAGTCTCTGAGTGTCCAAAGTTGCTCCCAAGAAAGCTTGTCTTTGCGACGGTTCCAGTTTGGATTTTTCGCGGTTGATGGAAAGGCCCAGGGATTTGAACAGGTGTAGACACTGTTGTAGATGCGAATGAACGACTGCTCGAGAACTGGCCTTTATAAGGCAGTCGTCTAAGTATGGGAATATTTGGATTCCCTTTAGTCGGAGATGCGCCGCTACCGGAGCCAGAACCTTGGTAAAAACCCTCGGCGCCGATCGTAGTCCAAAAGGAAGAACCTTGAATTGATAATCCCTGCCAGCCACCCTGAAGCGCAGGAACTTTCTGTGACGAGGTAGAATTGGAATATGGAAGTATGCATCTTGGAGATCTAAGGTGACCATGTGATCCCCTGCTGCCAAAAGATGCAATATTTCCTGGAGCGATAGCATTCTGAATGTTAATTTTCTCAAGTACTTGTTCAGAGCGCGAAGATCTAGAATCGGGCGCCACTCTCCATTCTTTTTCCTTATTAGAAAGAATCTGGAGTAAAAGCCCATTCCTCTCATCCTTTGAGGCACGCTCTCGATCGCTCCCTTCTGCATCATTAATCTGATTTGAGCAAACAATTCCTTCAGGTGAGCTGGGGGGGGTCCTTTTGGAGAAACATTTGGAGGAAATTTTTCGAATTCTAGGGCATGACCCCTGGACACTATGTCTAGGACCCATTTGTCTGATGTTATTGACTGCCAACTTGAGTAAAATTTGGATATTTGCCCTCCAATTTTTCCTTTTGAATAGGGCAGCGGTGGCGGCAGGTGAAAAAGTTCATTGTCTTTTATCCTTTCCACAGTAATTTGCTCTACCCCTGTTTTGGGGATAGGAAGGCTTTCTTTGGTTGTAAGACTGATAGCGTTGAGTCTGGTATCTTTGGTTGTTTTGCCTGTAAGAAGGTTGCTGGCTATATCCACCTCTGGTAGAAGACATTCCCCGTCCTCTCGCTCCTCGAAAGGGCGGCTTTCGAAATTGAAGAGACACTAAGGATTTCGCAGTTTCAGAATCCTTCTTTATAATCTGTAAGGCTTCCTCTACCTGAGGTCCGAACAGATATTCACCATCATATGGCAAATCCAGCACTTTATGTTGGACTTCTTGCCTAAAAGAAGTAGATCGCAGCCAACCCTGCCTGCGAAGAACCGCAGCTCCTGCCAGCTGCCAAAAACCTGTTGAGGCCACATCCACAGCTGAATCAATAATCTCCTCCGAGATTCTTTGGCCTTCATGAAGTATCTTGAGCGCCTCAGCCTTTGAAGGTTCAGGTAGAAGATCAAGATATGGTGCGATATCAGACCACATTTGTCGGTCATATCTTCCTAAGATGGCCAATGAATTTGCCGCTCGAACTGTCGTAGCCGCCATTGTAGATACGCGTTTTCCTATAGAATCCAAGCGTTTGCCATCCCTGTCAGGCGGGGCTGTCAGCGGGGACGAGGGATTCCTAGCCCTCTTTTGTGATGCTTGAATTATTACAGAGTCCAATTTTGGCTGTCCTATAAGGCATGCTGGAGACTTGTCTGGTGCTCTGTACTTCTTTTCTAAACGTGGTAGGACTGGAGGAATGGATGCCGGTGTTGCCATGACCTTAATCCCCTCCTGCCAGATGAAATCAATAATGGGAATTGACTTAATCTGTTTCCTTGGCTGATCTTTAAAGTCATAAAGAAAACAATCTTGCTCTTTATGCTCCATGTCTATATGAAAACGTTTAGTGGCGCGTTCCATCAAGAGATGGAAGCTAACCACGTCCACCGGCGGAGAAATCGAAACTGCTTGGCGCGAAGGGGAAGGTGTGTGCTCCTGATCTTCATCCCACTCCGACTCATCTTGAACCTCACCTTCCTCCCTTTGTTCCTCCTCCTCAGAAGACAAAGGATCGACTCCTTCCGCCTGTACCTGTGGTGCAGGTGATGTTGGAACTATTGGCTGCAAACCTGGTATCGGAACCTCGGTGTTAGGAGTAGTTGGCTCTGAGCACGCTGTTTCTGAAGGTGGAAACCTTCTGTAGTAATCGTCCAACATGTATTGAAGATTGGACAGTAAAGCCATAGGTACTTGTGTGAGAGGCAAGGAATCCACCTGGGACGGCATCTGCACCGGTGGATGATCATCCTCCTGTTCATCCTCTTTTAACTGGATATTCAATTCAGAAGGACTTGTAGCCGCTCCGAACATCCGACCTGTTTCTTCCTCACTATCCGAGTCCAAAAGACGGTCAGGAACTTGCGTCGTCGGTTTTGGTGTAAAGAAAACCGTAGACGGAGACCATACTTGCAACGCGGTACAAGATGAAAGTTGCGGCGTCGATGGCGCGTTTTCCATTGTGCCAGTGGCCGATATAATAGACTCCTTTGAAACCGTCGTCGACAGGATGGATTTCGTCGACGATATGTCCTTCGTCGGTGGTATGCCCTTCGTCGACGGTATGTCCTTCGTCGACGGTATACCCTTCGTCGACGGTACGCCCTTCGTCGACGGTATGCCCTTCGTCGACGGTTTTATCTCCGTCGACGGTATGCTCTTCGTCGACGGTATACTCTTCGCCGACGGTATGGTCTTCGTCGACGGGTCTGCCGTCGACGACTGGATGGACGTCGTCGACGGAGCGGTCTTCGTCAACGGGATTTTTGTCGTCGACGAGGAGGTCTTCGTCGACGGGAAGTTCGTCGTCGACGGAATTACCTTCGCCGGTGGCAGCGCCGTCGACGATGCTGTCGCTGCCGATCTTCTCGATGACGGCAAGGCTTTCAGACTCGACGTCGACGAGGAATCGACGACGGCCGTCGTCGACGAGATAGGTCTTACCGTAACATAGACCATGGTTGGAGAAGACGCTGCCGTCGTCATAATCATTGACGATTTAGGAGATGAGAAGGTCATCGTCGACGTGGAAGAGGCGCCGGCGGAGGTCTTCGTCGACGAGCAGACAGTGGAAGGCGTCTTTGAAGACGAGTCCTGAGCAGAACTCTGAACAGTCTTCTGAGGCAAACTCTTGGTGGGCTTTTTATGAGAAGAACTCTCTAAGTCTTTGCCTGAAGGGGCAGCCTTTGAACAGGAAGGCTTGTCAGAACCCTTTGCAGGTTGATTTTTCTTAGCAACCTTAGCCCCAGAAGATGGTTGAGTTTCAGACGCAGGCCTCTTTCTAGACACTGAAGTGGAAACCGAGGCAATACTGCCAACTTCAGACACAGTCTTATCTGAATCCTTTAGCCTTTGTAGCCACAAAAGCAACCGACCCTCTCTGTCTCTGAGGGTCTTTTGAGGAAATTTCCTGCAGATCTTACAGTCTTTGACTAGATGATCTGGGTAGAGGCAATATATACATTTCTCATGAGGATCCTCTTTAAAAAGCCGGAGCTTACCACAGGATTCACAGGCTCTGAACAGAGACTTCTTTGAAGACATTTTAAATCCAGTAAGTAGAGATATTCCAAAAGAAACTGAGCAGAGCTCAGGGAGACTCCCTTCACACGACGTGCGGTAGAAAATCTGAGAGCCTGAGCCTCTGGGGAGAACATTCTGGTGGGTGCTGGCGCCTGATTGGCTGTAGTTTGGACTATACAAAACGACTAGGATAGTCCTAGATGTGGAAGTTTTTTTCCTACTGTAGCTGGGCTACTTTACTTCCTGGTTTATTCTAATAGGTATTTACTGCATATTTATGGCATATTATTGCTATTTTATGTACCGTGGGACTCCCACTCCGACGACGGGGAATGATTCAGGCATGTGAATCTATGAAAGACACCCCTAATACTGGAGAATCTGTGCTTCTCACATGGACAACTGTATGTGGCTAGCTCACGCGTCGGAAAACCTTCTGATTTATTCGTGTACGCACCAGACGGAAAAACAAAAAATGCTGTGTATCCACAAGCACTCGAATAAATAAACAGAATTAAAACAACACTTTAGAATGTTTTCCATATTAAAATGAATACGTTTCAATAAAAATGACACAATGTAAATTGAATGTTATCATTACAAGTTTTCTTAAATTTCCTTTCTTCTGAGATCGCAGCAACTCGCGACGGGTAAGCTAGTTATTGTATAAATACTCTATAGCACGCTTTTATAATAGAGGCACTGAATGGGATTAGGGGGAAGGGGGGTTGCGGTGAGTTGCGGGCCCAAGCTGTCAGACACAGGTCATGATTGACCTATTTGCCTGTAAGGGAGGGGGGTTTCTTTGGGGGGGGGATTTGGGGGAGGGTCAGAGGGGGGAGGGGCACAGCACAATTTGGTTGTTGGGAAGTAGGGGTGTTTGCAAGAGGTGGAGAAAGCTAAGAAGATGGACTCAAAATAAAGATGTGGAGAGGGTAGGATCTATGAAGAAGAATTTGAGTAGTGGATTGTTGGATAACTGGATGGGACATCATCTTAATGTATTTTAATGACTGCACGAATAGTGTCGCTGAATATTTGTGGGTTAAATGATCGCTTGAAAAGACAACGAGTCTCTGCACTCCTGAGAACAATGCGAGTAGACTTTGTTTATTAACAAGAGACGCATATTGAGGGAAGAAAGGGGTACTTGTTGAAGCAACTGGGGTTTCATCTTACAGCTCACTCTAGACAGGGGGCTAAAACTAGAGGAGTGGCTATTCTTTCTAAGCGGAATGATGTTGTAATCAGGAAAAAATTGGAAGATCAATGGGGTAGATGGGTTTTGGTAGAGTTTATGATTGGTGGCAAGTGGGTTACACTAGCCTCAATTTATGGATCAACTGAGGACGATCCAGATATTTTTGAATCCTTGGATTTAGAGTTAGCTTGATGGCCAGTACCCATCATCCTTTGCGGGGATTTTAATATAAATGGTGCAGATGGTCTGGGCTTGGAGCCAGGAGATCGATACTCGGGTAGAAAAAAAAGAACGTGCAGAGCAATTTTTAGTCTGGCTCGGAATAATTCTTTGGTAGACGCTTGGGCACAGCTGAAACCTAATGACCCTGGTAACACTTATTACTCTGCCCCACACAGGATCTGTGTTAGGTTGGATTACTTCTTTATTTCTAGCTGCCTATTATCAAGAACCCGGATGGAGAAACTACCGCAAATTATTTCCGACCATAGCCCGATAATATTAACATTAGAAGCTACAAATTCGATAAGACATGAGCGTACTTGGACATTTGAGCGGGGGTTATTAAAAGATGAAGATTATATCCAGCATATGAAGGATTGGATAAAGGGGTTCTGGGAAATTAACAGAGGTAGTACCTCCTCGGGGGTAACTTGGGATGCCTTTAAGGCGGATATTCGCGGGGAGACATTGAGTTTTAGTTTATATAGACAGAGGCAGGAGCAGATGAGGGTTAATAAACTGATTAAAGCAGTGGCGGACGCTGAGGAGGAATTAGTTCGAGCAACAAGTTCAAGGGTACCCTTGGATCAGGTACTTCTTAAAGTTGTAAGTGCTAAGGCAGAAGCTGAGGAGAATATAGTTAGTAAGGTAGCCTCTATTCACTAAACAAAAAGGTAACAATGCTATGCATGCAGTGAGCGAGTTGAGCATACACTAGCGGTCCGAACAAGGCAGAAAGTGGCGCTAGGGGAGGTTAAAGAGATTTTGGATGATGCAGGGGGATACTGTCAGACTCGTGTGGGATCCGCGAGGTTTTTAGGCAGTTTTATGCAAGATTATATAATGAAGATCAGCCGACGGACCTCTTGGAAATCCAAGAGTATTTTAGGGATGTTCCAGTTTCGTCCCTATCTGTGGAAGATAGGGAGGAGCTGGATGAGATTCTGGCAGATTTAAATAGTCTCCCTTCGGCTAAAGCTGCGGGCCGGATCAGGTCCCTCTTGAATTCTATAAAATATTTCAGACTGAGATTTCTCCAGATTTAATACATACAGTACAGCAGGCACATGTAGGGGCCTCGGTTCCAAACTCGTGGGCTGGCGCAAATATAGTAGTAATCCTGAAAAAGGGGAAACCACCTAGAGATCCAGGGTCTTTCAGGCCAATAACGTTGATGAACTCTGATGCCAAGATGTTTGCGAAGGCAATGGCTCTGAGACTCTGTAAAGTTATTAGTAGAATTATCAGTCCTACTCAGCATGGGAAGAGGCACTACACATCATGTGAGGAGGGCTATCACTCTTTTCGATGCCATGGAAGTCCCAGGAGATTCAATGGCAGTAATGTTATTGGACGCCGAAAAGGCATTTGACCGGGTCTCCTGGGACTATCTCTGGACAACATTAGCATGGTTTGGCATCGGAGAGGGATTTATTAAGGCTATCCGGGCGTTATATATAGCTCCTATAGCTCGTAACCGTGTAAAAGGTGGTTATACAGCAGCTCTACAAATTAAAAAGGGTACGAGGCAGGGTTGCCCATGCTCGCCGTTACTTTTTGCGCTTTATATTGACTCTTTACTGCGTAAGTTGGAAGCAAATAAAAAGAAACTCGCTATAAAGGCTCATGTTATAGAGAGCAAAATACTGGCATACGCCGATGACGTTGCCATTATTACTCCTAGCCCTTCCAAGGCTATAGTCGAGGTGGAGGTGGAGGCTCTGTCTTTTGGGAATGTCTCAGGATATGCTCTACATGCTTCTAAGACCCAAATCATTAAGAACGAGGGGGCAGTGTAGCGATGCACGAGTGGTGGACTCTGGGGTGTATCTCGGAATTAATATTTCGGCGGATTTAGACAACATCGTGAATAAGAATATTGAACCCATAATGAAGAAAGCTAAAAAAAGACCTGGATAGGATGCATAACCTCCATTTAACCATAGTAGGGCGTTGTAATATAATCAAAATGCTTTTACTACCTAAGTTTCTTTATCTTTTTAGAGCTATTGCACTCACATTCAAGGCTAGATGGTTGAAGTTCTTAGATCAGATGATTAATAGGTTTATCTGGGCTCATGGGAAAACCAGAAGAGCTCTACATTTTATAACATTGCCTAGGGATAGAGGAGGCTGGGCTATCCCTGATTTCAAACTATATTATTGGGCAGCCGCCCTTCAGAGTATGGTGGGGATGCTAGGAGGAGCAGTGTCTGATCCTGAGGCTGTTTTAGGGACTATAGACTTGTATTCGTTATTGCTTGGAGGGGATGTGGAGAATTGTTTTTTAAAGTACACAGACCCTAGTTATTTTAAACGAACTAAGTTTAAGACTCTGTGGGCTGCGTATAAGATTTGGGCTTCATTTAGGAAAAAAAACAGATTGGGTAGGTTTAATGCCTACACTATCTTAGGGGGAAATCACACCTTGCCTGGTGAAATATTTGCCGATGCTGTTTTTGCTGAATGGGGGCGACGTGGAGTAAGGAAGTTAGGGGATCTGATGGGCACGAATGGGATTTGTTTATTTTCAGATATACAGGGGGTTTAAGGAATTGACACAGGGAACTTTTTAAAATGTTTACAGGTTAGGAGCTTTTTCGGAGATAAAAAGGAGGGTCTGCCGGGTTTCAGAAAAATAAAATATTGGATGTTATTGAGGGCAGGGTAGATTGTACAATTCACAGGTTTTGTGCGGAGCTGATTGCATTAAGAGAGGATGACTTAGGTGAATATAAAAATAAGTGGGCTAGAAGCTTAAGATAGGACAAGATTGCTTTTTATATTCGTTAGCGTTAGGTCAAACTATATTATGCTCTGCATCGTTACAGGCCCAACATTATAAAACAATGTATTCCCTATATTATACTCCTGCAAGGATTGCGCAGTGGGGAGGTACAACGGGTATTAAATGCCCCCGCTACGATAGTGCAGATGCTGATATAGTTCACACTTTTGCTACTTGTCCCCATTTAAAGTTGTTGCATAATGCTATAGAATCGTTTTTAGAGAAATCTCTGGAAATTAAAAAATTTCTCTGATGCAGTCCATTATACTGTTAGGGGTGAGTAATGAGGATATGTATGCCTCTTCAGTATATTTTATTTTTATGGCTATGTCAGTCCTTCGTATGTGCATTGCAACAGCATGGCTCGATAAAGTTCCACCAACATTCCAAAAGTGGTTGGCTAGGTTGCTTTCTGTATATAATTTAGAAAAGGGGGTGTATGCAAGGAAGCGTAAAAAGGGGAAGAAATTGGGCCTATGAATATGGGATCCTATATCTATTTGGAAGCGAAAATAAAGTGTACCACTCTTTTGCTTTTTTTTCTGCTTTTTCTTTCTCTTTTCCCCCTATGTCTTTTTTACGCTTCTTCTTTCTTCACTGTTGTTTCTTCCTTTAGGTTATTGTAGGTCTCGTATATTGTGGTTGTGTATCCATCTCATTTGATTTATTGCTTTGTCATTATGTTTATTTTTGTGTATTGCTGTGCCCGGTAAAAATTTAAAACCGAATAAAAAATAAAACAAATTAAAAAAAATTTCTGTCTCTGCGGAAAAGGAGAATTTAATGTTCCTTTGAGCTGATATTATTAAAATAGGGGATGAGACAAAGGTACTAAGCTTTAATGGGCAGTACTTCCTGAGTCAACATGTTTCTAAGCCCTCCCCTAGCTTCTCATTAGGACCTAAAGGAGATCCCTTCTACACTAAAATGTTCAGAAATGAAACAGTAATGTTTTAGCACAAGTTACTACTTGTGTAATGATATATCTGTAAAAGACATTAGTTAGTGATAGATTCCCTACCTTAGAATATCCCCAGGCGTCAGACTGGATCAGGAAAGTTTTTTGTCAGCAGTACCCCTGCGCGTCGGAAGGTGGCGTAGTGCTGCTTCGCAGCCATCTCTGGCGTCGTATGCGCCGAGATGACATCACAGAGACTACTTAGGTGCCACCCATGCACGCTGATGTCAGTTCTGTGCACGACTTTCCGCGCCAGGAACGCAGAGCCATGCAAGAAACTGAACACTGATGCCATGAAACTAGGGCCCTGAAAGGGATGACCTTAACCCTAGAAATCAGTTCGCAGAACGGGGAGGATGGGGGGGAGGGTAAGGAATCTATCACTAACTAATGTCTCTTACAGATATATTGTTACACAAGTAGTAACTTGTGCATCTGAAAGAGACACGTTAGTGATAGATTCCCTACCTTAGAATAGATACCCCAGCAATACCAACCCCGGTGGTGGGTCTGAGAACAAGATTACACCAGAAAGTCACGGAGAACAGAACGGCCAAAGAAGCCGTCTCTCAGGACTTG
The DNA here is from genome assembly GCF_964263255.1 of Lissotriton vulgaris. Classification (NCBI taxonomy): domain Eukaryota; kingdom Metazoa; phylum Chordata; class Amphibia; order Caudata; family Salamandridae; genus Lissotriton; species Lissotriton vulgaris. The sequence continues at coordinate 979,825,245 of NC_141693.1, forward strand.
TTTGTCAAGGCAGTAATGCCTGTTAAACGTGTGCAGCGAGGCCCACGTAGCAGCCTGACAAATGTGCTGCAAGAGAATGCCGCGTCCCAAGACAGTAGTGGCCGCTGTTGCTCTGGTAGACTGGGCACGCAGCTCCACAGGGGCTCCTTCTTAGCCAACGAGTAACATGCTTTGATGCACAGAACGACCCACCGAGAGATGGTCCGTTTGTGCTCGGCCTGCTCTTTTTTGGCACCACATAGCCAACAAAGAGCTGGTCATCCACCTGCAACTGTAGTGTGCGCTTCAGATAGAACGAGAGCGCACGTTTTGGGTCCAGCCGGTGGAGCCTCCCTTCCTCTTTTGAAGGATGCGGAGGCGGAAAGAAGGTGGGCAAAGTGATGGTCTGCCCGATGTGGAAGGCGTGACAAACTTTGGCAGGAAAGAAGGATGGGTCCTTAAAACAACCTTGTTCGGATGAACAGAAAGGAAAGGAGGTTTAGAAGAAAGAGCCTGGAGCTCACTCACTCTTCTGGCAGAGGTGATAGCTACCAGGAAAGCCGACTTGAGAGTAAGACGTAAGGGACAGTTATGAAGGGGCTCAAAGGGAGCGCACATCAGATAGGTCAAGACTAGATTAGAGTCCCATTGAGGCATTATGAAAGGCACGGGAGGAAACGTGTGTGTAATGCCTTAGAGGAAGCGATTAACAACCGGGGACTTAAAAAGCGAAGGCTTATCTGGAAGTCGTAGAAAGGCGAGGATGGTCGAAAGATAACCTTTGATAGTGCCCAGAGCAGAACCCTGCTGGACCAAAGAGAGAAGGAACAGAATGACCTCGAAAAGAGGGGCGGAAAGGCGATCCACAGCCTTTGCTGTGCATCATGCCACAAATTTGTTCCACCTGCAGGCGTATACCGTTTTAGTGGAGGGACGCCTGGCTACCAGAATGACATCACAGACTTCGTGAGGAAGGTCAAAAGCGGTCAACTGTTGCCGCTCAATCTCCACGCATGGAGGTGGAGGCTGGTGGAGGACTATCCCCTGCTGCTGTGACAGAAGATCCTCCCGAAGAGGCAGTCGGATTGGGGGATCGATTGCCATGCTGAGTAGCTCAGGATACCAGTATCTTCATGCCCAATCCGGAGCCATAAGGATAACTTGAGCCCTGTCGCGCCGAATCTTCTCCAGCACTCTGGGTAGAAGTGGTATAGGCAGAAAGGCGTACAACAGACCGCAGCTCCACTCGCGATGAAAAGTGTTGCCGAGCGAGTGGCGCCGTGGAAATTCTAACGGGCAAAACTGATGACATTGCGCGTTCTCTTCGGTGGCGAATAGATCTAACCTAGGCTCTCCCCACTGCTGAAAGAGACCTTGCGCCACGTACAAGTTCAGGCGCCATTCGTGATCCATCATGCACCGGAGACTGAGTTTGCCCGCCCTGGCGTTCAGGGAACCTGCCACGTGTTGAACCACCAAGGTAATGTATTGGTAAACGGGGCCCTGTCTAAACCTTTTGCAGTTACAAGAGGAACTCGGCAGGGCTGCTCTCTATCCCCTCTCCTATTCGACCTCTATATCGAGCCCTTTGCGTAGAAACTAAGAGAGGATGATACCATCAAGCCCTTTATCTATGGACAGTGGGAAAAGAGGGTAGCCCTCTACGCGGACGATGTCATGATAATAACATCAGAAATCAGCATAGCGTTCCCTGCAGCCATTAAGTTAGCCCTGGAATTCGGGGATGTGTCAGGATATGAGGTAAATGCCTCAAAGACTGAGATCATGGTTTGGAACGACGACGCAAGCGGTCTCAATGAACAACTAAGTGCAAGTCTGCGCTATCTAGGGCTAAACATCGTCAAAGATATTACTCAGATTGCCCCCGTGAACTTTGCAGCAATCGCTAAAGAATGTCGAAAGCTTATGAGATATTGGCAACATCTCCCCCTGTCTTTGTTGGGTAGAGTGAATCTGGTAAAAATGTCTATTCTGCCGAAACTTTATTTTTTATTTAATACAATTCCACTCTTTTTTGACCCTTCTTTGTTGGCTAAATTACAGGGCGAATCTCTTCATTTCTTTGGAAAAATAAAAGCCCACGGATAGCGTGGAAAAAAATCAGGCGTCGCAGGGAGAAGGGGGGCTGGCGGGCCCAGACTTACAGATCTATGCATGGGCATTTCAAATATGGCACTTACGAATACTTCTCAACATGCCAACAGATGAGGGTATAGGTAGCATGTTTTTGGCTCTACTGAGTTGCGAAGGAGTAGGTCAATCTGGTTACTTATTTAAGTTTGGAGATCCCAAATATTTAAAAAAATAGTAAAATTGAAGGTGCTGCATGGCCTGGCAAGAACCTGGGCAAAGATGAGATCTACAATTAACTTGGGGTACTATTCTAGTAGATCGCCAATATGGGAGTTACCCATGGCTTCAGGCTTGGCGTGTGACACACTAGTTCTCCCGATAAGAGAGGCAGGAATATCAGTCTGGGGAGGAAGCGATTGACGTTCCTGAGGTCCAAGATGGGATGCAGGCCCCCTTTCTCCTTTTTGGGGACCAGAAAGTAGCTGGAATAACAACCACGTCCTACTTCTGGCCCAGGAACGCGTTTGATGGCCCTCTTGGTCAAGAGGACTGTGACTTCCTGTTGAAGAAGCGCAAAGTGATCCCCCAACATGCGGTGGAAGTGAGGTGGCATGGCTGGGGGGCAGACTCGAAGGGGAGGGAGTAGGCCCTTCGGACGATTTGCAGCACCCACCTGTCCGAGGAGACAGAATGCCAGTGGGGGAGGTGATGTTGAATCCTGCTGCCCTCAGGGCGAGGGGTGCATCCCAAAGCTCTGACTAGGAAGGCTTTGAGGCGGATGCTGCGGGAGCGGAGGTGGACAGCCCCCTGTGCTGCACTGAAGTTGGGGATGTGCAGGCTTCTGGCCGAACGAAAGTGTTGGGGCGCCCCTTCCATGGCCACAAAAGGAAAGAAAACCAGACCCAAGGACTTGGCCGTAGCCCAAGAGTCCTTAAAACACTCCAGCGCACTGTCGGCCTTATCGCCAAACAGGGGGTTTCCATCAAAGAGCATGTCCATGAAGGAACTTTGAACATCCCCAGAAAACCCCGTGGACTGCAGCCAGGAGTGGCAATGGAGGGCCACTGTTGTGAAGATCGCCCTACCCAGAGAGTCTGCAGTGTCCAGCCCACTAGGAATGACCAACTTTGCAGCGTCTTCCCCTCAGCAACAGCTTGGGAAAGTACTGCCCGAACCTCCTCCAGACACTGGGGCAGCGTCTGCGCCACCGTGTCTGTTTTTAGATTAGATTCTTGCATTTCTCCTGCATTGTCTCTCTTTGCTGGCTCTTGGACTAGTTGCCTTGGTACTGCTCTCTGCCCAGGCGCTCCGCAGCCCTCTGTGCCTCCCCCGCTCCCGGATGGCTACAAGATCACCTGGAGGGATAGCGTCAACCAAACCGGAGGAGGCATCGCTATCGTCCACAGAAACACCATTCGCATCACGACCAACACCGACGACACCCTCACCGCCGCCGAGCACCTTCACTTCCAGATACACACCGACCCCAAGACCACCCTCAGAGGCACTCTCATCTACAGACCCCCGGGACCACGCACACAATTCAGCGAAGCCATCGCAGACCTCGTCAGTCCGCACGCCCTCACCTCCTCAGACTACATCCTCCTAGGGGACCTCAACTTCCACCGGGAGAACAACAAGGACTGCAACACCGCCGCCCTGCTGAACAACCTCGCCAACCTCGGACTCAAGCAACTGGTGAACACCCTCACCCACTACGCCGGCCACACGCTTGCCCCATCTTCTCCTCCAGCGAGCACATCTCCTTCAGCCACTCCACCGGACTACACTGGACAGATCACAGCTGCATCCACTTCAACTTCAGGAGAACCACGACCCACCACCACCCGCAACAGGTTCCCCGCAGAAGCTGGAGCAAGATCACCGCCGACCAGCTCACCACCGCCCTCAGCCAGAACCCACCCACCAACACGACGGACCCCAACGAAGCAGCCCGTAACCTCACACAGTGGCTCACCAACTGCGCCGATGACCTGGCACCACTGAAGAACCCTCCCAGGAGAACCGGCAGCAGGAAAGTATCGTGGTTCACCAACGACCTCAAAAACTCCAAGAAAACCTGCTGCGCCCTCGAGAAAGCCTGGCGCCACGACCAGACAACAGAAAACATGACAGCCCTCAAGAACGCCACCTGCAAACACCACCAGCTGATCCGCACCACCAAAAGGACAACATTCAAAGAACGACTGGTCAACAACACCCACAACAGCAAGGAACTCTTCAGCATCGTTAAAGAGCTCTCCAACCCCAGCACCTGCAACAACGACATCACACCCTCGCAAGACCTTTGCGACTCACTCGCCTCGTTCTTCCACCGCAAGATCGCCGACATACACAACAGCTTCGGCGCACAGACCACGCACCCAACCACCGAACCAACGCCCCCAACCACCACCCTCTGCACCTGGACCCCTGTCAGCACCGAAGACACCACCCGCTTGATGAACACCATCCACTCCGGCTCCCCAACCGACCCCTGCCCACACCACATCTTCAACAAAGCCGACTCCATCATTGCCACCTTCCCGGAGAGTTGGAAACATGCTGAGCTGATCGCCCTCCTGAAGAAACCCACCGCGGACCCCACGGACCTCAAGAACTTCCGCTGCATCTCGCTCCTCCCTTTTCCGGCCAAAGTCATCGAGAAGACCATCAACAAACAACTCTCCGCCTTCCTCGAGACAAACGGATCCCTCGACCCCTCACAGTCCGGTTTCCGAGCAAACCACAGCACCGAGACCGCTCTCATCGCAGCTACCGACGACAACAGGTCCCTGCTCGACAACGGGGAAACTGCTGCCCTCATCCTCCTAGACCTCACAGCAGCCTTCGACACCGTATGCCACTGCACCCTGATACAGTACCTCCGCAGCACTGGAAACCAAGGAGTGGCCCTGGAGTGGATCATCTCGTTCCTTGTCGGAAGAACCCAGAGAGTCCGCCTCCCCCCGTTCCGTTCCGCGGCCACCAAAGTCATCTGTGGTGTTCCGTAAGGATCCTCACTCAGCCCCACCCTCTTCAACGTCTACATGAGCCCTCTCGCAGCCATTGCACGCCAACACAACCTTAACATCATCTCCTACGCCGACGACACCCAGCTGATCCTCTTTCTCACCAACGACCCCACCACCTCCAGAGCCAGCCTCCAGGAAGGAATGAAAGACGTTGCGGAATGGATGAAGCTCAGCCGTCTGAAACTGAACTCAGGCAAGACGGAAGTCCTCATCCTGGGACCATCCCCTTCTGCCTGGGACGACTCCTAGTGGCCCCCTACCCTGGGCACCGCACCCAAGCCAAAGGACCATGCACGCAACCTGGGCTTCATCCTGGACTCCTCCCTCACGATGACCAAGCAAGTCAACGCCGTCTCGTCATCCTGCTTCAACACCCTGCGCATGCTCCGAAAGATCTTCCGGTGGATCCCCACCAAACCAGGAAGACGGTCACCCAGGCCCTCGTCACCAGCCGGCTGGGCTACGGGAACACCCTCTCCGCTGGAACCACGGCCAAACTCCAGAAAAGACTCCAGCGCATACAGAACGCTTCTGCACGACTCATCCTGGACATCCCTCGTCACAGCCACATCTCTGCCCATCTGAAAGACCTGCACTGGCTCCCGGTCAGCAAGAGGATCACGTTCAGACTCCTCACCCACGCACACAAGGCTCTCCACAACATGGGCCTGAAATACATCAACAGGCGCCTCACACTCTACACACACACCCCCCCGGCTCCGATCCGCCAGCCTCGCCCTCGCCTCCGTCCCACAAATTCGCAATTCCACCGCCGGAGGAAGATCCTTTCCTATCTGGCTGCCAAGACATGGAACTCCCTCCCCACCCACCTACGGCTGACCCAGGACCACCTCTCCTTCAGGAAACAACTCAAGACCTGGCTGTTCGAGCAGAAGCGACTCCACCCCTCCCAGCGCCTTTTGACCCTAGCGGGTGAGTAGCACCCTCTACAAATTTTGTTTGATTGATTGAGTAGTGGCCCAAGAGGCATGCGGTGTTCACTGACCTCAGCCTCAAGCTGGCAGAAGAAAACAATTTCTTGCCAAACTGCTCCAGCTTCTTTGTTTTCTTATCCAGCGTGGCGGTAGGGAATGCACTTTGGGAAGTGGAGGCCTGAATGACCAGGCGCTCCAGAGTTGGGTGGTTCATTAAAAAGTGCCGGGCGATAACGCCTGGCCATATTCTTATCCACAGGAACCCCTGTGGCTGGTCTAGACCAGGTGCCCATCAAAACATCCGTTAACGCCTCATTGAATAGAAGCAGAGGCTCCATAGAGCTTGCCACCGGCTAATGAACTTCAGTGAGGAGGTTGGTCTTGACAGTGACAGTAGGCAGATCAAGGACAAGGGACTCAGCTGCTGTACGGAGCACCATAATATATGTGACGCCCTCCTCCGGGACAGCAGGAAGAGACAGAAAGCTATGCTCAGAGGAGAGGTCAAGGCCACCTGCATCCTCCGACTCCTCCCCCTCCCACTCCTGTTCAGACTCGCACTGCCATGCAAGAGGGTCCTCAGACCACTCCCAGTCGTCCACCTCCTCCGCCCATGGCACAGGTTGCTGCGGCAGGGGGGACAGGGGAATACAAATGGTCCAACGGCGCCGGTAACGGCGTCCGGTCGGCGCCGATCAGGCTCCATGTCCAATTTAGGGTCCCAACCCGGAGCAAAATTGTCCGGAAACCCGAACAAGGGCAGAGGTGGTACGAACGGGACCCATTTCGGCACCGGGAACGGAGCCGTGGGAGATGCCGGCGGAGGACCTTGCGACACCGGGGCCGGAGCCGCCGGCGACGCAGGTAGCGGAGCCGGCGGCAAGGTAGGGCCCTCAGCTGGGACCGCGGGGCCCAAAGACGCGCAGCGGGAGCCCGAGGCCTGAAAAGGCGATCCATGGCAGCAAGAAATTCTTGCACATGGGCCAAAGTCGCCGACAGACCTGGATAAGGTGGGTAGGCCGCAGGACTCACAGGCTCCAACAGAGCAAAGGGGGAAGTACCCCTGCCCCTCTCGTCCGCGTCCAGAGACCGACGGGGGGACGTCGGAGTGCGCAAACGCTTCTTCGGCTTTTCAAATTCAAAGGAGGACACGCAAGTTGCAGTCTCTTAGTATAGAGTGTGTATTTTTCTTTCTTTGTTTGTCTGTCTTGTATTGTAATATCTGGCCAGCGTATCACAGTATCGACTACAATTATAATGGATAGGACTGTGAAAAATAAATCACACAAAAATATATCACATTTTCTTACAGGTCACTATCACCACTGGTGCAAGGTGTATGTGTTATGAGTTTTTAACCCTGTTCTTGTTCTTCCATCCCCTTTTGTACCACTTCCCCGCACCACCCTTTTTTGTACCGCTTTCTTCTTCCAGAGCCATATTGCCAAAAATACCTATTGAGGTATAGTATGCATTGCATGTAGTACGTCACATAGTAATTATCTTATAACATTACTGTTTCATTTCTGAAAATTTGAGTGTAGAAGGGATCCTCCTTTAGGTCCTGACAAGAAGCCAGGGGAGGGCTTCGAAACATGGACTCAGGAAGTACTGCCCATTAAAACTTAGTACCTCCGTCTCATCTCCCATTTTAATAATATCAGCTCAAAGGGACATTAAACTCTTCTTTTCTGAAGAGCCAGATATTTTTTAAATACACACCACTTTCATTCACTCTTTGACCCTTACACTCACACTCCTACACCACACATAGCATTGTCATATAATTAGCGCTCCCACATAGTCGTAGGTTGCAGCACACCCCGCTCGTAGCCGGATGGGAAGACCCAGATGATGAAGCATGCCTTCAAGGGTCCTTTTGGTGGGTGAGGGGTATTTTAACAAAGCTATGTGCTTTCCATGATTCTTTAGGAGACATGCTAGATCTGGAGGAACACCACTTTTTCATTGTTCTTTCTTTCTTCTTTTTCTACAAGTTGTATAAATAAAGCCCACCTGGTCAGGGTCAATCAAATCTGGCAGTAGGGATTCTTTACGAATGATCAACATCTTGGTATATATATCTTAGAATCAGTATTCAAAAGGGCTATGGGTCAACTTCTCTAATTGGGTATCCTGAGTGCGTTGTGTGAAGTTTTGCCATGTATGAGCGAGCATGTTGATGTCAAGACAATAGGCTGGTAAGGTTCGCACCTTGTCCCCTCCATCATAGTATCACTACTTAAGCGTTAAATCAAGTAGACAATGGGGTGACCCAGTGTCCCTCAGAACCTGGGTATATATTAAAGAAAAAACAATGGTTCTGTCGGGTATGTGAAACTCATTTCTTATAAACGTAAATCAATTATCTTATTTTTTATATATGTAACCCCCACATGTAGTACAAAAGAATTTAATCATAAGGAACACACGAAAATGAACAGTTTGAATGGGAAAACAGTCGTTTTTTATATAAATTGCATCATTTATCAGTTACCCATACTTGAATAAAGAGCTGTCAAAAAAGTGAGGTTTCAAGGTGAACAGTGATCAAGTGACATATCGTGCTCAGTGATACAATTGAGTGCGTAATATGTACAATGTGATTAAAATATGTACAAGGGAAGGGGAGGCCAGACTGAGAACAATGACTGCTGCTAATCCAAGTTTAATTTCTCATGCAGAGCCTTGAACTGGACCAGGAGGTAGCGTTGAGGTTATAAACCAATATAAGCACTATTGAGTGGTCATTGCGGGGCTTCATCAGGACAAGAGGGGGGGGGAGATGACAGCCTAGTAAAACCAGAATGAATCCTGAATGGTGGAACAGAAGGGCTCGGTTCTGCGTACTCAAGGCCCTATCACATTTGGTCCAAATGAATAAGGATGCTGGAAGCAAGGGGTTAAGTCCGCTATCCCGAGCAAAAAAGGACTGCAATGTCAGGCTGGTATCGAAGTAGATACAGGACTCACTTCCAATCGAGTTTGGTCTTTAAGAATCCTTCAAAGGAAAGAGCCTTGCGCTAGGTTTGAGGCATATAGATTAAGAAAAGACAGGGAAGTGGGTCCCTTTTCTTTTATCACCAGCAACTCCCCAACCCGATCCCTGCCCACCCATGTCAGTTAAGAACCCTTGGCGAAACAGAAAGAATGACCACATCCAATGTTTTGTGTTGGTGTATGCCCGGTGTTGGGATGGGTATCCTGGGTGGGACATGCAATGACAATCTTCTCTAAGGAAGTGAGTCTTTCGCAAAAATAATTATGCCCGGGATCCTACTGGAGAAGGTAACGCCACACCTGTTTGAAGTTGGTGGGAGAATTAAGCCCTACGTATAAAGAAAGGAGCTTTGTTTTAATCAGAGTCCCTAGGAACTAGGCAATAAAGAGAAGGAGAAGGAAGATGTGTTAGTGTAAAGGTAGGAAGCATCTCACAGCAAGTAACAGATCAAGGCAAAGGAGACAATACATTTCCAACAGAGTCCCATAGGTTCCCCAGGGTCATAGCAAGGAAAGCGGACTAGTAACCAAGGAAGAACAAACAGGCTACCTGAGGCCAACAAATTGAGGCTCTCCACTCTTGGACTGAGGGGAAAATCCCAAAGTCCAAACAGATGTCGCCTAAAAGGGAGAAGTGCCTCAATAAGGGATAGCAAGACCAGGTAAGGGAGGAAGAGCAATTGACTGAACAATACACTTCTATTAGAGTATGACAACTATGCAGACCTAATTACTGTGGCCAGTAGTACAGAAACGTCCGGCTCCGAGACTGCTGGCCCTGTAAAGGAAAAGAGCACATAGAGGAAAACTACATGTGGCAGCATTCTGGTTGGTAAATCCAAGTCTGGTACACCTCAGGCAGCTATCAATCGTCCAGTCCAGCCTGCTGTGAAGGTTCCTGTTTCAAATTCTGTAGATGAGAGATACTGTATTCCTTTGCCTCTTTTAGGGCCTTCGTTTTAACCCAATGTGCAGAACTACGTCTGCCTACCGTGTTCCACGTCGGGCGCCAATAATCACCATCTTTCAAGGGTGCTAGGTGGGATATATATATTTTATATATATATATTTTTATCGCGGGTCTTCATTGCCTTAAAATCCTCAGGATGGTGTCAAATGGTTTCTCCTAGGGGCCAGAGCCCTGCTAGCCTGACCGATTTAACTCCTGCAGACACTGGCTTTTCACTTTGGAGCGGGAGCTGACTTGGTATGGCTTCATTTTTTTCAAGGAAGTCTTCCTCTTTACCATGTTTTCTGTTAGACCTGACATCATTGGCTTGAGTCTCTCCTCCATTTTTTCTGTTTGCCTCCACTGTTTTACGATGTTTTGCTGGTATATGCTTTGGGCGCTGTGCCACTGCTGATCAGTGCCACAGCGCAAGTGCTCCCGATGTTAAATTGATGTATCGATTGTATTCCATGTTTGGCTTATTTGGTTTACTGTCAGTCCCTAGTCTAGTGCACCAGGAGTGCCGGGGCTTGTAAATACAAATGCCGCTCGTGGGCTTGCGGCACGTGTTGTGCCACCCACAAGAGCGGCCTCGTAAAAGAATGTCTACGGGTCGGTCATTGCGAGACCCACGTGCAGTCTGGTACTGTCACGCTGACTGCGCAAGTATACCTACTTGCCAGTCCCTCAAACCTTCCCTTAACTTCATGTTAGTCACCCCTATGGTAGGCCCACGGGCAGGGTGCGTTGTAAGTATAAGGTAGGACACGCCTGACCAAGTTGGCATGTCCTAATAGTGAACCACAGCCATCTTCGTTCTTCACTATTGCGAGGTAAACTGCTCTCCATTAGTTAGAATGGGCCGCCGGGATTATTAATGCTGTGATCCTAGCTGGCTCGGGGAGCATGGTGCAATGTCGAGTTTGGTATCCCTGAACTTGGGGTTTAATTACGCATCCGTTGGTGTGGATGGTTTCTGGACTCTGGGTTTGAAAATAGCACTTTTAGATAGTGTCTATTTTCTTGTCTAACCATTTCTGGTTTCTGCTGGTCTTGCTTGTGTGTGACAGGAGCTGGGTGGCTCCAGAGGTCTGGATGAGTCAGTGTGGGATGAGTGGGACATTTGCGTTGAGAGTAGGGGTAGAGTAGTTGCTGATAGCCTGCCCTGCCTGACACAATGCTGGCTCCACCTCCTGCCAAGCGGCTGATGGCTCTGTGCCTGCCATGGACGATCCTAGCCCCACCTCCTATCAGGAGGCCGATAGCTCTGCTCCTGCCAGTGACAATGCTGGCTCCACCTCCTGCTTGGCGTCTGAGGACCCAGCCCTGCTCAGTGAATAGGCCAGGTGCTTCTGCCTGGCTCCACCCACAACAGACCCAGGATGTTGGGAAATTCCCCTGCATGGACAAAGGGATCAAAGCCGAAAAGGGGTATAAGAGAAGGACCCCTGAACCAAGAAATCAGATCACTTCTGACAAGGAACCCTGAAACCAAGGACAAGAGGCCTGCTGATCTAAGGACTTGCCTACCCCTTTTGCCAGTGTGCTGTTTGCTGGGGGGAATCCTGCAGCGCTTCTTTATTTTTGCCAAGGAACCAGGAGAGAGGAACTGTGTGTGTACTCGCACGCTTGCTAAGAAAATCTCCAAGGACTGGAAGAGTGCCAGTCTCCTGCTGAAGTCACAGGGCTAAAGGACTTCATCTGCTTAAAGTGCTATTTGCTGGAACCTGTGAATCCAGCACCTCTGAAAGAACCAGCAATCTCGACGCCGACGGACGTCGCCGAATCCAGCTCAACACCGTGAGTGACGGCTCAAGTGTCCCGCTTCCTCGACGCCGGCCGCCGGGCCCGATCGACGCCAGCAGCAACGCCAGTGAGTAGTGAGTTCGGCTCCAGCTCCAAGGGACCTCGTGTCTGCACCGCTGCTGATCGCATCGCCCTCGTGCCCTCTCGACGCCGTGAGCGCTGCTCACTCTTTGCAACAGCATCATCGACAGCGACGCCTGCTGAGGCCTGATCGACACCGAAGACGCGACGCCGGATTGCTCGACGCCGCTGATCATCGTGTGCTTCATTTTCCTAAGGTACTGTGTTGTTGGGGGTCCAGGTGACTCCGGGCTTGACGTAGCGCTCCTCGCGGTCGACGCCGAACCTTTAATTAACTTTGCCTCGACGTCGTGTAGCTCCCGTGTGGGTTACATTGTTGCTAAGAACTGTGTTTCCAGGAAGAAGAGTTGCTTTGATACGAAAAGACTGTGTGCTAAAGAAGAAACTACCTTGGAACTATTATTTTCCCTTCCAAGAGTATTTATTAAGATTGTGTATATTTTTGTCGTTATTTGGTCTTGTGCTAAGCCTTATATAAAAATCCTTATTTTTATAATACTACTGTGTCGTGTCCATTAGTAGTGTATTCACTTTATTACTGTATGGGGTCATAAATGCTTAACACACAGCCTCTGAGATAAGCCTGTCTGCTCTGGCAAGCTACCAAGGGGGTGAGCAGGGGTTATCAAAGGGTGTGATCCCCTTGCCCTGACTAGAAAAGGTGCGTCCCTATTTGTCAGAAGTGCATACCTCTGCCAACTAGAGACAGCCGTTTCTAACATTGGATGCAGCAGTGAGGATTTGAACCTTGCATTTATGACCCATGTGCAGTGATTAGTGTGCGCTACATAGTGAAAGCAGACCATAGCGCAGCCACAATCTACTTGGAAGGATCCTATTTTTGGTTCTCCGCTTTTCTGAAGCTTGATTTTTTTTTTTTTGAACACTGCCAGTTTTGACCATGAGTGACACCGGAGTCACTACCCCTGTTGTTGTCGTGGAGGAATTCGACAGAGCGAAGATAAACGTCTACAAACTGGAGGAGCTGAAATCCTTTTGCAAACAGTTTAAAGTTCCTACCAAAGGCCTCAAGATTAAGGAAAACTATCTCAAAGCACTGGAGGCCTGGTTGGAGTCCAGAGATCCCTCTGATGTGGTGGTGGTACCGCCAGGGGAAGGGGATGAGGAGGCGCCAGTGAATGGGCCTGAGTCCTCTCCCGGAAGCAGTGTTTCCTCCAAAGGTCTTTCCCCTGAAGAAAGAGAAGAAAGGGCGAAGGAGCGAGAATACAACATGGAAATGGCAAGGCTAAAGATAAATGGGCAGTTGGAGTTAGAAAATGCAAGTGGTAGAAGAGAAGCTGATTTGGAGACCAAAAGGTTGGATTTTGAAAGAGAGAAGTTAGCTTTGGAGCGCGATACCAAGTTGAGGGAATTGGAGATCCAAGCTAAGAAGTTAGAGTTGAATCCCTCTGGTGGCAGCATTCCATCTGGGCCTGCAGAAAGTAGGTTTTATTTTCCCAAAGATGTCATCAAAGATTATCATAGGAATGAAGATATTGGTCAGTGGTTTAAAGCGTATGAGTTAGCATTGTTGGCCCACCGGGTCCCTGAGAAGGATTGGGGAGCGGGGTTGTGGGGTCGCTTTGTGAATGAGGGGAGAGATACCCTGTTAGACATGCCTGTTGAGGATAGGATGTCGTATGCTCATATGAAAGATGCTTTAATGTTGCGGTATGGCCTAACCCCGAAGAAGTACAGACAAGCTTTTAGAACATGTAAGAAGTTGCCTGGTACGACGTGGGTTGAATATGTGTCTTATTTTTGCAGAGCCATGGATGGTTGGGTAAAGGGCAGCAAAGTGGAAAGTTATGAAGCTCTTTATGATTTGTTTGCTTGGGAGCATTTGTCTAATAACTGTTTTCCAGAGCTGCGCCAGCACCTTATTGATAGCAAGATATCTAACCCTAGAAAACATGCTGAGGAGGCGGACCGCTGGGTCAGTACCAGGGTCCACAAGGGTCCAGTGGGAGACTCAGCCAAAGGTGGGCAGGGTCCCCAGCAGAAGAGTGGGGGGGACAAGGGTAAACAGAAGGAGTCGCAGAAAGGGCCCCAAAGTAATCCCCAAGGGAACCAAGGGAAAGGTTCCCAGCCTCCCCCTGAGAAGAAGCCAGGGGCCCCAACGGGTAAACCTGTTCATAGGGGCCCCCTAACCTGCTACGTTTGTGGGCAGGTGGGACACCGGTATTATGACCCCCAGTGTCCCATGAAGAATTTGAATGCACCGCCGCGTGCACCCCCCGTCAGTTGGCGAGTGTAGCCCTGGGAGGGGAAGAGATGGTTGTCCCTGGTGGGAGGGGTCCCGCAGAAATGTCCCTGGTCTCGCTAGGAGACATGCAAATGGTCCCTCCACCCCCTCTGCCTAGTAACATTAGTAAATATAGGCAGTGGGTGACCATTAATGGCCATAGAGTGGAAGCTCTCAGAGACACCGGAGCGAGTGTGACAGCTGTCAAGTGTCACTTGGTGTCCAGAGAGCAGGTGGTTCCCCACGCATTCTACCCCGTGATTGCTGCCGACAACTCCCAGAAAGAGTGTGAGGTAGCTCAAGTTTCCTTTGAATGGGGGGGAGTTTCAGGTACTCTTCAAGTTGCTGTTAGGCCCGCCATGCCTGTCGATTGTCTCCTGGGCAATGATTTAGAAGACTCCCCTTGGGCTAAGGTGGAGAGGGAGACGCATTTGAGAATGTTGGGTGTGCCAGAGTGGGTGTGTGCAACCACTCGATCGATGACAGCGAGTAAGGGTGTTGATGGGGTCCCGGAGCCTGAAAGTACGGCCCAGGACCCAGCTGTGAAGAGAAGAGGCAGGAGGCGCGGGAAACCGGCCACCGTAGTTCCCGTGGTCCAGGAGGAGGTAGACCCTGAGGGGGATGCCCTGGAGCCCACAGGGGAACAAATTGCCGAACTGGGAGACCTGCCCGAGCTGACCCATTGGCAGCAGGATGGTGGTCCCTCCAGGGAGGAATTCTGTGCCGAACAGAAGGTGTGCCCTTCTCTTGTGGGCATGAGGCAGCAGGCCTCAGCCCAATCTTCAGGTGATCAGTCAGGGTCACATTTTGTGTACTGGGAGAACGACCTCCTGTATAGCGAGCCTAAGGCTGCTGAGCCTGGGTCAGCCCGTGTGCTGGTGGTACCCCAGCGCTTTAGAGCCTTCCTACTGGGTTTGGCTCATGACGTTCCGTTAGCTGGACATCTGGGGCAGGACAAGACCTATGACAGGCTTGTCACCCATTTTTATTGGCCTCAGATGCGCAGGGATGTAGACATCCATTGTAAGACTTGTCACACTTGCCAGGCAAGTGGGAAAAGCGGAAGGAAGCAGAAGGCTCCCCTCCAACCTTTTCCAGTGGTCAGTACCCCCTTTGAACGGGTGGGTATTGACATTGTTGGGCCCCTGGACCCCAAGACAGCCCTGGGCAACATGTTCATCCTGGTCTTGGTGGACCATGCCACACGGTACCCGGAAGCCATCCCTCTCCGAACAGTGACGGCCCCGTGGTGGGACGGGCACTAATGGGTGTTTTCTCCCGGATGGGGTTCACCAGAGAGGTGGTGTCAGACCGGGGCACCAACTTCATTTCCAACTATATGAAGTCTCTGTGGAAGGAGTGTGGGGTAACCTACAAGTTCACCACTCCTTACCACCCTCAAGGAAATGGGCTGGTTGAAAGATTCAACCGGACCCTTAAAGGCATGATCATGGGTCTTGAAGAACCAATGAGGCGGAAATGGGACGTCCTCTTGCCATGCCTGTTGTTTGCTTACCGTGAGGTGCCGCAGAAGTCTCTAGGGTTCAGCCCCTTTGAGATTTTGTATGGTCCCCCGGTAAGAGGGCCTTTGAGTCTGGTCAAGGAAGGCTGGGAGAAATCTCCCAGGAAACCTCCCCAGGATGTATACAGTTACATGCTGCCCTTTCGGAACCAGACTCGGCGCTTCAGAGATCTTGCTCAGGCAAATCTGGAGGCCAGCCAGGAGGAGATGAAGCGTTGGTACGACCGGAATGCCACTCTGGTAGAGCTTCAGCCTGGTCAAGAAGTGTGGGTCATGTCCCCTGTGGAACCTTGTGCGCTCAAGGACAGGTGGACTGGACCGTTTAAGGTTGTGGAGAAGAAGAGCGATGTCACCTACCTGGTGGACTTGAAATCTCCCAGGAACCCCTTGCGGGTCCTGCATGTCAACCGTTTGAAGCCCCACTTAGAAAGGTCCGAAGTGGGCATGCTCCTAGCTACAGATGCTGGAATGGAGGAGGAGAGTGAGCCTCTTCCTGACCTCCTGTGTGCTAAAGAGCAAGACGGGTCAGTGGATGGTGTGGTCCTCTCTGACACACTGACCCTTGAGCAGAAACAGGATTGTCGCCACCTGTTGGGACAATTCCCGGATCTGTTTTCCAAGGTTCCGGGTGTCACTCATTGGTGTGTCCATGACGTTGACACCGGAGACAGCCCTCCTGTGAAGCACAAGGCTTACAGGGTGACTGACAAGATTTGAGCATACATTAAGGAGGAGGTCTCCAAAATGTTTGCGTTAGGGGTGGTTGAGTCCTCTAGCAGTCCTTGGGCCAGCCCAGTGGTCTTGGTCCCGAAGGCTGCAGCGCCTGGTGCTTCACCGGAACTTCGGTTCTGTGTGGATTACCGAGGACTCAATTCAGTCACGAAGACTGACGCGCACCCCATCCTCAGAGCTGATGAGCTCATCGATCGGTTGGGGGCTGCCCGGTACCTTAGTACGTTTGATTTAACGTCTGGGTACTGGCAGATCGCCTTGACTGATGGGGCAAAGGAGAGATCCGCATTCTCCACACCAGATGGGCTATACCAGTTCCGGGTGATGCCCTTTGGGATGAAGAATGCCCCTGCCACATTCCAGAGGTTGGTCAACCAGGTCTTGGCTGGACTGGAGGATTTCAGTGCCGCCTACCTGGACGACATCGCAGTGTTCAGCGCCAGCTGGGAGGAACACTTGCGGCACCTCCAGGAAGTGTTGTTGGCCCTGCGCAGAGCAGGCCTCACAATCAAAGCCAGTAAGTGCCAGATTGGGCAGGGTTCTGTGGTGTACTTGGGGCACCAAGTAGGGAGCGGCAAGGTTGCCCCCCTGCAACCCAAGATTGGTACCATCCTGGCTTGGGCGCCGCCCAAAACCCAAACTCAGGTGAGAGCCTTCTTAGGACTCACGGGTTATTACAGGAGGTTTGTCAAGGATTACAGTAACATTGTGCACCCCTTGACTTCGCTGACTTCCAGGAAGCAGCCACGAAACGTGATCTGGACTGATGCCTGTCAAACGGCCTTCGACACCCTGAAAACTGCAATGTGCACAGCACCTATACTCCAGGCACCCGACTTTTTGAAAGAATTTATTGTCCAGACGGACGCTTCAGACCATGGCGTGGGGGCTGTTCTAGCTCAGGTGAATGAAGAGGGCCGAGACTTGCCTGTAGCCTTCATCAGTCGGAGGTTACTTCCCAGGGAAACGAGGTGGAGTGCGATTGAGAGAGAAGCATTTGCTGTAGTCTTGGCGCTGAAGAAGCTAAGACCCTACCTGTTTGGGACTCACTTCCGGGTTCAGACAGACCACAGGCCCCTCAGATGGTTGATGCAGATGAGGGGTGAGAATCCGAAACTGTTGAGGTGGTCCATTTCCCTACAGGGGATGGACTTCACGGTGGAACACCGCCCTGGTACAGATCACGCCAATGCTGATGGTCTGTCCAGATTTTTCCGCCTTAGTGAAGAGGACTCCCTAGGTCAAGGGTAGTTCTCCCCACGCTCGTGGGCTTGCAGCACGTGTTGTGCCACCCACAAGAGCGGCCTCGTAAAAGAATGTCTACGGGTCGGTCATTGCGAGACCCACGTGCAGTCTGGTACTGTCACGCTGACTGCGCAAGTATACCTACTTGCCAGTCCCTCAAACCTTCCCTTAACTTCATGTTAGTCACCCCTATGGTAGGCCCACGGGCAGGGTGCGTTGTAAGTATAAGGTAGGACACGCCTGACCAAGTTGGCATGTCCTAATAGTGAACCACAGCCATCTTCGTTCTTCACTATTGCGAGGTAACCTGCTCTCCATTAGTTAGAATGGGCCGCCGGGATTATTAATGCTATGATCCTAGCTGGCTCGGGGAGCATGGTGCAATGTCGAGTTTGGTATCCCTGAACTCGGGGTTTAATTACGCATCCGTTGGTGTGGATGGTTTTTGGACTCTGGGTTTGAAAATAGCAGTTTTAGAAAGTGTCTATTTTCTTGTCTAACCATTTCTGGTTTCTGCTGGTCTTGCGTGTGTGTGACAGGAGCTGGGTGGCTCCAGAGGTCTGGATGAGTCAGTGTGGGATGAGTGGGACATTTGCGTTGAGAGTAGGGGGAGAGTAGTTGCTGATAGCCTGCCCTGCCTGATACAATGCTGGCTCCACCTCCTGCCAAGCGGCTGATGGCTCTGTGCCTGCCATGGACGATCCTAGCCCCACCTCCTACCAGGAGGCCGATAGCTCTGCTCCTGCCAGTGACAATGCTGGCTCCACCTCCTGCTGGGCGTCTGAGGACCCAGCCCTGCTCAGTGAATAGGCCAGGTGCTTCTGCCTGGCTCCACCCACAACAGACCCAGGATGTTGGGAAATTCCCCTGCATGGACAAAGGGATCAAAGCCGCAAAGGGGTATAAGAGAAGGACCCCTGAACCAAGAAATCATATCACTTCTGACAAGGAACCCTGAAACCAAGGACAAGAGGCCTGCTGATCTAAGGACTTGCCTACCCCTTCTGCCAGTGTGCTGTTTGCTGGGGGAATCCTGCAGCGCTTCTTTATTTTTGCCAAGGAACCAGGAGAGAGGAACTGTGTGTGTACTCTCACGCTTGCTAAGAAAATCTCCAAGGACTGGAAGAGTGCCAGTCTCCTGCTGAAGTCACAGGGCTAAAGAACTTCATCTGCTTAAAGTGCTATTTGCTGGAACCTGTGAATCCAGCACCTCTGAAAGAACCAGCAATCTCGACACCGACGGATGTCGCCGAATCCAGCTCGACACCGTGAGTGACGGCTCAAGTGTCCCGCTTCCTCGACGCCGGCCGCCGGGCCCGATCGACGCCAGCAGCAACCCCAGTGAGTAGTGAGTTCGGCTCCAGCTCCAAGGGACCTCGTGTCTGCACCGCTGCTGATCGCATCGCCCTCTCGACGCCGTGAGCGCTGCTCACTCTTTGCAACAGCACCATCGACAACGACGCCTGCTGAGGCCTGATCGACACCGAAGACGCGACGCCGGATTGCTCGACGCCGCTGATAATCGTGTGCTTCATTTTCCTAAGGTACTGTGTTGTTGGGGGTCCGTGTGACTCCGGGCTCGACGTAGCGCTCCTCGCGGTCGACGCCGAACCTTTGATTAACTTTGCCTCGACGTCGTGTAGCTCCCGTGTTGGTTACATTGTTGCTAAGAACTGTGTTTCCAGGAAGAAGAGTTGCTTTGATACGAAAAGACTGTGTGCTAAAGAAGAAACTACCTTGGAACTATTATTTTCCCTTCCAAGAGTATTTATTAAGATTGTGTATATTTTTGTCGTTATTTGGTCTTGTGCTAAGCCTTATATAAAAATCCTTATTTTTATAATACTACTGTGTCGTGTCCATTTGTAGTGTATTCACTTTATTACTGTATGTGGTTATAAATGCTTAACACACAGCCTCTGAGATAAGCCTGTCTGCTCTGCCAAGCTACCAAGGGGGTGAGCAGGGGTTATCAAAGGGTGTGATCCCCTTGCCCTGACTAGAAAAGGTGCGTCCCTATTTGTGAGAAGTGCATACCTCTGCCAACTAGAGGCAGCCGTTTCTAACATCTTCCATTTGCTCTGCTCCAGTTAAGGATGGTTATGTTAGACTGCTTATGTAAGTCATCTTAGGTTGGATTATACCAGAACAAAACCTCCAACAGCGGTCAGCACTGCTAACCCAATTGCCCAACTGGCCACACAGGCTGCTTTCATCAGAGGAAAATCCTTCTAGGTCATTGCTCAATCATCTAAAGCCACAATATCAAGCATTGGTTCCTGACTGAATATGTGATCAATCTGAGCACATTTTAAAACAATTTAGGTCTTTATTAGATTTCTAACTTAGGCTGCAGCTGGCTCCCAAAGCTTCAAGCAGCTCTCGAGAGAAAAAAAACAAGGGTATGGTTCTCCTTTCGCAGTTCTCACCACAGGCTGCTAATGCTGGGATCTCTTTCCCATTTCACCTTCTTCTCTCCAACCATGATCTCCATTAGAAACAGACAACTCCAATAAGCTCCCACTGTGCCTACCTCTCATGGCCGCTGCGGCCATAATTAAGTAGATATGTCATTATGTTGCCTGCCATGACTGATGATATTTTTAGAAATCTATTGTAAGTATTGCTGTCCTCTATGCTTTCACATTTGTCACATTAGTTAGACAGATATGTAAACAGCTGGACAAGCACAGCATCCATGGGTTTTTTTCACAATCCAAAAGATTTGTTTTTCCCAGTGTTTCATGATGACTACAGCCATATGATCATCTCGAACTCTTAATGTTGTAAATGATGACATACTTCTGTAATATAAATGTAACTCAAGTCTGTGAAACACATTAAAAAGAAAAAAAAAGGAATGGACTGGCTTTATGTTATGTTTAATACACATCATTCATTTTTCAATCTACTAACGAAGTATGACCTTACCATCTTCTCCTATTACAGGTGTCTAAAAAAAATAGATTGGCTTTATGTTATGTTTATTACATAACATGCATTCAGATATCAATGTAGCAGTCTGTATAACCTTACCATATATTAGTACTACATATCTTGAAGTCCTTAGCATGCTTTGTACTTGAAGGAGACTATATTGTCCTCGTCTTGCAACTAACCTTAGTATCTAGGAAGTTAATTATAGTGAAGTAAAAAAATACCTGTCCTGCTAGCATCAAGAAATGAGAGTGTAAAATGTCATAGATATTGCAAAGAAATCGCTTTACTCTCTTTGAAGAGCTCAGGGGCAAAATCATACGTGTCTCCATACAGGCGAGTCCCGTTGAATGACATGTTCGTTCATTAGGAAGAACCGGAAATGCTTGAGAGCCCAGTAGAACGTAGCTACACATGCCGATGAATGGCAACAATGGTGCAAATAGGCCATCCGAAGGAGTAGGTGGTGTACAAGGCACAACAAATTGTGCACTTGGCAGCTTCACAACCATCCGAAATGGCCTGTGACAGAACAAAGCAAAGGCCTACAGGAACACCTGGGAGGACTTGCGCTACCGAGTCCCAGAGGGCATGAGTGCAGCGGTCTAGCAAGCAGGAAACATTAATGGACCATAGGCCCAAACTAATGAATGAGAAAAGACGTTTACAAATGACTCCACTCACTATGATTCCCTATCAAGGAATGTGGCAAGAAAATGGTTGGGGTTGGCCTGGCTGGTGGATGCCTGCATCATGAGGGTCTTGGTGGAAGGGTGCTGCAGCACGAAAGCCTGGCCACTTGGAACAGGGCGATTGTGTCTGTCAATTTGCAGGTAACCGGAGGGCCAGAAGAAGGCTTAGCTGAAGCGCCTAGTAGCATATCAGACAAGGCCTCAGTAAAAGATAGGACATATTCAGAAGTTATCGAGCCAGGCTGCAGGACTTCCGTCAAGACGCTGGTTTTCACTTCCATAGTGGGAATTAGGCTCCCAAGGACTTTGGCCACCCATACGCATAACCATGGCATAGAATGCAGATTCTTCTATGGCTGGGCCAAGAGGGGAGAAAAGGGCTGACTCTGAGTAGGTCCCCATCCTACCAGCATCTTGCAAGATCTCAAAGCAATTGTCATTGTCATAGGGTTGAGCGAACTCATCACCAAGGGCACGATCACTGTCAGGGTCTGTACAAAAATGAGAATGGAAAGAGTGTTGTCTGCTTGGTGGCAAAGAACGTATAGGACCAGCATCAGACAGAACAGCCAGGGCTACCTCTTCTGGAGGTGAAGTCGGCATCTGCATCAATGAATCCGGAACTGGATAGGGTATGTCATCAGTGGTGGCTTCGGTACTGGAGCTGAGAGTGGAAGTGACTCAGAGGAACCAGCTGGTGCTGTGGGAGCACCCACCAGGGGTAATCCAGGTGGTAGGTCCTCAGCTCCATGGAGCCTGAAGGCACACCACAATGAGTTGTTAGGGGTCAACATTTGGATACCTTTGCGTCTCGTAGGCAATGGCAAAAGGTCTCTCCAGAGAATTTCCAAGCTTCTCTGGAAGTACCACAAAATAAACCTTCAGACAATTTAGTAGAAGCCTTAACCAACTATAATCTTGCATTAACCCGGACCATTGACCACCTTGCACCTCTGAAACGTTCTCCCATCCACTCTAAACGCCCGCAAGCTGCCTGGTTTCCCCCCCAGTTACATATACAAAAAAACTGTGTAGGAAATACGAGAAGAAATGGCGTATTACCCATAAGGAAAGTGACAAAACTAAATTTCTAACTTCTTTGTCAAGCTACCATAGTAGCATTAAGACAGCACGAGAAATTTACATTTCCAACCAACTTACATTGGCTGGTAATGCTCCGAAGAATTTATACAACATTCTTCAGCCATTTATAAAACCTAAGGTCTGTGAGAATGTCGAAGCACCTTCACAAACACTATGCAATGATATTGCATTACATTTGTTCACAAAAAATTGAATTAAATTATGTAAAAATTGTCTCTTCAGGAAACCCACATCAGATGCTTATGATCACAGAAATTTCAGAGTCAATTCCTTCCATGCTGCTCGAGAATTTTCCCCCACTAACCACAGTAGACGTAGAGGCCCTAATGCATTAAGTGAAGTCTGGCTCGCCTTGCGATCTGATTCCTTCTAGAGTAGCCAGTACCCTAATCCCTCAATTATCTCCACTGATTGAACATCTTCTTAATTTGTCAATAAAGGAAGGTTTTGTTCCATCGAATGGAAAGCTGCACAGATAATGCTGATTCATAAGAAATCCAAGGCCCCTCTGACTGATCTGACCAATCTTCATCCCATTTCGCTCTTACAATTTCTGAGTAAACTAATACAGAGATACATCAATAAACATCTCTCAAACCATGTCGAACTTTTAGGCTGTCTAGACTCCTCTCAGTCAGGCTTTAGGCCCAAATGTAGCACCAAATCAGCCCTGCTAGTAGTCACGGATAACATCAGAATGACTCTAGACAAGGGCCACTCTATGAATCTGGTGCTACTGAACCTATCCGCCGCGTTCGACACGCTGTCCCATCAAATATTGCTCAGAAGGTTGAGGGAAATGGGACTAAGAGACTCCGCCTTTAGTGGATGTCAAGCTTTCTATCCCGTCAATCTCAGACAGTTAACCTAGGCCCATATCGTTCAGCATCCATGGAACTGTCCAAGGGAGTGCCACAGGGCTCTTGCTTGAGTCCTACTTTATTCAATATCTATGTGGCTCCCTTGGCCAATGCCCTAAGAAAATATGGGTTTATTTCAATATCATATGCAGACGATACGCACTTACTCTTTCCTTTCAATGAATTCACTCCCACTGTCCTGGAGACCTTCTCTTTAGGTATGAGTGCCATCTCACAATGGATGAAGAATAATTTCATCCAATGTAATGTTGGGAAAACTGAGCTTTTACTTTTCAGAGAGGCTCCCATATTAAGGTCACCCAATTGGTGGCCTATTAATCTTGGGAACCCTCCCATTCCTAAAGCCTCCGTTAAGAACTTAAGAGTCCGTTTAGACCATGCCCTTACCTTTAAGGAACATATTGGCCAGACAGTGGGCACATGTTTCCATACTTTGGGCCTACTTTGACAAGTCTTTCCTTTGCTCCCGGACTCTGTTCGAAGGACTTTGACTCATTCACTCATATTGAGTCGCCTGGATTATTGTAATGGTCTGTTGCTCTCCGCGAATGAAACCTCGATTAGTAAACTTCAGGTGGTTCCGAATACGGTGGCGTGACTGGTCCTAAACATGCCTCCCAGATCAGCTTACCGCCTTCTTCTTTTAAAACTTCTCTGGTTATCCATAAGCCACAGGATAAAATTTAAAGTATGTTGCATTATCCACAAGGCATTGTTTAATCTTGGGCCCAGTTATTTGTCAGAAAATTCACTTTTTATCAGCCCCCAAGGTCCCTACGTTCTAGTACCAAACACTTGCTGAAGGTCCCTCGAATCAGGAGAGCAAGATTAGGTGGAAAAGCTCTCTCATATCTTGGCCCGCAATACTGGAATGAACTCCCCTACATTTAAGAGAATGCTTGAACCATTTCCATTTTAGAAAGTTACTTAAAAACATTTTGCTTTGCTTTTAAGTTCGACAGTTTCCGAATATGTAATTGATACATGTCCAAAGCGCAGAGATACTCCTCGGGGTCGAATCTGGCACTATACAAAACCATAAATAAATAAATCAATAAAGATCCAAAGAGGTGGAGCATAGCTAAACAACACTCTTCAATTTGGTGCAGCATGACTGAAGACCCATAAAATTCAGGTTGCGCTGGAACCAGCTGTGGAATTAGCTCTGAATCCGGCCAACCTCGGGAGTGGGAATGCCATGAAGTAGCAGACCTCTGCTTCAACTTCTTAAGTATCTTGTGCTTACCTGAGGATTCGTACCAGGACAAAGACAGGCTTCAAGAATGGCTCCTTGTTCTCCAGGAATGGGAGCAGGACTGAGAATACATTTTCAACATAGTTCAAGTTCAAGTTCAGGAATTTTTATAGCGCACTACTCACCCAGAGGGTCTCAAGGCGCTTGGGGAGGGGGTGCATTATTTATCGAATAGCCTGGTTTTAAGTTCCTTTCTGAAGGAAATGTGGTTCTGTGTGAGGCGGAGGTGAGTGGAGAGAGAATTCCAGGTTTTGGCTGCCAAGTAGGAGAAGGATCTTCCTCCCATGGTGGATCTGTGGATGCGCGGAACTGCGGCGAGGGCTTGATTGGAGGATCTTAGTTGGCGGTGGGTGTGTAGAAGGACAGTCGTGTGTTGAGACATTCGGGTCCTATTTTGTAGAGGGCTTTGTGTGCGTGGGTGAGGAGACGGAACGTTATTCTCTTGTTGACGGGAAGCCAGTGGAGGTCTTTTAGGTGGCTGGTGATGTGAGCTTGGCGTGGGATGTCTAATATGAGTCTGGCTGAGGCGTTTTGAATACGTTAGAGTTTTTTCTGTAGTTTGGCTGTGGTTCCGGCGTAGAGGGTGTTTCCATAGTCCAGTCGGCTAGTGACCAGTGCGTGGGTGACAGTCTTTCTTGTTTCGGTGGGGATCCAGCGAAAGATTTTTTGAGCATACAAAGTACGTTGAAGCAAGAGGAAGATACTTAAGTGGGACTTAAAGCAGTCCTGATGCTGCATCTTCTTATACAGAGAACAAAAGTAGTCCTAGACACAATTTATTCAGCACATTTAAGTGTACTACGCATTATGAATCTGAGTTGGTTCTTCTGATTTGATCCTGAAAAATGAGGAGAAAAGGCAACAGAGAAAACCAAATGCGATTCTAGTCTTATGGATGATACCCACAACACATAAATTCTGCATACAAAAGTGTATGGCAATTAAATTCACAATTTATTTCATATACATATATACATAATTATTAAAAATAAAGAGGTTGGGAGAGTTCTGCCAGGTGCAGTAGACAGTGTAAAAAAGTATGTGCTCAAGTGAAAGAGAGAGAATAAATGAAAGGATAATCCAATGATTAGAAAAACTAAGGTACTATTCCCTTAGTGTTGAGCCTGCCCCAGGTACTGAAATGGATCCTGAGGACCAAAAGTATTCATACTGGCCTGAATCGTACTGAGGACTGGACCTCTTTACTGTGAAATCTGTGGATTCAGAAATTCCTAGATGGTATCTCCTGATATATTTTAGCGGTTCCCTTATCTGACTTCTTCACAGATTTTAGGTGTGCTGCCAGTGTGTAACATATGGAAGGTACTCAATGTTGTATTGCCACAACCTGTTTCTTGACTATACCACTGAAAATGGCACACTCGCTAAATCATTTGACCCAATTGCTAGCAACTGTTTCCTGGTCTTATGTATATTTGTTCTCACCAGAATTAGTGCTAATATGATTTACCTGAATTGTTGCTTGCGTGTGGTTACCTGTTTGGAACATAAGTAATAAGCATATAGTAATTCAACAATGTTTTTATTTATAGGAACTGTTTTGTAGGATTGCCAATGGTATTCTTATAAGGCATGATGACTATGTTTATATGTTGAAGTTATTTCCCCAAAATGGCAACTGCCTTTGGATTGACTTGTTGTCACAGTCCTTTTGACTTTTAATTAAATAATATGGCTGTATATACACTAGAATTACCACTTTAGTATTTTGCATGAAGAAAATGGGTTCTCCTGATTATTAAATTTCTATTAGTCACAGCACCTTTCTAATTATACAGAGGGCATCAGCAATAAACGTGATCGGCAGTTGAATTTAACTGAAACAGCTGGATATTCACATAGCTGAAAATTGTAATTGGGACATACACTTTACCATTTATTATGTACCAAAAAATAATTCTTCGCCCATCTTTTTGATGCTTCATGGGGCATGAATTACCTTATCGGTATAATTGACTCCCTTTTAAAATGGCGGCCGAATTCGCTACAGAATTAATGCTATACTGACGCTCACATGACCACGATCACGTGACATCGTGTCAGGGCTCCTTATCGAGCAGGGTTGTCCGGCATTCACACTATCGAGCACTGACTCGGGCGCCGTACCCATCCCCGCATTGACCGGTGGATATTTTGAGCAATTTGCTCACATGGCACACCAGACTCCCGACTCCCGGAGCTGCTTTGCATAATTATCGGTAAGACGTTTTTTCACTGCAACCTAATATGGATAGACGCCCCGTCCACTCTTTTGTGGACTTCACCTTGTTTTGAACCTTTTGTGAAATGTACTTACTTAGAAGTCCTTTCCCTGTTTTCAGGATCCAATCCAACAGCCACATACAACTACGGCTGGTAAGTCGCTCATCGGTAACCTTTATTTTTATACAAGCACCTTTAGTAAAGGCTAGTACCTGTTTTTGACCCACTATTATACTCATTTTTAAATGTAGATGCAGCCTGATCATCTCTAATTCCACCTTGCTAACTATTACGTATTCCCTGGATCGCATTAGC
This sequence comes from Lissotriton vulgaris, assembly GCF_964263255.1. Taxonomy (NCBI): domain Eukaryota; kingdom Metazoa; phylum Chordata; class Amphibia; order Caudata; family Salamandridae; genus Lissotriton; species Lissotriton vulgaris. Next base: position 979,852,275 of record NC_141693.1, read on the forward strand.
GGTAAGCAGGTTTTACCTACTTTCCACTTCCCACGCGGCTTAAGTTACACATTCACCTTAACACCCTGCGCATAACTCTTCCAGATTATTATGTACCTTGGCCCTTGCCACCACGCAATTAGAGATGAGGCCGCTTCACACTGAGGTAAAGTGCTTTCCAAAAATTTAACTTATACCATTCGACTACCCTGCTGAACTAGTGATAATATAAAAATATTTCCAGACTGTTTTTTAATTCGGAGAGGGGATCAGCAGCAAACTAGCGGTAAGCACACTGAATGTCTTTGTGACTTGTGAGTGCATGCATGTATTGATAACAGACGCAGTAGTGACATCCGTGGTGTGTATGTTGTGCTGCAATAGCATGTTGGTGCCATTATCGGAGTGTGCGTTGGCATCCATGTCAGCCAGGTATAAATACCAGTTGCATTGTAGTGCAGGGTCCCAGGACATGCCCTTGAGTTCTGTGTTGTCATGGCAACACATGTGTGGTGGTCTGCAGGCACTTGCCCTGTTTGTTCGAAGTACATGTTTCACAGGCACCCCCGGTTCTTTGACATGAGGATGTCTGGTAGGGGTGGTTCTTGTGCAGGATGGGGGCTACATGTTGGTCAGCAGTCAAGGTGTTTTGTTTTTGCAGTTTGCAGTACATGAGTGTAGTACTTACGTATACCTCTTTTCTCTCTTTCAGCTTTGGCAGAGGGCACTGACCCACAAACGACAGAGCTCAGTGGTGGGAATGCATCAGAATCCGAAATGACACATACGCACACTGAGACTGAAGAGAGCAGCCCTGGAGAGGGGGACAGGACTGTCCCTGAGGACTCGCATGTGGAGACACCATCGTCCTCATTTTCAGACGGTGTTGGTGAGTCAGCACTGTTGGTAGACACAGGGAGTGGGCAATCTACTCCTTCAGCGGGTACACAGCACACAGGGCGAACACTGCCAACAACTGCAACAAGTACTGCTTGGGCTCACCAGACTAAGGGGAGCAGAGTGGTCTTCGGTGCAGGCACCGCTGCCCCTGCCCCTGTGTCACAAAGTGCCCTTTGTGCTGAGGCGGTTGATCTACTGCGACAGCTGTGTGTAGGGCAGACCAACATGATCAATGCATTCCTAGACCACGATAGGAAGTTGGGGCAGGTGGTAGCATTCATGGAGGGGATGCATGGCGATGTTGCTGGTCTATACAGAACAGTTCAGTCGTTATCCAACACAGTGTCTGCAGCCATTCAAAAGTTGCAGGGACAAGGTTCTACTTCAGTTCCCCCATCCACACCACTTGATGTCTCAGCGGAGAGTGACATTTCTGAGCAGGGCTAATTTTCGGGATATTGCACTAGGCAGGGCACGGAGGGCACAGACACCATCCCCTAGGATAGGGAAATCTTTCACAGACCACGACATCAGCTACCCTGGAGTTGACACACAGGATACTCAAGGGGTGTTGGGGGACACGGATTCACTTGTAACACAGGCATCCCCTTCCAAAGGTACTCCCAAGGCAAGGGCACATCCCAAGGACAAGGACACTGCAAAGGAAAGGGCACCTCCCAAGGCCAGGGACACTCCCAAGGACAAGGACACTGCAAAGGAAAGGGCACCTCCCAAGGCCAGGGACACTCCCAAGGACAAGGACACTGCAAAGGAAAGGGCACCTCCCTATGCCAGGGACACTCCCAAGGACACTGCAAAGGAAAGGGCACCTCCCAAGGCCAGGGACACTGCAAAGGACAAGGACACAGCAAAGGAAAGGGCACCTCCCAAGGCCAGGGACACTCCCAAGGACAAGGACACTGCAAAGGAAAGGGCACCTCCTAAGGCAAGGGACACTCCCAAGGACAAGGACACAGCAAAGGAAAGGAAACAAAAAGGGTCTTGACTCCTAAACTCAGCAAGGCTGAGCCAATATAAACTATAACAAACGATACACTTGCCAGTGCTGAGAAACTTATTTTTCAAAAACTATTGGAATATGTAGTATACATGACAATGACATGAACACTCGCTTTATAAATTGCAAATTTTTAATTTTCTTTTTCTTGTTAACTGTTATTTTAGTTCTGCATCATTCTGATTTTGTGCATGGGAATACAAAACATTCTATGTACATTTATATACACACATGAAATACAAATGAAAAACAAATGAAAAACAAACAATTAGGTATGTACAATAAGTCCTCAACTTACATACAAGACATTCTTGGCCATCCATTCATACAAAAACACATACACACTGGTCCCAGTGTCAAAATAAACTTTTTGTTCAACAGATGAAGAGTCCTTTTTTACATATTTAACACTTAATTGTAACAATTATAAGAGAAGCAAAAAGTCTTTCTATAGATTCCCCAAGGGTTTTCAGAAAAATCAGGGAAATGACCCGGGACCTGGTCGGTCGACGCGTTTCGAGCCCTGTGACTGGCAGGGTTCTCCTCAGGACCAAACAATAACTATAAAGAAAAGGAAAACAATCATAACTCTAGGGTTCTGAGAGATCAACACCTTGTTCACAACCTAACCACCATCAGCCTACCTCTAGTGTTGGGTCATTGCTCCAACCGCTATAACAGGCAATTGTATTCCAAATGCAAGATGTGGGTTGGGGGAAGTGCTGGAACAAAGTGGGGAAACAAACAATAAGTGCACTGCATTTAAACACACACGTTCGTCATGTTGTGGTTCATTCGTGGGTGTGTGTGTGTGCGCCTACCTGAGCTGTGAGTGAAAGTAGTCGGGGATCAGTCTCCCGCTAGTCTGCCTCTTTTGTAAAATGTCGTACTGGATCTGTGGAAGCAATCGGGGGAGAAAGCGTGTGTTAGCGCTTATTGTCCGACGTTTCATTGTCAAGTGTAGGAGAGGGCTCGTGGACCCTTACGGTATCCTTCTTACCGTTCGTAAAGCTCCGCGTTGGTTCTTGAATTCAGCCGCCGTTTGTGTAATTCACTCCTTCCCCTTCGGTCTGTTGCGACTGACTGAGAACACTAGCTGTTCTTAGCTGTGGGAGTGGCTGCGAGCTGAAGGATTGTGGGGGATGTAGTCCCATAGATCTAACTCGGAAGGGCTGATAAATTTACGTGTTGGGTTTATAAATTTCAGAAATCTCATTCAGTCCAGTTACTGCTGTGTCAAATTTCATCATTAATATAGCTTCTCTTTGATTTAGTCTTGCTTCAATGTTACCACCTCTCGGGTCGTTTTCAATTTTAGACATCACAGTCCACTTCAGCTTGGTTTTATCATGTTTCATGGCTGCCCAGTGATTGACTAGAGGTGCATTTTCAACTTCTCTACGTATTCTTGATTTGTGTTGAGTAATACGTTGCCTGACTTCTTGGGTTGTTCTTCCTATGTATAACATTGGGCATGGACACATTACAGCGTATACGACATTCTTTGTCTTACAGTTGGTAAAAGTGTCATGTTTCCAATTGATGTTATTGAAAGAGAAGACTGACTCCTCTATTGTTTCTTCACAGCAGATACATGTTCCACATTTGTGGTGTCCTGTTGTTGGTGGAAAACCGAATAGACTTCTTATGGTCGGGCCTTTCTCGATGGGTAAAGCTGCTCTTACGATGTGGTTGGCCACACTTTTTTCTTTTTTGTGCGCGAATAAGGGTGGTGTTTTAAAGTCCTCATGTAAATCTTTTACTAGGCTGTGACAACGTTGGGGTTTACATGAGGACTTTTACCAACTGTAAGACAAAGAATGTCGTATACGCTGTAATGTGTCCATGCCCAATGTTATACATAGGAAGAACAACCCAAGAAGTCAGGCAACGTATTACTCAACACAAATCAAGAATACGTAGAGAAGTTGAAAATGCACCTCTAGTCAATCACTGGGCAGCCATGAAACATGATAAAACCAAGCTGAAGTGGACTGTGATGTCTAAAATTGAAAACGACCCGAGAGGTGGTAACATCGAAGCAAGACTAAATCAAAGAGAAGCTATGTTAATAATGAAATTTGACACAGCAGTAACTGGACTGAATGAGATTTCTGAAATTTATAAACCCAACACGTAAATTTATCAGCCCTTCCGAGTTAGATCTATGGGACTACATCCCCCACAATCCTTCAGCTCGCAGCCACTCCCACAGCTAAGAACAGTTAGTGTTCTCAGTCAGTCGCAACAGACCGAAGGGGAAGGAGTGAATTACACGAACGGCGGCTGAATTCAAGAACCAACGCGGAGCTTTACGAACGGTAAGAAGGATACCGTAAGGGTCCACGAGCCCTCTCCTACACTTGACAATGAAACGTCGGACAATACGTGCTAACACACGCTTTCTCCCCCGATTGCTTCCACAGATCCAGTACGACATTTTACAAAAGAGGCAGACTAGCGGGAGACTGATCCCCGACTACTTTCACTCACAGCTCAGGTAGGCGCACACACACACACCCACGAATGAACCACAACATGACGAACGTGTGTGTTGAAATGCAGTGCACTTATCGTTTGTTTCCCCACTTTGTTCCAGCACTTCCCCCAACCCACATCTTGCATTTGGAATACAATTGCCTGTTATAGCGGTTGGCGCAATGACCCAACACTAGAGGAAGGCTGATGGTGGTTAGGTTGTGAACAAGGTGTTGATCTCTCAGAACCCTATAGTTATGATTGTTTTCCTTTTCTTTATAGTTATTGTTTGGTCCTGAGGAGAACCCTGCCAGTCACAGGGCTCGAAACGCGTCGACCGACCAGGTCCCGGGTCATTTCCCTGATTTTTCTGAAAACCCTTGGGGAATCTATAGAAAGACTTTTTGCTTCTCTTATAATTGTTACAATTAAGTGTTAAATATGTAAAAAAGGACTCTTCATCTGTTGAACAAAAAGTTTATTTTGACACTGGGACCAGTGTGTATGTGTTTTTGTATGAATGGATGGCCAAGAATGTGTTGTATGTAAGTTGAGGACTTATTGTACATACCTAATTGTTTGTTTTTCATTTGTATTTCATGTGTGTATATAAATGTACATAGAATGTTTTGTATTCCCATGCACAAAATCAGAATGATGCAGAACTAAAATAACAGTTAACAAGAAAAAGAAAATTAAAAAGTTGCAATTTATAAAGCGAGTGTTCATGTCATTGTCATGTATACTACATATTCCAATAGTTTTTGAAAAATAAGTTTCTCAGCACTGGCAAGTGTATCGTTTGTTATAGTTTATATTGGCTCAGCCTTGCTGAGTTTAGGAGTCAAGACCCTTTTTGTTTCCTAAACTGTAGTGCGGGTGTCTAGGCTCGCGAGGTCCTGTTGGGCAGAGAAGTAGCTGCCACAGGGTTATACCCTTCGTTATTACTAGGTTGTTCACGTGGTGGATTCAGTGCGTTGGGTTTTTGTAGCAGTGTCAATTCCGTGTATACTATCCCCCAATTTCCCCTCTTCCCCATTGTTATTATTGTTTCTAGCACGTGTGTTCAGTTGTGGTATGGCTGAACAGGACACAGTAACTTTCACTGAGGAACACATTCAAAACCTTCTAAGAGATCCACCGCCGTTTGCATCAGCAACCCTCAGCCTCGCGGCGAACACCCAAAACGAGTCAGAGAAGTTACTCCGACTGCGCAAAAAACAAATCAGGACGGATCTCCATGGGCATTTTCTACTTCAACATTTAAGATCTGGCACAATCCCTTCCGGCCTTCAAATCCGCAATATCCCAGTCGTATTCACGGATGATCCTGAATATAAAAAGGGTTTCAGTGGAATAGAAACAAAGTGCAGCAGAGATTTGATGGTCCTTACCATTGAGACAGCACATAGAATCTCTGTCAAAGAATTGGAAGAAATTACATCGCTGGAGAAAGAAATCCAAGACAATCAGTTAATAACGGATTCTAAAGGACTGCTTGAAAAGGTAGAAAAAGAAATCGGAGAGTTTAAGGACTTCACAGTAGCCCAAAAAAACAACAAGTTTGAATTGGATAAGAAAAATTTCTCCCTGGAATCCGTCTATCCGTATCTTAGAAAAGATTTCTATTCAAACACCGAGTCAAGGAGATTCCTACAGGACAATCAAGGGCGATCACGTCGCAAGTTTGTCACATTTTCAGACACATCCTCTTCAGGAAGTGAATCAAATAATACAAGCAGACCCTACCAGAATAGACAAAGCAACCAACAAGACCAACAACAAAGACAGCAACAAAATCAGATTCCTTTTTTAGGGCATGGCCAACAGAAAGGGAGAGGTCGCACACAACCAGTCCAACCATGGGAAATGAGAACACGGTCCCGATTTTACAAGAACTAAATCTCCCCCCCATATTCAATTTATCTGACAGAAGTTTGACGAAAGCGGAGACATGGATTTTGACAAAAGGTTTAGGCTTTGTGCCGTCCAGGCCTACAGATTATGTCAAAATGAAGTTAGAAGCCTTAGAATTCTGCCGCAAGATCAGGCTGAAAACATTTTTTTCAGATACTATCGAAGACCACCAAACTGAAGTGTCAGGTCTAAAGAAGAAATCCACTTTTTGTCCAGCAGGGTCTAAAATTCAGAAAGAAGTCATCACGTTTGAACGTATAATACTATCCGGAATTTCAGCCTTTGAGATAGATCAGTTGTCATAAAGCAAGCAGACAAAGGGGGTGCAGTGGTGGTCTGGGACGTGAACAAATACAAAACAGAAGTCCACCGACAACTGAATGATGTCACTTGCTACAGACGCATTCCAAAAAATCCTACGAATGAATTCCAAAACCAACTTTTTCAAATCATCCAAAAAGGATTCGACCAAGGGCTTGTGGGCCCAAAGGAGTTGGCATTTCTGCAGAACAAAAACCCTAGAACCCCGGTGTTCTATGTACTGCCCAAAATCCATAAAGACGAAAACAACCCCCCAGGGCGTCCAATAGTATCTGGATGCGAATCCCTTTTCGAACCAGTAGCCAAGTACATAGACTTCTTTCTGAAACCATTCATTGAAACGGTTCCAGCCCACCTCAAGGACACGACTGCATTTCTCAAAAAGATCGAGATGATACAGTTTGATAAAAACCAACAACTAATGGTGACACTAGACGTCGTCTCACTTTATACCCAGATCCCCCAAGATCAAGCTCTGGAGACATTGTCTTTCTTCCTGGATAAACGTGATAGAACGATCCAAGTACCCACGGAATTTATAGTAGAACTGGCGACTTTGGCTCTACAAAAAAACTTTTTTACTTTTGACTCCGAATACTTCTTACAGATAAAAGGAGTAGCTATGGGGTGTCCATTTGCCCCGGAATTAGCGGTGATGTTTATGGGACTCTATGAACAAAAATTCATCTATAATGACAACCCTTTTAAAGAGCAGATCTCCCACTATATGAGATACATCGACGATGTATTCCTCATTTGGACCGGCAGCCCGGTAACCCTGAATGAGTTTGTCAACTGGCTGAATGCACGAAGCAATGACATAAAATTCAGTTGTACATCATCCAATAAATCCATCACATTTCTGGATGTAAAAATTGAACCATCTGATGGAGGCCTTGGAACTACCCTCTTTCGAAAGGCGACAGACAGAAATAAGGCGTTGCTGTATTCAAGTAACCACCCACGCAGCCTAAGACAAAACCTACCCTTTGGCCAATTCCTCAGGGTGCGTAGGAATTGTTCACGAAAAGAGGACTACTTTGAACATGCCAACCAACTCAAGGAAAGGCTTCTCCAACGAGGATATCCTAACAAACTATTGAAAAATTCATTGAAAAGAGCATGGTGGACGCCGTGTGAATCCCTTTTGCAGAAAAATCCCAAAGTGGAACAGAAACGACTGGTCTGTGTATCTACGTTCTGCCCAGCTACCAACCAATTGAAGAAATTGATCACATCTAACTGGCATCTAGTAAAAGATTTACATGAGGACTTTAAAACACCACCCTTATTCGCGCACAAAAAAGAAAAAAGTATGGCCAACCACATCGTAAGAGCAGCTTTACCCATCGAGAAAGGCCCGACCATAAGAAGTTTATTCGGTTTTCCACCAACAACAGGACACCACAAATGTGGAACATGTATCTGCTGTGAAGAAATAATAGAGGAGTCAGTCTTCTCTTTCAATAACATCAATTGGAAACATGACACTTTTACCAACTGTAAGACAAAGAATGTCGTATACGCTGTAATGTGTCCATGCCCAATGCTATACATAGGAAGAACAACCCAAGAAGTCAGGCAACGTATTACTCAACACAAACCAAGAATACGTAGAGAAGTTGAAAATGCACCTCTAGTCAATCACTGGGCAGCCATGAAACATGATAAAACCAAGCTGAAGTGGACTGTGATGTCTAAAATTGAAAACGACCCGAGAGGTGGTAACATCGAAGCAAGACTAAATCAAAGAGAAGCTATGTTAATAATGAAATTTGACACAGCAGTAACTGGACTGAATGAGATTTCTGAAATTTATAAACCCAACACGTAAATTTATCAGTCCTTCCGAGTTAGATCTATGGGACTACATCCCCCACAATCCTTCAGCTCGCAGCCACTCCCACAGCTAAGAACAGTTAGTGTTCTCAGTCAGTCGCAACAGACCGAAGGGGAAGGAGTGAATTACACGAACGGCGGCTGAATTCAAGAACCAACGCGGAGCTTTACGAACGGTAAGAAGGATACCGTAAGGGTCCACGAGCCCTCTCCTACACTTGACAATGAAACGTCGGACAATAAGCGCTAACACACGCTTTCTCCCCCGATTGCTTCCACAGATCCAGTACGACATTTTACAAAAGAGGCAGACTAGCGGGAGACTGATCCCCGACTACTTTCACTCACAACTCAGGTAGGCGCACACACACACACCCACGAATGAACCACAACATGACAAACGTGTGTGTTTAAATGCAGTGCACTTATCGTTTGTTTCCCCACTTTGTTCCAGCACTTCCCCCAACCCACATCTTGCATTTGGAATACATTTGCCTGTTATAGCGGTTGGAGCAATGACCCAACACTAGAGGTAGACTGATGGTGGTTAGGTTGTGAACAAGGTGTTGATCTCTCAGAACCCTAGAGTTATGATTGTTTTCCTTTTCTTTATAGTTATTGTTTGGTCCTGAGGAGAACCCTGCCAGTCACAGGGCTCGAAACGCGTCGACCGACCAGGTCCCGGGTCATTTCCCTGATTTTTCTGAAAACCCTTGGGGAATCTATAGAAAGACTTTTTGCTTCTCTTATAATTGTTACAATTAAGTGTTAAATATGTAAAAAAGGACTCTTCATCTGTTGAACAAAAAGTTTATTTTGACACTGGGACCAGTGTGTATGTGTTTTTGTATGAATGGATGGCCAAGAATGTGTTGTATGTAAGTTGAGGACTTATTGTACATACCTAATTGTTTGTTTTTCATTTGTTTTTCATTTGTATTTCATGTGTGTATATAAATGTACATAGAATGTTTTGTATTCCCATGCACAAAATCAGAATGATGCAGAACTAAAATAACAGTTAACAAGAAAAAGAAAATTAAAAAGTTGCAATTTATAAAGCGAGTGTTCATGTCATTGTCATGTATACTACATATTCCAATAGTTTTTGAAAAATAAGTTTCTCAGCACTGGCAAGTGTATCGTTTGTTATAGTTTATATTGGCTCGGCCTTGCTGAGTTTAGGAGTCAAGACCCTTTTTGTTTCCTAAACTGTAGTGCGGGTGTCTAGGCTCGCGAGGTCCTGTTGGGCAGAGAAGTAGCTGCCACAGGGTTATACCCTTCGTTATTACTAGGTTGTTCACGTGGTGGATTCAGTGCGTTGGGTTTTTGTAGTAGTGTCAATTCCTAGTATACTATCCCCCAATTTCCCCTCTTCCCCATTGTTATTATTGTTTCTAGCACCTGTGTTCAGTTGTGGTATGGCTGAACAGGACACAGTAGCTTTCACTGAGGAACACATTCAAAACCTTCTAAGAGATCCACCGCCGTTTGCATCAGCAACCCTCAGGGGTTCTCCCATGGACACGAGCTCCATCAAGGACAGGCATACATCACCCCTGGATGCCCTGAGGCTGAGGTTGGAGAAGGAACGTAAAACACATGTGTCAGCGGTGGAGTCCCCCCATACCTCTACTCCCATCCACACCCCGCAGAGCAGAAGGAGTACACTGTTGTTGCATCACCCATTACACATGATGCAGAGGTCAGAAGGCAGGGCCACAGCAAACGTCAAGCAGGGTCCAGCACGTCCCCAGAGAGCAGACCCACACCAGCACATGATCCACCTTTGATGGGTGATGTTCATGAAGAGGCCACACCACTTACCAGTCCAGTCATGTCCAGAGTGCCCTTCCATTTCCCCCCAAAAAATGAGACACACACCTGTGACACCTGCCCACCCCAATGTCGCTCAAGTACAGCTGTCCCCAGCTCCCAGAGCCAACCTGCCTCCTGGACCATACAGCCCTGTGGCTCATCATTTCAGTGGTCCTAGTGGGTCAGCTTCAGTTCACTCTCATGTGTCAGATAGTGGCACTGTGTCTGTTGTTCGCTGTCATGCCTCATGTAGTAGCACTGTGTCAGTTGTGCCCTCTCCTGTTTCAGGTACTACCAATGTGTGTGTCCGCCACTATCATGTCTCAGATGCTGGCATGGTATTTGTTGGTCACTGTGCATGGTCATGTCCTGGCAGTGTGTCTGGGTCTATGGCTCATGTGTCTGTCACTAGAGCTGTGTCTGTGTCTCACACTCCTGTTTCTGTTGCTGGCAGGGTGTCCGGGTCTATGGCTCATGTGTCAATCACTAGAGCTGTGTCTGTGTCTCACACTCCTGTTTCTGGTGCTGGCAGTGTGCCTGGGTCTATGGCTCATGTGTCAGTTACTACATCTGTGGCTGTGTCCCACACTCCTGTTTCTGATGCTGGCAGTGTGTCTGGGTCTATGGCTCATGTGTCAGTCACTAGAGCTGTGGCTGTGTCTCACACTCCTGTTTCTGGTTCTGGCAGTGTGTCTGGGTCTATGGCTCATGCGTCAGTCACTAGAGCTATGGTTGTGTCCCACACTCCTGTTTCTGGTGCTGGCAGTGTGTCTGGGTCTATGGCTCATGTGTCAGTCACTAGAGCTATGGCTGTGTCTCCCAATCTGGTATCAGATCCTGACACTGTGTCCGAGGCTACTAGGTCGAGCAGTCCACCAGATTCTGTGCTGTGAGGTGTAGTTCCCATCACTCACATGTAATTTTACTTGGTGTGTAGATAGTTCATTGTAACCACCCGTGCATTATTTATGTCCATGGGACGGGCCGCTTGACACACGTCCTTGTGCTGCCTCTGATGTAGGTGCTCTGTTATGAACACTACCCTGTTGCTGTTAGGATGCTGCATTTTGTCCCCTCTCATGTGCTGCCTCTGATGTACCTGTTCTTTGCCATGGACTGTTGATGCCCTGTGCCCGTCTCATGTGCTGCATCAGATGTACCTGTTCTTTGCCATGGACTGTTGATACTCTGTGCCCCTCTCATGTGCTGGCTCAGATGTACCTGTTCTGTGCCTTGCCATGGACTGTTGATGCTCTGTGCCCCTCTCATGTGCTGCCTCTGATGTACCTGCTCTGTTATGAACACTGCCCTGTTGCTGTTAGGATGCTGCATTTTGGCCCCTCTCATGTGCTGCCTCTGATGTACCTGTGCCTTGCCATGGACTGTTGATGCTCTGTGCCCCTCTCATGAGCTGCATCAGATGTACCTGTTCTTTGCCATGGACTGTTGATGCACTTGGCCCCTCTCATGTGCTGCCTCAGATGTACCTGCTCTGTTGTGAATACTGCCCTGTTGCAGTTAGGATGCTGCATTTTGGCCCCTCTCATGTGCTGCCTCTGATGTACCTGTGCCTTGCCATGGACTGTTGATGCTCTGTGCCCCTCTCATGTGCTGCAACAGATGTACCTGTTCTTTGCCATGGACTGTTGATGCTCTGTGCCCCTCTCACGTGCTGCCTCAGATGTACCTGTTCTTTGCCATGGACTGTTGATGCACTTGGCCCCTCTCATGTGCTGCCACTGATGTCCCTGCTGTGTGCCATAGACTGTTGATGCTCTGTGCCCCTCTCATGTGCTGCCTCCGATGTACCTGCTCTGTTACGAACACTGCCCTGTTGCTGTTAGGATGCTGCTTTGTGCCCTCTCATATGCTGCCTCAGTTGTCCCTGCTGTGTGCCATGGACTGTTGATGCTCTGTGCCCCTCTCATGTGCTGCAACTGATGTCCCTGCTGTGTGCCATGAACTGTTGATGCACTTCACCCCTCTCATGTGCTGCCTCAGATGTACCTGCTCTGTGCCTGGCCATGGACTGTTTATGCACTTCACCCCTCTCATGTGCTGCCACTGATGTGCCTGCTCTGTTACGAACACTGCCCTGTTGCTGATAGGATGCTGCATTTTGGCCCCTCTCATGTGCTGCCTCTGATGTACCTGTGCCTTGCCATAGACTGTTGATGCTCTGTGCCCCTCTCATGTGCTGCCTCTGATGTACCTGCTCTGTTACGAACACTGCCCTGTTGCTGTTAGGATGCTGCATTTTGACCCCTCTCATGTGCTGCCTCAGATGTACCTGCTCTGTGCGTTGCCATGGACTGTTGATGCACTTCACCCCTCTCATGTGCTGCCACTGATGTGCCTGCTCTGTTACGAACACTGCCCTGTTGCTGATAGGATGCTGCATTTTTGCCCCTCTCATGTGCTGCCTCTGATGTACCTGTGCCTTGCCATGGAATGTTGATGCTCTGTGCCCCTCTCATGTGCTGCCTCTGATGTACCTGCTCTGTTACGAACACTGCCCTGTTGCTGTTAGGATGCTGCATTTTGGCCCCTCTCATGTGCTGCCTCAGATGTACCTGTTCTTTGCCATGGGCTGTTGATGCTCCATGCCCCTCTCATGTGCTGCATCAGATGTACCTGTTCTTTGCCATGAACTGTTGATGCACTTGGCCCCTCTAATGTGCTGCCTCTGATTTCCCTGCTGTGTGCCATAGATTGTTGATGCTCTGTGTCCCTCTCATGTGCTGCCTCTGATGTACCTGCTCTGGTACGAACACTGCCCTGTTGCTGTTAGGATGCTGCTTTGTGCCCCTCTCATGTGCTGCATCAGATGTACCTGTTCTTTGCCATGGACTGTTGATGCTCTGTGCCCCTCTCACGTGCTGCCTCAGATGTACCTGTTCTTTGCCATAGACTTTTGATGCTCTGTGCCCCTCTCATGTGCTGCCTCTGATGTACCTACTCTGTTACGAACACTGCCCTGTTGCTGTTAGGATGCTGCTTTGTGCCCTCTCATGTGCTGCCTCAGTTGTCCCTGCTGTGTGCCATGGACTGTTGATGCTCTGTGCCCCTCTCATGTGCTGCCACTGATGTCCCTGCTGTGTGCCATGAACTGTTGATGCACTTCACCCCTCTCATGTGCTGCCTCAGATGTACCTGCTCTGTGCCTGGCCATGGACTGTTTATGCACTTCACCCCTCTCATGTGCTGCCACTGATGTGCCTGCTCTGTTACGAACACTGCCCTGTTGCTGATAGGATGCTGCATTTTGGCCCCTCTCATGTGCTGCCTCTGATGTACCTGTGCCTTGCCATGGACTGTTGATGCTCTGTGCCCCTCTCATGTGCTGCCTCTGATGTACCTGCTCTGTTACGAACACTGCCCTGTTGCTGTTAGGATGCTGCATTTTGACCCCTCTCATGTGCTGCCTCAGATGTACCTGCTCTGTGCGTTGCCATGGACTGTTGATGCACTTCACCCCTCTCATGTGCTGCCACTGATGTGCCTGCTCTGTTACGAACACTGCCCTGTTGCTGATAGGATGCTGCATTTTGGCCCCTCTCATGTGCTGCCTCTGATGTACCTGTGCCTTGCCATGGAATGTTGATGCTCTGTGCCCCTCTCATGTGCTGCCTCTGATGTACCTGTTCTTTGCCATGGACTGTTGATGCTCCATGCCCCTCTCATGTGCTGCATCAGATGTACCTGTTCTTTGCCATGGACTGTTGATGCACTTGGCCCCTCTCATGTGCTGCCTCTGATTTCCCTGCTGTGTGCCATAGATTGTTGATGCTCTGTGTCCCTCTCATGTGATGCCCCTGATGTACCTGCTCTGTTACGAACACTGCCCTGTTGCTGTTAGGATGCTGCTTTGTGCCCTCTCATGTGCTGCCTCAGATGTACCTGTTCTTTGCCATGGACTGTTGATGCTCCGTGCCCCTCTCATGTGCTGCCACTGATGTCCCTGCTGTGTGCCATGTACTGTTGATGCTCTGTGCCCCTCTCATGTGCTGCCACTGATGTCCCTGCTGTGTCCCATGGACTGTTGATGCACTTCACCCCTCTCATGTGCTGCCTCTGATTTCCCTGCTGTGTGCCATAGATTGTTGATGCTCTGTGTCCCTCTCATGTGATGCCCCTGATGTACCTGCTCTGTTACGAACACTGCCCTGTTGCTGTTAGGATGCTGCTTTGTGCCCTCTCATGTGCTGCCTCAGATGTACCTGTTCTTTGCCATGGACTGTTGATGCTCCGTGCCCCTCTCATGTGCTGCCTCAGATGTACCTGCTCTGTGCCTTGCCATGGACAGTTGATGCTCTGTGCCCCTCTCATGTGCTGCATCAGATGTACCTGTTCTTTGCCATGGACTGTTGATGCTCTGTGCCCCACTCATGTGCTGCCTCTGATGTACCTGCTCTGTTATGAACACTGCCCTGTTGCTGTTATGATACTGCATTGTGCCCTCTCATGTGCTACCTCAGATGTACCTTTGCTGTTGTATCCAGTGCCCATTCTCCTGCCTACTCTAGGAGTCATTGACTAATCTGTGCAATAAAACAATTTATTTGTGTGTAGTGGTTTCTGTGTGTCATTCCTGGTTGTCTACTTGCATTGTTGATATATTGGTGGTATCGTAAATACTGTTTCCCCTACATACATCTCCCCCCCTCCCCACGCCACAGCCCCGGCAGGTACTCCCCTTCCGGCAGCGATTGTTGTTTGCGTACCTGCGTCGTCGTCGGTCCATGACTTGGTGGTGGTGGAGCACGAAGAGGATCGGAAATGCGTTCAGAGCTGGGTCCATGACGGAGATCTGCCTGTGGTGGGTATCTCTCTGCAATGCTTTGTCTCTCCGCTGTGGTGAATCCGCCGTGTTCAGGCTGGTGGTTTTTCCGCTGCAATTTGCTGTGTCTTATCCGCTATCGTAATTAGGTGGACGGTCGGAGACGTCATTCCTTACGGCGGGGTTTCTGGTTGGTTACGTCCGCCGCGGGGTCGGGTGTATTTCCGCGGCGGTGCTTGTTCTTCCGCGGCGTACGTAAATTTGACAGTACTTCCCATCCTAATGTGGCGGACGGACTGACCGCGGCTGGTGGCCTGGAATGGAAAAAGGCTTTTTCCGCCTACTTCATGCCGGCGGACGTCCTTCCGTCCGCCATCCTAATGACCCCCTAGGTTTGGTAAAAAGCAGGAGTTAGGCTTAAAGTCAGGGCCGCAGGACTTCAGGGTCCAGATCTCAGCTGGATTACTTCCCCCAACATGAAGTCAAATTGTGGTGTGCCACAGGGCTCTTCATTATCCCCGCACCTGTTCAATCTATATTTGCTCCCTCTGATTCTGTCCCTAAGAGAAAGAAATTTGAGCACATTCAACTATGCGGATGACCTGCAACTAATATTCACCATCAACAACATGCCTGATTCCATGTCCGAATTCCAAGCCACCAATCTACACTTCCACAACTGGATGAACAGCAACCATCTAAAGCTAAACCAGCATAAAACCGCGCTATTCCTGACTGGTGGCGGCCATAAGCCTTGGAGCTCACACTTCTGGCCAGCTGAGCTGGGTACTCCCCCTACCCCATCCTCCTCTGCTAAGAGCCTTGGGTGATAATTAACTGCGACTTGTCCAGTAAGGCCCAGATTGGAACGGGAGTCTCTACTTGTTTCTTCCAGTTGCGGAAGTTAAGGAAAATCAGTAGGCTCCTCAATAGGGAAGCACTAGTGCAAGCTTTTCTAGCCTTGGTCATTTTTCACTTAGATTAAACAAACTCACTCTACTTCAGTCTTCCGCTGTATCTAGTCAAACGATTGCAACTGGTGCAGAACCAGGCTGCAAGATTGATCTTCCATCAGCCCGGATGGCAACATGCTTCCCCACTGATGAGGAAGCTACATTTGCTCCCCATATCACAAAGCTGTGTCTTCAAAATCAGGTGCCTCATTTTTATAAGTCTCGACTAAGCATGGGCGGAAAATCCATTCCGCTCGCGGATTTTGCGGATTTTCGGTAAATTCGCAATCCGCAAACGCTCGCGAATTTACCGAAAATCCGCACGCAGCGGATTTTTTTTTCTTGGTGATACAATTTTGCGGCGTGCGGTGTAAGTTCGCAATTGCGAACATGTAGGAGCGGCGGGCAGCAACAATCTCGCACTCGCGAAATTACAAAATTTGCAATTCTGCACAAGAAATCGACTAGCAAGCAGCATAGACCTTCTGAAAATGATGATTTTTATCAGAATAACTCCTCAGGTTGACATTTGCCTGCCCTTTTTTGGATTTGAGGCCTTTTGACTTTCTTTGGATCACTTTTGGATTAGAAATAAACTTTCACAAGTAAATTTGTTGGCATTACATTTGCTGTTCTGCAGAAAAACGAGTTTTGCTAAACTGAAAGCACTCAGCAGCAGGTGCAAAAGTTCAAATTCATCATTAGTAACCATTCCCTGTAGTGCTTCCTGACTGGGGCCCCTCCAGAGTTCCGTTGCTAGTTGCAACAATTGTATGACCCTGCTCTGACCCTCACAGCCGGATCATAGAATAGCGACAAGTAGGCCACAAAGGTCCTGGAAAAAAAAATTGCACTGCAACAGAAAGCAAATTACAGATAAGGAAGCAGGTGCAGACTGGAATTTTAAAACAGTGACACATTAATAAATCAACCCCAAATTAATTCATGTCAGTTGAAGCAGGGCAGGTGTGCTTGCTTTTTCCCCCCATAATCTACAGTGATGATGATGAACCAGAGGGTGGCATTGATGTACCAGAGGGTGGCATGGGTGAAACAGAGGGTGGCAGTGTTGAAACAGAGGGTGCTGTGAACCTGTGATGATGAACAAGACGTAGAAACAAAATAGTCGCGACCGTTGCGTGCCGACAAGTAAGTTGGCCATTGCGAACTGGTACAAAATCCTCGCGAACTGGCAGAAACCCTGGCGAACACAAAAAAAAACCCAGCAAATTCACGAGAATTCGCAGATTTTGCGGATTGCGAGTACGCAAATTCGCAAAATTTGCGAACGCCAGATTCGCAAAATTCGCCCATGCTTAGTCTCGACTAGGCAGCGCACAAGAGTTGCTCTAGGAGATTACCTTTTGGAATCTGTCAGCTTTTTTCAAGCACTTGTGCTTGTGGCGGAATCCACCTTGCGGAAGCGAGAAGCAGCGCGCAGGGGCCATCTGTTTCCAATTAGCGTAGCCGCGCAAGCGTCTGCTCGCTCCCGCAAGGTGGATGACGCCACAAGCACGAGTGCTTGAAAAGAGTTGACTGATTCCAAAAGGTCACTCGTGTTTCTGTTAGCATGCCTACGAGCATACATGTCTCACCCCCTCACCATATCGCCCAAACTGGGGCTTTCTTCCCGAGCAACGCCAAGCTGTCAATGCAGTTAAAGGTGCAACCATAGGACAGCATTTCCGTTTATCAGATCCACGCAAAACCACACCAAGAGCGGGCAAAGAAAGGACCAGCCAGCGTCCGCATCAATGAAAGGAAACAAGCATATGTATTGTGGCAGCCTCCGCCTCTCCCTCCTGCACACAATCAGACAGTGAGGGCGCAACGGGCGTGCCACTTACTCTGCACAGGTTGGTTAAGTTTTAGAAATAATCTTTTGTTTTTGTGCTTTTCCCCGAGTTCATAATATGGGTATTAGAAACAATTCTTTCCATTACTAAAGACACAAAAGAATAAAATGGTACATGACCAAATTACAACTGGTTAGGATGCACTTTAAGGTTAAAGACAGACATTAAAAAGAAAAGCACAATGATAATCAGTGCCCCAATTGTGCCTTACTGCTCTGAAATCAGCCCCTCTCAGTAAATGGGATTTTAAAGAAATAATCAGGGGAGAAAAAAACATTTTCTAGATAAAGACAATCATAACTTCCATCCCCTTGCAATTCCCTTTAAATATGTAAGCATTCCTGCAATGATGCAGACAAAAGCTTTTTGGCAGTCCATCAAGTGGGGACATAGATACAGTCCATTCAACAATTCACCTCCTTAGTACCGGTTTACCACAACAGATCAATCAACAGATTGGTGGCAAGGTCACTTTTAGGAAGTGATTGTAACTACAATTCACCAGGAGTGCATAGTTTTTTTCAGGAACCCTACATCCATTTGAGCTAGAAACATTATTTGTTAAAAATGTCCACATAATACAACAGATGGTGGAATGTGTGACAAGTAGGGGAAATAGATCTAGCCTTTGGAACCTAATAAGTATTTAGTTATGCAGTACAATATCCTTGGTGCAACAACATCAACTGTTGCATGGCTAAACGTTTATAAGGTCCCAAAGGCGAGACCTATTGGCTATGCCAATGCTTGTTAAATCTCTATATGGCTCCTTCCTGAAATTTGTCTATGATCTCATTCAGAGACACAAACCCACCCGCAATTTGCGCTCAGCTCACATGAACCTCCTGGTCACACCGTCGTATAAATGAAGCGACTAGGTGGCAGCAGAGTTGCGCTGTTGGCTCCCTGCTTCTGGAACACTCTACCCCCTGACATCAGATCTTGCACAGACCTCCTGGGATTCAGGAGACTACTTAAGACTTGGCTCTTCATTCACGCACATGAATAACTCACCAGAACTAAGGCTACTGCTAGTTATAGCGCCAAGAAACCGACCGGTGTATGTGTACTCTACCAATGGTTTTAACATAACAAAGTGCTGGAGTCAAGAAAAGGGCTTTGTGCTAAATTCTAAAAGAGCCAAGTGATTGCTATAGCAGCATTGCAGAACACGCGGCATAGTCCGATTCGGCTGATAAGATAAGTGGAAGTGTCAAAGAGGTAGGAAAAGTGAAACTCAGCACAAAATCAACAGGAACTGATGGGCAGGTGCAGATTGTGACCTAGACATGCTGGCTGAGCTCACTTAGCAGCCTACCTTCAGTATCATTCACTAACAAGAACAGAATCATTGCACACTCAAGCTAATGGATCAAAACTGTTCTACAACACATCCCAAAAACATCTTCTACAAACCTGCAAAGGTTGGGGTGGTGCTATATTTCTTCACATTTTATCCACTTTGTGCTGTGTGCTATAGATATCTATGCCACTGACCATGCAAGACAGGCCATTTGCGAGACAGGAGTTCTACAATGTAAACCAATTCCAATATATTCCTGTCCACAGGAATGCACATGTTGCTTACTGATCTCCAAGAACCACTCAACAATTGTCACCTCCTCTGGCACTGAACAAAGGTACATCTGCCCGCTTGTGAGTAGTATTACAAAAGCAAATCCGCTGATATGTGACCTGTGCATTGCAATACTAGCAGCACTTTCAGGTTGCACAAAAACACACCTGTGCATGTGAAATCTTTGAATAATGATGACATGCACTACTGTATATATTTACATACATGAGCTCACTGAACGAGGTACAGTACATTTAAAAACACACTCAATTGCCAGGCAGACATTTGAACTTTTAATCAATCAATCAATCACCAAATTTGTAAAGCGCGCTACTCACCCGTAAGGGTCTCAAGGCCTTGAGGGGGGGGGGGATGGTGCTACTGTTCGAACAGCCAGGTCTTGAGTTGTTTCCTGAAGGAGAGCTGGTCCTGGGTCAGCTGTAGGTGAGTGGGGAGGGAGTTCCATGTCTTGGCTGCCAGGTAGGAGAAGGATCTTTCTCCGACGGTGGATTTCCGAAATCGTGGGATGGAGGCGAGGGCGAGGCTGGCGGATCGGAGCTGGCGGGTGGGTGTGTAGAATGTGAGGCGGCTGTTGAGGTACTTCGGGCCCATGTCGTGGAGAGCCTTGTGTGCGTGGGTAAGGAGTCTGAACGTGATCTTGTTGACGGGGAGCCAATGAAGGTCTTTCAGGTGGGCAGAGATGTGGCTGCGCCGAGGGATGTCCAGGATGTGTCGTGCTGAGGCGTTCTGAATGCGCTGGAGTCTTTTCTGGAGTTTGGCTTTGGTTCCAGCGTAGAGGGTGTTCCCTTAGTCCAGGTGGCTGGTTACGAGGGCCTGGGGGACCGACTTCCTGGTTTCGGTGGGGATCCATCGGAAGATCTTTCGAAGCATGTGCAGGGTGTTGAAACAGGATGATGAGACGGGGTTCACTTGCTTGGTCATCGTGAGGGAGGAGTCCAGGATGAAGCCCAGGTTGCGTGCGTGGTCCGTTGGCTTGGGTGCGCTGCCCAGGGCAGGGGGCCACCAGGAGGCGTCCCAGGCGGAGGGAGATGGTCCGAGGATGAGGACTTCCGTCTTGTCTGAGTTCAGTTTCAGACGGCTGATCTTCATCCATTCTGGGACGTATCTCATTCCTTCCTGGAGGTTGGTTTTGGCGGTGGCGAGGTCGTTGGTGAGGGAGAGGATCAGTTGGGTGTTGTCGGCGTAGGAGATGATGTTGAGGTTGTGTTGGCGGGCGATGGCTGCAAGAGGGCTCATGTAGATGTTGAAGAGGATGGGGCTGAGTGAGGATCCTTGCGGGACGCCGTAGATGACTCCGGTGGCCGCGGATCGGAACGGGGGGGCGGACTCTCTGGGTTCTTCCGGCGAGGAACGAGATGATCCACTGCAGTGCCGCTCCTTGGATTCCGGTGTTGCTGAGGCGTTGTATCAGGGTGTGGTGGCATACGGTGTCAAAGGCTGCTGAGAGGACCAGGAGGATGAGGGCAGCCGTTTCCCCGTTGTCGAGCAGAGACCTGATGTCGTCGGTGGCTGCGATGAGGGCAGTCTCGGTGCTGTGGTTTGCTCTGAAGCTGGACTGTGAGGGGTCGAGGGATCCGTTGGTCTCGAAGAAGGCGGAGAGTTGTCTGTTGACGGTCTTCTCGACGACTTTGGCTGGAAAGGGGAGGAGCGAGATGGGGCAGAAGTTCTTTAGGTCCGTGGGGTCCGCGGTGGGTTTCTTCAGGAGGGTGCTCAGCTCGGCATGTTTCCAGCTCTCCGGGAAGGTGGCGGATGCGAAGGAGCTGTTGATGATGTTCCGGAGTTGGGGTGCGATGATGGAGTCGGCTTTGTTGAAGATGTGGTGTGGGCGGGGTCGGTAGGGGAGCCGGAGTGGATGGTGTTCATCATGCGGGTGGTGTCTTCGGTGCTGACAGGGGTCCAGGTGCAGAGGGTGGTGGTGGGGTGCACTCGTTCGGTGGTTGGGTGCTTGGTCAGTGCGCCGAAGCTGTTGTGTAAGTCGGCGATCTTGCGGTGGAAGAACGAGGCGAGAGAGTCGCAGAGGTCTTGCGAGGGGGTGATGCCGTTGTTGCAGGCGCTGGGGTTGGAGAGCTCTTTGACGATGCTGAACAGCTCCTTGCTGTTGTGGGTGTTGTTGTCCAGTCGTTCTTTGAATGCTGTCTTCTTAGTGGTGCGGATCAGCTGGTGGTGTTTGCGGGTGGTGTTCTTGAGGGCGGTCATGCGGTCGTTGGTAAACCTTGAGGCTTTCCTGCTGCCGGGTCTGCTGGGAGGGTTCTTTAGTGGTGCGAGTTCGTCTGCGCAGTCCGTGAGCGACTGTGTGAGGTTGTGGGCTGCTTCGTCGGGGTCCGTCGTGATGGTGGGAGGGTTCTGGCTGAGGGAGGTGGTGAGCTGGTCGGCAGTGATCTTGCTCCAGCTTCTGCGGGGAACCTGTTGCGGGTGGTGGTGTGTCGTGGTTCTCCTGAGGTTGAAGTGGACACAGCTGTGGTCTGTCCAGTGTAGTCCGGTGGAGTGGCTGAAGGAGATGTGCTTGCTGGAGGAGAAGACAGGGTCAAGCGTTTGGCCGGCGTAGTGGGTGGGGGTGTTCACCAGTTGCTTGAGTCCGAGGTTGGCGAGGTTGTCCAGCAGGGCGGCGGTGTTGCAGTCCTTGTTGTTCTCCAGGTGGAAGTTGAGGTCCACTAGGAGGATGTAGTCTGTGGAGGTGAGGGCGTGTGGACTGACGATGTCTGCGATGGCTTCGCTGAATTGTGTGCGTGGTCCCGGGGGTCTGTAGATGAGGGTGCCTCTGAGGGTGGTCTTGGGGTCTGTGTGGATCTGGAAGTGAAGGTGTTCGGCGGCGGTGAGGGTGTCGTCGGAGTTGGTCGTGATGCGGATGGTGTTTCTGTGGACGATGGCGATGCCTCCTCCAGTTTGGTTGATGCGGTCCCTCCGGGTGATCTTGTAGCCCTCCGGGATGGCTATGGCGATGTCGGGGGCTGAGGAGGCGTTCATCCAGGTTTCCGTGAGGAAGGCGACGTCTGGTGATGTTGTGTCGAGGAGGTTCCAGAGTTCGACGGCGGGTCTGTGGACGGAACGGGTGTTGAGCAGGATGCATTTGAGGTGGTTGTTGCTGGTGCTCGGCTTGGCGGGTGCCGGGCAGGTCCTGAGGCGGGTGAATTGGCAGGCTTGGCAGGTGAAGGGTCCGTGTGTGTGCCTCGGGGTGGCTTGGTAGCAGGCGGTGTTTTGGCCGGCGTTGAGTGCGTGGAGGGTGGCGACGTCGTAAGTTTGTCGTGTGCGCTGACATCGACGAGGACCAGGGGTCCTGGCGCTGGGCGCGGTTCAGGCGCGGACGGGCGTAGACTGGCTTGCCTTTGGCGCGCCTTCGGCGCACAATCGGCGCGCCCGCTGCGCGCGTTTGCTGCGCGTTAGCAGTGCGGCCTCCATTTGAGGGGCTGAGGGAGGGAGGAGCAGCTGGGATGTGGAAGCGGGGTGGCGAATGGGAATGGCAGGGGGGTGGGGCCTCAGGGAGCAGTGGCGGGAAGCAGAGGGCGAGGCGGGAAGCGGGAGGGCACAGAAGGCAAAGGGGGAACGAGGGGTGAAATCAACAAAATGCAGGGCAAAACGAGGGGTAACAAAAGGCAGAGGGGGGCGCGAGGGGTGCATAGGCAACGAAATACAGAAGGCAAAATGAGGGTTAACACGACAAAAAAATCAAAGGCACAAGGCTCAAGGGAGAACGAGGAATCCAACAGCGGTCACAGCGCAGCACCCAGCACGGGGAGGACCACGCGGTGGCTAGCGGGCGACCTGCCTGAGGAAGGGTCAATCAATTCAAATAAACTTTATTTGGCAAATTCCATACAAGCCACAGATCATTTTTAAGATTTGCAGTGGATTACATAAAATATATCAAAATTTCCAATAAAAATGTCCAATTTATAGAAGTACTATGATTTTAAATAAAAAAATCTAAATAAAAGGCTTGCCTAAAAACTCATAAAAAGACTGAAGGAAAACATGCTAGAGATATATGCTAATCATACATACAATTATTAAATTATCTCTTTACAGAGGTTACTAATGATTAAAACTGATTAAAAAAAATATATAAAACAGCATGACAAATCTTTAAGGTAGGAAGACCTTGCAAGAATTCTAATCCCAAATGGTAATTTCTCACCGCTGTACTATGCCATACTGGGACCAGTTAACCTTGGCGTGGGCTTTAATTACAAAGGGCAAAACATGATGAAGTGAGAAGTGCTTTGTTTTGTAATGTTATTGCATCTGCATGGGGTAAATTGCAATACTGTTTTTTTTGCAACGGAAATACAACCTCAAAATGTACGTTACGTAACCTAAACAATGTTAGCAGATGCACATTAAATGGGTTTTCTACCCAGCACAAGCATGGTTCCAAACCCCTGGTTGTTGATATCAAGGCTATCTCACAACTGTTTGTAGGTTAAGCGCACCTACCCTTCTTATTTCCTTACATCTCTCCAGCTACCGATTCTTAATAGACTCTTTATAATTAAGATTGTATTGCTGTGGGTTTGTCTATACTTCAGCTATATCCAAATCACCGAAAAATTTCCGCACATAGGCAACCCATAAGATTCTGTTTGCGCCATCTAGAGGCATGCATTCAGACAGCCAGGTTCTGACTAAAGTTGCCTCAAGATTCCCCCAGTACTTTAGCCATAGCAACAGGGGGCAAGACCTATTTGACCTTCAATGTATGGCAGGCCAAGTTCCTTGTGAGCAATAAAAATAGGAGTACTTTTCGGCACTGCCAAGGATGAACGGGCAAAAGAGATTTCTAGGTGCTGAAGTGACCCTACATTCCCATGACCCCTGCGCCATATAACCCTGCAGACACACACTTGCACATAAATAGGTCAAGCATCTCTTTGACTGCGTTGTTTTTCAATTTTCGAGTGCACCTAAAGATTGCTTCCATATTCCTACCCCCTTGCGGCATTTTTACAGTAATGACTGTAATCCAGGTAAATGTTGAGCTAAAAGTAATGCCCAAGTAATTAACAGTGTTTACCTTCACCAGGTATTTGCCCCATCGCAAAAAACTTTGTTTTCAAAATAACATTCCCCACAAGACATCACATATGTTTTCGCAAAATTTACTTGCATGTCTAGAGAGTCCGTATGGGAGAAAAAAAATCCAGCAGAGCCTGCAGGCCATTTACAGTATGGAACATAAGAATTGTGCTATCCGCGTATAGCAATACGGGTATGTATATGGTTCCCGTTTTTGGCATATCCTTCCCTGTTCCTAAAAGATGTACATTAATCCAATTTATATATAATAGGAACAGAAAGGGTGCAAGGATTCACCCCTGTATCGCCCCGTAAGGAACTGATTTGTGTGGTCTTTTCTTCCTGAGGACCATAATGGATGAATATAGTTAGATCCTAATGTAAACGTTTGATTAGATCTAACAAATCAGGGTCCACGCTCAAGTTTTCCATGATCTGCCATAGCTTTGGCATATTTACCAGGTTGAATGCACTAGTTAGATCTATAAATGCCATGTGAAGGTTACTCTTTTTTTGCCTGCACATACTTCCCTGCTATGAGGTACAGATTTAAAGATTACTTGACTGTTCCAATACCTGGCCTGAAGCTGAACTGCACCTCTGATAAAATTGCATTTTCAATGGCCCAGGATTCCAGGCGAGACAGGATAACTCTAACCAAGATCTTAACACTAGGGGGCATATTATCAAGAACGGCGATAAAATGATTGCTGCTTTAGCGGCAGTAAACTGCTGCTAAAGCGGCGATAATGGCCTTGATAATATGTCCTTGTGAATTCCCATAACAGCCCAGGTTCTGGTGTTAACATTGCCAGGCAGCAGCTGTCCTCCTCAAAACATTGTATACATTACATTACAACAGAACCTAAGCACAGTATTAGTACTTTAACCGCATCGCTGCGGCGGCTTTTCCCGCTGTGCGCGGCAAATTCGAAAATACCGCGTTACGTGACGAGCTGGCCTTGTCATCCGCGCAGGACAGGTAAGCGCGATGACGAGCCCAGCTCGTCAATAGCCTCGAAGGGGTTAAGGGAGTGTCAATCGTAGAAGCATCCCTCCCCCCTCCCCCCCCCACTTACATTTGGCGGTCCATTGTGACAAGCTCCTACTGTGAATTGGGTACCACTGAGTCCCCAGCCCCTGTCAGCCACATCTGGAGAAAGAACCCCGATGTGGGGCTCCCAAGGGTGTAAACTACATGAGACAGTGAATGCCCCAGCTAGCCTCAGACCACAAGTTCAGTCCTGTTCATCCAGTGGGTGGTCCGCAGGATCACCAGCACGTCCGTCTTCTGTTGAGTGTCGCGTATTTCTGCTCCAATCTTTCATGGCCTTCTGAAGAGCCCGTGGATCTGAGTAGATCGTAGACCTCCCCTGCCTGTTGACGGTGTGATAGAAAACTGTTGGGGGGAACATGGCGGCGGCAGGCCAACGTCGGTCGCGGAGCTCCGTAACTCGGCGGCACTGCAGCGGCGGCTGTGGCGGGTAGATAACGGAGAAGCGGAGAAGACAGGATGACGGTCCCCCGTTGAAGCGGTGAGAGGCTGGGAGCTATGGTATTTCAGGTTTTCAGGCCTTTTTCAGTAATCAGCATCTTTTTCCTTCCTGGTTAGCGGCGGAGATGGAACAACACGGAATAGCGCCCCGGTGCGCTAGGACCCTGAGGCGTATGGGGATAGTGGATGCGGCGATTGTAGGCGGCAGGCAGGATCGCCATACACCGACGGCAGAGGTAGCAGTTGTGGTGGTGGCTCCATCGGCACGAGTATATCGGAGAAGTCTGTGGAGCCGGGCGCGAGTGGCGCTCCTGTTGCTACACTTTAGGGGTCCAGTCTGCTTGGGGCAATTCTCAGCGGCAGCGTCTCTCTGCACTGCACACGCCGGTAAGAAGGCTCAAGTGGGGGAGGCTGTATGGAGTTGGTGCCACTGGCAGCAGTAGCAGTAGTACAGTCGGCAAATTTGGTTAACCCCTTGAGAGGGGGGTGCAACAAAACTGACTGAGGCGCCTGATCTAGTGGCAGTTCGCCCTGTACTTGGTGGGAGCAAACTGAGCGAGACTGTGGTAGAGTTAAAACATAGAAACAGGTACCAGTTAAGGTCTAAACAAGAGCTGAAGGTAGTGTTGGACTCTGAAGTCACAGTGGAGAGGGAGGGGCAACCCCATTAACTCCATATAAAAGGTGCAAAAGAACACCAAATCACTTAAGAGTTATTTCAAGATTATGGAGCATTTGGTGGGTCCGAAGGAGGCAGTGGTAACAGAGGCGGGGGTTATAGACCAGGTTTTGGATCCAATCACTTTAACCACTATAACCACCCTGACTATGGAGAACCGATATTCACCTTTGGGAACTATTCAGGATGTGGAATACCAGGAGAACCAGGAAATCGGGATGAGTGGGGTGGGCAGTCCTGTGCCAGCAATCTCATCAAGCGATGCCCCTCTCCCTCCAATAGAGCCAATAGAGTCAGTAGAGCTAGTTGAGCTTCCGGTTATGGTAGAACTCGCAGACCCTTTTTTGCCCCTGGCCTCAGCCGGCCTTAGTAATACTCAGTATGCAAAATTGCTTGCAAGGGATTCTTTTGAACCTTATTTTGAAACAGAAGGCTGATCAAACTTGACTGACAGATTTGAGATCAACTTAAATTAATTGACAACCTGTTTCTCATTTGATTAAACATTTACTTATTTGACAAAAGTGGTAACAACTCACTATAGAAAAATGCTACACGGGAAGTAGTTTTTATGAAAAATTGTTTTATATATCAAATATTCATTTCATGGGGTACAATTTAAAAAGCAGTGAAAAATAATCAATAATGAACAAGTGGACAAGATATAGATTAATTATTCTTTGAAATCCACTTGCGTTGTAGTACACTCTTTTTGAGTAATAACACAACGAGACTTTGTCACTGTAACCAAAAATAACGTTGCATTGAATTAATCTGACAAACAAAGAGAGATGTGGACTAATATGTTGACGTTTCGGCCTTATTATTGACAAATCCTCAAGGCCATCCTCCGGACTTTCAATCTTTTGTACAGTTTGACCCCCTGGGTTCGGACTGAACAACTTCAATTGTGTATTGAGTGCGGGACCTTTGTTACAACCCCTCCTGATATTAGAACTTGTATTGGACACAGATGTTGTGGCGTTGTTTATCCGCTGTCCCAGTAAATGCTATTAATCCAGCAAAGATTCGGCGTTGCTCAGTCTCGCGAGAATAATCGGACCTAGTAGGTTGAGTCCAAGAGGTACTATGCTCCAGGCAAAAGGGTATTTCAAGGGGAGTAGCCATCATCGTTAGAACACATAAGGGGATTAAGGTCCTGAAATGGGACACTGATCAGTCTGGCAGATGGTTGGTGGCAGCCCTCTCCATAGGTAGTTCTCCGTACACATGTGCGGTATATTATGGTCCCAATGAGGATAATTCTAGTTTCCTTTTGAAATTAGGGGGTATGTTACTACAACATACTGCACGGGTGATATTAGGGGGAGATTTTAATTTCGTTTTTGATAATCAGTTAGACCGTACTTCTAAAGGAAAATATTGTGTTCGGAAGAATTTTTTTTCAGCTCTTAGGAATATAATGAGGGATTTTAGTTTACAGGATGTATGGAGAGCTAAATATGGAACTGTTAGAGAATATTCTTTTTATAGCAAAAAATATAAACAGTACACTAGAATTGATTATTTTCTGGTAGATCGTGTTATAATGCCGGATATAGTGTCTGTATCTCATATTCCAATTTGTTTGTCCGACCACTCAGTGGTGGAACTAGTAATCAATTTAGGCGGTTGGCCTATAGAGGTTAGATGGACCTTGGATAGAACACTCTTGTTGGATGCGGAAAGCAAACTCAAGGTTAGGGAGAGTATTACAGAGTTTTTCCGTTTTAATATAGGCACGGGCACAGAGCAATTGGTGTGGGAATCTTTTAAGGCCTATTTGAGAGGCATACTAAGCTCACAGATGTCCTATAAAAGTAGATTAGCTAAGAAAAGAGATACTGATGACCTGGAAACTATAAAGAAGAAAGAATTACAACTACAGGCAGCAGCCATCGCAGATAGGGACAACATCCCGAAGTTGGAAAAAGAACTCCTAGAATTACAGTCAGGATTTAAAGCAAGGGGCGATGAAATAATTAAGGATAGGTGGGAGGTTAGCAGGCTGACAAAGTTTGAGTACGGGAAGAAGTGTGGTGCTCTTTTGGCCTGGAAGGCGAGATCGGAGAGGAGTAGGAATATTATCGACTCATTAATCCAGCAGGATCCGGCGGCATTGCTGTTGGAAGAAGAAAAGATTAGGGAGGAAGCAAGGGGGTTTATGAGGGGGTTATATCAAGAGGATAGCAGTTGCGGAGTTGAGGAGATGGAGGTTTGGTTAGGCTTGAGGGACTTGCCACAATTGTGTGGAGTAGATAAGACCGTTTTGGCCAGTGAGATCTCAGAGGGGGAGATAAGGGTGCAGGTGAAGAAGATGAGTCGAGGGAAAGCCGCTGGCCCTGACAGCTTGCCGACAGAGGTGTATGCGGATAACCTGGAGGAAATTCTGCCCGGGCTTAGGAAACTCTTCAACAGAATTTTCCTACAGGGAGGTGAAGTTCCCCCTTCATGGCTTGGGGCTACGATTGCCCTAATCATAAAACTGAATAAAGATACTCCAAAAATAGAGTCGTATAGACCGATTTCTCTCTTAAATTCTGATTTGAAGATATTCTCTGGAATTCTAGCAACCAGATTAGCTAAGGTCATCAAGGCTATCATTCATCCAGATCAGAGAGAGTTTATACCAGGTAGGCAGCTCAATGAGCTTACGTTTCAAGTGAACGAGGCAATCGATGTAGCTCAGGATAAAGGGCTGCCACTCACCATTGTTGCTATTGATGCTGCTAAAGCATTTGATCAGGTCAACTGGGTGTTTCTATGCGAGACTATGATACGTTTTGGGTTCCCCTCTATCTTTGTATAGGAGCCCTCGGGCCAAGGTATTGATTAATGGGGCTCTGACAAACTGGTTTAACATCTCCAGAGGAACGAGGCAGGGCTGCCCCCTGTCTCCTCTCCTGTTCGATATATACATCGAGCCTTTCATCTGCTCCCTGAGATCGGACTCTGTTATCACACCTTTAAAATGGGGGAATTAGAACTTAAAACAGCTTTATACGTAGACAATCTCCTCCTCTATACTGTTAACCCTGCTAAGTCTATTCCTAGATTATTTAAATTAGCTGAAGACTTCAGCAGGGTGTCCGGATACAAAATTAATAAAGAAAAAACTGACATAATGAGTTGGAATAGCATAGTTCCGGTACAGGGGACTAAACCTAAAATTAGATATCTAGGTATACATTTTACACAGAAACTAGAGGATATTCTTAAAACTAGCTGGCACAAGTAGTGAAGGATGTAGATAAGTTATTAACTAGGTGGGGGGGTTTGCCCCTGAACATCTACGGAAGGGTGAATCTGGTTAAAATGACCATCCTCCCCAAAATAACCTTTTTGTTTAATTGCATACCTCTAATATTTAATCCCAAGGATATCGCTAATCTCCAAGGGAAGATTGGGTCATTTATTTGGGCCACAAAAACTCCAAGGATAGAGTGGAGGAAATTGAGAAGGGGCTGAAACTGGGAGGCCTGGCTTTACCTGATCTGCGTTTTTATTGTTATGCCTTCCAGCTTAAGAATTTTAGAATGCTGGCCAATAAGTTAGATTCCTCCTCACATGGCCGTCTTTTTCAGGCAATGCTATCGGACCAGCCTCAAGGTCTTGAATTTTTTTTATATAAATTTGGAAACAAAAAATTTTACAAAAAGGTTCGCTTGAAAATCTTACAGGCGGCACTTAAAATCTGGCTGCATATTCGGAAGGTTCTGGGGATCACCTACTATAACACACAAGCCCCAATTTGGGATTCCCTAAAAGATTGGTCGGAAAAATAATCAAAAGTCCAATGATTATGCCAGAGGTTTGTGGTCCGGTCCTCCCTGGTAACAAGGTATTAGGGAGTTGGACAAGGAGACAACCTACCTCTGGGCGACATCGGCAGGCCGAGCACATAATCCAGGGGCAGAATCTCAGTCTATGTGTGCGAAAGGCTCTGATTGATCCATCTAGAGCACATATTTTCTGGTGGCATATATGAGGACAAAACAAAAAACAAGTTCAGTCCAGTTCATCCAGTGGGCGGTCCGCAGGATCACCATTGCGTCCGTCTTCTGTTGAGTGTCGCGTGTTTCTGGTCCAATCTTTCATGGCCTTCTGAAGAGCCCGTGGATCCATGAAGATCATAGACCTCCCCTGCGTGTTGACTCTGAGCTTGGCAGGGTACAGAATGGCGTAGTCGACCCCTAGTTCCCGAAGTTGGCGCTTCATTGGCACAAACTGACGCTGTGCTTTTTGCACCCGCGCCGTAAAGTCCGGGAAAAGAGACAGTGTGGACCCCTCGTAATGCAATGGCTGCTTCTCACGTGCAAGTTTCAATGCCGTGTCCAGGTCTCTATAATTGAATAGCTTGGCAACAATAGGACGTGGCAGGGCTGCAGGTTTGGGTCTCGGTCCAAGAGTATGATGCGTCTCTCCACGACGAACATCCCCAAAAAGGCTTCTTCCCCAGCAGTTTCTTCAATAGGGCCTCAACAAATTGCTCCATGTTGCCCGTTGAAGTGCTTTCCGGCAGGCCCGTGATACGTATGTTGCATCTGCGAGACCGCGCTTCCAAATCCTCCGCCTTGTCCTGGAAAATTTGTAGCACCCTGCCGAGCTGCTTATGATCAGCGTCCAGTGTCGTCTACGCATCCTCCACCTCGCCGATGCGAAGTTCAGACATGTCCAGGCATTCAGCGTGCTTGTCGAGCCGTTCCGCCATCCGGTCCATGCAATATGTGAGGGCATCCATCTTTGTTCCTAGGGAGGTAATGCCACCCTGCAAGTTCTTCTCCATAGCCAATAAGATAGTGCAAATATCCGGTTCCGTCGCCGCCACGCCTCCCGCAGATCTCGCTCTGTCGCTTTCTGTGCTCAGCGGAGGCTCGCTGGGCTTGGAGCCTCTGTTGCCAAAAGTCAATTTAGGCTGCAATTTGTCCGGTCGTCCCATTGCAGCCCGGGCGTCCTCATTCCCACTAGAAGGTGCGAGAGGGGCCCCCTAGCTCTGCAGCCACTCCGATCCACCTCCGACCTGGCTCTCAGCTCCGCCAACAAACCCCCAGCCACAGAAAGTCAATATTTCGGGTAGGACTCGCAATGTCTCACACCATGTAGCTGCGTCAGGAAGTCTGCAAATACCAAATCTCTCCAATACGCGCCTAGTACTGGTGTCAATCAGGCTCGCAGGACCAGGTCTCCCCCGGTATGAGTATGGGTGCCTCACCTACCGCAACAACCTCAGTAGCAAGCTAGTCAATTGGTTGGCCCTGCGCCTCAACACTGGGTGCCTCTCGTCTCCGCCAAACCCAGTCGCTCCCTCTGTCGCCACACGCGTACCTCCAACTGTCGCAGCCACTGTCCAGGCGTCCAGACCAAAGCTGGAGGGGATCCACGAAATATCCCCAAATAGAAAAGAAGGGGGGTCGCGTCTCTCGTCGCCACGAGCCCTATGCACGCATGGGTAGGGGGAGGGGGGGCTAGGCCACAAGCGTCCAGGCCGATGCCCCCAGTCACTCTATGGCAGTCCGGTAATATGCCGCGTGACCCCCTTCACAGATATAGCGGCCAGAGATCAGGCATGGGCCGCAGTCCACCTCCAGGCTCAGTTATTCGGGCTGTAGGCGCTCGCGAATGCTGCAGGGCCTAGCTCCGCAAATAAAGCTGGGCAGTCGAGTAGTGCGTCACCGCCGCGGCCGGGGCGCCAGGCTCCGCGTCAAACCGCGCGCAATCCCCGCCGGTCTCCTCACCACTCTCGAGGGTCCACGGGAGCACCCCACAGGTACAAGCCACCGGTAAACATCGCCTCAGGCGGTGTAGACCTTCTCTATCGTCTCGGCTCTTCGATGGGGGCAGGGACAACTCAGCCCCAGGCGCACGATAGGCTCCGTCGCGGCCCGCTGCCCGGCAGGGCCCGACCAGGAGAAAGAGCACTTCCCCGCAGTGCAGGGGGTGAAACAAGCCTGATGGTCGCTCCTGATGTTCCGGAGCTAGGACCAAAAGATTCCCAGGTTGGGGGACGCGGCTGTGAGCAGGATAATTGCCAGGATAGTCTTGGAAACGAGGGAGCTCTCGGCTCAGGCAGCCATCGCTGTTGTGCACTAGCTCCGCCCCCATGCGTCAGCATTACTCAGCACAACCACACCATCACTCAGAGCCACAACAGCAACACACAGCACCACCAGAGTATCAATTAAGGCCACAAAAATATCGCTCAAGGCCACAACAGCATCACTCAACGCCACCACAGCAACACTCAGAGACACCACATCATCACTTAGGGCCAACACTGCATCACTTAACAACACCACAGGATCACTCAGCACCACCACAGCATCACTCAGGGACACAACATCACTCAGCGCCCCCACAGCATCAGTCAGCACCACCACAGCGTCACTCAGCACCACCACAGTATCACTCAGGGCCAGCACAGCATCGCTCAGCACCACCACAGCATCAATCACCACCAACACATCATCACTCAGCACCACCACAACATCACTCAGGGCCCCAACAGCATCACTCACCTTCACCACAGCATCACTCAGCACCACCACAACATCACTCAGGAACACCCCAGCATCACTCAGTACCACAGCATCACTATGAGCTACCACAGCATCACTCAGCGCCACCACAGCATCACTCAGCGCCACCACAGCATCACTCAGCGCCACCACAGCATCACTATGCGCTACCACAGCATCACTAAGCGCCACCACAGCATAACTCAGGGTCAGCACATCATCACTCGTTGCTTCTTACACTTTTTAATTACAACTTCTCAGCATGCTGCACAACAGCCACACTTCTCTACAGGACAGCTTAGAAAAATTAGCATAGTCAATAGCTCTACCTAAACACTTATAATGCCCCCTAATGCATAGCCAATAGGTGTCGCCTTTCGGATATTATAGTGTTTAGTTATCCAGCACAACATCCTTGATTAAACAACATCCAGTGTTGGATGGCTAAACACATATAAGGTCCCAAAAGCGAGACCTATTGGCTATGCCAATGCTTGTTTAAAAATGGGGATGATTATAGCTGTCCTCCATGTGGCTGGATTAGGCCCCCCACAACACTCCTAAATACATTAGTTAGGAGAGAGGTCCACAGAATATATTTGATTTGTAAAGATCAACAGAGACCACGTTCCCATGGGTTATATATTGTTTGATTGCCAGGACTACTTCGCCAAGTTCAATGGGAGGCATATTATTCTTACTTTTCCTAGCCACTTCATGCAACCCTTCTGATGTCTCAAGGGTATGTGAAAAGCTAATATTTTGACCTAAAAAGTTCTGCATAGTGGGACAACAATTTCTCAGTCATGATCACACAATCCACCCTCAGTGCCTCTCCATCCAAGAAGGAGAGGTGGTTAACAACTGCCTAAAATGTAGAACTACCTCTAGTGTTTGCTGCACATATAAGATCTTCCCACGCCTGATTCTAATCTCTTGTTTCCTCTCCTCTAAGATCTTCCTATAAGCATGTCTAACCTCTTACACATGATCCACTATGCAGGATTTTGCTTTTAGGGTAGCCTTCAGGTGTTTATGCGCACCAATGCAGGCTTTGTTAAACCAGCCATGGGGTTTAGGATCCAAACTTCTACATTTTCTTCTAGGCAATTTAATACTAGCTGCACATTTTCATTTTCTCGTTAAAAGCTAATCGAATTACTTTTTCCCATTTGATTCACAGGCCCTTATTTTTTTAGGTAACTATCCCCCAGATGCATCAATGTATGTATGTATGTATTGCGACTTATATAGCGCACGTATCACCCGAAGGCATCAAGGCGCTTGCCTTGGGAACC
This sequence comes from Lissotriton vulgaris, assembly GCF_964263255.1. Taxonomy (NCBI): domain Eukaryota; kingdom Metazoa; phylum Chordata; class Amphibia; order Caudata; family Salamandridae; genus Lissotriton; species Lissotriton vulgaris. The sequence goes on from NC_141693.1 coordinate 979,886,728, forward strand.
CGTCCTGGCTTTTTCCCTATGAGATAACCCTTACTGGGCATCCCTAAGGTGAAAGCCAGGCATCCCGCAGCGGGTGGGCCACCGTAGTGGAGATTAAGCAAGCCATTGCCCAGAGTTGCAGCGTGGGACCCCATGATTAGAGTAGGCACCGAGGCGAGAATTATCGAGTCCGTGGACATTTTTGGGGTCAGGACCCTGCCGCTTCGGGAATTGAACCCTGGTCCCGGGCCAGACCTCTGCATCAGGGTCTGCCGCTCTAATCAGTGAGCCACACACCTCCAATGATGCCATCAAGCATCCATTTTGCGATTCCTTATTAGCGAAAAATAAGGAATCGCTAATAAGGAATAGCAAAATGCTATGTAAGAAGAACTCGCTCCAAAAATAGCGAATTCTTAAAATTCCTTCATTGCGACTCGCAAATTGTGAGTCGCAATTAAGGAATATCTCCCCATTCATTCCTATGGGCCTAGAGGTCCTTAGGAATGAATGGGAAGACATTCTCAATTTGGGAATCGCAATTAGCGAATCGCAAATTGAGAATGCGATTTCAAGGGTGCAGGGGTGTCCAAAGGACACCCTGTTGCACCCCTGAAATTGATCTGTGCACATGTGTTGCGCAGTGTGCGCAACCTGAAACTTTGAAAAATGCACAAAAGTGCATTATTCAAAGTTTTTGCAAATTACCATGAAGTTGAACTTCATGGTAATTTGCCACTCCTATTAGCGAAATCGCTAATTTTTTTAACTTTGATGCATTGCATTTAAGGAATCTCAATTTGAGATTCCTTAAATGTAAGTAATAGCAATTTATCGAATTCTTAATTTGCGATTTTTGCATTTGGAATGATGCAAAAATCCCAATTGCAAAAATACCAGTCGCAAAGGGGCAGATTCTGAGAATCTGCCCCTTTGCGAGCGGATTTAACTTGATGCATCTGGGCCAATATCTTTTCTTTTCTCCCCTGTTATTTTGCCTAGGTGGCATTTAAAACCAATTATAACTAGGCTGTGATTGCTATTACACTTTGGGACAATTTTAAAATCTGAAAGAAAAGAGGCATATTCTGCAGAATTTAGAATAAATCGATACTGCTGCAACCGCAGTTGCCCACATCATTAGGAACATTTTGTGTCCAGCCCACTATATCACCTGCGAATAAAAGGTCACATTTCAAAATACAAGCTTTCAGTGCTTCACCAACAACAGTGTGCCTGAAGTGCGATCGATCTTCCTCCAACCCCAGGAACCCGCTCAATATTCCCTTGCTAAAATGGCATGAAGAGATGTTAAAATCCCCTAGCCTCACGACCAATGTTTTCGGGTAGACTGCTCCATAAAATCCTCTAGTACACCATCTAGGTCATCTACGATGTAAGACATTCTCTGATCAAAGGCGTTATAGTAGTAGTTTATTATGAGAATATCAAGTTCCTTAGGAAATAATAACAAGCTTATCAAAAAGAAAGGGGATGATCTTCCGCGGGTGATTTTGATACCTACAAGCTGGATGGACACAAACGTGGCAAGACCACCCTTTGCTGTCCCATACCGGGGATGTAAGGGCGGGCTGTGTCAAAGCCTTGAACCCTTCAATGCGGAGAGACTCTGTGGCCCATGTTACCTGGCAGCAGATGATATCATGAGAGGTCAAAATACTTCACCAATCAGGGTTTCCAATCTTAGCACAATCACAGACAAACACTTAGGGTCTGATTATGACTAGGACCGTCCAATTGACTGCTGTAGTCGTGGTAGCGGTCTGTGGACTGCCAGGCTGGCTTTCCACCTGCCGTATTAGGCTTTTGGTGGTTGGGCTGCCACTGGACCACTGCTACCTCCAGGGATTCGTGATCCTGCAGCAGTGACACAACGGTCAGAGGAAGTAATATGCTGGCGGTGCTGCTGCAGCACTGCTGAGCATATTGTGAGTTTCCTCACCGCCCTCATGTTCATGGCGGTGAGCTCGCCAGGAAATGGGTGGCGGTGAAGTAACTAAGAGCCCCCTGCCAGTCCTGTACCAGGGTGTGCATGTAGGGTGGCACATGTAGAGCCCCCTGTACATGCGATGTGGGTGGTTTGCGCTATATAAATACATGTACATTTACATTTACACTCCCAGTTTTTGCCCACTATGCAATGCATAACATTGGGCCTTCCATATCATGCAGGAATGGGCTGAGGCACTCTCACGGCGGTGCATGTCTGAGGCACACCTATGTGCCTTAGATAAGCAACGCCGTAACAGCGCTGCAGCACCAACCGCCCACCAGGATTTAACTCATAATCCGGCGGGCGGTCTGACTACAGGTTTAGCCGTCTTCCTGCAGGGCACTGCCATGGCGGCCAGCAGGAAGATGGCCAAACTTGTAATCAGGCCCTTAGACTTCTCAGGTGCTATTACTGGAATTGTGGCCTCATAGCAGGCTTCAGATTGGCAAACTTGCTGGGCTTGCTCTATAAGGAGAGGACACCCTTCACCAGATTACTTCCCCCTCTCCCAAAGAATTTGGACTGGCCGACCCTGAATGGAACACTCAGTTTAATATATTCACATCGCTAATTGCATCAAAACGTGAGGACTTTGAATCCAGCTTTAGGTTCTGGTGAAGTGCTCCGAGACTCATTGGATGTGTTGTGCAAGATAGAGTTGGCTTCTTGTGAGTTATACAGTTTTTTTACAGCATCAGGCCATTGACTCAATTGAATTTCTGGGCTTCATCTGCATTTAAGACCTACTGCCTTAGGGCATCAAAAGGACCTGAGGTGGACGAAGCAAGCTCATCATCTTTAAGTTAGCTATATACACTTCTGCATAAAAATAGATCCAATTTATAAACAGATATAGCCCGCTTAGAAAAAGTGACCGGGATATGCATCATCGTTCGTTTTTAGGCTCTAGTGAGAACCACAGACAGGTACCTTTTTATGATGGACTTTCACCAACAAAATCTTTGTGGTATGCTTCATCATAGAGTCTGACATCCAAGATGACAATGCAAATGGATGGACTATACTTTATTGCGTGACCTCTTGACAGCATTGGGCAGAAAATGTTAAAATTGCCTAATGGGCTGTCCCATCACAGTCTTTTTTTAAACATGCTGTCCAGGAATCTTGAGGGCTGGGGCACATAACCAGAAAATGAACAAGGATAGGAAACACAGACTGCTTTAAGTGATGATCCTAACTTATAGCAGAATACTTGTGAGACCCACGCCCCCGCGCCAAGGTCACATGGTCTTCCCTCACCCTTTGGCAGCACTGAGCCATGCAGTGACATGCTTGATACGCATGCCCATCTGTTGGAATTCGAACAGAATTGAGCCTCTCAACCTACCTACAATAAGATTACTCTACATTCTCAACCTGTTACATTCAAGTCTAAGACTATTCAATAAAAAAAAATCAGTGTATCGTAATTGTTCAAATCTCTCACAGATCTTGAAAAAACATCCCAATCCCACAGCAACATCGAAAAAATACACATTAGATAACAAACTGATGGTATTGTATTTCATGTAAATCCCATATTTTATTGAAGAATGGCCTAACTGCAAACCTTTCATCCCCTCCGAAAAAGTGGACTCCATCTCTGTTCACTTGACAGGAAACTCAGTCACATAATTTTTTTTTTTTAATTTGAGCCAAACCAGGGGCATATTATCAAGAAACAGCGTTAACATTATTGCCGATTTAGTGGGAGAAAACTGCCGGTAAAGCGTTGATAATGGGCTTGATAATACACCCTTGTGAATTCCCATAGAAGCCCATGTTCTGGAGTGAACATGGGCTTCTATGGGAATTCTCTACTGCGTATTGTCAAGCCCATTATCGTCGCTTTAGCAGAAGTTTTCTGCCGCTAAAACAGCGATAATGTTAACGCCATTCTTGGTAAAATGCCCCTTAGTTCGTAAAACAAATAATTTGTACTAACGTAATTGGGGAGAGGAGCTGGTCTAACAGGCAAGGGCGGTCGATTGCGAATCCGGGGAACTGGGTTCAAGTCTCGGCAATGACTGTGACTCTGGGCAAATCATTTAATCTCCCCATGCCTAACAAAAAATGAATGTGTCCTGGTGCTAAGTAAAGCGCTTTGATACACAATTCAGGTCAAGTTCGTGCTATATAAAACTCTGTAAAATAAAACAATGATAAGACAATAAATAGACATACAGCAGTAAAAAATAAAACAAAGCCATAGTCAATACAAAACCTGAATAACATCATACCACACTAAATGCTGGCAATACAGATTAGTTTAAAAACATAAAACTCATCAAACATCAACGTACAAATTCAGGGTACAAAATTGTTTAGAATCTGGCCAGAGCACAGGTTACACTCAGGAATTTCATATGCAATAAAAAACTGAAAGCTGCCATTCTTGTCCTTATGTTTAACTTTACAAATATCGATTTTAAAAATTGCCTGCACACGGTCAGAAATTCAACCCAATCTTACAAGACAAATTATCTCGATTTTAAAACAATGCACTTTGTTAATGTAGGCGTGGTATACAGTTATCATTTAATACTTGTTGCTAACACCCGGCTAATGTATGCAGACGACTCAAAGGTTCTTTAATATTCATTTTAAATTTCAGTCCTTTTTAGGTCTCGCCTTCGCAGCTCACATGCGCTGCCAAGGCAAAATGACCTTCTCCGATCGCTTTGGCTTTTCAGCCAAGCACATGCACGCGTTGCCATTGAAGGCAATGATTCAGAAAAGGGGGTGGTGATGGACAGAGTATCTGAATTAAGCAGAACACTCCTAACCAGTCCAAAGATCAGGGCTTGATCCATCACCGTTTTTTAGCTGACTGCACCATCCCAGCTCAGAACCTGGCTACATGCAAATTAGTCTGTCCCTGGCCCAGTGCATCATGGGAACAGGGCAGACCAAACTACCAAGCCAATTCTTTTACTGGAAATGAAAACAAGCTTCTGGGGACCGGTTTCTGGCATTACAGCCGTCTTCGGCCCGGCTTGCTTGAATCCTGATGGTGCAGTGAGCAAGGGACTCACATCTGAGTATACCCTTCCACGCTTATGGTGGACAAAACGATTCAGAAAAGAGGGTGGTGATGGACAGAGTATCTGAATTAAGCAGAACACTCCTACCCAGTCCAAAGATCAGGGCTTGATCCATCACCGTTTTTTAGCTCACTGCACCATCCCAGCTCAGAACCTGGCTACATGCAAATTAGTCTGTCCCTGGCCCAGTGCATCATGGGAACAGGGCAGACCAAACTACCAAGCCAATTCTTTTACTGGAAAGGAAAACAAGCTTCCGGGGACCGGTTTCTAGCATTACAGACGTCTTTGGCCCGGCTTGCTTGAATCCTGATGGTGCAGTGAGCAAGGGACTCACATCTGAGTATACCCTTCCACGCTTATGGTGGACAAAACGATTCAGAAAAGGGGGTGGTGATGGACAGAGTATCTGAATTAAGCAGAACACTCCTACCCAGTCCAAAGATCAGGGCTTGATCCATCACCGTTATTTAGCTCACTGCACCATCCCAGCTCAGAACCTGGCTACATGCAAATTAGTCTGTCCCTGGCACAGTGCATCATGGGAACAGGGCAGACCAAACTACCAAGCCAATTCTTTTACTGGAAAGGAAAACAAGCTTCCGGGGACCGGTTTCTGGCATTACAGCAGTCTTCGGCCCGGCTTGCTTGAATCCTGATGGTGCAGTGAGCAAGGGACTCACATCTGAGTATACCCTTTCACGCTTATGGTAGACAAAACGATTCAAAAAAGGCGCTGGTGATGGACACAGTATCAGAATTAAGCAGAACACTCCTACCCAGTCCAAAGATCAGGGCTTGATCCATCACCGTTTTTTAGCTCACTGCACCGTCCCAGCTCAGAACCTGGCTACATGCAAATTAGTCTGTCCCTGGCCCAGTGCATCATGGGAACAGGGCAGACCAAACTACCAAGCCAATTCTTTTACTGGAAAGGAAAACAAGCTTCCAGGGACAGGTTTCTGGCATTACAGCCGTCTTCGGCCAGGCTTGCTTGAATCCTGATGGTGCAGTGAGCAAGGGACTCACATCTGAGTATACCCTTTCACGCTTATGGTGGACAAAACGATTCAGAAAAGTGGGTGGTGATGGACAGAGTATCTGAATTAAGCAGAACACTCCTATCCAGTCCAAAGATCAGGGCTTGATCCATCACAGTTTTTTAGCTCACTGCACCATCCCAGCTCAGAACCTGGCTATATGCAAATTAGTCTGTCCCTGGCCCAGTGCATCATGGGAACAGGGCAGACCAAACTACCAAGCCAATTCTTTTACTGGAAAGGAAAACAAGCTTCCGGGGATCGGTTTCTGGCATTACAGCCCTCTTCGGCCCGGCTTGCTTGAATCCTGATGGTGCAGTGAGCAAGGGACTCACATCTGAGTATACCCTTCCACGCTTATGGTGGACAAAACTATTCAGAAAAGGGGGCGGTGATGGACAGAGTATCTGAATTAAGCAGAACACTCCTACCCAGTCCAAAGATCAGGGCTTGATCCATCACCGTTTTTTAGCTCACTGCACCATCCCAGCTCAGAACCTGGCTACATGCAAATTAGTCTGTCCCTGGCCCAGTGCATCATGGGAACAGGGCAGACCAAACTATCAAGCCAATTCTTTTACTGGAAAGGAAAACAAGCTTCCGGGGACCGGTTTCTGGCATTACAGCCGTCTTCGGCCCGGCTTGCTTGAATCCTGATGGTGCAGTGAGCAAGGGACTCACATCTGAGTATACCCTTCCACGCTTATGGTGTGTTGGATCCCAACCAGCCCGAGCACTGCAGGAACGTAGCATGCACCAGTCCCCTTCCCCTGCCCACTGACCACTCACAGGATAACCACTATGAGTGAGCCAATGAACCTGAAAAGAGGGTGGTAATGTTGAGGAGACACCAAGTCTGCCACCCTTATGAAGCACTAGGACACTGCTCCCTTCTTCCTCCACGCTTCTGCACCTGTAGAAAAGACAACCCTTTCATATATACATATTCCACAGGGTTAGGTCCCAGCCCCTTTGACCATGCCCTGACACAACACAAGCAACCCCTCTTACTGGTTTGAAGCGCAGGCTCAGCTTCGTGAAGGCACTATTAAAACACCAATGCAAGGTGCACTGGAAATGCAAAATCCACTTTCAGATGCTCACAGACAATCGGGAGCTCGTATACAGTGCCCTTAAAAAACAGTGCGAGGGGAAAAAAGGACTTGTACTGAACTCGACAAGTACCAGAAAAAAAAACCCTTAATGTAACTGATAGGGGAAGGGGATCGGGACAGTTTTGTAGCGAGTGGAATCCTAGGCAAACCCCAGCGTTAGTGGCACAACTCTCGCGGAGTGACCCAAAACGTCACGTCCGCCTATAACGATGTGAATCGGCGTCTAAACAGGACGCGCTGATTACATCCGTAGGCTTCTTAGCGTTCGGTTACAAAAGCCTTTGCACACCGAGTAAAAGCAAACTAACGGACAGTGAACGGGAGCCCCCGAACACCCACCACCCCACTACGCTGGGAAAGGAAAACAAGGGGAAAGATAAGGGAAGGAACCAACCCGGGACCCAACGCTAACTAACTACAGGGAGGGGACAAGGAGGGAGGAGAGGATCAAAAATTATAAACACAGCAAAATCAACAGGAATTCTTCTCACAAGCCCGTGAAGAAGACGGAAAAAAGGGGGTCAATCAGCAGAAGCGTCTTCGAACAGCAGCCAGCAACCGGAATCCAATAATGGAGATTTCAAGCAATGAGTAAAGGTAGGACTACACTTTTATCCTACAGGTCATTGGTCATGTGATGTCACGGCATGGTCACTGAGAAGGGACTAGCTGCCCAAAACCCTAACAGTAACCCCCCCAATGATCCTCCCAACTGGGCGGGGTTTTGATGGATGTTGTCTATGAAATAACCGAACCAAACGTGGTGCATGCACCCCCCCAGCTGGTTCCCACGTCCTGTCCTCCTGTGTATACCCTTTCCAATATACCAAGTAAAAGAGGCGACCCCTGACCCGCTTGGAATCCAGGATAGCCCGAACCTCGAATTCTACTTGTCCATCCACCACCACTGGCGGAGGAGGAGGCAACGCCTGAGCCGAGGGTATATAGGGTTTCAGCAATGATGTATGAAATACGGGATGTACTCCATACTCTGGTGACAACTCAAGCTTCATTGCCACGGGGTTAATGATCTGGAGTATGGGGAAGGGACCCACAAACCGGGGTTGCAGCTTACGAGACCCTCCCAGTCGCAAATTGCGTGATGCCAGCCACACTAAGTCCCCTGTCTTGTATGTGGGAGCAGGAACACAATGTTTATCTGCCTGTGCCTTCATAGCCACCTTGGCCTCCATCAAACTGTCCCTAGCCAAACCCCAAATACCACTCAATCGCTCACACACATCGTCCATGGCAGGCACGCGGCCCGTGGGTTGAATAGCAACAGCTCTGGGATGGTATCCGAGTGAACAAAAGAAGGGAGTCATACCCAATGCGGAGTGCAGACTGTTGTTATACGCGAATTCCGCAATGGGTAGAGCTGTCACCCAATCACAAGACAAGGAAGCAACCAGACACCTCAAGTATTGTTCCATCGTCTGGTTGGTGCGCTCAGTCTGACCATCCGACTGGGGATGGTAAGCCGAGGACAAACGGATCTCAGTTTTGAGCACCGAACATAATTCCGTCCAAAAATGAGAGACGAACTGTGCTCCCCTATCCGAAATGATAACTGCGGGTAACCCATGCAACCGTACCACTGAAGACATAAAGACCACCGCCATCTCCTTAGCCGTAGGGAGTTTGGAAAGCGGTATGAAGTGTGCCATCTTGGTAAATAAATCCACCACTACCAGAATGGTGGTAAAACCGGAGATGGTAGGTAGATCGGTCACAAAATCCATGCTTATGGTATGCCATGGGGCGGGAGGTACCTCCAAGGGTTGCAAGAGGCCTGAGGGCTTACTGTGTGATGGTTTACTGGTGGCACAAACAGGACAAGCACTCACATATCCCTGAATGTCACTAGTCATGGCCTCCCACCAAAACCACCTCATGCACAATTCTTTGGTCTTTCTTATTCCTGGATGTGCCACCAAGGCCGAGGAATGACACCATTCCAGAACCTCGTTCCTCAAGCTGGGGGGTATAAACAACCTATCCTCGTGATACAAAAACCCCTCTTTCTCCGTAACCAGGGGCATGGATGACCAGGGAGCCAAGTCTATTTGCCTCATATGTTCTTTTACTACGGATGGGAAGTCCTCCACAACCAAGGCCCCTATGATCCTTTCCTCTGCAATCATAGCCCTGCTGTTACTCAACGAGCCTTCTTCCTTAGGATCCACATGGATCCGAGAAAGAGCATCGGATTTGATCTGTTGGGCCGCAGGTCTATACGTTATCACGAAGTCATATTCATTAAAGAATAGGACCCACCGCATCTGGTGAGGAGTCAACGCCCTGGCTGAACGAAAGAACTCTAGATTTTTGTGGTCGGTATAAATGGTGATAACATGCCTAGCGCCCCATAAATAATGGCGCCATTCCTCAAAGGCCAGTTTCACAGCAAGCAGTTCACGTTCAGCCACAGTATAATTGCGTTCCGCCGGCAACAGAGTCTTGGAAAAGAACGCTATAGAGTGCATATGGCCAGAGGCTTCATCACGTTGTGACAACACCCCACCCACGGCACACAGAGAAGCATCAGTCTCTACAAAAAACGGCAGGGCAGGATCAGGATGCACCAATACTGGCGCGGAGGTAAAATGTTTCAACAGTGATTGAAAGGCATCCTGAGCCTCACTGGTCCAATCAAAAGGGACTCCCTTCCTTAAAAGGCGGGTCATAGGTGCCACTATATCTGAAAAATGCGTGATAAACCGCCGATAAAAATTGGCGAAACCCAGTAGCACCTGTATCTGCTTCATCGTAGTTGGTACTGGCCAGGTCTCAATGGCCTTGATTTTCTTTGGGTCCATCCGAATACCTCCCTCCGAGATGATGAACCCCAAAAACTCTACCTCAGGGCTATTAAACTGGCACTTCTCTATTTTAGCGTACAGGCGATGTTCCTGCAATGTTTGAAGCACCTGTTTGACATGCTCAACGTGTTTTGCCCCATTCTCCGAATAGACAAGAATATCATCCAGATATACAATGACCGTTTGGTCTAGGTATCTGCTGAGGACCTCGTTGATAAAAAATTGGAATGCCGCCGGCGCATTGCACAGTCCAAACGGCATCACCGTGTATTCGAACAGGCCATACTTGGTTCTAAAAGCCGTCTTCCACTCATCCCCGGGTCGAACCCTTATAAGATGGTAAGCGCCCCGCAAGTCAAGTTTGGTGAACACCGTTGCCTTGCGGAGCTGGTCCAATAACACGGAGATGAGCGGAAGAGGGTACCTGTTCTTCACAGTGGCGGTGTTCAAAACCCTATAATCAACACAGGCCCTCAAGGTCCCTTCCTTCTTCGGAATAAAAAATATAGCCGATGACACGGGAGAGGAAGAGGGACGGATGAAACCTAGCTGTAACATCTCATCTATGTACTCTTTCAGATGTTTCTCTTCGGGTTCCGACAATGCGTATACCCGACTGCAAGGCAGTGGAACTCCTGGTACCAAATCTATCTTACAATCGTAAGTACGATGCGGGGGAAGTACTTGGGCACAGCCTTTGTCAAAGACATCCTGAAAAGCTGCGTACTGGGGCGGGACCGTTCTCACCTCCGCTACCGCACAGGTTAAAGGGTTAGCCTGCTCCCCTGCCATAGCATAGCAATTTCCCAAACAATGCACCAAGTCAAGTGTTACAAGCCTCTGTACCCAGTCGATCTTGGGGTTGTGCTTCTGCAGCCACGGAACCCCCGACACTAACCCAAAGGAAGGTGCATCGATCAAATCGAAAACCACTGTTTCCGAATGCCCATTCTCACACAACAAGCGCAAGGGTGCGGTCTGTCGGGTAATACATCCAGACGACAGTTCCGACCCATCGATTGCCCTTACCGGCTCAGGTTGTTCTTTCAGATGGCACGGAACCATCAATTTCTCGGCCATTGAAATATCAATGAAATTTCCGGTAGCACCAGAGTCCAGCAATACCGACACAGGAACATGGTTCTGTGCTGTAAGCAACAAATGGGCATTGACTACAAAATGTCTGGGGGCTTGATCCAAAGCCCCCACGACCTCATACTGTTCGTGCCGTTCTTCACCTGTACCACGATCCACCAGTATGCAGGCCACCTTTTTCGCAAACCCTGCCCCTGACGGCTTCACCGGGCATTCCCTTGCAAAATGACCTCCCTGGCCACAGTACAAACACAGATTCTTTTCTCTCCTTCTCTTCTTTTCCTCAGGGGTCAGAGGTCCCCGTACCCCTCCTATTTCCATGGGTTCGGGTGCTGTTTTGCTCTCCCCTACTGTCTTCGCCTCAGCCCTCACGTAGCTCCCCCGGGAAGACTGAAACCGAGTCCGTTCTCCACGTCTTTCCGTCACTCTATGGTTCAACTTAACCACCAGGTCAATAAAAGCAGCACAATCCTCGGGTGGATCTACTACCTGTGACACTATATCCTTCAGTTCCTCGCAAAGGCCTTGATAGAACAGTGACGTCCTTTTCTCGATTGGCCAATGAGTCTCAGATATTAGCCGATTGAAGGAAGCTATGTACACCAATAGGTCCTGTCTGCCCTGCCGTAGTTTCAAAAGCTCTGCATCGCTCGCCTGCATGAATGCGTGTTTAGCTAACAGACCCCGCATCAATTCCTTGAGTGCAATATAATTATACAGCACACGGTCATCGCTTTCAACCAAGGGTATTGCCCATTGGGCCGCGTTACCAGCCAGATACGAGAGCGCGAATGCGACTTTTGCAGAGTCATCGGGAAAGGCACTCGGTCTACACATAAAGTGCAGTTGGCACTGGTTCACAAACATCCCAAACTTATCACTATCCCCTGTAAACCTTTCCGGGGGGGCTAGGGGCACTGCAACAGGAGTTGTTACTGTAACGGCTATGGGATTACCCCCTCCCGCCGCGCTTTGTCCCGCCCCACCCCCGTACTGAAAGGTAGCAGGTTGTATAACAGGACCCGTCCCTCTGGGTTGTGTCTGTTCTCTGGCCCTCACTGCCACCAATTCCTGTTTTAGGCCTACATTCTCTTGTTATAACTCCTGGACCTGTGCCTGTAGGGTGTGTACTGCCCCCATAATGTCCTGCAATGTGAGGGCCCCCGTACCCCCACCTAACTGGTTCCCAGCCTCATCCATGCTAGTCCGGGCAGTGCTATTTATCGTGGGCTTGAAATTCTGTTGGATCCCAACCAGCCCGAGCACTGCAGGAACGTAGCATGCACCAGTCCCCTTCCCCTGCCCACTGACCACTCACAGGATAACCACTATGAGTGAGCCAATGAACCTGAAAAGAGGGTGGTAATGTTGAGGAGACACCAAGTCTGCCACCCTTATGAAGCACTAGGACACTGCTCCCTTCTTCCTCCACGCTTCTGCACCTGTAGAAAAGACAACCCTTTCATATATACATATTCCACAGGGTTAGGTCCCAGCCCCTTTGACCATGCCCTGACACAACACAAGCAACCCCTCTTACCGGTTTGAAGCGCAGGCTCAGCTTCGTGAAGGCACTATTAAAACACCAATGCAAGGTGCACTGGAAATGCAAAATCCACTTTCAGATGCTCACAGACAATCGGGAGCTCGTATACAGTGCCCTTAAAAAACAGTGCGAGGGGAAAAAAGGACTTGTACTGAAGTCGACAAGTACCAGAAAAAAAAACCCTTAATGTAACTGATAGGGGAAGGGGACCGGGACAGTTTTGTAGCGAGTGGAATCCTAGGCAAACCCCAGCGTTAGTGGCACAACTCTCGCGGAGTGACCCAAAACGTCACGTCCGCCTATAACGATGTGAATCGGCGTCTAAACAGGATGCGCTGATTACATCCGTAGGCTTCTTAGCGTTCGGTTACAAAAGCCTTTGCACACCGAGTAAAAGCAAACTAACGGACAGTGAACGGGAGCCCCCGAACACCCACCACCCCACTACGCTGGGAAAGGAAAACAAGGGGAAGTTAAGGGAAGGAACCAACCCGGGACCCAACGCTAACTAACTACAGGGAGGGGACAAGGAGGGAGGAGAGGATCAAAAATTATAAACACAGCAAAATCAACAGGAATTCTTCTCACGAGCCCGTCAAGAAGACGGAAAAAAGGGGGTCAATCAGCAGAAGCGTCTTCGAACAGCAGCCAGCAACCGGAATCCAATAATGGCGATTTCAAGCAATGAGTAAAGGTAGGACTACACTTTTATCCTACAGGTCATTGGTCATGTGATGTCACGGCATGGTCACTGAGAAGGGACTAGCTGCCCAAAACCCTAACATGGTGGACAAAACGATTCAGAAAAGGGGGTGGTGATGGACAGAGTATCTGAATTAAGCAGAACACTCCTACCCAGTCCAAAGATCAGGGCTTGATCCATCACCGTTTTTTAGCTCACTGCACCATCCCAGCTCAGAAGCTGGCTACATGCAAATTAGTCTGTCCCTGGCCCAGTGCATCATGGGAACAGGGCAGACCAAACTACCAAGCCAATTCTTTTACTAGAAAGGAAAACAAGCTTCCGGGGACCGGTTTCTGGCATTACAGCCGTCTTCGGCCCGGCTTGCTTGAATCCTGATGGTGCAGTGAGCAAGGGACTCACATCTGAGTATACCCTTCCACGCTTATGGTGGACAAAACGATTCAGAAAAGGGGGTGGTGATGGACAGAGTATCTGAATTAAGCAGAACACTTCTACCCAGTCCAAAGATCAGGGCTTGATCCATCACCGTTTTTTAGCTCACTGCACCATCCCAGCTCAGAACCTGGCTACATGCAAATTAGTCTTTCCCTGGCCCAGTGCATCATGGGAACAGGGCAGACCAAACTACCAAGCCAATTCTTTTACTGGAAAGGAAAACAAGCTTCCGGGGACCGGTTTCTGGCATTACAGCCGTCTTTGGCCCGGCTTGCTTGAATCCTGATGGTGCAGTGAGCAAGGGACTCACATCTGAGTATACCCTTCCACGCTTATGGTGGACAAAACGATTCAGAAAAGGGGGTGGTGATGGACAGAGTATCTGAATTAAGCAGAACACTCCTACCCAGTCCAAAGATCAGGGCTTGATCCATGACCGTTTTTTAGCTCACTGCACCATCCCAGCTCAGAACCTGGCTACATGCAAATTAGTCTGTCCCTGGCCCAGTGCATCATGGGAACAGGGCAGACCAAACTACCAAGCCAATTCTTTTACTGGAAAGGAAAACAAGCTTCCGGGGACCGGTTTCTGGCATTACAGCCGTCTTCAGCCCGGCTTGCTTGAATCCTGATGGTGCAGTGAGCAAGGGACTCACATCTGAGTATACCCTTTCACGCTTATGGTGGACAAAACGATTCAGAAAAGGGGGTGGTGATGGACAGAGTATCTGAATTAAGCAGAACACTCCTACCCAGTCCAAAGATCAGGGCTTGATCCATCACCGTTTTTTAGCTCACTGCACCATCCCAGCTCAGAACCTGGCTACATGCAAATTAGTCTGTCCCTGGCCCAGTGCATCATGGGAACAGGGCAGACCAAACTACCAAGCCAATTCTTTTACTGGAAAGGAAAACAAGCTTCCAGGGACCGGTTTCTGGCATTACAGCAGTCTTCGGCCCGGCTTGCTTGAATCCTGATGGTGCAGTGAGCAAGGGACTCACATCTGAGTATACCCTTTTACGCTTATGGTGGACAAATTGATTCAGAAAAGGGGGTGGTGATGGACAGAGTATCTGAATTAAGCAGAACACTCCTATCCAGTCCAAAGATCAGGGCTTGATCCATCACCGTTTTTTAGCTCACTGCACCATCCCAGCTCAGAACCTGGCAATATGCAAATGAGTCTGTCCCTGGCCCAGTGCATCATGGGAACAGGGCAGACCAAACTACCAAGCCAATTCTTTTACTGGAAAGGAAAACAAGCTTCCGGGGACCGGTTTCTGGCATTACAGCCGTCTTCGGCCCGGCTTGCTTGAATCCTGATGGTGCAGTGAGCAAGGGACTCACATCTGAGTATACCCTTCCACGCTTATGGTGGACAAAACGATTCAGAAAAGGGGGCGGTGATGGACAGAGTATCTGAATTAAGCAGAACACTCCTACCCAGTCCAAAGATCAGGGCTTGATCCATCACCGTTTTTTAGCTCACTGCACCATCCCAGCTCAGAACCTGGCTACATGCAAATTAGTCTGTCCCTGGCCCAGTGCATCATGGGAACAGGGCCGACCAAACTACCAAGCCAATTCTTTTACTGGAAAGGAAAACAAGCTTCCGGGGACCGGTTTCTGGCATTACAGCCGTCTTTGGCCCGGCTTGCTTGAATCCTGATGGTGCAGTGAGCAACGGACTCACATCTGAGTATACCCTTCCACACTTATGGTGGACAAAACGATTCAGAAAAGGGGGTGGTGATGGACAGAGTATCTGAATTAAGCAGAACACTCCTACCCAGTCCAAAGATCAGGGCTTGATCCATCACCGTTTTTTAGCTCACTGCACCATCCCAGCTCAGAACCTGGCTACATGCAAATTAGTCTGTCCCTGGCCCAGTGCATCATGGGAACAGGGCAGACCAAACTACCAAGCCAATTCTTTTACTGGAAAGGAAAACAAGCTTCCGGGGACCGGTTTCTGGCATTACAGCCGTCTTCGGCCCGGCTTGCTTGAATCTTGATGGTGCAGTGAGCAAGGGACTCACATCTGAGTATACCCTTCCACGCTTATGGTGGACAAAACGATTCAGAAAAGGGGGTGGTGATGGACAGAGTATCTGAATTAAGCAGAACACTCCTACCCAGTCCAAAGATCAGGGCTTGATCCATCACCGTTTTTTAGCTCACTGCACCATCCCAGCTCAGAACCTGGCTACATGCAAATTAGTCTTTCCCTGGCCCAGTGCATCATGGGAACAGGGCAGACCAAACTACCAAGACAATTATTTTACTGGAAAGGAAAACAAGCTTCCGGGGACCGGTTTCTGGCATTACAGCCGTCTTCGGCCCGGCTTACTTGAATCCTGATGGTGCAGTGAGCAAGGGACTCACATCTGAGTATACCCTTCCACGCTTATGGTGGACAAAACGATTCAGAAAAGGGGGTGGTGATGGACAGAGTATCTGAATTAAGCAGAACACTCCTACCCAGTCCAAAGATCAGGGCTTGATCCATCACCGTTTTTTAGCTCACAGCACCATCCCAGCTCAGAACCTGGCTACATGCAAATTAGTCTGTCCCTGGCCCAGTGCATCATGGGAACAGGGCCGACCAAACTACCAAGCCAATTCTTTTACTGGAAAGGAAAACAAGCTTCCGGGGACCGGTTTCTGGCATTACAGCCGTCTTTGGCCCGGCTTGCTTGAATCCTGATGGTGCAGTGAGCAACGGACTCACATCTGAGTATACCCTTCCACACTTATGGTGGACAAAACGATTCAGAAAAGGGGGTGGTGATGGACAGAGTATCTGAATTAAGCAGAACACTCCTACCCAGTCCAAAGATCAGGGCTTGATCCATCACCCTTTTTTAGCTCACTGCACCATCCCAGCTCAGAACCTGGCTACATGCAAATTAGTCTGTCCCTGGCCCAGTGCATCATGGGAACAGGGCAGACCAAACTACCAAGCCAATTCTTTTACTGGAAAGGAAAACAAGCTTCCGGGGACCGGTTTCTGGCATTACAGCCGTCTTCGGCCCGGCTTGCTTGAATCCTGATGGTGCAGTGAGCAAGGGACTCACATCTGAGTATACCCTTCCACGCTTATGGTGACAAAACGATTCAGAAAAGGGGGTGGTGATGGACAGAGTATCTGAATTAAGCAGAACACTCCTACCCAGTCCAAAGATCAGGGCTTGATCCATCACAGTTTTTTAGCTCACTGCACCATCCCAGCTCAGAACCTGGCTACATGCAAATTAGTCTGTCCCTGGCCCAGTGCATCATGGGAACAGGGCAGACCAAACTACCAAGCCAATTCTTTTACTGGAAAGGAAAACAAGATTCCGGGGACCAGTTTCTGGCATTACAGCCGTCTTCGGCCCGGCTTGCTTGAATCCTGATGGTGCAGTGAGTAAGGGACTCACATCTGAGTATACCCTTCCACGCTTATGGTGGACAAAACGATTCAGAAAAGGGGGTGGTGATGGACAGAGTATCTGAATTAAGCAGAACACTCCTACCCAGTCCAAAGATCAGGGCTTGATCCATCACCGTTGTTTAGCTCACTGCACCATCCCAGCTCAGAACCTGGCTACATGCAAATTAGTCTGTCCCTGGCCCAGTGCATCATGGGAACAGGGCAGACCAAACTACCAAGCCAATTATTTTACTGGAAAGGAAAACAAGCTTCCGGGGACCGGTTTCTGGCATTACAGCCGTCTTCGGCCCGGCTTGCTTGAATCCTGATGGTGCAGTGAGCAAGGAACTCACATCTGAGATACACTTCCACGCTTATGGTGGACAAAACGATTCAGAAAAGGGGGTGGTGATGGACAGAGTATCTGAATTAAGCAGAACACTCCTACCCGGTCCAAAGATCAGGGCTTGATCCATCACCGTTGTTTAGCTCACTGCACCATCCCAGCTCAGAACCTGGCTACATGCAAATTAGTTTGTCCCTGGCCCAGTGCATCATGGGAACAGGGCAGACCAAACTACCAAGCCAATTCTTTTACTGGAAAGAAAATCAAGCTTCCGGGACCGGTTTCTGGCATTACAGCCGTCTTCGGGCCGCCTTGCTTGAATCCTGATGGTGCAGTGAGCAAGGGACTCACATCTGAGATACCCTTCCACGCTTATGGTGGACAAAACGATTCAGAAAAGGGGGTGGTGATGGACAGAGTATCTGAATTAAGCAGAACACTCCTACCCAGTCCAAAGATCAGGGCTTGATCCATCACCGTTTTTTAGCTCACTGCACCATCCAGCCAGGTTCTGAACTGGGGTGATGCAGTGAGTTAAATAACGGTGATGGATTAAGCCCTGATCTCTTGACTGGGTAAGAGTGGTCTGCTTAATTCAGACACTCTGTTCATCACCACCCCCTTTTCTGAATCGTTTTTGGCCACTACAGGTGTGGCAGGGTATACTCAGACATGAGTCCCTTGCTCACTGCACTACCAGGATTCAAGCAAGCCGGGCCGACGACGGCTGAAATGCCTGAAACCGGTCCCCGGAAGCTTGTCTCCTTTCCGGTGAAGAATTGGCTTGGTAGTTTGGTCTGCCCTGTTCCCATGAGGCACTGGGTCAGACTAATTTGCATATAGCCAGGTTCTGAACTGGGGTGATGCAGTGAGCTAAATAACGGTGATGGATTAAGCCCTGATCTCTTGACTGGGTAAGAGTGGTCTGCTTAATTCAGACACTCTGTTCATCACCACCCCCTTTTCTGAATCGCCATTGAAGGCAATGGCACATCAGGAGATTCACTAGCGGGAGCGCGCGCTGCCTTCTGGCAGCAATTATCGCTCCCCCCAGTGTATCGCGCCCGCCTCCTCCTCTCTTCCCCCCCGCCACGCGAGTTGCGCGTGTTGTGCTTGTTCCAGAGTGCAGCTGTAGCGCCTGCAGTTGGCGTCATCTGTCTTGGCAGCGGCCGCCAGCTGCCGCCCCCCTCACCCCCATTCCCCAGCAGCGTGGACCCCCTGTGTGCACCTGTCCACAGCTCAAGCAATGATATCTGTGCGTCATGGCTCTTGACTGAGTTCATCTATTCAGTACGTGTAGCTCTGAGGGGTGGGCAGAGGGAGTCGAAAACGGGCCATCCCTCACCCTCTCATTGTGTTGATTCGGTGATTGGTGGATGTATACACACACAAGGCATTGAATAATTGCGCCCACTAAATCCCAATTAACAGCCGGCCGTGAGTCCTTATGAATCAAGCAACGGCGCAACCTACTGTTTATTAAGTTTATATCGTATTTTAGACCACGACGTTGTAATTAATATTCTTATAAATACCACTGCTGTCGTCATCAGCTAATGAGAGTGATTTCCGAATGCATGTGCTCCAAACAGAGGCAAAGGGGATCATCGAAAGCATTGTTTAGTTATGAAAATACCACACTGCAAATTTTAATATATACTTTTCTTTTGTAAATAGCAGGCTACTGGACTTCAGATAGGATCAGTTTACATGTGACCGTGTCTATAATAAAATGCAACCCTTATTTTAATTTCCACTGGATGACCACTTCCTATTTCTTTACGTAACCCTACCACTTATCTGAGTGTACTCCCACCCACACCTTGCGCATTTTCCACCTGAGACTCCCTACCTACACTAACTACATTCTGCATTTTCCATGTTCTATGAATTTACTGATTACATTTCACCACTAGATAGCAGACATGCACCAAATATTTTTTCCCACTACTACTACTACTTCTACCACCCACCTCGGTTCCTGGAAGTTGGGAGAGAGCTCCTGGAGACGGCTGTACGACAATAACACAGATGTATGCTCTAGACGAGAGACGTGATTGCATTATGTGGTTCGTGCACCGCTCAGAGCGCCTCGACTCCTGCCTAACTCAGTAGCCCGCAGCTGTCAGACGACAGCGCTCAGGCCGGAGGCGCGATCACAAGCGCCGCTCGGACCGCCAGTAAATATCTATGTCTGGGTTTATGTTGCTAAAGGGGGCGGCTAAAGGAAGCGCTATGACTCTGTTGATGGGGCCGTGCACCAACCAGGTGAAGGACTGCAGTGCAGGCAGGGAGGCAGCGCAGGCAGGGCAGTCCCGGAGAAACGCTCTCTTTCTTCCACTCCCAGTATCGCTTTAACCTCCTGAGCACCTGCACGCACTACCTCCCCTAAACACAAAAGCCAAACTTTCCTTAACTCCTCCCCCGCCATTAGAGGGCCCCCTCTCTGTTCTCCTTCCCTGCGGCGCCTCCCAGCTAAACTTTTAGGCTGACCCTCCCATCCGTTTCACCCTTCCTCTCCAAGCCCACCCCCATGCCTCTCTGATCCTCCTCGCTCCGGCCACTCCACTCCTCTTCGCAGCTCTTTCCCGATCTTTTCCAACCAACTTTTTTCGCCTCTTGTCAATCCGCCCCCGACTGATCCCTCCTCATTCCCTACAAACATTATTTCTCTTTCTCCTCCTGACCTCACTATCCTTGCCCTGCCCATCGACTGCGTGGTGCTGCTCTGACAATATTGGTGGTGTGTGAGACTGCTAGGGTTTTTGTGACCCTATATACAAATATAGAAGTGGAACTACATCTCCTTGCGTTGATGAAAAAAACAGTTTAATTTGCAATGTGAAAGGAGCTTGTAGCTTTGCATTTTCTTGTGGTGCAAGCATCATTCTTGTCATGCGTCTGTAATTATTCACAGCTAGTCAAGGAGCCAATCAGTGACTAAAAGCAGGCACGCAGAAGCATAGCTTCAGTTAATGCAGGGGGTGCAGTGGCACCGCGCCCACAAGCCTGAGTGGCAATTCAACCCTGATCATCAGTGTACTCTATTATTTAAACAGCAGCCAGGGTTCCCATTTCCCTACTTGCAATATGGCCTATGGCACACTAGTTACACTACTGCTGGCAAGGACATGCTAGTGGATGTATGAGGAGGAAGGGTTGTTACAGCTCCTTATACAATACCTCGGAGTGCACAGATAATACTGGCTCTGATATTCAACTGGTAAAATCGAACTACCCTTAAGGGTTTACAGCTGGCCTGGCAACGTGCCCCGTTTTTTATTACAGTTGCAGGAGTGGCGATTGGAAAAATTACAACCCACTTGCCGCATGGCCTGATGAACTGGGATCACTGCCTAAAGTATCGAAGGAAGTAAGAAACCTCGGAATGACCATGGACTCCAAGCTGTCAATGAATGTCCAAGTGGATAAACTAGCAAGATCAAGCTTTGCTACTATAAAAACGCTGCAAGGAATTTTCCCTCATTTGGGATTTCCACACAAGGTCCAAGCTACCATCTTCCTTGTTCTATCCAAACTCGATTACGCCAATAGCCTCTAACACAGATCACCTTTAACGACCATGAAAAGACTACAACGGATTCAGAACTCGGCTGCCAGACTACTCTTGCATATCAAACCATGAGACCACATCTTCCCTGCCTTGAAAGCCCTGCATTGGTTACCGGTTGCCAGAAGATCCACGTTCAAGCCGCTTTGTATTACCCACAAAGCAATACATGGAATAGGACCACTCTTCAGCAGGAATAAAATCCCCAAACACATTCAACAAAGGTACCTCCGCTCTAAAGGAGCATCTCACCTCAAAATACCACCATACAAGAAAAAAACATGGGTGGCACATCCTTCTCTGTTCAAGCAGCCAAACTATGGAACTCTTTAACCCCCAACATAAGACCCACCGACAACCACCTTATCTTCAGAAAACTACTCAAGATTTGGCTCTTCCCCACATAAGCACCATACGGAAACAGAAATTTACAGCATATCCCTCTGTATATAAGCATTTTTTTTCACTATAGATATGTACCTATCTTTGTGTATTACTTTATAAAACATGTAAAATAATTATGTTGTTAAGAGAAAATTAAAAAATAAAAATGAATAATAATAATAATATTCATATTCATCAATAAATAAAAATCATCTTTGGTCTACATGTACATATTTCCATTGTGCATCTATGAACCTTCCATGTACTTGAATCTGTGTGTCTGTTACTTTTCTCCTGAAAAAGCATATCCAATGTGCTACCCTATTTCTCATCCTGTGCCTCTATCAATATATTTAATCTAAATATACTTACTTCCTTTATGTATCTATATACTTTCAATGTACTTATGGATCTATATATTTATCACTTTCTTCTAATTTAGCATTTCCAATGCACTAGCCTATTTCTCAGCCTATACTTCGCTCAATATTTCTTCTAGCCCAACCTTCTGACTCATCTCAAACTTCTTTCTACTACTCCTTCCAATGCACTACCCTATCTCTCATCCCATACATCTATCAATAAATCCTCTACATCCCTTCTCTCGTTTTATCCCAAACCCCATACCACTACTATGATCGCCAAAATAACCCTTTCTGGACTCTTTCCTGCTCTACCCCCCTTGCATCATCTGACACCTCTTTTTACAACACCGATCCCCTAAAATCAAACCTTTGTAAACTCTCCCCTCTGACTCCTTCCCTCCAAAACTCCTTTTTACTCATCGAAAAGCCTCTTCCTACTGCTAAGACCTAAAAAAAAATAAAAAGATAAAAAATCATTCACTATTTTATCCCTCCACTATCCTTTTCAATCAAAATTAACAAACTAACATGTTCACTTCTCAAATTCCAGATTCCATATTCAACTATACTAATATACTGCCCAAATAACTGAATAACATATCTACTACTCAAATTACTTCATATACTATACTAATTTTCAACATTAATCCTTTATGGGTTCTGGAGTGGCGTGCTACTCGCCAGAAAAGCGCTTCAACACCCATCAGGGATAACAAGTGCTATATGAATCAAATCTTTCTTCCCCTTTTATCCCTTCGCTATCCTTCTCACTCTAAGTAACAGTCTAATATCCACGACTGAAATTACCTCATATTTCACCATATTAATTCACCACTAATCCTTTATAGGCTTCCTGAATAGCGTGCGTCAACAATCGAGCGTTAAATAAATACAAACCTTTGTCCTCCTCTATCCTTCTGCTATCATTCCATATCCAAATAACCGACTAACCTATACACCACTTAAAATGTACTTGCATGTTTCACTATACTAATTCAACACTAATCCTCTATGGGTTCCGGAGTGGCGTGCTACCCGCCGAAAAAGCGCTTTGATGCCTCTTCAGGGGTAGTAAGCGCTATATAAAGGCAATTACAGTACAATACAATTAACTGGGGTGGACAAAGTGTGGGAGTCTAAAAGAAAAAAGTAACTTTGTAATTAAGGGTGAGGCTAAAATACATACACATTTTTGTGATTCCTGTAGTGTACCACACTGACTGGTGTTTCATTGCCTCTCTGACTTTTCAGTTATTGCATCGAGGTATATGACACCACAATTCAAATACTTTAAAATCCAGCCAGGACTATTGGCTTTGTCAGTAGCTGTTAGCTGTTTAAAACAAGTTAACAACAACAATGATTTTGTTGTAAATAATTATATCGAATATGTTTTAATTCTGAAATTGTGAGACTGTGAATTAAACTTTATTGGGCCTGTCGAAGAGAGAGTGGATCTCAATTGCTACTTTTCACACAGTTCGACATGTAGATCCCTTTTCTCTCCAACTCTCCTCCATCTACATATTTTACACCTCGTCTCTTTCCTCTTCAGCACCTTCTTTTCACTCTCCCCTGAATGCACTTACTCACACCTCCTTCACTTCACTACCCCTAAACAGACAAGACACCCCACTAGACTGTAAGCACCGCATTTTCTTTCTTTGCGCCTTGTTATAAAAGTGCTTTTGGGCTATTTAAATTATTTCCTTTTTATTTACCACTCCAAGATTGGCGTTTGTCATCCTGGATTGGTAAATAATCTAAATTTAATGGGAGCGCATGACGTCAAAAGCACGTGCGTGCATGGTGACACATGCATTCATCACATGTTCGCCAGTAGTCATTGCACTTTTTTTTTGCCCCCCCCCCCCCCCACCCCCCTCCAACACTGCAGCCTCTGCAGAAGGCATTTTTTTTTCTGATGCTAAACAGCACTGTCGGGAAACAATAGCAAAGACAATATGCTAACGAGCGTCTGAGTTATTGGCATTGTAAATGACAATGTCTTTTATTTGTGTTTTTTTTGAAAACCTGCAAAAAGGTGTGTAAACACGCACAGAGGGCCCGATTCACAGAATGAACTTAAGCCTCAATCCTAAACTTACTACTATTTTGGTATTCACAGAATGCACTTACTACTTTTGGCATTCACAGAATGCACTTACTACTTTTGATATTCACAGAATAAACTTACTACTTTTGGTATTCACAGAAGTTAGGATTTTGTCTTAAGTCTGTCTTAAGTCTGTCTTAAGTCTGTCTTAAGTTTGTCTTAAGTCTGTCTTAAGTCTGTCTTAAGACTAACTTAAGACAAAATCCTAACTTCTGTGAATACCAAAAGTAGTAAATTCATTCTGTGAATACCAAAAGTAGTAAGTTCATTCTGTGAATGCCAAAAGTAGTAAGTGCATTCTGTGAATACCAAAATAGTAGTAAGTTTGGGATTGAGTCTTAAGTTCATTCTGTGAATCGGGCCCTTTGTTCTTACAGTCCTTGCTGAGGAGAAGCAAGGCTGGCAGTAAAAGAGGCGCGGTTACTGCCAGTCTTGCTTCTTGTAAGCAAAGACTATAGGTACAAAGTGCGTGTTTGTGCACCACTGGCAGCTTTTCAAACACATAAACAAAAGGCATTCTCATTTACAATGCAAATAGCTCAGACTCTCACTAATGCGAGACCTATTGCATTGCAAATGCTTGTTTGGATAGTAGTTTGTTTTCATTTGCCTTTAAGCAGATGTTAGAAACCATGTGGGACGTTGGGTTAGTATTTTGCTAAAATCATTTAATCTAACACTTATGAAGTAACTGGGCAGTTTCAACCCTTGAGCATGTGGAATCTACGCTGTAAAATGCGCCTCTGCAGAGGCCTCTCTTAGCCATCCAAACACTAATTGAGTACACAAGCAACAGTGGTCTATAATAGGGGCACTCCTTAACGCTGAAGAATCGTTGCTTGCATTAACTATTACCACTATGTTACAGTTACAAAGAGACTATTTGAACAGTTCAGTGATGGCGCTTGACTAAAAGGATTTGCTAATGATGTCACAGAAGTGCACTCTTGCTAGCGGCTTGCAGTCAGCTGCTTCTTTTCTACACCAAGTAAAAAATGCTCACGCTATTTATTCAGCGAAACTATTTATTGGCTTTCTGGCTGCTCTCTGGTGGCTTAGACAGTCTTTTTGTCAGGCGGGTATAAACACGTCCTATTTATGTCGTAGTGTCATTCATATATCTAATGTTGTAACAGTAGTGGTCGTCGTAGGTCGAGATCAGACTTCGCCGCAGACTAAGGGCAGGGAAGTGACCTGACGTCCATAGCCCCACAATCACAGTACCTGTCGCACAGCTCTCACCTCCTTCTGCGCTGATCACCTGCTGCGGACCTGGCCCCTGATACCTATAACTTCTGTTTTGCAGAATGTCAAAGTGTGTTCTTTTGAAGTAGCTCGCGTGATGCTTTATCACTTTATTAAAAACAAGCATTGGCATAGCCAATAGGCCTCGCTTTTGGGACTGTATTTAGTATTTATTTGGTGCAACAACATCAACTGTTGCATGACTAAACATTTATAAGGTCCCAAAGGTGAGACCTATTGGCTATGCCAATGATTGTTTTAATATGAGCTGTTGCTATAATTTGGGAATTTTTAGGCTGCAGCATCTCAATTCATGCATCAAGGACCTCAGCATGCATTCAAACTTGTAGCCTATTGTTGTACTGGTGTAACGTCAGCCCTCTGTTCCTGTTATTTCTGCAAGTGATCAACCCATCGCAGTAGGCATTTTTTGTTCACAAAAGTTTTTTATTGAGAGAGATTGGCAATGATATGAACAGTACATACAAGAGCAGATAAAGTCCGTGGTACAAGTACAAAATAAATCGAGAAAGCGATGAAGTAACATAACATAGGAGGGGGAGAAAGAAAATAAATAAATAAAGAAAAGTGACTTCTGAAAGCAAGTGGGCCAGAATTTGCAGCAGGCATTTTTAAACCCAAAGATGCATCAGCCACTTTCTCTGCCCAAACTGTAAAAGGTGAGTCAATCACAGAACATAGGCTTTCCTGAAGGAGTTTGAACGGAAGTCTGAAGATGGAGAACTACCCGAGATTTCGATATGGAAAACTTTTAAGGAAGGACATTGGGACATTTTCCAGGAATGAATTCACATTAATTATCTTCAGTAAAGATGGGGCAGGTCCTATGTTGAGATGGGGTAATTAAGATAGGAAGATGGGTGAGAGGGCTTGCTGAAATATTTGGATCTTTTGAGGCTTGACAGCAGTGCAAGCATAGTCTGTCTCGAGCAGAAATGTGTGGGGGTGGATTGATTATGTTTCAGTGTTAACGTCTTTGCGGATTTTTATCATATATTTCAACAAAGAAAGTGGCAACATTGAGAGCAATTAAAAATAAAATAGGAAGCGTCGGAAGAGATGGATATATGCACCGACGATTGAGGAAAATATCTCATGAATTATGCCGTCTTACTTCGCATTTGGAAGCAGCTGGCTTTACATTGAAGGATTGGATGTATGTGATTTTTTTTTAATTTCAGGTATTTTTGTATTATTTACTACAAAACAGGTACATTCGTTTTGCAATTGAGAGTTCCAGTTGGTCGTTAACTTTACTTCTGTGGTTTGATTTTATATATACACCAAAGGGCGGAAATCTTTGGTTTGTTTAATCTGTACTTGAAAGGTGCCAGGGTGAGTGAGTTTGCTTCTTCTAACAGATGCCCGAAGTACTATGGAAGATGTGAGATGAGACGGCTAGCATCCTCCATGAGGTCATTGCAGCAGTTGACATGAAGGGCATTAGACTATAGATCAACACTGATACTCTTAATATAGATAAGCACTGGAAAGGCCATTCTTTCTAGGTATGTGCTGGTATGAGTTGTGCAGGCTACTCTGGTACCGAGACCTGCACGCCCTCCAGCCTTGAAGCAGACTGAATGGCCGCGAGACCGCAGTCGCGCGCTGACGTTGCTGAGAGTACGCGTCTATCGATGTCCTGACGGCATCCGCCAATGATTCCACTCCACGTGTTTGACGTGCACGCCATGGCCGAGGCGGGCAGGTCCGTGCTGGATACTCCCTGCACTCTGCTGGGCCAGGAGATTCCACTGCCCTTTCCTTTATTCAAGTCAAGTCAAAAGATCTTTATTCGGATTGTAAAACATCCATAAAAGTACATATAAAACACTGCAGAGGTAAAAACACAAATATAAAAAGTAAAAAAAAAGCACAGATAGCAGCCCGCATGGTTACAAATTCATAGCAATATACAGCTTTATCATGTGCAAAGAGGCAATTATTAGTGCAAAATAAACAATGTGCAAAATATGCATAGTGCAAATGTTTCAGTCAATGAGCAAAGAGGCACGGGACCGGGCAACTCCTTTAAGAAAGCAGCTCACTCTAAAGATAGCCTAATCCGTCTTAAGCAATAGCAAATCTTTAAAAGCTAGTTTAAAATCCACCAAGGCATTTTTTCTACAATACGGCATTAAAAAGTGCAAAGTGTGCATTCTATAAAAACCACAAAAGAAAGTAAAATGGAGCAAACTTTGTTTGCCGCCAAGGTTGCAGGGACAGCTTAGATTTTCCACAAGTTTGTTGAAGCCAAACAGAAAGCAGAGTAAATGTATAATGCTTCCATCCCTGAACCGAAACAGCAAGCTCCTGTTCCACCTGCCCAATTTTATGCAGAGATAGCCCTGAGGCAGGGCATGGGGTTTGTCGCTTGGCTCCACAAGGGAGATATACCTGGATGTGGACGGCTTTGCCAAATTGCACCTTAACCTCTCTTTACGATAAAAATCATACAAAGCCTTTTTTAGTAAGTTCTTATGCGTGCAGTCAATCAGTTGAGGGAGGTAAAAAGATGACCCTGCCCCACGCTCGATCTACTGTTTTCCACAGCCTTAAACCAGGGTATGAAATTAGCCCTCTCACAATCTAGGCAGTCCATAATGATGTCACGTGACAGGGAGGCAGCAGAATTACACCACATTTTTATCCAGAAAAGGGCAGGTCTGGATCTTATGAAGTCCTCTATATAATGGAGGTTTAATTCCCTGTGGCAAACGTAAGTTGGGGCAGTAATACCCCCCCCCCCAAGACCTTCCGGCAAAATCTATTTTCTTCAGTCTGTAGTTGGGTACAGTTTGAATAACCCCACACCTCAGCACCATAGGTTCCTACAGGTAAGCATTGCGTTCTATAGATTTGTAACAATGATGTAATCACATCTGCCTGGATGGGTTGGCGGAGGGAGGTTAAAGAATTTATAGCTTTGCTCAGTTTGTTCCTTCCATGGGCAACGTGGGGCTGTCAAGATCCTGTGTTGGAGAATAACAAACCGAGGTAGGGGAAAGTGCAAGTGCTTTTAAAAATATTGTCCCCTGACAGGATCTGACTTATTTTGTAACGTTTAGGGCCACATGACATTATGAATGACTTCTTAAAATTGGTGCAAAGGCCCAGATCTGCCATATATTTAACAAAACCAGAAATTAAAATTCGCAAAGCATTGGGTGTGCGGCCCATCAGGACCGCATCGTCCGCATAAAGGAGTGCGGGTACTGGTTTGCCATTACCTTGCGGAACATCGTTAGTTAGATTGCTCAAAGAGTCGCTCAATTCATTTATATACAAAATAAAAAGCAGGGGGGCCAAGACACAACCCTGTCTGACCCCCCTGCCGATTAAAATATCATTGGAAACTTCGCCATCGTTGTTAATGCGCACACGGGCTTTCAGGTCGCTATGAAGATGTGCCAAAAAATAAACTAAAGAATCGTCTAAACCATAATTCAACAGAACTGACCATAAACGGGAATGGTTAACAAAATCAAAGGCAGAACTTAAATTCATGAACCCAAAATATAAAGGGGATTTTTTGGCAATTTTGTATTTGGCCATAAGCAGGTTTAGGTTTAAGCATTGCTCCACCGTGCCCACTTTGCTTCTAAAACCTAACTGTCATGGATGTAAGATGGTATTTTCTTCCGCCCAGGTTCTAATTCTGTTAAAAAGGACCCTGCCTAGAACTTTTAGCGTGTTGTCGATTAAGGATATGGGGCGGTAGCAACCAGGGTCAAGTCTGTCACCTTTTTTGAATATTGGTACGATAGTGCTGTTAGACCATGTTTCCAGGACAGAGGTATGAGATAAGTTGTTAAAAACATTGGGAAGTTGGGAAGGGGGAGGGGGGTTTGGTTCCGTTTGTTTTGGTCGATTGACCCTTTCGCATGGCACTTTGGTTATAGCACTGGCTCTACATCTCTACATTGGTGTATTACTCTTGCTTTCTTGCTGCTTTCTAGAGAAGACGTGCCGGTCTGTCTCGCTCGCTATATATGCCTGCTATCCACTTGCAGTTTTGAAATGTCTTTCTTCTCTGTTGACCTCAATAAAACAGATTTGAAACTAAAAACATTACATAACAAGGGTGCCCAAAAGTCGGGTTCAGATTTAATTTGGTCGATGGATAAGCCATCAGGGCCGGGGGCTTTATTCCCAGCACTTTCGATGATGGCGTCCTCCACCTCCGACAGCAAAATAGTCAAGGGCCTTACCACTGGGACAATTTCTGTTGGGTTGCCAGACGCAGAAGCATCATAGATCTTAGAAAAATGGTCAACCCACACATCCCCTGTTATGTTACAGTTGATAGGGGAAATGTTGGAACCCAGTGATCTGAGGTTCTTAACTGCCCTCCAAAACCCGGCTACATCTCTTAAGGCAACTGTACGGACAAGAGAGTCCCAGTGGTCTTTTATTAATTCCTCAGATCTGATCTTTAGGGTGTATTTATATCTAGATCTCAGAGTCCTTACCAGGGACAAATCGCGCGGTACGGCAATAAGGGCAGCCCTAAGTTCCCGATTGGCTTTGGAGCATGAGGTGTCAAACCACCTAGGATTACTATTATTATGGGCTAGGACAGGCTTAGAAATTTCTATTTTTATGGCCTTACAAAGCTCACAGAATGAATTAACGATATCAGGCCCGGGGCTGGATGTTGATAGGCAAGCCAGGGCCAGAGTGGGATGTTTTTAATAACTCTGGACAAATGTGGCGTATTTGTATAGCGCGAACAGTGACCCGAAGGCATCCCGGCGCTTGTACTCCTACCACAAGGGAACCCCTCCTGGCTTTTCTTTGTGGGGTGTCCACTCCTGGGCATCCCATGGTGAAACCAGGCATCCCTTGTGTATCAGGGGGCCTTTGTGGAGACTAAGCAAGCTATTGCCCAGAGTTGCAGCGTGGGACCCATGCTTAGAATCGGCACTGAGGCGAGAATATCCGGTCAGAGGAATTTAAGCCCGATCCCACCGAGGCGGGAATCGAACCCTGGTCCCTGGCCAGCGTTCTGCATCAAGGTCTGCCGCTCTAAGCATTGAGCCACACTTCTCCACAAAACACCGTGGTTGTCTATCCCCTTCCAAACCACCCTTAGCCTGTCTGTCGATGCCGTTAAGTTTTTAGCCCCGATTTCTGTTCTCTTCCCCGGGTTTTTAATTGATTTAAGACAAATTAAAATAGGGTAATGATCACTATACGTGGTCCTAATAACCTCTGATTTTAATAAAAGGTCCTCGAGGTGAGAGGAAATGAATACGTAATCTATGGTGGTTGAGCTCCTACGCTCAATATAGGTGGGGACAGGTACGTTATCCACACCGGTATCTAATTTTTCCATTGCATCAACTAAATCACATGTAGCTAGCAGGTTTAGTAATTCCTCTCCTCTCTTGCAGGGTGGGGTTCTAAGGTGAATGTGTGCATTGAAATCACCTCCTATGCAAATGCCATCAAATCTGCCATATTTTTGGCCATCCACTATGTCATCAATAAAATTGAACAGTTTTAGGAAATTGGTGTTGGGGTGGGTTGTAAAGTCATTATTATAAAAGTTAATGAGACATAACTTTAACCTACCAATATATTTCAACGCCATAAAATTATTGTTATTTGCTGACAGCGGTTCAATTTTAGCTCCAGCAATGATTTTGATCCAGATGGCTAACCCCCCACTGACACGACCAATGCGAGGAGAAGGGACGATCAGATTATGGCAGCTATAACCTTCGAGGAGTAGAGGGCTCGTGCACCAGGTTTCCTGCAGCATTAGGACATCAAAGCTGATAACCCAATCAATCCAGGACTTTATTTTCATTTTAGCGCTAAGGCCTGCGATATTCCAACTCAGGATGGTTAAGTCATCTGAAGGTATGGTGGAAATGTGGCCCTATGGACCTGTTATGGAATCAAATGGCACCCTACGCCTGCCGGGTGAATTGGGCAGTGATGCAATGGGGCAAGTAGACAGATTTCCTGCAAGGACATGCTTATTAATAAGATCACTGGCGATTTAGGTAGGATGCCTAATGGTCAGTCCAAACTACATGTTTCTGCTAATGCGGTGTATCTATTAAAAAGTGGAAAAGGCGGTGGGGCTGAACAAAATTGCCTTGGTGGGGTCTATAAAAGTAGCCCAAAGACAGGGGAGTAACAACAGTGGATGGGCCCGGGTAAATGCTGTTGTGATTGAGTATGTATTTAACAGTACCAGGGTGCCTGAAATTTACCACAATGCAGTCCCCATTAAAGTCTTTACGTAGGGGACCAACCCAAATCACTCCGCGGGCAGACAAAATTTCATTTGAGATGTCATGACCTACCCCTTGTGCTTGGTCAGCCAGTCAATACACTTATTGTTCAGCTGAACCCAAGACTCACTTTGTCCATCCCTAAGGGGTGGCACGCCTGCCAGTACTAGAACGTATGGGCAGGCGTCAGGTGGCAAGTGGAGGGCAGGTTCCTGAAGTTTTATAGGTCTGCTAGCGGCTGGTTGTCCATTGCTGGCATCGTTACTACCTTGGGCCACAGGTTTTGCAGTGGTTATAGTGGGGCCTTCCTTCCGTGTGCTATTGACTACAGTAGTGGTGTGAGAAGGAACAACTGCTGCGGGAGGAGTGGGCTTGGCTTTCGTGGCAGGTTTAGTTTGCTCTGTATTGTCACGTCTAGATGTGGTGTTAGCTGTTGGAGTACTACTGATAAGTTTGGACCCACCCTTTAAACTGCTGCTGGTGCTAGGTCCACCAGACAGGATAGCCTTACTAACAGACTCTAGGTCTTTCAAAAGACGATCACCCCTCATCTGATCAAGGCTGATCGCCCCCTTCCTTTTTACCTCTTCTTTTTTAACTAGGTTTTCTAGTTTATCTATTAAATTGTTTGATCAGCTGACTTTCCAGTTGTTTAAAAATAGTACCCACAATTGTCTCGATAAAGTTCCCATTGGGCTTAGATTGGATGATGTTTTCAGTTAAAAACTAAGTCTGTGTGCCCAAAGAGTTATGGTTATCGATGAAAGGGGTTATGGGGACAGCCGTCTCAACAGGTAACAGGGTTTCAGTATTAACAGGGATGCCCTCGGATTGATGCTGTTTCCTTCTGGTCCACATACTCTGGGGGGTTGGTTGGTTCTTATTGCGAGTAGGTTGCTTCCTTTTATTTACTGTGGATTTCAGGGGACCTCTTTTCCTTTTACCATCACCAGTTTTGTTGCTCGGAGACGGGGATGCAATGACTGTGTCTGTCAACACAGTCAGGCTGAGAATCGATGGTTATGACAGGGCTACTGCCCCCAGGCAGCAATTCCAACGAAGGCACCTGAGAAGTGGGTTTCAAGATGGTAATTACTGGTGATAGTGGTAGGTTGTTAGATGGACTTACTTGAGGTGACTGCAGGTGACTAGTGCTGCAGCCCAATGACATCCTCCTTTCAGTATTAGCAATTTCCTCCTGGACCGTAATAACGGCGTTTTCCAGTAAGCATTCAAAAGAGGAGGGTGGGACAGGGGGGTTTACAGGGGCAGGGGTTGTGGTGATGATATTACGTTTCCCCATAGTCACTTTTCCCCGGCTCACCTCTTATAGCAGAACTTAGAGGGGTGGCCCGCCCGTCCTCTGTTGGCCTCTGAGGGCCTAAGAGGGCCCGCCCTTTGCCCGTGCTTAGCCCAACGACGCCCGCGCGCGTCCCGCGACGCGGGCAGTGACGCTTTGATTTAAGCGCCGGTGGAGTGGGGATACCTTTGCTATCCAGTGAACCTGGTGCTATTTCCCCGCAGATGGCTTCCTGCCGCAAAGTCAGCTGGGATTTGTAGTCCCCTGCACCTCAAGCTCTCCCCCACACAGAGGCCGCACTGATGTTCCTGGGGTGCGGCGGCGGGAGGAGAGCGAGCGCAGCAGGAAGGGCGGGGGAACCGGCAAAGGAGAAAGCGGGCACAAGTTCGAAAAAAGCTCCCAGTAAGGTAGGTTGAGTCCTTCCCTGTTCAACGGATAGCAAAGGTATTGCAACGTCCACTCCCAGGCACCGAGTTCAGGCCAAGCAGAGTGCCGCAGTCCAATGGAGCTACACAATATATGCCAGAACTTGAGTGTGCAGATGATTTGGCACTGTGAGTTAAACCAATGTATTAATGCGTCAGAGCAGTCGACCCAATGTAGCAGCTCAGCCAGATCCATATTTTATGTTTGCGGTGTGGGATTTGTAGTTCTTTTTTGATCCCATTAGAAAAGCAGGACCTGAAGTCCCAAAATGCCCCTTATATCTTGGATTGAGGTGCGCTGTTCACGAATGGGACCTCGGATACGTGGGAGCTCTTTGGGTGTCATGAGCTCTGTATTAAGCCCCCATTGTTCCCAGTTGCTAACCTTGTCTAGTCAGGCATACAAAAGCAGTCATTTTTATCACCATCCGCTCTTCTTGACTGTAGGCACTGTTTCCCCTCGTGTTGTTGCGTGTTCCTGTCGGCTCCCGGCGTGCTGTGTGAGTTAAGGCATGCAAGGAACGCCCCATACCACGACAGTTCTTGTTCAATTTTGGCTCACAGGTCGGTGAAGAACATATTGTACCTTCGGTGACGTACTTTCATAAACAGCATGTGCCTCAGGGCTTCCAGGGAGGCTGGCTGTGAGGAGACCCCGTGATTGTACTAGGAGCTCATAACAGTGCAATACAGGTACGGAGGGGACCTCCGGGCTGCGCAAGGGTTGTAGGAGAGATTTTAAGTTGTTTTGGGAGATCGGACCTTTGGCGGTACAACTAAAAAATTGTTCTTTGTGCTGCAGGTTTGGAGCGGGGCAGGGTCACTCAGGGAGGCTGTGCGGGGTGGGGGTGGGGAGGGTCTGTGCTTGGTGAAAGTGCAACAATTCTCAGAGCAACACCGGGGCACACTGAGGGGGGGCTAGCCTGCAGGAGGCGATCTCCAAATAGTTAAAAGGCCTGTAGCAAATTAGGCACCACATAGAGGGCTCCTCATGGAGACTGTGAACCGGGCAGGTCCCATATGGGAGCTCTGAGACATGGAGCGGCGTAGAAACATAGGAGATAGTTGTGCAAAGGTGCAGGCTGTTCTAGTTCATGCTCCCTGCTCCCAAACGTTGAGGAGGGACCTCGTCTATAGATACCAGAGGAGCTTAGAGCTGTGCAAGAAACTCGGGGAAACTGCACCCTGTGCAGGGGCCATCAAGTTGGCTCTGACTATTGGAGTGACTTGTGTGGAGGCTCTAGGCTAGCAGGGACTGTTGGGTCCTGCAGCCATGTCTCCGCCAGAACAATACCAAAGGGGAAGAGTGTTCAGGGCAGTCGTCAGTTTTGACCATCCGTGCTCCTGGGCGTCTTGGATGATATGAGTTGAATGACCTATCCTGTGCATATCTATATTATAAGTATCAGTGTTGATCTACAGTCTAATGCCCTTCACGTCAAACATTGCAATGACCTAATGGATGATGCTAGGGCACCGTTTTCTCTCTCCTATAAACAACAAGCACTAGCCGCGCAACCGTGAAATTGACGCAGCCGCGAAAGTGATCGCGATCTGTGAGCGATGTGTTTAATGAGCATGACAAGGAAAGCCAGATGGCCCCTCTGCTCGTAAGCGTGGGCCCGCGTGCCTAATCGCAAGCTTGAGGCCAGCAAAAGCGAGTGGTAGGACTTTGAAAAGCCCACTCACTAAATGTCTCGCAGGGCAGCGCATGCGCTGGCTTAGGCGAGACCTAGCAAGGCGGTAGGTGCACTCACTTGATATTCAGGAGGGGTCAGGCGTGACTGGAGTGATCAACGATAGCCGGGGAAGTGAATAAAGCCCACGTATTCTCAAATCGCATTAACATGTTTTGAACCAAAAGCGCATTCAGCCGCAAAGAAACAAAAACAACAAGATAAAAGAGTATCTTGCGTGACACTTTATCAGTTAATTAAAACAAGCATTTGCAATGCAATCGGTCTTGCCTTTGAGACCTTATATGTATTTAGCTGTGCAGCACATTAGCCTGGTGCAGAAACATCTACTGTTCTTTAACATGGAGGGAGAGTAAGCACCAAACTGCGTGGCATGCCAGGTATGGGAACACATGGAGAGAAATATTGCCTTTCAACAGGAAATGATATAGTCCAAAGCTCTGTTTTTAATATAAAATCAGGGCCTTCGGTGGTCCTATTACTGAAAAAACAAGTTTGAAAAAATATTACTGTCTACAGGTGTTCGTGGAAGACAATTTCTATGGATTGGAATCTAGTGAATGTTAAAAGTGATTTTGGTATTTTACTGACCTCTGCTGGTTGTTTTCTATCAAGAAATTTAAATAGAGGCAGTTGCCAGAAAAAAAGAAAGTCTCAGCAGAAAGAAATTCTAGTATTTTACTGGCCTGTGCCGCTCGTTTTCTATCAAGACAGTTTAATAGAGGCAGTTGAACAGAAAAAAAGTCCCTAAGCGAAAGCAGACAAGTCCTAGGGCTGATCTCCAGAGCCCACAAAGTACATACACAAATAAGTATATAATAAGTATATACTAAAGTATATACAAGAGGACTCGAATGCTCGACCTAAGCAAGCTGGTAGGCGCGCTCAATCAGGATTCGGGGGAGGCAGGGCACGACTGGAGTAATCAACAAAAGCCAGGGAAGTCAAATAAAAAGGCCACGTATTATCACATCGGATTAACTCGTTTTCAACCAAAAGTCGTTCAGGCACATAGAAAGGAAAATAACAAGATAAATACTCACATCGCATGAATGTGTTTTGCAATAAAATCGCGTTCAGGCACAAAGACACAACCAGCCGTGGGTGCGAGCAGCACTGCACTACAGAGCTGCGGTCGGACCGAGCACCGTAAAAGAAATGATTGTACTGTGATTCTGGGCAAATTGCTAAATCTCCCCGTGCCTATTAAAATAATGAATGTGTCCTTAACTGGTGACCTTCGGGTCCGGTTCGCGCTATATGAAACTACAAACAGAAACAAAGCTTGGCCTGCAATAGCCAGATGGGAGGAGGGAAGAGAAGCCATCGAATTTTGTGCTGTGTGATGGCCAACCAAAATGCTCTCTGAGTGAAATCGCCAAAAAGAGAGCTAAACACAAAGGAGGGACTTTTACAGAAATGCGGCGTGCGCGGTGACCACGCCCACTGGAGGCCACGCCCCCTTCTTGTACTACTTAACCGCTGACTTCTAGCGGTCAGGTAGCAACCCTTCACCCAGTCCTGAGGCGGAAGCCGGGGCTGGAGGTACTCATTTGCTTTGCTTTTAAAAAAACAACTGTTCATGCACCACGCTCGCTTTTTGTGTGGTGTCACTTACTAAAAATTGTATTTTAAAACTCACTTATGAAGCCCTAATTTCAGCGCTCTCTCGCTCTTACTTGTTAGCGCTTCAGCGCTCAGCTGATCGTGATAGCTGCTCGCTGGCCCCCAGCTCCTCGCTCACAGCCGCCATCACCTGCGGCGTGCGCGGTGACCACACCCACTGGAGGCCACGCCCCCTTCTTGTACTACTTAACCGCTGACTTCTAGCGGTCAGGTAGCAACCCTTCACCCAGTCCTGAGGCGGAAGCCGGGGCTGGAGGTACTCATTTGCTTTGCTTTTAAAAAAACAACTGTTCATGCACCACGCTCGCTTTTTGTGTGGTGTCACTTACTAAAAATTGTATTTTAAAACTCACTTATGAAGCCCTAATTTCAGCGCTCTCTCGCTCTTACTTGTTAGCGCTTCAGCGCTCAGCTGATCGTGATAGCTGCTCGCTGCCCCCCAGCTCCTCGCTCACAGCCGCCATCACCTGCGGCGTGCGCGGTGACCACGCCCACTGGAGGCCACACCCCCACTCCCTCGACCTACAAATGTGCTTACACAGGAAGCGCAGCGGACGAGCGCAGCGGGAGCGCCTAAGGCAAGCCCGTCTGCGCCCGTCCTCGCCAAGTCCTCGCCAGAACCCCTGCCCAAAAATCATACGTATATGACAGCAAGATGCTGAGGTCGCTCAACCCTGGCCCTAGATGTAACAATACAGAGGGATGCATGGGCCGTACCGCCCTCCACTGCGAAAACTGTAATCTGGTCATACCTGACCCACGTCCTATCAGCCACAAAGAGAACAAAAGAAAGGAAATGTCACTTACCATCATGCAGCTGAACGTCAGATCCCTGGTCAAACACCATGCGGAGGTAAGAACGCTCTTAATGGATGAGAACCCAGATATAATGTTTCTGTGTGAAACCTGGCTTAAAGACGACCTAACTAGCATCCCCAATCTAGCTATACCGGACGGGTTCTCTATGACTTGCATCAATAGAGACTCAAGAGGAGGTGGCATTGCAGCCATCCATAGATCCTCCTTTACTTGCTCCTTCCAAAAGGAAAGTATCGCGGACAGTGAATGCGCTCGCTTCAAAATCTCCACAAGTCCCCATTGCACTCTTTCTGGCCTTTTTATTTACAGACCCCCAGGGCCCTCTACGAAATTCACTGAAGAGCTTATTGAGACAGCAAACGCCATGATCACTGGCTCGGCCAACTTCACGATCTTAGGAGACCTCAATCTCCACTTAGACGATTCTTCTGATGCCAAAATCAGCAACTTCGTGGCAGACCTAGCTGCTTTGCAGCTAATCCAGCTCGTCCGAACCCCCACACATGTCGCGGGCCACTTGCTTGACCCGGTATTTACTAACATACCAGAGGCCAAAGCTGACGACCCCAAACCCATGGCCTGGACGGACCACTCGTTAATAACCCTCTCAATCCCGAACAACTCCCCCCCGTAAAAAAATCACCCACCGCACGCCTAAAACGACCTTGGCACAAACACCAACAATGTGACCTAGCGGTCAGCCTAGGGGAACCTAACCTGGAGGATATAAACGACATTGAAACAGCATATTCGTCCTTCCAGGAATGGATCACCAAGGGACTGGACGCCATTATACCAGCCAAGTGGACAAAAGGGCGAAACACCCCTTCCAACCCCTGGTATGATGAGAACCTTAAAACGATGAGGAAAAATTGTAAAAAAGCGGAACGGCAATGGAGGAAGGAATACAAGCAGGAGGACAAAAGCGCATACTTGGACATTCTCAGAACATACCACAAGGCAATCCGGGTAGCCCGCGCTACCTTCTACGCTAATGAGATAAAAGCTAGCCCCAACCCCACGAAAACTATCTTCCAAATTGTGCAAAAATTGCAAAATGGTGACAAACCAGCCTCTCACATCACCTCCACGCAGCAATGCGAAGACCTAGCCACCTTCTTCACGGAAAAAGTGAAGAAAATTTACAACGCCTTCACCCAGGATAGTCCAGACGACATCAGCCCACCCAACGCCACCTCTGGAGACTCTAGGCTCACTTGCCTACCCGCTATCTCAGGCGAAGAACTCACCAAACTTTGTAGAAAGGTGAAATCTGGTGCCCCCACAGATCCGATGAGACCAATTCACTTCCTGGGAGCCTTGGATTTTTTCCTCCCATCCCTGACCT
Organism: Lissotriton vulgaris; assembly: GCF_964263255.1. NCBI lineage: Eukaryota > Metazoa > Chordata > Amphibia > Caudata > Salamandridae > Lissotriton > Lissotriton vulgaris. The sequence goes on from NC_141693.1 coordinate 979,925,451, forward strand.
CACTCCTTAACCTCTCTTTTACCACAGCCACGGTACCTACCTGCTGGAAACAGGCCTGGGTAACACCGATAATAAAAAAACCTTCCCTAGACCCTTCTAAACCGGAGAACTACCGCCCGCTTCACTGCTCCCATGGGTAGCGAAACTAGCGGAAGCCCACGCGAACAAAATTCTCAGTGAGCACATGGCAAAAAACAACATCCTGGACCCCTCCCAACACGGGTTCAGGCCGGGCCATAGCACGGAATCCGCGCTCCTCACCTCCACGGAAAACCTACGGGAAATCATGGACACCGGTAAAAGTGCCGCGCTGATACTGCTCGATCTCAGCGCGGCCTTTGATACTGTCTCCCATGCCATCCTACTAAAACGCCTTGAAAACATCGGGATCGTAGACTCGGCGCTTCAATGGTTCCGATCATTTTTAACCAACAGATCTTTCAGGGTATCTGCCCCTCCGTTCATCTCCCAACCCCAAGACATAGGACAAGGAGTCCCACAGGGCTCTGCCCTGAGTCCCTCCTTGTTTAACCTATATATGCAACCCTTGGCGGAGGTTGCCAAGACATGGGGCCTCACAATAGTATCGTACGCCGACGACACTCAGTTGGATATCAGCCTCAATGAGGCCCCCTCTCCCGAGGCCACGAGATTCCGGGATGGACTGACTGCCGTCGCGAAATGGATGACAGCAAACTGCCTCCAGCTCAACGGTGGCAAAACCGAGGTGCTGATAATGGGGAAAAACTGTGACAACTGGAATGACCTCTGGTGGCCCCAATCACTGGGCCCAGCACCCCCCCCGAAAACTATAGCAAAAAATCTAGGAGTTTGGCTGGACTCTACTCTTAGCTTCCAGTCGCACACCAAAAAAGTTGCCGCAACTTGTATTGGTTTACTGAGAAGTCTGAACCCCATCTTAGGCTACTTTGACTCCAAAACGCGACAACTTATCATACAAGCTACCATCTTGTCCAGGCTGGACTACGCGAGTGTCCTGCTGTTAGGAGCAAACAAATCTGAAATAAAGAGATTCCAACGGATCCAGAATTCGGCTGCAAGGGCTATAGTAGGTCTCCCTAGAAGGTGCTCGGCGAGAGCGACCATTCACAGACTACATTGGCTACCCATCGAAGCCCGCATCCAATTCAAGGCCCTCATATTCGCCTTTAAAATCCTGAAGAACGAAGGTCCAGAGCTCCTCCGTTCGCTGTTGACCCCCTATAATCCCAAACGGAATCTCCGGTCCAAGGGGCAACATCTAGCCATGGTACCCCACACAAAGGTCTGCCGCGTCGGAGGGCGTTCCTTCAAACTACTGGGGGCCAAGTTATGGAACTCTGTTCCCCTTCACATCCGATGCATTGACAATATGCTAGCTTTCCGCAGAGCGACCAAAACCCATCTCTTTCCCTCCTTGTAGGTCTCGTTTCTTGTCTCAGCTGGTTGTGTTATGGTTCTAGCGCCGGGACGCCCCGTTGCTGGAGCAGCTGTTTGCGCTTTACAAAACAGATAACATAACATAACATAACATCAATAAGAAGCCAGCATTTCTGAATGCTACAGATAGTAACCAATGGCAATCAGTGGGTTTGCCAAACCCCACAGAAGAGATATAACAGGTCGATCGAAGCTAGACCTAAAAAGGAATATATTCCTAATGGATGAGCGTAAAGGGGGTGGAGGCCTATTTTAAACTCAAAAACTACATTCCACAATTGAGGGTTCACAAGTTCGTGAAAATACGAAAAGGTTTGCTTTTAATTCCCAGGATTCACTTACTTCCTAAGTGGAGGGCTTTGCACACAAACTGACATCCCTTTCCATTATGGCCTGACAGCCTAACTCTCTCCATTCTTTTTTGAGTAGGGAAGGGCCAGAGCCACATTGAACTTGTTTATTTTCAGGGTCGCAGACAATTGGTATAACTGCATTCTAGTCCTCTTTGCTCAGACTAGCTCACGTTTGAAACACTTCTTCGCAGAGCATTGAGATTTTTCTGTGTGCTGACATTATCAGACTAGTCAAGTACCTTAATGAACTTAGCAATGGAAAACCATGATTAAAGCCCAGTTTCCATCCGTATGGCCGAGGCAATGGCAGATTTGGGCATGAATAGCAATTTTTAACACAGACCCCTTTAAACTTTTCTAGTCTAGGGCTTTTCTCAATCTCAAAAAGTCCACTTTATAAAGGGCTTGAGATGAGGCAATTGCTTTATAGACTGTCAAGACACAGTGAAGCGACAGTGCTCTGTAGTCCTTCGACAAACCTTGGCCCACTTATGAACGAACATACCTTAGTGCTTAGGTAGGTCAAATGTGAGGCCCAAGTAGGAGAGGTGTTAAAAGCCACCCCAAGTACTTATATTCTAAATTGTCATTTATCCTAGTTTGCTCAACTGACCATCTACAACCAGATCTCTCTACCTGCCAAAAACCACATCTTTGGTTTTCTTAAAATTGATTGATAAATGATTCCTTTGGTAGTATTTGTCAAATTCCACCAATTTCCTTTTCAGGCCAACCAGGGTTCTGTTAAGTAGAACAACATCATCCGGGCAGAAAAGACGAAATATGAGACCCTCCCATTTTAAGAAGAAAAGGAATGGGTGGCTTGCAGGTCTTTTGGGATTCTCCAAACAAAAAGGCTAAGATAAAGAATGCTTTATGACGGGTTATAAGTTCTGCAAACATAGGGGCATATTAGCAAGAACGTCGTTAAAATGATCACTGTTTTAGTGGCAGGATACTGCCGCTAAAACAGCGATAATGGGCTTGCTAATATGTGTTATAGAATTCCAATAGAAGCCCAGGTTAGATGTGCAGGACAACTAACCTGGGCTTCTATTGGAATTCTATAACACATATTAGCAAGCCCATTATCGCTGTTTTTGCTGCAGTTTCCTGCCGCTAAAACAGTGATAATTTTAACGACGTTCTTGCTAATATGCCCCTATGTTTGCAGCACTTCTAACCCGTCATAAAGCATTCTTTATCTTAGCCTTTTTGTGTGGAGAACGACGTTCTTGCTAATATGCCCCATAATTCGGACCAGTGCTAGTGATAAGTTAATTCTAACAACCAAGGAAGACATGCCGATTGCAAAACCTACAAATCATTGACAGTCCGACTCTTGAATACAATGACTGTCAATGCGGTTATAACCTTATTCTTCGAGGAAAAGAGTGAACGACCGCACCAGTTCTGTTGAATGAAGGGCACTGTCTGACTTCACATATCACATGTTTTGAGATAATGCACTTGTTTAGTGAGAATATATATCAGGATTCAATTGTGTACATTCAGGGGATGGTAAGAGAGTTTGGGTCGCGAGTTAGTTGTGCAATACGTTTGTTCACATTAGACATTCTCTTGCATGTACACAGAGATGCATTACACTGAAAATGCTTGTGAAATATTGACAATGTGACATTGCCAATCAAACACGTGGAACAAAAACAAGATTGAGGGATACATACCATTAAAGGTGTTTGGCCATCTGTGTCTTTAAAATTCACATCAGCTCCATAATCAATTAAGTAAGATGCCACTACTTCATCCCCTGATACGGCAGAAACTCTCATGAGTGGTGTCCATTCTAAAAGCGTATCTTTGGCATCCACCTGGTGCAATAAAGCAGACGTGCACCTGAACATTACTAAAATCACCCAGGAAAACAGTTATTTAAAAAGAAATGCGAATCTACGATCTTGTAAAGATAGTAATGTAGTGTAATACTGCATTGTTCTCTAAGTGTGGCCATCAATTAGCATTTTCAATGGACAATAATGTAAAACTAATGGTTAAGCCAACACACTGACACAAATGCTTTAAAGCACAATTCAGAAGTAGAAAAAACCGAATGTTAGGAGTGTGTAAGAATACTTCTATGACTACGCTTACTGGTCCAGATTATCAACATTCACGAAAAACAAACCAAATACTCTGTACGCAAAACGTATGTTGATTTGCTACCATATGCAAATTAGTAATTGATTAGCATATGGTTGAGTTTGAGAATGGAAACATCGCACTTTAACTCTGTGTGAAATTTCCCTTACTGTGCAAAATATTCAGTTTAAACAACATAAATGGAGTATTGTGCATGAAGGCTTACACTGTGCAATATCCACAATATTCCAAATAGGAAGAGTAGGCAAGCAGCCAATGCTGAGCAACCCTTCCAGACGCAATCAAACTTGAGATGGAGCTCAGTCTACCGAATCTGAGGCAGGCCAACTTTGTGGTTACCTACTATGGGAAAAGAAATAGTCTTTCTCCATTAACCTTTGGTTCAGTTGACAAACAAGCCACGGGATGGAAGCCAAAGGCAGGGTAAATGCCGTAGGGGACGAGGTAAATGCAAAAAGAACAATTGATGGACAGAATGCAGAAAATGTCATACATTCAGACCAGGGCTTAAATCCATCGTTTTTTTGCTCACCATGCCATTCCAGTTTGGACCCAGCCATATGCAAATCAGTCTTACGGGACCCAACAATTGATGGACATAATGCAGAACAATGTCATACATTCACCCCAGTACAGAGATCTGGGCCTAAATCAATTGTTTTTTTTTGCTCACCATGACATTCCAGTTTGGACACAGCCATATACAAATCAGTCTTGACCCTGCACCCAATGGGAACAGTCCAGCCCGAATTGCTAGGCCAGGTCCTCCCTGGACTGGAAACGAGCATCCTAGGACTGGTTTCGGGCTTTCAACCCTCATCAGCCAGGATAGCTTGAATCCAGTGGCATGAAGAGCATGGGACCCACGTGTTGGCATACCCGTCCCAATCGGGGGGGACAAATGCAAAAAGAACAATTGATGGACAGAATGCAGAACAATGTCATACATTCTATTGCATATGTGGCCCCAAGTGGGAAGGGTATGCCCAGAAGTGGGCCCCATGCCCACTACACCACTGGATTCAAGCTAGTCTGGCTGATGAAGGGTGATGCCCTGAAACCGGTCCCAGGATGCTTGTTTCCGGTCCAGGGAGGACCTGGCGGCAGTTCAGACTGGAGACTGTTCCCACAAGGAACAGGGTCAAGACTGATTTGCATATGGCTTGGTCCAAACTGGGGTGGTGTGGTGAGCAAAAGAATGATGGATTAAACCCAGATCCTTGTGTATGGGGGTGAATGTTTGCATTGTCTAGCATTCCGTCCATCAATTGTTTCTTTTGCGTAGGGGAAGAGGGAAGCACCAGCAGTAAAATACATGAAGACGAGTGAAAATGCAATAGGCAAGTAAAATCTAAGTTCATTATGATACAAGTTACAGGTAAACTCCCTGATGGCAAAATAAGCCCTGGCGGAGTTTGCGTAGCCATGCTAAGCAGAACTCCGCAAAGTGGTAAAAAAATTCTGCAGTGCTACGTGGAGTTCTGCGAGCATCCAGAGTTGCTTGTTCTGCATGCTCGTGAGACGTTTTTAACGATTGGCAAAGCAGATTGCATGTTCGGGGGGAAATCTCACACAAACTTCACCACGCGCTCGCCAGTGGGCGCGGCCATCTTGTGTTTCTACTCTTTGTCATGGTTCTGTGGCCTGTTTTTAAATTCTCTCAAATCTTTTCAATGTTTTGTTTATAAAAAAAATTGTGATCTTTTTTTATTTATTATCTATCCCTCTCTCTTCCTAAGTGTATATTTTGTGTTTTATTTCTACTTTTACTGCGTTTGTGTACTGTTTTTCTATTACTTGCATTTTATTTATTTTTACTTCCCTACTTCTTCTCCTGACTTTATTTTTTACTTTTACATTTTCTTTACCGCCACCCGCCCCCCCAGAACTATGGCTAAGGGTAAGAGTGCATCCAGGAGAGGGCTTCCATGCGGAAGACGACGCCCGGAATGGGTGCAGGCCTGGGCTTTATTCTCAGAGGTGGAGGTGGCCGCCCTAGATTTTTTCGTGCAGCGCCACCTCCCCTTAACCTTGGCAGCAGGTGGCAGGCCTGGTTCCGGCATTGGGATCCAGGAGCCTCACTGACGGTGGGCGAGGGTGCGCCGGGCAGTGTTTCGCTGCTCTGAGATCCGGTGCACCCACAATCTGCTGACTCACCGGTGGTCTGACATCCCAGATCCGGAGCAGGACCTGCTAGGTATTGAGGTTGTGGGGCTTGGTGAGTAGCTAATTTATTACTATTGTGTGTTCTGTTCTGTGTTATTGCAAATAATATTTTTTCAAGAATGCTGCTGCTTACATGCTGGTAAGTTACGTTTAGAAATCTCATATTATGTGATTGTTATTCTTTTAGACAGGTGAAAGGCGCTACTAATCTTGTTTGCAGGTTCGAGAACTTAAGTTAGGTAATGCTAGAGAGACTCCTTTCCTTTGTCCTGTCACTAAGATAGTGGTGGTAGCTAGTTATTATAGTTAGTTACTTAGTATTAGTTAGTAATTTGTTAGCGGTCCGCGTGATGCGTCCTCCTTCACATGCTGCTGACTCCAGTCCTCAGTAGAACTCTTTGTAGTTTGTTAGTGAGTGAATAATTCAGCAACTCATCACATCAGCAACCAACCAACAGTTTGGTGAATGCAGTATGCATGCATCCATCTATGCACTTTTGAGGAATAAAATAAATGGAATTGCAGACTAAGTGAACAATTGGCCCATCAAAGGGGGTTGATTTATTGATGATTGCGAATATGATCGGAACTTAGAAGAAGCAAATATAATTTTGGAAATTCATTCCAAAGTCTTCGGAATAGGCGGGCCAGGTGGTACTTAGGTTTAGTATTCTGGAATTGGAATGGAACACTGGAATAATAAAGAGATAGGACAGTCCAAAACCGCAATACTACTAGTCTATCTGATTAGATAGGTCATTTTATTTGCAATTGTCGTCCTGTCAAAAAATCTTTTTGGAGCTTTTTAAAAATAATTATTATTCGTTTCACACTAATCAATTACTGTCTCTTTATTATGTCTTACATGGTCAGCATCCAGGGGCGAGAAGAAGACGGGGTGTGCTGAGCTGGGAGCTGGAGGTGCCTCCCAGGGGCAGGTTTGCTCCTACAGATGGTTCTGTAGCTGGCCCCAGTTAGTCTTCCTGTTGTTAATATTAATAATAATATTTCCCTTTTACTGCACCTTATTTTTTTGAACTATTATTTCCATTTCCAAACAGCGATTCGGTAAAACAGGCCGATACCAAACGCAAAACCAGAAAATGCTATGCATCAAACAATAATTCGGTAAAAAATAAAAAATCGCTAAAAAACCCCTGCGGTAAATTACCGAATCGCTAAACAGACAATCGGAATAACCGAACCCCAAAGCTGACCTCGGTAATATCGAATCGCTAATAACGAATCGCAATGGTATTGATGAAAAGTCGCTAACACCGAAAATCCCAAAAATCGCTATTTAGCATGAGCAAAATAAGGGGAATCACAATCGGAAGGTAAAGTAAACTGAAGGACAGAAAAAAAAATTACAACCCCGACAGCAGGTGCTGACAATCAGTAACCCTTCAAAAATGCCCTGGGAAACCCCACATGTCAACCAAAATGGCTGCCCTCTACGTGCTTGCTAGGAGGAGGAGGATCAACGCCCAGGCCCAGCGCAGGAGGATGATCCAGGACAGGATCTTCAGGGTGCGCATCACTTTGCTGGGGCAGACCGAGGAACAGGTGTACGACAAGTATAGACTCAACCGTGCCATGATAATGCGCCTAATAGCAGACCTGTAACCATTACTGCAGCACGAGACCCGTAGGACCAACGCCATACCAGCCATGTGCAGGTCCTATGCTGCCTGCACCTGCTTGCATCTGGAAGCTTCCAGGGGATAATAGCTGAGACAGGAGGCGTGTCACAAAGCGCTTTATCACGTTTCTTCCACCGGTTCCTAGAGGCCATGCTGACATTAATAAATCGCCACATCACCTTCCCCACAACCCCCCAGCAGCTGACCCACACCAAACGGGAATTCTACCACGTGGCACAATTCCCCCATGTCATAGGGTGTGTTGACTGCACGCATGTCCCCATCTGTCCTCCATCAGCCACCGAATACATTTTCCGCAACCGGAAGTCATATCATTCTTTAAATGTGCAGGTGGTGTGCAATGCCAAGTACATCATTATGGACCTTGTAGCCCAATTCCCCGGGAGCACACACAACGCTTACATATTCCGTCACTGTGGCCTCCACAGGCACCTGATCAACGGTGAATTTGGAGAGGGACACCTACTAGGTACATATTGATGCTTCATCGTACTCTCCACCCACTCCATCCCCACATGTATATTTGCAATCATGCTGATGACCATTCTCTCCCCATCCTGCAGGTGACAGCGCATACGCATTGCATGAATATCTACTCACTCCCTACCTCAACCCAGCTACACCGCAAGAGCAGCGCGTACAACAGAGCACACATCAGCACAAGGAATGTGGTTGAGCGTACATTCGGCATCCTCAAGAGTCGCCCGAATACTGCACAAGACAGGAGGTGCCTTGCAGTACGACCCAGTGACCTGCTGCCAGATCATTGCTGTGTGTGCCATCCTGCACAACATCGCCACACGCAGGGGGATACCCATAGAGGTGGACGGAGAGGATGAACTACGTGCACAGCAACCACCCCCCCCAACACCGACAGGCGCATCTGCCCAACACAGCTGAAGGGCAACGGAGGCGGACATACATCACACGGAATCATTTCTGAGACAGGTAAGAGAGTGACTTGACAACAGGATCTGATTTGCAAGGGTTTAATGGGCATGGACACCTGACTGGTGCAGATAAACGCAACACAAACATGCTGCTGCTGCAGTTAAAGTCAAACTTAAATTGTCCTTTCTCAGAACGGGTGATGCTTGCAGCACTTTAGTCTGGCCATGGTAACGTCACCAAGGACAGTGTGACTTTGCCACATGTTCACTTCCGTTTGCCGCGTACCCCCAGTCTCTTGTCCTGTGACTCCTCGGCTTCTACACGATGGGAGTCAGTGGCATTGCATTGCGGCCACTGCGCCTCCTCCCGCTGGTGTCCGACAGGGAGACGCTGCTGACACTGGAGGCTGCCTCACTCCCCTCTTCCGCTCCCAGACTGCTGACACTGGCTGACCCAGGCTGCAGTTGCTCCACTGCAGTGGTCACCCTCTCAAAGGCCTTTGCCACATCCCCACAATAATGACCTAGGCCCACGTGCAGGGACACGGACCTGCGGGACAGCACAGCCGTGCTGTTGCACAGCTTATTAATGGCCTTGTTAGTTGAATTCACTGCCAGCATGATCTGCCTGTGACGTCGGAGCTCACTCTGCTGGCCTGCCACTACAGCACGTGTCAGTTCTTGCAGGCAAAGCTTTATTTCATTGTTGCCGGCAGCTACGGCAGTGGTGTGCTCACGCACAGCGTCAGTCATGTTGTCAAGTTTGTTGCAAAGTTTGGTCATGGAGAGTTTCATGGCACCCATGTGTCTCCCCTGCAGGCGCTGGACACGCAGCATCTGGGTCTCCACAACTCCCTACCCTTCGGACAGATCGACTGGTCTTGCAGCAGCCCGACCCGGGGGCACAGCCCTCTGCCTGATGCACTGTCGTGCTGCAGTTTGGCTGGTTGGTGTGACCACAGCCTGGCGTGGAACATTTGGGGGTGCTGAACTGTGATCCGAATCCATCACGGGCAGGGAGGGAACATCTGCTCTGCGGAGTGGCCCGCACTGGTGGTGGTGGTGGTGGTGGTGGTGGCGTCTTGGACCGCGAGGATGGTGGTGGTGGTGTCTTGGACCGCAGGGATGGTGGAGGTGTTGTCCGCCGTGGTGGTGAAGGGTGGACATGGCTTCAGCTTCCTGTGAGCACTCTGCTTCTGACAACACTGGCGTCTCAGAGATGACGAGGCGGGCACTGTCGTCAGAATCGATGGGGGATGCTTCTGTATGTGAAACAGTGCATAGTTATTATCATGGTATAGTATGTGGAAATAGCTGTGGCATCTCACAATAAATAACTTTTTCTGTCTGACATTTGGCCCTTTGCTGCAGTATTCATCTCTGGGCTCTGGGATGCACCCATTCATGTATTTACTACAACTCCCATGGTGCAACACAGTGGTGAGGGTATGCGTTTAGGGCAACGCTACATGGGCACTGGGTCTGGCATGGGGGATTGGGCAGGGACTTAGTACACGCTGTATTGTTACGCTGCCATGCTTCTTACCTTGTCCTCCTTCCGCAGCACCAGAGGTGTCCAGACGTGTGACCCCCACAACAGCTTCCGGTTCTATGGTGGACTCCACTAGATCCTCCAGGGCTGTCTTTGGCGTCACATTGGATGTGCCCCCTCCTGTGCCAGCAGCATCCTTGACCCTCTGCGCAATCTTCTCCTTGGCCCTCTTACTCAGGTCATACCAGCGTTTTTTTAAGTCGTCGATGCTGCGGTGGGTGACTCCGCAGGCATTTACCTTGTCCTTGATGCGCAGCCACATCTTTCGTTTTTCTGCCTCTGGCACCTTCAGCGACAACTTCCCAAACAGTCGGTCATTGTTGCTGGTCACACACTTGATTAGGATTTCCAGCTCCTTATCAGAAAACTTCCGTTTTCGCTTTCGGTGTGTGTCCTTTCCCGGCTGGGGGGCCTCCTTCTCCATCTTGTCCTGCTTGCCTTGTCCTGGTTGCTACTGGTTCTGTCTGGGTCCTCAGCTCCTGTGCTCTGCCTCCTCCTCAGTGCTACTCCGACCACAGAATGCAGCGTGGCTGTCCTACTTCCTGGTTGTGATGTCATCGGCCTGCTTCCGAAGCATCACGTAATTTTCCCGCTTTCGCTATTACCGAAGTCGCAAATACCGGAGTCACTAATACCGATTCGGTATTAGCTAACTCGGTATTTGCTACTCTTGCGGGCGTACTTTTGCAATTTAATAGCGATTTTTACCGATTCGGTAATTTTTACCGATTAGTTTGATGCATCGCGGTTTGCATGTCCTTAATAGCGATTCGTTATTTTTCGCTATTACCGGCGTGTATTACCGATTGTTGATGCATATGCCCGTTAGTTATTATATTTCTAGTGTCTGGTTTTTTTACATCAATCTAACTGCCTCTGACTGCATACTACTATTAGTCTGTCTGTAGCTTGCTTTATAATTTATTATGTTTTTTCAGACAACTTTCCCTCTCCCATTATATTTTGTGGACTGCCTAGTGGTGGTACTACTGTAAGACTCAGAGAACACATTGGTCCTTTACTACTACTAGAACTACTACTCTGCTGTGTAGATTGCATGCCCAACTAAGGTATTCTACGCATGTTTGTTGACATTAGAAGGCTTTCTTTTACTTTCTTTCTCATGCTCAATCAGTAAATAAAATGATGGTCACATTGGACACCCCAAAGTAGTGTATTTTTACTTTTTCTCGTTTAGGCCTTGTACTATTATTATTATTACTAGCAGCAGCTGATTGTGAACAACTGATTACCGTGCATCATGGCTGGAAGGAAGTATGAGGAGGAGGAGGGCACATTTATATTTTCTAAGCAAGAGAAAGGACTCGAGAGACCTCATGTCCGATTGTCTGTCCAGTTGGCTATTCATTTTCTTTTTAAAAAGTTTTAAAACTCAGATTCACCAATAGCTCTAGCTACTGAGCACAGTCCTTTGGGTTGTCCTCTTCTTGAGAGGCTTTTCGAAAATTGCCACCAACAAAATGCCAATACAGATATTTTATTATTTTTGATAGGATAGGACATACTACTGTCTACTCTACTCTAGTACCCGATGTGTGTGGTGTATGCATGTATTTTATTTTCAATTTTACTAGTGGAAAAAAAGGGGGATGCGAATATGGCATCTAAAAAATATGTAATGTTTTTTCTAGGTGTACCGACCACCAGTGCTGGGGCCAGGGTGGAAGGCGACGCCAGCCAGGAGCGAGCAGATGCAGCAGCTGCAGGGGTGGGTGAGCCAGCAGCAGTAGCGGCCGGTGGTAAGTCATATTCCTTACTTATTGACAATGCACACTTGCTGCAAGGGTGTACACTGTACTGTTCAGAGAGACTAAGTTGTTGTGAACAACGGTTGAAGTGGACACCCTTTACTTAGCATTAGCGGCAGGAGTTGAGTAACTAATGTCCTTTTCTATATGACTTCAACTCAGCTGGGAAAGTTTTATGAAGAAGACTAAGAGTCAGACGATTTTGATGGATGTGTTGAACAAAAAGGGAACAAAGGATGGAAGGAGGAAGGACGGGTGATGTGTAATATATGACTTGCAGAGAAGGAGGCGTGGGTGAAATAAGGGGGCCCGGGGTGCATAGGTGGCTTATAGGATGCATATGGGATTGAAGGATGGGTGAAAAGTGAAAGAAAGGATGCCTGCCTGGGTAGGTGAAAGTGTATGGGTGATAGGAATCTTTTGGGGGGTTTGATGGGTCAAACTCAAAGGCAAGCAAGGACGCATGGGTGGTTGTTTAAAAGAAATTTACAAATGTATGTTGTTGGTGAAAGGTTTTTTGAGAGACTAAGAAGGATGATAGCAATGTTTACTTGGAATGGATGGAAGCCTGGATGGTATTCAATAATGGCATAGGTGGAGACTGTCACTGGATGAAGAGAATGTAAGAGAAAAATAAACCATGCCAGAGTAGCAAAGCCAAGGGTGAAGATAGGAATAGGATTAGATGTTTTTATGCTAGAAGAGCAATGCAATGATAAATGTAAAAAAAAGCATGGAAAGAGAAACAAGGACGTTTTATTTTCAAGGTTTTTGATTCAAGGTTGTACTTCAGAACACTCCCTTGACTCACAGTAGTTTGCAAGCTCAACATATATATTGTGTATGTATGTACCCATACCCACCCATTATCAATCGCCTCACTCCGACTTCGAGGACCACTCCCTACCCATGTCATGTCGACCGTGTCAGCCATGGTTACACAATCAATCAATAGCCCCTCACGTCGTCTTGTATATAATCATTCAGATCAGATATCATCTGCCTTGTTGTAGTAGTCCGGGTGAAAGTGAAATTGAGCAGTTGCCATTGAAGTAACAGAGTTTGGCCATAATAGAAAAATAAGATACTTGTGTAGTTGTAGACTACAGCTGGCCCACCTGCAGATAGCAGTAAATAATGTGAGTCTGCGATACGAGTATATCTGTCCAGGGCACAAGCTGACTGAGCTGGTATGCCTACAAGGTTAATTTAGCTAAACAAGAGAGAGAAGAAGAGTCTTGTCTACTCCATAGAGCCTAGTAATGCCTGAAACTCCCACAAATGTTATGTACTGTGCTTGCTTGTACTGCTGTGCCACTATAATTTTAAACGTATAATTAATTTGGTGTTACTGTTTGCTAAGAGTATTAGTTACAATTGTCTTTTTTAATAGCTACTCCTTCCCAACTGAAACAACCAAACAGGAAGGAGTTAGCAGCCATGGCCCGGCAACGGAAGTTGGAGGCCATCCTTGCGGAATATCAGCAGCTGGTTGTTTCTGGCGGAGGATGAGGAGAAGGCGGCAGCAGCCCCAGCCAGGCTCCCCAGTGCCTCTAGTGGTACAGCGCCGTGGTCGGGCAGCCGCCCGCCGCACTTCTTTCAACAATGCTGCCCACCCCAGTTCATGCAACTGCAAGACATTTAAGCGCTGCATGCTCCTCCGAATGGCGCGCCTCGAAGAGCAGATAAACACCCTGGAGAGGACGATCCAGCGAGCCTGCCACTAGAACTCCGTCGAATTGCCCCTTTTTTAATCTTTTTTTGGTGGGTGGAAATTGGGCGTTGGGGAAAAGTTGGGGTTTATGGACATGGGCATTGGACTCTTATGACACCCACTCACTCATAACCAGCAGACTGGACTACGGCAACGTCCTCTACGCTGGAATCAACAGAACTCTTCCACACAAGCTCCAAACCATCCAAAACGCCGCAGCCAGACTCATCCTTGGGACCCTGCGGCACGATCACATGACCCAACACCTAGGAGACCTCCACTGGCTTCCTGTCAAGAATAGAGTAACCTTCATACTGCTCACCCACACCTACAAATCCCTCCATAACATCGGACCCAAATACCTCAACGAGAGAGTCTCCTTCCATGTACCCAAAAGGAACCTCCGCTCCGCTGACCTTGCCCTGGCAGAGACCCCCCACATCCGCAGAAGTAGAGCAGGCAGAAGAGCCTTCTCCTATGTCGCAGCCAAGGCCTGGAATGCGTTCCCAGTTAACATCAGATACTCCCCGACCCAGCACACCTTCAGGAAGAGCCTCAAGACCTTGCTCTTCGACTGAACCGGAGCTGCACCCCCCACCCCCTTTCCGCCAGCGCCTTGAGACCCACCCAGGTGAGTAGCACGCTTTATAAACCCTGATTGATTGACTGTGTTTTTTTTCATTAGTTTGTTAGGGGAATAAATTATTTATAGTTCACATACGATGTAAATGTTTTGTCCGGGGGTTACTCTTTTACTTCACATAGTTTCCTTTGCTACAGCAGTGCCACAGACAGTTTTTGATTGAAATAATCGGATGTATGATGTTACAACGCATACTTTTACTCCGCATACCATTACAACGCGGTATTCACAACGCATACCATTACAACGCATAGCGCTTTGGGGTGCTGGATAGTGGTAAGTATAATTTACTATTCTAACTCCAGTCCCCGTGGACCCTAGGGAAGGTGTTGGATAGTAAATTAAACTTACCTCTTATCCTAGAGCGCCCCCCAGCGCAATGCGTTGTAATGGTATGCGTTGTAATGCCTGCGTTGTAGTGGTAGTGCGTTGTAAAAAATGCGTTGTAACAGGTGCATACCGAAATAATCTGCCGATAGTGTAACACACCACCAGATAGATGCAGTACCCTCCCTTGTAACTTGCCCTACAAGTACTGTCAGTCTTTCCTCCTAGTCTATGCAGTCTGCAACTAAAACCCCTATGGACTCGGAAGGGTGTGGGTGTGTGAATTAATAAATTAATTTTCATAGTATTATGCCTCCCCCAAACGTCTTCTCTTACCTGATATTGATGTTTATTTATACTTAGGCGAAGCAATGGCTGCATGGTGATGGTTTGGTTTCCCAAGTTGCCATGGTGGTGATAGCAGTAGTAGACACTGACAGTAGCATTTGCAAAAAAAGAAAATGAGACAGTCACTCACCTGAGGGAGACTCAGGAATGAGTAGTAGAAGTACAGTACACAAGAAGACTGCCAAACAAGAAACCATGATGATGATAAGCAATGCTAAAGTAAAATAAACCAGAATGCCTGGAGGGCTAGCCTAGTACAAGTTACAAACTAAAGTCGCCAAAAACGATGAGGATCAAGCAAGCAAACAGCTTCGTAACCTTTAGTGCTGGAACTAGGATGATTGATGACTCGATGCTGGCAACCAATTATATTATGATGATGGAATATGTAATGTTCCTCTGGAAAAATACTGTGCATGGGTGGGTAATCTAATATTGCCAGTGTGGGCTAAAGCATATACACTTGGAGCAGAAGAGGATCCTAGCCCTACCTCGAGTTTGTGTTGCTTTCACCACATCCGCCCGAGCAAGTGTGTTATCAATATTTGGTGTAAATTTAATTTAGTCGCACCTCAATATAAATCACACAGCCCGGGAGAAGAGGGTTAGGGTTTGATGAATGGTTGGGAAGGGGGATTTGAGGCAAACTTTTGACAAAGACAAACACTAAACATGGACAACACACAATCTTGGCAGCTGACCATCATAAATCTGTTAAGGAAGAAAAAGGAAATGCATGCATGTTGATGACTTGATGAGTAGTACCAGACTAGTAGTACAAGGCAGCAGTATATTATTAATAATATTATACAATTGTCTTGCCTGTCTGCTCTCAGGGAGACACAAGTTACATATATTTTATGTTCTGTTGTACCGGGTTTCCTTTGAAAGCTAGCAAAGAAAATTAAAAAATATCTGTAGGAGTCAAATATAAGCAAACATAAACAACAACACACACAGTCATAACGATTGATGAGAAAAAATTAATCAAATGAAATGATACTATCATTATTGTCAAATTGGAAGTTGCATCTAGGCATTCCTCTTGGTCCGTCCTTGGACTGTCCATCCGTCAATCTTGGGTGCCTGCCTAGTGGATGCGGTTTGGTAAGGTAAGTGTGAGTTGTTTTTCCCTGTGTGGATCAGAGTAAAGGCCAGCCAGATGAATAAATAAAAAGGATATTGAAAAATCAAGGAGAAAAATAAAGTTAAATTGCATGAATTAAAGAGGAGTGCAATAAGAAAACTTTCAGAGGCGGCATGATGTTTCCAGCAGTTACCTCATACAACAGGAGCAGGCTGCACACCCAACCTCCACTTAGCTTAGATTTTATTTGAGCCAGACAGCACTGAGCACACACACACACACGCACACAGCAACATAGCATTTTCCAAATTAAGTAACAAAATCAATACACCGCTGTCAGTCACACCACCACACTTGCCTCCAACACTACACAGACATGTAGGTCTGGTGTTGTTTTCGTTTACCTTTTAGGCTACTCAATGAAACGCCCCAAGTTATTCCATCAATCATTTCCAATCCTACTGACTGACTGCGAGGATGGTATGGTCATGGTGTCCAACCCTGTAGTGTCCTGAGTTTTACTGAACAACAAGAAAATAAAAAGTAAATACTGATCCTGAGGTCCCCTCCAACTTTCGCCCCATCTCCCTTCTTCCAGTTCTCTCCAAGATTCTGGAAAAACACATCAATATCCAGCTTACAAATTTTGTTGAGACACAAAACATCCTGCATCAGTCCCAATCTGGCTTTAGAGTTGGTTTTTCAATGAAATCGACACTTCTGGGAGTCACCGAAAACATTCGTCAACAGGTCGACAAAGGAGAGACAGTAGCACTTATTCTATTGGATTTAAGTGCCGCGTTCGACACTGTTTCTCACACTTCTTCCTTAAACATTCTCCAACCCATTGGCATTGCTGGCACGGCACTCAAATGGTTGTCCAGCTTTCTGTCAACTAGGACCTTTCAGGTCTTGTCCTCAATTGCTCATTCCAACATTCATGTATCCAGTATGGAGTCCCTCAAGGCTCCATACTCAGTCCATTGCCCTTCAACATCTACGTTAGCGCTCTGGCTATGATAGCTGAGCAAGCAGGGCTAACAATATACTCTTATGCAGATGACACCCAGCTCATCTTCTTCCTCTCCCCCAAGGAGACCTCAAAGACATCCGCGCTACAGCCGGGACTAAAAAAGATTGCTGACTGGATGCATGCCAACAAATTAAAACTAAATGGTGGGAAAACCGAACTCCTCATCTTCGGTAACAATAAAACTCTCTGGGGCCCCCATCACTGGCCACCACAGATGAGTGATCCCCCCCCTCCCATCTCAATCGGCTTGTAACCTTGGCGTCATCATCGTTGCCCAATTGTCGATGAAGCAACAAGTGGTTAAAGTCGCCTCCACCTGCTTTGCCATTCTCAAGTGGCTTAAAAAAATTCTCTGGATGCTTCCTTCGTCGACGCAAAAAACTGTCATCCAGGCCTTAGTAATTTCCAGATTAGACTAAGGCAATGTACTTTATTTGGGGGCGAGCAAGGAAGTGCTCCGCAAGCTGCAAGTGGTCCAGAACTCCACAGCTAGACTGCTTTCCAAACTTCCCAAAATGTCTTCCATCTCAGCCTCACTTCGTGAACTACATTGGCTGAGAATCGATAATCGCGCCAAATTTAAAGCCCTCTGCTACATGCATAAAATAAATTCTGGCCTAGCTCCCCACTATCTTCGTGCTTAGGTGCACCATTACCATCACCCACGCCTACTACGATCCTCTAATCAATACAAATTCCAAGTGCCTAGGATCAAACGAGCCAGAATGGGAGGACGGTCCTTTGCTTATCTGGCTCTCTCCCTCTGGAACTCTCTTCCAATTCATTTACGTGTCGAACAACACTACCTTAAATTTCGTAAAGGCTTAAAAACTTGGCTTTTTAATCAGTAGAACCTTTTAATTTTTTGTGTCCAGCTTTTACCTCTTGTCCTTCATGTTCATAGGTGCCCGGAAACCTCCTGGTAGCTGTGTGACATATACATTTAGTGAATAATAATATAATAATAATAAGGAAAACATTGACTTGAGTAAGCCCGGGCGGTTAACTACGCTCCACCAGTGGAGTTTACATAGTTTTGCATGCTCCGCGTTCCGTTGCGAACACGCAGTTTAGGCAAAACTACAACTTTGTGGAGGAGTGTACTTAGCCAGCCCCTCTACCCAGCCACGGAAGGTAAGTGGCTTTTTTCTTACTTTATAATTACTTTGGGAGGGGGGAGGAAGCGGAGCGGAGTTCCACAGTGTTTTTTTTCCAACTCTGTGGAACTCCATATAGAGGCACCACGCCTGCTCCGCCCAGGGTTAGACTTGAGTCACTTTTTCTGTGTGTATGTTAAATACTAGTAGACAAGACATCATGCACAACACAAAACACCAATTACTCAGAGTCAGCGTGCAATGCATGCCATCATTTACCTTCCAGGGCAGTCCCTCTAGGCTCGGAAAGGAGGATAGATATATAGTCAGGCTTGGAGGGACTCGAGGTAGGCACACATTTCACATTTGTTGTACTATTCTCCATCCAATGTCTGGCTTAAGGAAAATTGATTTGGGGTGAGTCAGAACTCGGAGGAGTGGACTTACTTCTTCACTGAGTGCACACAGTTGCAACTCCAATGGGCAATAAAAGAGTAAGACGGCGATGATTTGAAACAGAAAGACAGAGACACACACAAATAATAAAGTAAATATTATTTGCTAACTATATCTTTTTGTGGGCTTTTTTTGGGTGTCAAAGGGAGAAAGAAAGTAACTTGAAACCCTAGTTGTCAGGGAAGTAGAGCTAGTCCTCAGACTCTGGTGGTTCACCCAGAAGTATGTCACCTAACACACTACTTCCATGACCCGAGTCGCAGTTATCATCTTCCTGCTCTGCTACTTCAGGTATGATGCAATCCGGTGGTTTAAAGTACTGATGCGGGAGACACATCGTTACTGGCGGCTGTTTGAGGGCTGAGAGCAGCAGCAGGACTACACGCCCCAGGAGGCTGCGGGGGCAAGCGGCAGGCATTCAGCCCCCCCTTGACACCGGGGGCATTTAAGAACACCTCACGCCTCCTGGGAGACGCATTGTTACCGGCGGCTGTTTGGGGGCTGAAAGCAGCAGCAGGACTACACGCCCCAGGAGGCTGCAGGGGCAAGCGGCAGGCAAGCGGCCCCTCCCCCTTGACACCGGGGGCATTTAAGAACACCTCGAGCCTCCCGCTCCGCGGGATACGCATCGTTACTGGCGGCTGTTTGGGGGCTGAGAGCAGCAGCAGTACAACACGCCCCAGGAGGCTACGGGGGAAAGCGGCAGGCAAGCGGCCCCTCCCCCTTGACACCGGGGGTGATTTAGCCAACTTCTATTTCCGGCCCCGCGGGACGCGCACAGGAGCGTGCGCTGGGCTAAGCCCGGGCAAAGGGCGGGCCGTCAGGGGCCGGGCCTGGCCACCTCCCTTGGCATTCTGTTTAAGGATTACCGACCCACGGAAGCAAGGTAATGCGCTAGCTATATAAAGTTAAGTTGTTATATTTATCTTTTCCAAGACATTTAACGTTATTGAGTGACATTAAGTGAGCAATTGACCCCACTGTCAAAATGAGCAAACGGAAGCGCAGGTTAGCGGTATAGTGGTTAAACGCAGATCCACATAAAATGACGGTATGGCGGAAGCGCAGCGGACGAGCGCAGCGGGAGCGCCGACTTCGCGCCGAAGTCGAGCCTAAGTCCAGCCCGTCTGCGCCCGTCCGCGGCCGGCCGCGACCTGCGGCCCTACACCCTGCCCAAACATTTACGTACTCGTCAGCGGAGTTACGTACTCTGCAACATGTAGTTCCTTTACCGCCCGACGCCATCAGGAGGGCCCAGGAGTGCGGTATTTCAACCACTCCATGCACGGTAACTCCCTCTCTCCCCGGACTTGTTCCTACCCCCGTACCCCGTAACTCCCCCTCTTCTAAAGCTGACACCCGTGCCCTAACCATCCTCTACCTCAATACGCGTTCCATGGTGAAACACCAATTAGAAATCCACTGCCTACTCGATGACACCAATGTAGATATCCTTTTCCTGTCCGAGACTTGGCTGACAGATGATACCTGATATCCTGGCCGCTACTCCCAACGGTTACTAAATTCTACAAGTTAACCGCCCTGGGGGACAAGTTGGTGGTGGAGTTGCAGCCATTATTCGCAAAGAACACGTCTTTTCCATCTTAGACTGCACTCCCATCCCTAACACTCAAATTCTTGTCATTCAACTTTGTTCGTCCAGGACCTCCCTTATTTATGTTCTCATGTACAGACCCCCTAACTACATGCCCTCCTTCCCACAATTAGTTGGGGACCTTGTCTCCCAGCTTCTCATTAATCATGCCAAAATCATCATCTTAGGCGATTTTAATTATTGGCCTACCGACCCTCAAGAAAGCCGATTGTCTGAGCAGTTCTCAGAAACCTTAACTAGTATGAACTGTCAGCAACAGATTTCAACTCCTACCCACTGCAAGGGCCATATACTAGATCAGGTCTGGACGGCTAACCTAGACATCTCGCCTCCACTGATCACCCCCTGTACTTGGTCAGACCACTATTTCATCTCCTTTTCTGTTGACCTTCCTAGCTTTCACCGCCCTCCGCTCCCTGCCAACATTACAGCACGCAATTGGAAGAATGTCAATTTGACTGAACTTCATTCCCTCCTGGCAGCCTCAGTTCCACCAACTTCCGGATCAGTATCCCACCAAGTCTCTACTCTTGAGCACTGGTTGATGGCTGCCTCCGACTCTGTAGCTCCTCTAAAAACCATAAAAGCGTTGCGTCCCCGCGACGCCCAGCGATGGTTTACCGACCAGCTAAAACTCGACAAACTGGCCCTCCGCCAAGCTGAACGCCGCTGGCGCCACAAGTATGACCCTGTACTTGAGACAGAATTCACGACTTTACTCAATAAATATAAATCTTCCATATTAGAGGCAAAAACATCCTACTTCTCCCGCAAAATCTTGGAGTCGGCCTCCAAAGCCAAAGACATCTTTTCAATCGTCAATGAACTTTCCCTTCCCGACCGCATCACCCTCCCCCCCATGCCCACCCAGGCCTTGTGTGACAAGCTCAATGCTTTCTTCCAGGACAAAATCTCCACAATTAAAAACAATATCTCTCCACCCTCCCCCTCCCAATCATTCTCCCTCCCCTCTGAAAACTCCCAGCAATTCTATACTTTTCTCCCATTTCCATCACTGAATTCCACAGTCTTCTTCACAAAGTCAGTTCCGGGTCTCCCAAGGACTGCTGCCCCCCACATATTCTTAAAGAAATCTTTCTGACCTGCCCTGATCCTGCCTTGACTCTTCTCAATACCTCCTTAGCCACAGGAGTTGTCCCAGACTCCTTCAAGCAGGCCGTGGTGTTACCCATCCTGAAAAAGCCCAACGCAGACCCTCTAGTGCTGAGCAATTACAGACCCATCTCCCTTCTCCCTTTCTTGGGAAAGATCTTAGAAACCTATGTAACTAGGTGTCTGAGCACTTTCATGGAGACTTCTTCTTTCTTGGACCCCCAACAGGCTGGTTTCCGCCTCCTCCATTCCACAGAGATGGTGATTGCGGCAGTCATGGACTCTCTTAGAACAGGAGCTGATAACAACACTCCTCAAGCCCTGGTACTGTTGGACCTGTCGGCGGCTTTTGACACGGTCGATCACACCATACTGATCGACCGTGTCACCAACGCCGGCATCCAGGGCGTTGCCCTCGACTGGGTTCGATCTTTTCTGCAAGGCCGTTCTCAGGCAGTCCACCTCTCCACTTTTTCTGCTCCTTTCTCCCCCCTCTCCTGCGGTGTCCCCCAGGGTTCGACTCTATCCCCTCTTCTTTTTAATTTATACATGCAACCACTCATGGTCTCTCTTCGTCACTCCCCCGCCACTATATATAATTATGCAGACGATCTGCAATTGATTTTTCCCTTGGACACCTCACCTTCTTCCCGCACTAATTTCCAAACCACAATGTTATATATCTCCGACTGGATGGCTCACAGCCAGCTCAAGTTGAATCCGTCTAAGACGGAACTTGTTTTGGTGGGTGGCCCTACCAACCCTTGGGATGATAATTACTGGCCCCCCTCTCTTGGCATCCCCCCTCGCCCGGTCAGCTCTGTGAAAAGCCTTGGAGTGGTCATCTCTGAGGATCTATCTATGAAATCGCAGATCTCGGCTGTAACATCATCCTGCTTCTTTCAGCTGCGCAGGATCCGTAAGATCTGCCGATTTCTAACCAGAGAGGCACTCATATTAGTCATACTGGCTTTGGTCATCTCCAGGGTTGACTTCGCAAACATCCTATATGTGGGGATTCCTGCCTATCAGCTCCAAAGACTCCAGCTAATCCAGAACCAGGCCGCTCGCTTGGTGTTCCATCAACCCAAACACCAGCATGTCTCCCCCCTTTTGAGGAGCCTTCACTGGCTCCCAGTGGCCAAACGGTGTTCCTTCAAACTCGGATGCACCATTTTCAAATCCCTTCATAACCGTGCACCCGTGTTCATCTCCTCCAAGTTAAAGCGATATCTCCCAACCCGCAATCTCCGTTCCTCTGCCGACAATCTTCTATGCATTCCATCTAACCGCAGCAAAAAACACGGCGGACTGCGCTTCTCCTTTCTAGGCCCTTCCTTTTGGAACTCTCTCCCTTCTTCCTTCCGTCACTGCCCCTCTTATGAGTTGTTCCGGAAAACATTAAAAACGTATCTTTTCAAAACGGCCTTTGAGTAAAACCTCCTGCCCTGGTCCGATATGTCTGTTATGAGCGCCAAGAAACCGTTTCGGTGTACGTGCGCGGTATAAGCTTTTTAACATAACATAACAAGGGGGTAGTTGGAACATTAGATGACTTTATTATAAGGGCCGAATCGGTGCTCATACATGAAATACAGGCAACCGAGAGGCGCTTATCTTTAGACCTTGCACCGTCCCAATTACGTTTGTCAACAGGTGGCACTCTGGACCTAATCTCTGCAGACAATTCGAGACCTTCCGCTGTGCCTTGAAGCCCGGATATAGTAGTTACAAATATTTCATTTACATCCTCTCCAGCCAACCAGGACCTAAGTGCCCCCGCAAGTAATACACGAGGAACGCTGAGTAAGATAGCCAGAGGGCGGACATTGGCAGCTACAGTACCTGGTGGAAAGAAAAATGCATTAAAATTAAATCAGTTAAAATCCAGACAAAAAATAACGGACTCCAATATAGATGTGCCGTGTAGCAATAATGGAGGGAGTGTCAACGGAACAGCTGAGACCAGGATGACTAACTCTATTTCCACCCAGACTGAAGACCCTCCGGCTATTGGCCCCAACACAACCGATATGGGTATTGAAATTTTGGACACTCTGATTCGAGTCCAGACTGGACGACTTAATGGGGATTTTTGTAAAGAAACTTGACGTCCTATGGAAAGAATTGTCCAAGAAGATAAATACTGTGGCAGCAAATATAAACAGGGAAGGGCGCGGGGAAAATGCTTTGCAGCCAGTGCTGATCGGTCAAACAAGCGACCAAACCAATTGCGACAGGGCCCCGCAATCCCGAAGCACTGCTAACTCCATGGCCCCATCCCAAGGTGTCTCTGGCGTATCATGCGGGAATGGGGGAGCTTCATTGGTAAAAAGTGAATCCCAATACTAACAGAAGCAGCAGGTTAATAACAGGGAATGATGGTAAGGTTACTCATAAGGGGGGCAATAACCAAGGTAGGTCATCTAAGCTTGGCTTAAGGCCAGCTAATGGCAGCAATGATGTAAACAGAGAGTTTAGTGAGTCTAGCCCTATTCCTAATCTGGATGTTTTACATCTCCCACCTGCCTCTGCCTCATATGTGCTTGTTCTAACTGGTGTCCCAGCACGTAGAGAGGGACAGAGAGAGTCCTGGTTTGATCTCCAAAATAAGTAAGTAGACTGGCTTCATAAACATAAAAATTTTGAACCTCATAGAAGGGAGGGTATAATCATGGCCAGGAGAGTAGGGTGGGTCGGACCATCAAACAAATGTATAGATGGGGACTGCATTGTTCTAAATTTTAGAGGGCCCCAGCAGGTCCGCCAGCTTCTATCGATCACTGATGAAACGTTTAACCCCACCGACTAACATCAGAACTCTCCCTTTGGACTACTTTTATAAGCCACCTCTAATCCCAAACAGAGGCACCAGAGCAGCCATGCCCCTATCAAACAATTATCATGCTTTTCCCAGTTTGAATATGCAAGATTGACCATTAGACATGATACCTAACATAAATGCAATTGACACGCCAATCCAAAATGCATTAATCAGACCTAACCGCGCCCAAGGGAGGACAGATATAGTAAAAAGTGGCAATGGAGCTAGCTTGAGTGTATTGAGCTGGAATGTGGCAGGCCTTCGATCAAAACTTGATAACACAGACTGGGTAAATTCGATTAGGGAATATGACATTGTCATGTTCCAGGAAACCTGGGCTACAGAAGAACTATATATTGAGGGGTTTCACTGTTTCAGTGTGTTATCTCAAACACCAAGGATGGGAAGACCATCGGGAGGATTGTTTATGTGGATTAATGTGGCTGCTGGGGGAAGTTTAAAGGTAATCCCAACTTATAGTTTAGACTATCATGTAGTACTGTTTAAAAGAGGGATTCATTTTTACTTGATACATTTTTATAATAATGATTTTCAGTCAGTTCCAAATAAGAGCTTTATAAAGCTCTTTGATTTTATCTCAGATTTGGATAATCAATCTAATGACGGGGACACACTGGGTATATTAGTGGGTAGTGATTTTAATGCTAAAATTAACGATACAGAACCTAATAAGGGAACAGCCTATTTTGCACAATCTATAAGTAGAGGCAGAGAACTTGAACGATTGATTACATCGTATAATTTGTCCAATGTTATGGACTTGGTCGCAGGGTCAACTACGACCAATCACCCAACTTATAGGGGTTGGGGGTGTAGATCTATTATAGATTACATTTTTGTATGCCCTCTGATTGAAAAACAGTTGGTTTCTGCCGAAGTCGTACCCTCCGACTTCGGAGACCACAACCCCATTAAGATAATGATATATACAGCCCATCGGCCGACCTTTCAGATCGAATGTGGGGCTACAAACTTAGCGGTATCAACTGACCATCTAAGATTGTGTTGGAAGGGGGCCGATAACTCTGAAATTTTTAGGAAACTGGCAAAGGACAACATGCCTCTCATTGTTTCTTGCCTTTCATTAGAGTCAGCACCAGGCACAGATATTCGAGGACTTTGGGAAGATTTGTCAGACGGTTAAAACTATCCTTTCTAAACGTTCTCTCGGGTGGCAATTCCCAGATGCTTAACCACGAATGTTCCCAAGCAAACAGGAACTTACACAGGGTACTTGCTGCCACTCTGAGGTGTATAACAGGAGTTAAACAGTCCAGAAAGGAATATATTGAGGTAATTAAAGGTAGCAAGAATGAAATTCTGAGGGAACAATGGGACAAATTGTCCGAGGCCGCCAGTTTGAAAAATGGTAACATCTTCTGGGCAGCTGTCAGGGAAGTCCGTTCTATGGGCCAGTCTCTGACGCCGATCAGCTGCAACATCACTAGTGATGTATGGGTTGATCATTTTTCAGCTATCTATTCTCCTGCATCTCCATGTGAACCAATCTTCAACCCAGGCAGCCCAGTGCCCATAGAAATAAGCGTTTCGGAAGTCATGGAAGCGATCAATCAGAGTTTAGGCAACAAAGCGCCGGGCCCAGATGGGCTCCCTATTGATTTAATTAAGTGGAACCAGGCCTTCTGGCCCCGCTGCTCTTGAATATTTTTAATAATCTAACTCTGGCAAAAATACCTGAGACTTGAGCAAGAAGTATAATAGTCCCGATTTTCAAGAAGGAAGGTAGATCTCTTCCGTGCAATTATCGACCAATCTCCCTAATAGATAATACCCTTAAAATTCTAGGAAGAGTTCTGTACAATAAAATTGTGGACTGGACAGAAGCAAATAATATCCTGGACCCATGCCAGTTGTGCTTTAGGGGCAAGGTAGGAACTACGGAACAATGCCTCAATTTAAACGTAATCATTGGTAAATATGCTATTGCAAAGAGGTCCCCTATTTACATGGCTTTTATGGATTTGTCCACAGCTTTTGTCCTAGTGAATAGGTCAAAGCTGTGGGCAATCCTTTTGGCTGGTGGATTGGACGAATCATTGGTAAATTTGTTAGCATATTTACATGGAGACCTTAAGGCCCAAGTAAGGATTGGGAAAGGAGGAGAGGTTTCGGCGCCCATTGATATTGGCAGGGGGGATCAGACAAGGATGCGTGTTGGCCCCCCTGCTTTTTTATCATATATATTAACGGGCTCAATACCTCTCTGAAAACGGCTACTCGAGATGTCCCATATATTAACAAAGAGCCCATTCCTGTGCTTCTTTACGCAGCTGATGCGGTTCTCATAGGCCGTACTCCAAACTCATTGCGTCTTCTTGTCCAAAATTTTTATAATTATATGAAAAAGTTAGACCTGCGGGTAAATTTTAAGAAATCCTTTCTGATGAGTAGTGGCCCGGGGAAGTGTGAAATAGGCCTGATTATAATAAAGGGCCAAAAATGTACTTCAGTAAGATCATTTGTTTATTTAGGATTGGCCTTTGCTGCGAACTGCTCCTGGAGTGATCATTTAGCTCACGCCAGGAGCAAGTTCTCAAAGGCCACCAACTCAATTTTAAGCCTACCTCGTCATAAGACCACAGGCGCTCTTTTAGCAGTACAGAAAATATATAAACTTCAGTGTACCTAGGTGGCCACATATGGCGCCGAGATTTGGGGAACGGTCAATTGCTCAGTGATTCAGCAGGAAGAAAATAGGTTTTACAGAAAATTACTGTGCACCCCAATATCTACCCCCCAATATATATGTCACAAAGAGCTCAATATTAATTTTATAACTTATTTTATCCGGGCACGACCAGCACTTATGGGGGTATCAGTGTGGAAGAACGAAGCAGCATCCTTGACACAGCTGATAATCAAGGATTGCTTACATTGTGACAAGGACTTAGAAATTCCATGGCTAAGCGGTGTGCGCAGTATAAATAGAGAAAACGTCTTCCGGGATCCCATATTAGCAGCTTCAGTTGTAAAAAAGGAACTGTAGAATGCTTTGTACTCCCTATATAATAACGAGCGGGAGGTGGTAGAGTCTAGGAAATCAACTGCCCGTAACTACATGGCTATTGAACAGTACCGTCACCCACTTCACATGTATCTGACTTTATCAATGAGCCGTTGGGATATTAGCCTTTTGTTTCGACTAAGAGCTGGCACAATCCGCTTCGCACTTTGCTTTCCGCTTGGTTATAGCCCAAATCTTAACTCTAACTTGTGTTCTTGTGATGGGAGGAGTGAGCAAACGATCATGCACTTTATGTTTTTGTGTTAATATTATATCAAATACTCTAAGCAGTTTTTATATCCATATTTTAACAAAAGAAGACCAATCGCTTTGGAGGTAGCGTACCGATCAATATTAGACCTAGATGATGTTGAACTAATTTTCCGCACTGGCACTTTTCCTAAAACCGCAATAAGGGCACCGCGATCTATGATGGACTCCTGACCCTGTATGATATATTCTGTGAATTGTTTTAACAACTGTATATATTAACATGATGGTTATTTTTGCACAAGGCACTTTGGATATTTGTCTATTGAATTTTAATCTTGTATTAATTATTGTGATGAATTTGTGTTTTCCGTGCTTTTATAAGTACTACTGTATCCAATTAAAGTTGAACTGAACTGAACTGATTAATTTTGATCATAGTTAACCTCTCCACATTTTGGGGGGAGAGACTGGTCCTTCTCACTGTCAGAATGGCACCAGCAGCACTGAAAACACGCTCAAAAGAGACACTTGCGACAAGGCAAGCCAGATACTTTATCGCCAGCCTGCTGAGCACTGGCAATTGGCGCCTTTTCCCATACCAATACAAAAATTTTGTTTTTATCAAAGTAGACCTCTGCTGGGTCATCCAGATAGGCCTGGAGTATCCTCTCAATGCTCATGGGTGCTCCGCTTTGCTCAGCCTCTTATGCCTTTGCCTAGCAATGGACTTAAACCCTGCCAGTAGAAACCATTCCTCTGCTGATTTTGAGGCTGATGCTCCTGTTCTTGTTGATGTTGTTCTTGGTGTTGTTGGTGGTTTTGGCCGCTGTGAGCAGACCACACTGCCCTCAGGCTCTGAAGTTGTACATGAAACCAACTGCCCAGCAGTACTTGTTGTGCCTGTAGGACAGGGCCTCTAATTCCCGGAGGTTCTTTTTCTAGCTGACTGGCTTTCACAATTATCCAGGATTTGTAGTTGGCAATATCCCCTTCTGAAAAAGGAATGAAAGTATGCAGCAACGGTTTGTACCATGGATCAAGAATTGTGGCACAAATGTAATGGTTGGATGACACAATGCCTCTTTGCACCTTTGTATTTTCAGATAAGCGAAGGGTTAAGCTCTCCACCAACTCATATGCTTCTTTTTTTCCTTCCACACCTGCATACATTGCAGACACCCCCTTCAGCTGTTCCTATAGAATGTGCAACAATGGGATAGCTTGGCCCATAGTATAGTCCTCCTTGCTGACTTCACGTGTGAAGACCAAGAAAGGAAGTAGCATCTCTGTCAGGCCCCATTGGTCCATCTCAATGATCATGCCTTTTACAGTAGCATTTCCTCTTTGCATGACATATTCATTGATCGGTCTGTACTGCTCAAACAGACGTTCAAGCATGTAATAAGTTGAGATGCAACATGTTGGCACCTCCTGGATGAGTGCTTTAACTGATATTCTATCATCACGTTGAATGATCCTCAGCTGCTTCTGGGCTTTAAAAGAATGGCTGAAATGTGTGCAGCTTCTTCTGCAGGTGGTCAGTAAGTTGCTGACTCAGTCTTTTTTCAGAAAGTCTTGAACAATGTTGCTAATGCAGTGCCCCAAACACAGGACCCTGAAACAGCCACCATCGGCCATGGCCTTAACTATATTACTGCCATTGCCTGTGGCAACAAAACCAATGTTAAGCCCCCTTGGTCGCAGCCATTCAAAGACATTGTTGTCAAAGTCTTCCAAAATGTTTGCAGCAGTATGAGATTTCTCCATGGCAAACATGGCTACAGTTGCATGTTACCGAGCGGCAGTAAAATGTCAGCAGTATCAACACCTGCAGATATCTTTTCTCTAACCCCCACAAAAGAGATCAGTGTGCAGTGATGCACATGTAATAAGTGGCTTGGCAACTGGTCCACATGTCTGTTGTCAGGTGGATAGTGTGGACTGCACTCTGCTGCAAATCTTGTCCAAGCAATTCCAGCATGTCGTGATGTAGTGCTGGAACAGCAACTCTGGCGACAAAAGTTTTGGCTGGGAACCTTCAATTTCCGGCAGATGGCTGCCACAAATTCAAGAAAACCCACCCCTTCCACAAAAGAAAAAGTGGGAGGTCCAGTGCTAACATTTTAGCCAGCTTCGCGTTGTACAAACGTGCTGTTGGGTAGTTGTGTTTGTACTGCCCAATGACCTATACATGCTGAGGCTGGTAGCCTGGATTTGTTTCTTTTCTGGTGCCACTGATGCAGGTGACTTCTTGACCACAGATGTTATTAGGCACAATGCATATTTTTTTATTGCAGTACTCTCTTCCCTTTGACCCCTTGATTTCGCAGTCAGACTCTTGTGCCATTGTGATGTTGCTGAAGATGATGTGGGCTGGGCGGTACCACTGCACTGCTGGGCACAGGCTGCTTTATGTAACAGAGAAAATGTCTCCCTCCTGTTCACCTTCCACCGTGATCGGATCTTTTTCATCCCATCCATCACCAACACATGCAGTTTTTTGCCTGCTAAGGTGCGGCTTCCACTGGATCCAGTGGTGTTTTCTCAGATGGGCTGTTTGGCCTCCGGTACCATAGTTTGTACCAAGCTTACCCCGACTAACACCTTGTCCACAAATGGAGCATATAGCATGGTTCTTGCTAACCGAAAAAAAGTCCTAAACTGGGGAGGTCAATTATCTGGCGCTGCTGGTGCCGCTTGCAATGTCGGATGAACTGGTAGGTGGGTGTGACTTTTGACTCCCTGCAGTACCTACTTCTACTGAGGTGGTTGTGGTGGATGTAGATCGCTACCGGCGAAATATGGAAGCTGGAGCTTGTGTTGGTGGTATCATTGCCACATCCGCCATAGCAATTTGGGATGGGGTAATGTCAGTCTCCACTGGGGCGGGAATAATGTCCTTGATGACCGGCTCATCATCATCCTCTTCTTCTACTCTACATCTACCTCCATAACTCTAAGACTTTCTGTAACCTTCCTTTTCCCTAGCCTTGTCTCGTGGTGTGTCTCACTCTCAAACTGAGTTGGCTTCCATGTGGCGTCTAGATCATCAGAAGGGGGGCTTGCAGAAGAAGTTGATGGACTAACCCTCCTTTTCCTTGCTGGGGATCTGGAAGACAATTGATCTACTGAAAGAGTGGCTTGCTCTTCTTCTTCCTCTGCAGGAAGCTCGATCTTCTGAACTGCCCCTGCTTCGGGAGGAACAGCAACTATTGGGGGTGGTTGCAGCTGTTGTTGACCACTCATTTCAGTTTCCTGCATTGATTGGGTACTACTTTGCGATAACGATAAGTCAATTTCAACATCACTGCTTGTTGGCGTTGGACTTATGATTAGACTGGCTGCCTCTCCGACAAACATGGACTTAGGCATAGGCTGGTGGAGTGGTCCCACTGATGCAGGGATGCTGCTCCCAGCTTGCTCCCCGGAAACCGCTGCTGGAGGCGAAATCTTTCATTTCCCAAAAAAGGCTTGGGAGACATACCTTTCTTGGAATTATGCAGTGCCTTTTTCTCACTGGCAACTTTCTTGGTATTGGACCTGGTACCTTTCTTTGGGGCCATCTTGAAGATGTCAGCAGCACACAGTGGCACAAGTTGAAGAAATTTCTTTGGTCACACGTCTCATGACATTGTGCGCAGCAGGACTTCTGTCTGGCAGTACAATGGGTGATGTTGTCTCCTCCTCTTTTGTGCACCTAAAAGCAAAGAAGCAAGAAAAACATCAGTGAAATGTGGCATTCATTGTTGTGGTTAAATTACTACTAGTACAAACAAATATAATAAATAATTTAGTCACACTTGTTAGTGTTATTATTATTACATTTATTACCTCAGTTATTTAAAAACCATAACAATACAGTGTAGCCATTTGTGAGTCTTTGACAAGGGCTTTCATGATTGGTGTACTGTATTGTGCAGTACACTCAGGAAGGATAGTAAAGAACAACAACAACAATAAAAATACAAATGTAACGGACTCCGTTTGGCATTGTGCATCACTTGGTATGCAGCATTCAGGTAGCTGCAGCTGACAATGGATGGAAACAATAAGCCAAGATGAACAAAGGAAAGACGTGCAGGCCTATAGCAAAAGCATTAAAGCACACTAATTGGCACTACAAAATGGCCACCAGCCACATGGTCACTCACAAGTCACAACAACAAGCAGGAGACCTGAAAAACAGTTAACTCAAGCAGGCCTATATGAAGTTGGACACAGACTTTAAAAAATTACCCCTGGCCACATGGGGAGGCTCAGCCATGGTAAATGCTGGTCCACTGTTGCAAACACACTCACACACTTGCCAGGCAAAGGAGGGATGCTAAACAACACAGCTTTAATGCAACAATGCCAAAAACAAAACTCCACAGGGCCAAAAAAGGTTTGCAAGTTACAACCACACACATCCAACAAAGGTATTTATTTAACGCACATAAAAAAACGAAATACAAAAATTTTTTTTTTTCATTTCAATCCAATGCCATCCATGCCATAACTGATGTTTAAATTCAACAGACACCACAGAAACAGTTGTTTAATGCACCCAATAGTAGCTCTGGACATATTGGCTGAAAGGCCTATTGGCAGACTACTGGGCAGTGAATTAAATAAATATTGCAAATTGATTTTAAAAGTTGGAGAAAATGTAGTGAACTGTGCAACATGTTTCCTTTATAAAAGAAGAAAAATTACTTACAAAGAAACAACTAAGCCCCTACTGAAACTACAGGCCCACGCCACAATATATATTTTTTAAAACAATGAAAAGTGCAAAGAAATCTATGTGCATGGTCCCAATAAAACAAATAACACCAATTTTACAACTTACTTGTGAAATCTCAAATTCAAAAGTCCTCAAATCCAATGATATATGATGCAGCAGACACAAAGTGATCCTTCCAGCTCCAAATCCAATTGAAAAGTGAACAGGAGAGGGACAAAGCACTGGAAGCAGCCTGCTGGACAGGAACAGGAAGTTGGAGACACTGGAGCCCTTCCTTCCTCTTAAAAAAAAGTAAAAAAAGAAAAAGGACTCCTTGCGCAACAAAGTACAGCCAGATGTCAATCTGAGGAGGGTTTTGATGCTGCTTGGGAGAGAACCTTCTCCAGATTGAAGATACTGCGTGTTTGGGATTGCGTTCTTCACAAAGCTTCCATCGGAACTCCGATGAAGCGCCCGAATGATGTGTTCGCAATCGCAAACACTCGCAGGGCCGTGCGGCCGGCCAACAAATCTCAAAGTGCTCACGAACGTACGTGAAATCTCGCATGCGATCGCAGGCACCCGGTAAGTCGCTACAGCGTGCGTGAATATGCACATTGGGCGCACAAACACCAAAAAAACTCCGCTCTATAGTGGAGTGTGGAGTTTTCTGGCAACTCAGCGTTCTACGGAGAATGCAGAGTTGCCAAAAATCTGCAAACTCCGCGAGCAGAGCAGAGTTTTACGCCCAGGGTTAGTCTACAACTCACCCCAATGGAGTAGTGCATCCATCCTGAATGTATGAGGGTATTCCACATGATTTTTCCCGCATGCTTTTGGAACGCGGTCATTAGAACAAATGCGTCTTTAGCAGACATTCATTCTGAATGCAAATCGTATAACAACTTGCTTTAGAGGTGTGCTGGAATTTGGAATAGTTTAAATTACTATTCAAACTCCAGTCTGTGCAACAGCAGAGAAGGTGTTGGACTTTAATTCCAACACCATTCCACCAATGCGCCCCCCTAAAGCAAGTCGTTGTACCGACTTCCATGCAGAATGAATGCAGGCTAATTAGGAATTCGTTTTGTTGCCGTCGCTGTAAAGACGTTTCCCATCCTTAACATTCTCAGCCCCAGTAGCTGCATGGCGGGTCTGTTCCTGAGATCATCATAGATAAGAAATAGTAAAACTGAAGTAAGTACTAACACAAGGTAATCCCACTCTCTGCGATTCCACCCACAAATGTATGTTTTTTATCAGACTCAAATAACCAAGTCACTCAAATGTTATAGAACACCTACATGCGCACCTCATCTTCACAAATATGTACAGATAGAAAGCACAACAATCCTTTCTATTTTGTAGATCCTTTGTGTGTACTTTTGGAACCAAAACCAGTCAACATCCTGGTCTGTCAAGAGTTTAATCCTGACTATGAGTGGCCATTAAAGAGCTAGATGTGTGTGCAAGTAATTTGGAATTAAGCAACATTTCACTAATATGTGTACGAAGTAAATACACTCCTTAGATATGCAGACACATTTTCAATGCACCTAACATCATGTCCTACTCTCCATGTTTGCCTGCGCACATCAATCGTCAGATGGGAAAAGAAATTCGCACTCAACTCCATGCCTCCTTTCATCGTAAATTTATATATCCAGCCACCATGATTGGAGCTGTGTTGCCAGCAACCTTAAAAACTTCAGGTGGAATGTGAGGACATTATATGATACACCAAAAGTTATACTACTTGAAGATGCTAATAATGTTAACATAACTTTTGAGCATGTGCATTGCTGACTAGATCACAAAGGAAGCACATATGCCCTTATGGTGCAATAGTAATGCTCTCATTTTTGCAACATATCACCTCCTTCAACAAGATGATATGGACATATATATCATTTACCTTATAAAGAGGCAGTTGCTATTGTGTCATTATGGTGTGGAGTAGACACACTGCTCATTGAAAAGGCCTTTATTAATTTGCCTATAACTTTTCATCCCATAGACAGATTTGCACCAAATTTGGCAGTCTCTTAGTGTAGTCAGCTAAGATCCAGCATGCAAATTTTCATGCAGATCGGTGCAGGTGAAAAAAGGAGGAAAAACGGTAAAAGGGGGTCTGGTGAGGGCTTTTGCAGGCGATGTGCCATTCCATTTTAGCTCTCAATGAAAACTTTGTTTGCTCCTACAGCTCAAACTGCAGAATGGAGTTACACCAAACCTGGTATAAAAGTAAAAAGTTTCTGACAAAGTGAGCTTTTCTTAGTTTGGTCTAAATCCATTCAATCCATTTAGCAGCTTTCGAAATATAAGCTTTTTAAGTTTTTTAGTTGCAGAGTAGACTTTAAAGGGTAATACATTTCTGTACCTTGGCTGTTTTAATTGGCAAGAATTAGTGAAACTGATCCATGGATATCAGTGAATCCAAACATTTTAAAAATTAAAAGAAATGTAACTGCATGAGGGAGCCTTTCTCCCCTCATCTCTTTAGGACTTGCAGTTCCTAAGTTAGAACGCTCATTGGTCCTACTGGCCGCAAGAGAAAAAAATTCTCTTGCGACCACCATTTCAGGATGTGTGTCAAAGTCTCAGAGTTCTAAAAAACTGTAACAAGCATTTACAATGCAATGGTCTCTGCATTATTAAAGGTAGAGCTATTGGCATTGCTCATGACATTTTTTTTTTTTTAATCTTAAATAAATGGCATTGTCGCCACCCGCCCTCCCCAGGTCCCCGTCCCCCAAACTTACAGCCATATTGGGGGCGCCCCCGAGCCCGTTCACTTCATCCGAGGTGGACATGGTGCTGGTTTGGGTCGGGTGGATGGGCTCTCCTGGGCTCCGGTTGCGAGGCGCGGCAGAGCTGCAGCGGCGGCCTGACAGGCAGTGGCTTGGGAGGAAGGTACAGAGATTGTTTCTGGTCGGCGCCTCTTGGCAGGGTGTGTCTCCCCGCCCTGCAATTATGAATAACCCTTTGAGGAAACACTCGGCTTTGACACTGCCTTGCAACACTGACTCGCGTGACTCATACCCTTGGCCAGACCTTATGCTGCTTTCAATGGATAAACAAAAAGTCAAGGTTCGCAACCAAATTGTCACTACAGCAGAATCATGCAAATTGGGGAGGCCTGATATTGACAAACTACACTTAATGCGTAGATCTGTGGGTGAATGCATATGTTTTCTTCACTTACTGCAGTCTATGGTTAGGATGTCTGCAGCAATGTGCACACCTACAAGAGCTGGGATGCTCCCCAAAGTGTCCTATTCCAACCACAATTTATGGAATAATAAACTCACCAATTGAACAAAACTGATCACTTAGGATAAAGTAGTAGATCCTAAGATAAAGGCCGAAGTGTAAAAGCATAGCTGCTAATGTTGGAATATTTGTCATGTTATTATTACTTACCCTCTCTAACACTCGATAAAGTAGTAATATCCTTTCTTAAATCTTTCTTTTTGTTTTCAGAAGGCTAGACATAGAAAAAAAGGTTGTCCCCTAAACGAACTGGCACACAGCAGCAGATACCATCCTTTATTAAACTGCAACCAACAACTAATGGCCAAAAACTGTCAGGACAAACTTGTTTCGGGCTCCCCTGCCCTTGATCATTGGCCAACACTGTCAAGCAGCAAAGAGTCTTCAGCAAACTCCAATCACTGTGCTTAAATAACATGTCCGCCCCCAAGTGGACTCTAGTGAGTATCAGGTGCCTGCTGGGAAGTGAAGTCCAGTATTAATATCCAAGTGCATTTGCTGCTAAAACATGAAAAAATATCACATATTATTACCCCAGTGGGTATGTTTGAATCCTATCCAGCCAGCTCGTTGCAGAATCTTTAAACGCTCTGCCGCTCATTCGGGAGCGGATGCACTTGGATATTAATACTGGACTTCACTACCAGCATGCACCTGATACTCACTTATGCTCACTTGGGGGCGGACATGTTATTTAAGCACAGAATAATACAAAATAAGCATGTGTTACTTTCCATGCAGTGGCGAGTGAGCTCAGAGGTGCTAAAGCCTATGTTCAGTGAGGCTAAACATAATGGACTCGCTTCAGGGACTGCTTCACACACAGACAGGCGCATAAATCAATACCGAGCAGAGCTTGTTTAATTCCGTTATCAAAGAGTAAATGTGAAGCACACGAGTGAACAGAGATGGATAAGCAGCGGTGTGTGGGCAGGAACAGCCTGCAGGGGGAGGCGTTGGCGACAGAGCACAGGTTAAAGAGGCAGGCCCCTGTCAAGCAAGGCCTGCGTGCGCAGGAGTAGGACAGGTGGACAGGCCCGGTGCGCCAGACAAACATCAGAAACACTCATGGAAATCAGACTAAGGAGCCAAGAAACATCCACACAAACACCTTCCATAACGACCCGCGGATTGCGTTTGTTCAGGGGTTTCATATAGCGTTTCCAGGCTCCAAGCACTGTGTGACATTACATCAGAGTGCTTGGAGCCTGTACGTTTTTAATACAAGATGTATCTAAAGAGCCTTTATGCACAGCAGGTAAAAGTCAGAACCGGCTCATTAAACTCGGTTTTCTTAATAGAAGCTGTCTACATACCAAGTGCCATCCGGGCCATTAGGCGACGTCATCACGGGAGCCATCTTCACTATACCTCACTTTGAAACAAGCCCGGCAGCACGAACGTCAGCACCATGTGGACAGTCTTGCCAAACACTGCAACAACAGCCCTGTGCAACTAACTAACCCCCACCCCTCACCCACCCACGAGGCCTCCGTTGGCTCCAGCCCCCTCTCCCACCCACCCGCGAGGTCTCCCTTGGCTGCGGCATCGAGTTCCAGCCCTGGCCAGCGTCTTCAAAGCCACCTCCGACCTACCCACTGGTTGCAATATTTCTTCACCACACAGCTGAGGCAGGGGGAGGTGTGTAACCATTCAGAACTACAGATCTCGGTGAAGGGAGGAGGGAAGCACACATTGACGGGCTCACCAATGGGCAAGTAACAGCCGTTCCTAGGATGGCGAATGCCTTCCTGAGCCCAGATCACAAACGACAACACCTACGGGAGATGGATTCTATAGTGCAGAAGGCCAAGGAGAGGCAACGGCGGAGCCCGTTCGCAGAGGTTTCCAGGAACCCGCCCAGGCACAGATACCGAGTGGGCGGCAGCAGAGGCGACGGCGCAGCGCTCCGTGCAGCTGCCAAGGAAACACGAGGACGCATTTAGAAACATGTCGATCAAAAGCAGCCGAACCAAGCTCTCTAGTGCTACTTCACCAGTTTCTTAAACAAGGGACGCGCAACAACAGCAGACACGCAGCATTTAGTAACCGGGATTTAACCAAGATGGCGGCCGCCAAGTTCCGAAAATTTTGGATTCGGGGGCGTGTTTTGGCGTTCTGAGTGACGGATGACGTCACAGTCGAAAGAACGCAAAAAAACACGCCCCCGAATCTGAAAGAGACGGGGCTTTATTGGAGTGACTTCCTTCTCCTCCAATGGCTGGCCTCCGTTTAGGAAGCCAGCCAATGGAGGAGAATGGAGGAGAGAACAAAACATTAAATCTCCTCCCGAAGACTGCGCAAGCGTATCCTACTGTCCTCGACCAAAAATCCTATAAAAGGAGACTGGGTGAGCATACCCTGGCCCCCCGTGCCATAGTTAGGGACCTTCAAAGCCACCCCACCCTGGTTTTAATTGAAAAAAAATAGAGAATTGCATCCAGGATGCGTAATGTTAAATTTGTGTAAAAATCACATTGAAGAGGCCATGTGACTATGAGGAGTGTAGCTTTGATGAGTGAAGTGGTTGAAAGATGCAGTTTTTTATCTTGGTTTGATAATAAGCGCAGGCCAGCTAATAAATATCTCCATAGAGTATTGCTCACTAATCCAAATGGGGAAACAATCGGAACACTGCGGTCTGAACTACGGGTGGTCCGACTACGCAAGCTCTACCATGCTTGCCTTAACCATGCATATGCCGCAACCATGCATATGCGTGGTTAAGGCAGTGCACAGTCTAGCTGCTGGAAGATGGAAAGAGGAAGACGCTGTGGTGAAGTAAGTGGGGCTGGGTTTTTTTAAGGGGTGGGAGGGGGTTGAAGTAGGTTTTAGGGCAGTGGAAGGGGTTGGCATAGTTTAGGGGACAGCACGGGCGGTGTAATCTAAGTTAGGGTACAGAGTTTTAGGCCGTAGGGCAGTGGGCAGTTGGGTTAGTATTTAGGGAGGTGGGGGGTCAGGGTGAGTTTTAGGGCAGTGGAAGGGGTTGGGGTAGCTTAAGAAATAGCATGGGGGCAGGGTAGTGTAGTGTTTTAGGCCTTAGGGCAGTGAGAGGTGAATGGGCGGTTGGGGTAGTTCTTAGGGCTGGGAGGGGCTCCGGTAGGTTTTAGCTTCTTGCTGAATTCAAGAATAGAGGAGGAGGCTCTAATGTGGAGTGGGAGGCCGTTCAACACTTTAGGAGCAATGTAAGAGAAGCCCAACTTGGTTCTTTGTATGAATGGGATATGTGCAAGTAGGAGTACTGCAGTGCAGAGGTGTCTGACTCGTTGGTGGAAAGAAATATGATTGTTCAGGTCTAAATTGTGTAGTTCCTTGTGTGTGTAAGGAGTTTGAAATGAGCATGTTTGTATGTCATGAGCCAGTCGAGCTCCCGGAGATGTGATGTGAGTTCTGCATTAGAGGTCGAGAATGAGTCTGGCTGCCAATTCCTCAATGGGCTGTAGCCTTCTAGTGAGATGTTTGGTGATGCCAGCATAGGAGTGTTCCCGTAGTCTAACTTGCTTGTGACTAGAACATGAGTGACGCCAAGAGCTTCTGATAATTTTTTTTCAGAATCCACGTGGCTGAAGCAGCGTTACACAAAATAAGCTTTCGTCTAGTTATGACCCTGACTGTCTTTGAGGCTATGTGTCCGAAGTTAATACGATGCAGTCAAGAAAACAGAAAATGAAGCTTGTACTAAGTGTCAGCTACATACCTGCTAGACAATGTGATACAGCCCCTTGTCATGTACAGGTAAATGCTTAAGAAGAGGAATTCCCATACAAAACTTTATACAGTGTGATTTGTGTTGCAGGTAATTGACCCAATCCCAGAAACCCGCTCGACTTATCTGTTTACACATAATACATATACCTCTTAGCTTCCTGTCCATTATATTGTTTTATCACACATTTTTCACAATAAATTTTACCAAATGTGTTCAAGGCTTTCAACCCTTGCAGGTTTCAACCAAAAAAACTGTTCCACCCAAACCGATGAGGACTTTCCAAATATGCAAAAACTGAGTTTTTATAAAATATTATCACATGAAAGAAGGTCTTTAAGGCCAGAGTGAAATACCTTTACAGCTGGATTTGAGCACAACATTCAGAATAATGCTGGCCTCAAAGCTGCCGGTGATGAAACACTCAGACTATAAATCGAATCTCAAGGCTGCAGCAGCAATAAAAGGAAGGAGATTATATATCTTTTAAAGAAGTCATTTTGTGCAGCGTTCAATTTAGTCACATTATTTTATCTCCCCAACATATTGGACACTAGTCTATATTTTCATTTAATAAACTATCAAAGGTGCAGAGGCTGGATTAAAGTTGCAAATGAACATAATTTGTGAAAAGTTAGATAGTGCCAAAGGCTTCCTCAGGATACAAGTGCTCTAGTAGTCCTTACCGGAAAAAGGGCACCATGGTAGTTGAATTCTGACATGATCTCAAACTTCCTTTGATTTCAGAAAAAACCTTTTTGCACCTATTACCAAACTATTATTTACTGGCATTATTATTTCTCTTCATGCTTAAGTTATACAACTTGTTAGTAGCCAGTCATTTACTGAGAACATTTTAAGTCCTGGATAATAAATCATTATTGTCAGGGTATGAACTCATCTGCAAGTTTAGGAACATGAGGGAAATGCAATGGACAACAATCATGGCACCATGTCTATAAAAATAGCGAACAAAATAGGCACCAGAGTTTAGCCTTGCCCTACTCCTTTATGTATCGCAAACTGGGGAATATGAATCCTGTCTAAGTAGGAAAATAACAAGCAATTTGTAAGTGAAATCCCATCACCTTTTGTAGAAATTAAAAAATATCACCCATAGTTCAAGACGAGAAACATTGTCCACTATAGAAACATAATCAAATACACGGTTCAGAAAAGAGACACACACCTCGGCATACAATCGGGGCCTTGAGCATTACCTTTCCTTTAATCAATCTGTCTTTTCCTAACCACTGTGGTACAAAAAATATATTGATTGCCCACATTCTTGCAACCCCTAACTACAAGAGTGTGGTGTTTGGGCTTACAACCTCTATCATCGTAGTATAAGCCAAAGAAGTAAAACACCATGCTTCACAAGCAATTTAACGTTCTGATGCCAGATCACTTCTGATTCCATTGGCAAGTAGTCTCCAGAAATCAGTCATATTTTTCTCTACAATGGCTGCTCTTAACGAGTTAAAACAATATGCACAATACATTCATTTCTTTTTCACAATGAGCTCCTTATATTCTACTCTAACACATGCCATGCCTAGTCTACCCATCTTCGGACTACAATTTAAAGCATTGTGGTTTTGTTCTTTAATTGACGACATTAATTGCATATCATCTAATCAGTTTAGCCCACCCTGCCTGGAGGTTTTAGAAAGAGATGGAACATCACCTGCCAATACATTAGAAATCTAATCCTTATAATTGCTAGTATATTTAAGGCGAGTTGTTCAGAATCTGTCAATATGGTCCTCATAATTCTGGGTACAATGGGTCACAAATAGTTGTATCTCAGTTTACTCTTGTCCGATAATTAATCCAACTCATATTACCGGGAAACAAAGGGCCCACACTAACTTTAAAAAATGAAGGTAAAAACCTAACTGGGGTTCAAATTTGGCAATTGTAAGATTATAAACACTTTCTATTCTGTCTTGCACCTTAAACAAAACCAATATACCACAACCTGCAACACTTCATAGACTATATTCACACATTGAGTCTCTTGTACTGCTATCAAATGTATTTTTTGCAGTACCAGCCATCTGAAATCTATCAGTCATAGGTCTATAACCAAGTCAAGTCAGGAGATACTTTCTTTCGGCCTCACAAGACCATAAAAGCACAGATAAAACATTAAAAAATTCAGTACAATTTATCAGTTTTTTAATACACATTAAAATATAAGAGCAATAACATGTTAAAAAGAGTATTAAATATCATGAGGCGCGAAGTATCATGAGCATATAGTGCAAACTCATGTAGTTAAAAAACAGATTAGAATACAGAGTCCCAAGGCATAGTAAAGGCTTAGAGTGGGTAATGTAAACTTGATCTTTCTTTAAAACTGCACGACATGCAAACCACATTGAAAATAGGTAACGGGAAACTGAATATACAATTGGCATACCGGTATCATATTTTAGGATCCTATAAACCTGTGAGCAATGGGAAGTTCCAAGGTTCCTACAAAGCTGTCATAACCAACGATTCCTTATTGCTTTGTAGGTGAGACAGAAAAATAACACATGCAGGTCAGTCTCCATACAGCTTTTACATGAGGGACAATCTTTCGTAGAGCTACCCCCCCCCCCCCCCCCCCCACTTATAAGTAACAGCACATAAAGGAAGTACACCATACCTAAACTGCAAGTAAAGTTTTTTAGCAAGAGAAGGCTGTATGTCATCTATGCTAGATTATAAGGTGTATTGCAGTTTAACTTCAAAGAAGGATGATGTAAGTGTTCGTGTCCTGGGGGCCCTCAGTAATAAATTGAGATGGTGATCCTTAAAAATTTGCATAAAGGCCTTTCTTGATGTTGACAAAGATCTTTCTTCCGGGCTATCCCATAGATCTCCCATTCCAATAGATAAGAAGGAATTGATATAGGTGAGCCAAGGTATTTTGCTTGCTCCACTGAGGTTTGCCACCTACCTCAATTCCTCATTATAGACAGATAATTCTGGAGTACTCCATAGGCGGCACCAGTAAAGCAGGGGTCTAAGCACGACCTCCAATGCCATTGGGCTGACTCCCAGATCCATTTGGAACAAAGTTAATAGGGTACTATTGGGAAGTCCCAACAGGTTGTCTGAGGAATGAATTTTCAATCTTGACAAGTTGTTCAGATGGCCTGTGGCCCCATAGTTCCGCTCCATATAGGGCAGCCCCTCTGGCATGCGGCTTATATATTTCCAGCACCGGTCCCAGCATCTTGGGTACACACTTCCTCTGCTGTTTCGCAAGCCCCCTGATGTTTGCGTCAGCTTAAGACAAGCCTTCTTAATTTGTTCACCCCACTCCATTGAGGGATAATCCCAAATATTCACATACAGGGGCTTTCTCTAAGAATTCCCCAGCTAATTGTGGGTTGGGTCTTTTTGAGTGACCTGCATTAAACACCATAGGCCCCATTACGATATCGGGCGGATAGCTTCCGCCAGGGTGGCGGTGGCCACCGCCACCCAGGCGGAGGCAATCCGCCCGACAACCACTCTCGTGTTCCACTCCGCCTGATTAGGATGGCGGAGGGGACAGCGGCGGACGGAAAGACCGTCCGCCACTTTACCCCCGCGGTCGGCTTGCGACCGCGGCGGTAATAGATTAATATGGTGGCGGTGTCCAATGGACACCGCCAGCCATATTACAATGGCATAAAGCAGAGGCCTTTCCGCGGCGGAAATGCCGCCACGGAAAGGCATGCGGTGATTGCTGCGGGGGCCCCCTGCAGGGCCCCCAGGTTGGCGCCACTGTCTGGGGGGCACATGGGGGGTACCTATGGTACCCCCCACATTTGCATATGCAAAGCGGCAGGCACCGCGCGGTGCCTGCCGCTTTGCATATGCAAATGCAAACCAGCATTTTTTACATTGTGGCGGGCGGTGCAGAGTGCACCGCCCGCCACAATGCAGAAAGTACAGGATGTGCCCGCCACTGTGGCGGGCACATCCTAATTCCCCCCACGGGACCCCCGCCCTAATGGCGGGCGGTCCCGTTCTACGATAGGGTGGCGGGCGGATAATGTCCGCCCGTCATCCTAATGGGGCCCCATGTATTTTGTTTTCTGTGTACTGATTTCCAGACCCCTATTCTTACAAAATAAATAAAAGATGTCCAAAACTCTTTGAATACCCATTGGTGATCTTGACAGCAGGAGGGTATCATCTGCAAACATCAAGGCGGGTACCTTGCAGCCCACTAGCTTTGGAGCATCTATGTCCCCTCCTGCTGTCAATGCTCCCACTAGGCCGTGGATAAAAATACAAAAGAGGGTTGGAGCTAAAACACACCCCTGTCTTACACCTCTCTCTATGGGTATGCGGTCAGTGAGGTCTCCATTCCTCCCGTATCTAATTTGAGCGTAATTATTCACATGCAAGCTTT
The DNA here is from genome assembly GCF_964263255.1 of Lissotriton vulgaris. Classification (NCBI taxonomy): domain Eukaryota; kingdom Metazoa; phylum Chordata; class Amphibia; order Caudata; family Salamandridae; genus Lissotriton; species Lissotriton vulgaris. Next base: position 979,969,005 of record NC_141693.1, read on the forward strand.
TCAAGATCTCGCATAAATACGGGGGCGCACCCAGAACAAATACAATAGCCCATAGTTTTTCCCTAGGAACTAGATCAAAGGCTGATTTTAAGTCCACAAAGATCATGGAGAGACTGCCACCATCCAGTATCACTGTTTTCCAGTGCAACAATTGCAGACTGAAAACTTGATAGATTGTGGACATTTTTGTTCGGAAACCAGCCTGATAAGGGCTCAGCATGGAAAACTCCTCCATCCAGTTCTGTAATCGGTCCAGAAGCACTCGAGCAACGATTTTTTGTGCAACATCTATAAGGCTAATGGGCTGATAATTCGCAGGATGGAGGGGTGAGACTTCTTAAAGATAGGGATGATTTCCGCCCCTAGCCATGTTATGGGGATCGTCATTCCCTGTAAAATAGCGTTGAATACGCTCCAAAAGTATGGAGCCCAAATGCTAGGTTCAGTGCGATATAGATCTAGAGGGATCTTATCTAAGCCCAGAGCCTTTGCAGGTATTACACAAGCAATTGCAGCTGTTACCTCTTTAAGAGAAATGGCAGGAATTTCTGGGCAGGCTAGGTGTGGCTGGGGGCAATTAATTTCAACTTGCTCAGGAGTGCCTTCTATCCTGGAATAAAGTGCCTGAAAGTGGGCCCTCCAGACTTCAGCACCCAAATTAGGTTTGAATGCTTGTTTATCCTCTTTTGAGTCTGTACTTATTAATTTCCAGAAGGTCCTCATATTCCTCCTAATTAAAGCATCTCTCAGGCTCTCCCACTTTTCTTCTTCCCCCTCTTTTTTAGCTTGCTTAATTGCGTGTTTGTGAAGTAACCTATTTTCCTTTATTGCAAGCTTGTCATTACATTTAATAGCTGAAAGCAAGAATGTCTTAGCCTTTCGGCATTTGCCATTATACCAGAGATGTTTGTGTGCACTGCCTTCCTTAACTTGTACTACATGGGAAAACTATCCACCAGGGCTGCCACTAGGCCTTGGTGGATTTCTGCATTTTCACAGAGTGGACGAGTAGAATCTCCAGACTCACTCAATTGGTTTGCAACCTCCAGATATGGCGTAATTATTTGCTAGAGTGAAGACAATCTATCTTGGGATTCACATAGGGTGCCCCATCTTACTCTCCTCCTACAATTAGTTAGGATTGGCACTGTCATTTTCGGCGATTGGCCCTTAGGGACATCCCCAATATACCGAGAGTCCAATTCTAAAATCAGGGTATTATGATCACTGTCATATCTGGGGGCAATCTTAAAATTAACCATCCGGTGCCAGGATTTAGTATTCACCATGATATAGTCTATGATCAAAGGGCAGCCCGACCTATTATAGGTAAAATTTGCCGGACTGTCAGATTTAGAGCGCCCATTACATGCCCTGAGCGAATAGTTCAAGGCAAGGGTGTTCAACTGTACAACTAATGGTGTCCATGCCTGGATTAGCGAAGCATTGGCCACTGGAATAGCCCAGTCCAGGTCCTCCTCATTTGGGTCACAGCCTCCAGGTCCCACAGTGGTTTGTACTGACAATTGAAATCGCCAGCCAGGATCACTATGTCATTATCAATGACTATGGATATGAATGATAGTAATTTATCTAGGGTGAGAGACTCTTGACCATACCGACTGGCCGCAAGTATACATAAATAGGCACTAACCTGGTCCTGGAGGGAGAACTCAGGATAACACATAGGATGTCTCTTGAAGAAGTCTCTGCCTGCTTTACTGAGCAGCCCAAGTGTGTAGCAATCCAAATAGTAAGCCCCCCAGATGGTCTGCTCTTCCCCTTTGATGTAGCTGGTAGGTTGTAGGTTGCATAGACATATCTATGGGTATTCTCCCTCGCCCAGGTTTCCTGGAACATGCATATGTCAGAGTCTTGAATAAAAGCAACCCTCTCCGGATTATCTATTTTGAGCGAAGACCTGCAACGTTCCAGGATAGTATTTGGAGCTTCGATGGAGGATTTAAAGGGTTGCTAACATTTTCAAACTCTTTATCCAAAGGCCAGTGGCCGTTCCTAGCTATGGAAGATTGTTTCCGGTCCAGGGAAGGCAGGGCTTGGCAGTTCGGGTTGGACTGTTCCCATGAGGCACAGGGTCAGACTGATTTGCATATGGCCATGTCTGAACTGGGGTGGCAGAGTGGGGTAAAAAACGGTGATGGATTAAACCCAGATATGTTGACTGGGTGTGAGTGTTTGATTGGTTCAGATGCTCTGTCCATCACCACCCCCTTTTGTACTGCTTTGTTCGCAATACGTTAGCAGGGTATACTCAGACATGAGTTCCTTGCTCGCTTTGCCACTGGATTCAAGCACACTTGGCTGAAGATGGCTGTAATACCAAAAACCGGTCCTAGGAAGTTTATTTCCTGTCCGGGGAAGGCATGGCTTGGCAGTTCGGGCTGGACTGTTCCCTTGAGGCACAGGGTCAGACTGATTTGCATATGGCCATGTCTGAACTGGGGTGGCAGAGTGGGCTAAAGAACGGTGATGGATTAAACCCAGATCTGTTGACTGGGTGTGAGTGTTTGATTGGTTCAGATGCTCCGTCCATCACCACCCCCTTTTGTGGGCCTCTTATAACAGCCCTTCTTTCGAGTGACTCATCATTAGGTATCTCCAGTCAATCAGTGTCCTCCATAGAACCAAGGGCCGCATCGTGGTTATTCACTGGGATATTGTATCTAGATTGATTCCATCCCCCACCCCTATCCATCCCATGTAGCAACTGGTTGAAGCTAGGTGGCTTATAAAAGAACCCCACAGGTAAAATATGGATCCCTCTTTGCACAACTGTCCAATTCTCCACCCTATCAAGTAATGTTTGAACAAGGTTGGGTGAACTAAAAATTAGCACCACACAATCACCCTCTAACAACTTTTTTGATCTACCTATCCAACCAACCCATCAAACCATTTTAAATTCTATGAAGAGTGGAGAGGATAGTCCGTACCTCGAACTGAACAGGGACAGTGCTTTATTTTTGAGAGATGACTAGTGTTCCCTAGTGCTGTCAGGCAACATGGGTACATTGGCTAACACTATCGTATAGGGAGTTGCTTCCGGTGGAAGGTGTAAGATGTTTGTATCGGATAGACGTCTTACTGTGTGTGATGCTTTATATTGTGCAAATTTCATTGGTGCTTCCCTTGTGCTTTCATGTCTAGATCTGCTAGATAAGGGTTCATTTTTGACATTTATTAAACGTTCTTGAATAGTGCTTGGGACCTGTGGCTTGTGATGCACATTGGCTCATGAACGGGAGAGCCAATTGTCCTATTTGAGGTGCTGTCACAGGGCCAAGATTTGGGGGTCCTATTTGTGTAGACAAGGGCCTGTCATCCCCTGTTGTTTGGGTGTCCTATGTGATGCAATGACAGTGGCAAGGGTTAATCGATTGGGGCTGACTATTGTGCGGGCCTGACTGGCTCAACAGGGGCTGCTGCATCCGTTCGAGTTTTTCAATACTCGTTTCAATTTGGTTTAATTTTTGAAGTAGGGGTTCTAATAGAGTTGTAACCAGTCCACCAATTTTTGCCCAGAACTCTGTGCTTTCAGTGCCTTGTATAGGAGTAAGGGGCATTGTAGGAGGCACTGTATATTGACTGGACTAATTGCGGAGAGATTCCCCTCAACCACCTCCTCCGTCTCCTCCCTCGTGGTTTTATTTTTGCGTCTTCTCTTTGGTGCTGAATGAACAAGCTTATTAGGGCCCGGTCCCTTTGTTGTCCTAGATTGGGTTGGGGAGCTATCCCACTGGTTGATCTTGCTTTTCTGGCCCCTGGTATTTATTTTAGATCTGACATTTACAACCCTCGACGTGATACTATTATTTACTTCAGTGATCTGGCCGCTCACTATCCTAGTAGGAGAAATGCACTCTTGGCGGTCGATGTTATTTAAGGGCTGTATTAGGTCAAGCTGCCCTTAGAGGGGTTTTGGTTCCAAGGACAATCTTCACTCTGTTAGGGAGATTTTGTGGATGAGAGCTGACTCAGCACGTAGCAGAAAGGCATCTAGAGTCCCTACCACTCCCTGTTCTGTGAGGGATTTTCTTTTGTTCATTTTGACAATACACCTAAGTAGGACGGTATATAAGGGTCTATGGCAGATGGATAGCAAATGGTCAGCCGAATTGTTCAACTAAGTCGATGAGGACCCTTGGTCCACACACACTAGCCCGCTAACAAAGTCAATAATCATATAACTTTAACCCCTTCCCTGCTCATGACGAGCTCAGCTCGTCAGGAGGCACTGTTGAGCTGTGCTTATGACGAGCTGAGCTCGTCAAGTATAATGGGAAAGCTCACAAATTTATATTTATTTATTTATATATTTATTTATAAAGACACTTATAAAGCGCGAACGAAGGCCCTTGGGCATCTCGGCGCTGAAGTTACTGCAGTGTTTAACCAACAAGGGATGCTGAAGTTCATTGATTAAAAAGCCAGGTCTTAAGTTGCTTGCGGAAAGACCAAAGGGAGGTGCTGATTTTAATTGAGTGTGGCAATGTGTTCCACAGTTTCGGTGTAGATACAAGGAATCTTCTGTCTCCCCATGTGACAGATTTGGTTCGGGGTACCACCAGTTCATGTGAGCTGGATGAGCGTAGCGTTCTTGAGGGACAGTAGGGAATAAGGTTTTGGGTGAAGAATGCAGGTCCAACATTATGTAGAGCCTTGTATACCAAGCAAAGAGACTTGAATGTGATTCTCTTTCTTACCGGTAACCAGTGAAGCTGTCTTATGATGGGTGATACCGGTTGGTGTTTAGGAATGCGCCCTAGGAGCCTAGCGGCTGCATTCTGAATAGCCTGCATTTTCTGTAGCACTCTCTCCTGGGCACCTAAAAACAAGGCATTACAATAGTCTAGTGTAGACAAAACCAGGGAGCTCACCAAAGTTTTGCCGGCACTCTCGGGTAGAAAAGGCAGAATTTTCTTGATGAGCCGTAATTTGTGGAAGGCTGAGGAGGAAATCTGATTTGCGTGAGGTAGAAAGTTCAGGCGATTGTCAAACATGATTCCTAAGTTCCTCACCTTGCTGATCGGGTCCGGGGGCTGGCCCATAGATGATGGCCACCAAAGGGGGGACCACTCCGGGGATAAGTTGCCAAAAATTACAACCTCCGATTTATCGGAGTTTAATTTCAGGCAGTTTTGAGCCATCCAGCTCAAAATAAGCACAGGAGGGGAAAACCCATAGTAGCCAAGGTGTTAAGGCACAGAGTGTTAATAAGGTGGCCCCTGGCCTGCCTCTGACGGGCATGGACGAGCCCGCCCTTGGTCCAGGCTTTGCCTGGGGGCAGCCCGGGCACGTCCTCACGCGTCCCGCACTGCGGGAGCACTAGCATGTTTTTGTGTGCCTCTTTGGCGCTTGCAGCGTCGGCGTCTGGTGCGCGTGCCCCAGAGAATCCCAGGAGATGTAGTCCGACACTACACACAGCCCCCATACACACAGGAGCCGGTACTTCGTCTCAATGGCGGCAGTGGAGGTAGGAATGCAGGAAGCCCAGCAACAGTGAGTGTTCCCTATGATGACATAGTTTTCCATGTGCTCTCTGAGGTGTGGTCCTGTAATGAAGCCTCTGGATTTTTCCACAGAGCAGTTCATCTGGTGATCTGTTGCCGCTCTAGACAGCCTAAAATTGATGTGGTCATCTGGCTCCTGTATGCGTTCAACACTCCAAATCTTCAAATAAATGTTTTCTTATGGACCTTGTGTGGCACAGCCATTCACCTTCACAGAGCTTAGGTCTATAACCATAAGAAATACCTAATTTGAGAATCTACCTTGGATCTCCTTGCCAACACAATTAAACAGACTAGGCCCGATTTACAAAGGTAAAGTTAAATGAAAGTCGTAACTTTACGACTTTCCGTATTCACAAAGGGCATTTCTACTTGTAAATGCCCTTTGTGAATACTGAAAATCGTAAAGTTCGACTTTTGGCATTCACAAAGGGTACTTACGGGTATTAAACGCCCTTTGTAAATATCGAAAGTCGTAAAGTTAGACTTTAGTCTCACTTTACATTTGTGAATCGGGTCCAAGGTTTGCAATAATTAGGGTCCAGTCCTCTCATACACCAGTAACATTTCACTATCACCTTTGTCTAGGGACAGAAGTTTAATCTGCATCGATGACGTTCAGTTAAAAGAGACCATTTTACGCAAAGCCCACGAGAAACATCCAGTGCTCTTCAAAGGACATACACCAACGCTCTGTCAGGATCTATTGGTGATCACATTATAGATACAACGCAACTTTTGCCCCGCTACCTCTCACTTAGGGAACATAGGGGTTGCCTATTCCTGGAGCCACCCATTCGGCTTATCTTTCGTCTAGACGGCAAGCTGCAGATGAGCTCTTCTAAGGTAACCTGCGGGATTCTGGGCATTTACATGTTTGCCACCAAAGAACAACAAATGAACTCCCAGGCTTGCTCGACTAGCTGATGTTAATGTTGGCAAAGGCACAAAACAATTTCTGAATACATGCGGCCTGACCCAGCGACAATCGCGCTAGAACAGCAGGCAGTGCTGGAGTCGGTACCTGGGGAGCGGGACAAAACAGAGGTCCTGTGACACTGCTGGGCATATACAACAATGAAAACACAGTGTTTAAGTGGCCGGATGGGTGGCTGGCCAGCAGAAGGGGGACCTGAGACCACAAAACAAACCCATTCTCACCATGCTCCAAAGGAACTGTAAGTTGCTCTAACAGTATTGGAATTGATATTTCTGCTATTTGTGTTATTAATTGTTATCCTTGTTACCTGGGGAATGTACACATTCTTGATAATGCCACATTACAGATCAGACACGCTTTCACAGGGACTGGGTGGGAGCGGAGAGGGGTTCAGGATCAACACAGCTGGGATGCTGTACACTAGTGCACTACCGATACACCATAGACCTATATGACCCATACGTCTATCCAGGTCCTTACGTTAAATGTGAAGGGCCAGTCAAGCGGTGAGCAGTACTATCATATCTAGAGAATTCAAAGGTGGACATCTGCCTGCTCCAGGAGACTCATCTCTTGGCGAGCGATTGGCATTGGCTCCGATCTTGAGCTTTCCCCCATAAATTCCTCTCCTTTGCATCTACTAAGTTGGCAGGAGTGACCATGTAGGTAGCTCAATCCTTCAGAGGTAAAATAGGGTCCAAAGTAGCCGATTTAAAAGGCAAGATCCTGGCATACAACATGACCATTCCTTTGTAGTCGGTGCCATATACACCCCAAATGAGGGGCAAGAACACTTCCTGCATAAGCCGTGTCAGAGGTAATGTCTACGTCAGAACAGCAGGCCCTTTGGGAGGCGATCTTAACCTAGTATTCAAAAAGGATATGGCTAGAACAGCACACAGGCACAGCCAAGGCTGGCTCTCTGTCTTGTCATCATTGTTTGCGGGACGTGGTCTACAGGATCTACTGCGGGAACTTCATCCACGCGCACTAGCACACTCATTTGCTTACAGACTCATAAAACATACGCCCTGCTTGTCGATTTCCTAGGGACAAAAGATATATACACACATTGACTACTGTATCTGAAATAGAGCCCTCGTCTTCACGGACGACGCAGCGGTATACTTCACTATGGTGCTCCTCCCAATATCCCTCATTATGGTCCTCCCCACAACTGAGCGGCTCATTACGATGTATGTTGGAAAGCCTCCGACCGACAGTCGGAAACTTCATGACCTTGTCGGAGCCCTTCCAACCAACTTGGTCGGTTAGCGGTTCGACCGCCCGAATAAGATGTTCGTGGTTGGAACAAACACCGGACGATCATTCCGGCTTAGTTTCAACCGGTCTTACAGTATTCCTGTCGGTCGGAACCACACCACGGCCCCCCCTATGGACAGTGTTTCCGCCGTCGGGATTCCAATGTCGGATTCTGACAGTCTTTCCGACACAGAAAGGCTGTCGGAAAGTGACTTTGGGGGCCCCCAGCATGGCTCCCTTGACAACACGGCCTACAGTTGGTGGCCACGGGGTACCTAAGGTACCCCCTCTAACACCCTGCACTGTATAGCAGGCACTATCCGGTGCCTGCGACAGGGTGCAGAGTTTTACACACACATTTCCCCTTGTGTCACAGCTCATTTCCGCCTGTAACACAAGTGTTGGAAGGCGGTGACCCCAGGGGTCAAGATGACTCTCCTAACCACCCGGACCTCCTCTCCCACAAATACTGCCGGGTCTTATCAAGGGGGAGTTCCCGCCGGGGAGGACTGATCGTACACACTGTCGACACACCACACTTACGAACGGACACCACACCGTGAATCTTTATCAAGTATGAACTTTTATCAAGATAAAAAGGAGGATCAATACAGGGCGATCGAGGGATCGCAAGAGTCTCGTAGCAAGGGAACGGGGAAGCGGGACAGTCTTAGAGGGCCAGCTGGCACGCCACGCACCCTGCGCACAGTTCTCAATCCTCGAACTGGGGGGTACGGGGGCTGGCGATGGGACTTCCTGTCCTACTCACTTCGGTTTCAGATGGTCGTGAGGGTAGCGTCGATGGTCCAGCCAGACCGGAGAGTTCTTCAAGCCGCGACGAGGTCAGCAGGGCTTAGGTCAGGAGTACTTCGTCGTACTCGTAGGCAGGTGGAGCCGCCACAGCGTCCGCAGGGCTCTGGATGGTAGCAAGTGTCTCTCGTTCTAAAGAGTGGGCCGCGACAAGGTCAGCAGGGCTCCGATGGTTTCAGGTCTTACTCTTCGAGAGTGAGCCGCAACAGCGTCAGCAGGGTTCCGATGGTTCCGTTCTGTAGATTCAAGGATGAGCCGAGTCGACGTCAGCAGGGCTCGGTGGGTCAGAGTCTGTTCTCCTCAAGGTCAGCCGCGATCAGATCAGCAGGGCTTTCTGGTCCAAGATACAACTGCCGACTAGATGGAAGGCAGGCTGTCTTATAGTTCAGGGGCTCTTTGATGTCCGGACCCTCAGAGGCAGGAGGTTGGAGGTCCGAGGGCCAGGCGCCTGGTTGTCTGGGCCGTGGTGTCTTTGATACTTTTGGACCATGCGTCAAGGGAGTCCCAGACGCCCATCAAGGCCTGGAGCCAGCTCACTAGGAAGCCAAAAGGTGCGATCGAAACCAGCCCCCAGGGATGGTTCGGAGGTGTGAGGGCATCCAGCTCCTCTGGAGGGGGCCGGAGGTGTGATGGACGCCTTGGTTTCGGGTACTTGGGGAGTCGTTCACTCCCCTGGGCGAGTCGGACGCACCGGACGCGCACACCTAGCTGCAGCCGGGAGCGGCCAGAGGCTGCCGAAAGGGAAGAAGGCGGCCGGCTGGCCGGGGTGACCAAACATGGAGTCTGCCGGTCACGTGCATGGGTGCAGGCACGCGGTCTTAAAGTCGTCTCAGGTCCGATGTAGGAGTCTCGTGTATAGTTCTGGGTGGACGGGAATTAGTTAGGTCCGTCGTTCTGGTTTATGGGGGGTCAGCGAGGGCCACGCCACGAGGCCGGTTCCAACATGCGTCCCCTCCAGCTGAAAGACGAGGAGAACTACCCATCCTCTTGGGGGTTCTCTTCGCTGAGGCGGAAGAAGCGGGACAGGCCGTCGGCGTTGGCGTGGTCGGCACCAGGCCTGTGTTCCACAGTAAAATCCATACCTTGGAGGGAGATGGACCAGCGTAGTAGTTTAGGGTTATCTTCTCTCATGAAGAAGAGAACCCTAAACTACTACGCTGGTCCATCACCGGAGAGGACGGTGGTCGGTCTGGACCAGGAAGTGGGTACCGAACAGGTAGGGCCTCAGCTTCTTTAAGGCCCAGACTACTGCGAAGGCCTCTCGCTCGATGGTGCTCCATCTCTGCTCCCGGGGTAGTAGCCTCCGGCTGATAAAGGCTACTGGATGATCAATCCCCTGGTCGTCCACCTGGGAGAGCACGGCTCCGATGCCATGTTCGGAGGCGTCGGTCTGGACCACGAACTCTCTGGAGTAGTCAGGGGCCTGTAGTACTGGAGCGGTGCACATGGGCTGTTTTAATTCCTCAAATGCCTTCTGACAGGCGGGGGTCCAACTAACCTTCTTGGGGTTGGCCTTGGCTGTAAACTCTGTGAGGGGGCCTACAATACTCCTGTACCCCTTGATGAATCTACGGTAGTACCCTGTGAGTCCTAGGAAGGCCCGCACCTCGGTCTGGGTCGTGGGGGTCTCCCAGGCAGTGATAGCGTCTATCTTGGGTTGGAGGGGGGCTACGAGGCCGCTTCCGACCTGGTGCCCGAGGTATACCACGGAGCTTTGTCCTATTTGGCACTTGCTAGCTTTAATGGTGGGCCCGGCTCGACGCAGGGCGTCCAACACCTCCCAGAGGTGGTGCAGGTGCTCGGGCCAGTGAGCACTGAACACCGCAATGTCGTCGAGATATGCTGCGCTGAAACTTTCTAACCCGGCTAGGACCTGATTGACCAGTCGCTGGAAGGTGGTGGGGGCGTTTTTCATGCCGAAGGGCATCACTCTGAAGTGGAAATGGCCATCCGGAGTGGAGAAAGCAGACCTTTCTTGGGCCCTCTCCGTGAGGCCGATCTGCTAGTAGCCACTGGTGAAATTGAAGGTACTGAGGTACTGAGCCGATCCTAGGCGGTCAATGAGTTCGTCGGCTCGGGGATGGGGTGTGCGTCGGTTCGGGTGACTGTATTAAGTCCGCGGTAGTCCACGCAGAACCTCAGTTCAGGAACGGTGCCGGGGGCGGCTGCCTTCGGAACCAGGACCACGGGGCTAGCCCATGGGCTGTCGGAGGCTTCCACCACTCCTAGGTCCACCATTTTGTCGACTTCGGCATTGATGCAGGCTCGAACTCGGTCAGGGACTCGGTAGGCTCTGTGTCGTACCGGAGGGCTGTACCCGGTGTCCACGTCATGGACGCACCAACTGGTGACGCCGGGGGTGAGGGAGAAGAGGTCTGAGAATTGTCCCAATAAGTGGCGACATTCTTCACGCTGCAAGGGGGTGAGGGAGGAGGAGAGACTCACTCCCTCTACGGAGCCATCTTGTTCCTTTGCACACAGGAGGTCTGGTAGAGGGTCCGTTTCCTCTTCCTCTCCGTCGTCGGTGGCAAGGAGTAACCCCAACTCAGAATGCACAAAATGGGGTTTGAGCCGGTTCACGTGTAAGACTTATAGGGCGTTCCTGGCTGATTTCGTATCAACGAGGTAGGTGACCTGGCTCTTGAGCTCTATCACCTTAAAGGGTCCAGTCCACTTGTCCTGCAAGGCACAAGGTTCCACTGGGGACATGACCCAAACCTGTTGGCCTGGTTGAAACTCGACCAGAGTGGCATTCTGGTCGTACCAGCGTTTCATCTCCTCTTTTTTTTTTTTTTTTTTTGTGTAAGACCTTTATTTGTCATAAAGCAGTTGACACAGCATGAGCCTACAACCCTGGGGCCGGCTCGCTACGTTAATATCAGTAACCAACATTGACAATGATTGTTGCGCATTAACACCTCTGCATTACAATGCAGTGCTTCGTCGCGTGTCTTATGTATGGCCACTAGCTGGTAAAGGAAATTAGTCTCACATTTTCACTTTTCATAACAAAAACCGTATAACAACACTCCCCAACTTAGACCGTACAGTTGAACCTCACATGCTACTCTTCAGTTGTAATGATAACACAAGTCCCTCCAAAAGCCCGCCACCACCCTGCACATATACTTGCGGTGTCCCACCCATTCGTTCGATCAAACCAATGCAAGTGTCAGGTCTCCTCATCAGTCTGCAGGGAAGCAAGATACTCCTCCAAATAGCCCCAAATACTTTTTGGCCTGGATTTCGCAGGTAGCAGCTCCTCATACGTTTGTAGTTTGTCTCGGCATGTGGACATGTCATGTAACCATGTTTGCACCTTAGGCACCTTTCGACTGTGCCTGCATTGTGCCACCTGCCTCTTCGCCAGTAATAATGCTATGGCACAGAACTTGCGCTTCAATGCCCTGAACTGCGGCACTATTCCCAGCAGAAAGACCTTAGGCGTACACTGCACCTCCTCCTCCAAAATAACAGATAATGTAGTAGTGACCTCTACCCAGTAACTCTCTATCTTAGCGCAGTCCCATGCCAGATGTGCAAAGTTCGCCCCCTCCCTGTTGCACCTCTTGCATCTATCTTCCTCCTGTAACCCAAATCGAAGCAGTTTCGACGGTGTGTAATAAATTTGGTGAAGGAATTTAAAATGAATAATCCTTAAATTGCCGCTGGGTGTCAGTATCTGTGTCAGGGCACAAGCGCTAGCCCATTCTTCATCAGTTAACGGCGTGTCTAGTAGTGCATCCCACCTCCCCTTTGCCTTCGATGTGTGTCCAGCTATTTCTAGTTGTGCAGTCGAGTAAAGTCTGGACACCAGGTGTGACAAATCGTTAGTTGTGATCAATAGTTGCAGTGGTGCAAGGGATGCAGGTTCCGAAGGGAACATTGGGTAGTGTTCCTTCAAGGCTCTAGTGAGTCTGAAATACGTAAAGCGAAACATGGGTGTTTGGTTCTGAACATATCCCAGCTTGTCAAGGCCCACGAATTCGCCCCCCTGAAAAACGTCCCCCATCCTGTCAATTCCAGCTCTGCGCAGGAGGGACATTCCGGCCCCCTCCCCAGTGACTGATAGCTCCTGATGATGGTGCAGCAACATGGCCGGTGCGTACAGTGGGGTTTTATGAGCCAGCTGCCCCAGCCTGTGCCAAGCCTTGACCGTAGTGTCCACTGTGTTAATATCCCTAGCATACAGCGGGGGGCGTGTATGTGAGATAATTGCCGTGAGGGGAACAGGGTGCGCATCACTCTCCTCCACAGCCACATGGGTGAGGTAAGGAACTGCATGGTACCAATACGCCGCGTATTGCGCCTGCGCACATAGGTAGTAGAGGAGGAAATCAGGCACACTGAAACCACCCTGCGCAAGCGGCAGTGTAAGAGTCCGCAGATCCACACGGGCCTGCTTGCCAGCCCAAATCAGGGTGCTTACCAGGGAGTGTATCCGCCGGAATATGGCCTGCGGAGGGGTGATCGGGATGTTGTTAAACAGGTATAGCAGTTTGGGCAGTATGTTCATTTTAACGACCGCTATCCTATCTGCTATTGAGAGGGGCAGATGTATCCAGCGCTGAATACTGTCTTCCAGTTTAGAGAGCACCACGCCGTAGTTTGCCCTCAGCACCTCCTCTGGATCTCTATGGTACATGACCCCCAGGTATCTGATCGGGTCTTGTTGCCATTCTAGTGGGAAATCTACCACAAAGGGAGAGGTGGTGTCAGTGAGGGGTATTATAAATGATTTGGTCCAATTTATAGCTAGACCCGAGTGGCCCCCAAATCGGATGTATTCCCGGAGTAGTGTGTTCAAGTGGGTCTCAGGGTCACGGACATACAGTAGCATGTCGTCCGCATATAAGGAAATATGAAGCGGCCTGGCTATGAAGTGTAGTGCCGAATCTTTGTAGTTCTGTCTTATCAGACAGGCCAGCGGCTCCAGTGCCAACGCGAATAAGAGCGGTGAGAGTGGGCAGCCCTGCCTCGTCCCCCGCTCAATTTCAAATAGATCCGAGACGTATCCATTAACTCTGACTCTGGCACGTGGTTTGGTGTAAAGCAGGGAGACCCACTGCACAAATCGCTTCGGAAACCCCATTCTATTCAGGACAGTGATCATATATCGCCATTCAATGGAGTCAAAAGCTTTGGCGGCGTCAAGCATGACCGCCACCGCTTTGACCGAGGGCTGGAGGTAGTGTGAGAGTGCAAACAGAGTCCTAGTGTTGTGTGTGGTCGATCTGGAAGGCACGAAGCCAGATTGGTCCGGCAGGACTAAACTTGTCATCAGGGGTGACAGCCTTTTTGCAATTAACTTGGCAAGTATTTTCGAGTCTACGTTGATCAGGGATAGTGGTCGGTATGAGTCGCATTCTTCCGGATCTTTAGATGGTTTGAGGAGAGTGATGATCATGGCTTCGCGCAGCGAGGGGGGAGCACTGCCTTCTCAAATGAGGTGCCATACATGTCTACTAAGTGTGGTGCGAGAATGTCCGCGTATTGTTTATAGAATTCCGAGGTGAACCCATCCGGGCCGGGTGCTTTGCCATTTTGCAGCGAACCTATTACCTCCGTTACCTCTTCCGCCGAGATAGGCCTAGCTAAGTATTCCCTGTGCGCATCTGACAGCCATCCAATTGCCACATCGTGTAGGTAGTCATACGTGTCAGCAGCTGGGGCCGTGGGTTGGGACTTGTACAGTGACTCAAAGGAATGAACAAAGCATTTTAGTATGTCTGCAGCATGGGTCTGTGGTACTCCCTCCTTGGACTTCACCCTGAGTATCGTAGTCGGACCTCGACCCGTACATATTTTACGAGCCAAAAATGCTCCCGGCCTACCCCCTTCTGCAAAGGCTCTAGCCACATGCGTACGGTTCAGGTACTTCATTTCGGATTCAAGAAAATCCGCATGCTCAGTGTGCACTTCCCGCAGTTTGGCTAGGTGGGAGATATCCTGGGTGGACTCATATAGGGATTCCAGGTCTCTCATCTGCCGCTCGCATCTGCGTATTTGGGCCCGAATATCTTTAAGAACCCCTGAAGTGGTGCCAATACAGACCCCCCTAATCGTGGCTTTGAATGCTTCCCATAGGATGCAGGGGTCGTCAGTTGACGGAGCATTAAGGTCAAAATAATCCTTTATCGCCTTTTTAATGGTGTCTGCATAGACCGTGTCAGTTAGGGCACGCGAGTTGAAGCGCCATTGAAAGGGAGGGGGCACATATCGAGGAATATCCAATTGTAATAGTACTGGATTGTGGTCCGAAAGTGTGCGGGGCAGCACCTGTAGGTGACGGACCCATAGTGCCAGGTCCTTTGTGCCAAGCCAGTAATCCAACCTGGACCAGCTGTTATGTGAAGCTGTTATGTGCGTAGCCCCAGATGCGTTAGCGTTTCTCAACCTCCAAAGATCCTCTAAACCCAGATCTTTCATCATGTGACCCACCAGTATGCGTGATTGCTTGTGTTGTTCTATGGAATTAGTTGATCGGTCTAAGCCGTCACGGAGAGTCATGTTCCAGTCACCCCCACATAATATGTGTGTGCTATTGTGTTTTTGTAAGTGTTCCCACACCTCCCGGAAGAAGTACGGGGCGTCCGTGTTCGGACCGTACACGTTCAACAACGTTACTCGCTGACCCCTCAAAGTACCCGATACCAGCACAAATCTACCAGATGGGTCCTGTGTTACAGTGTGTGTTGCAAACCCCACCCCACGCTTCACCAAAATGAGCACCCCTCTAGAGTAAGAAGAGTAGGAGGCCCTGTAAACCCCTTCCGCCCACCTTGACCCTAACTGAGCATGCGTGTGTGGTGCCAGGTGAGATTCCTGTAGGAATGCTATGTCCACATTCCACCTTGTCAGGCTAGCGAAGATCTGCCTTGTTTTACGTGGCTGCGAGAAGCCCCTAACGTTCCAAGTGAGAACGTTTAGACCGCTTCTACCCGAATCCCTCGACCCCATTAAATTTGAGTGGTACAATGCATGACAACGTGCTCCCTGTCAACTGTATAGGACTTGCCAGCTGCTTCCCAGCGGGAGTCCTAAGTGGCACCTCGGTGGTCCGAATCAACGGTGAACTAGCATGAAGAGATACGTCATACTCTGTCGGTCTACATATACATTCAAACAACCCACCACCCCTTATCCCACCCACTCCAGCAACCCCAACCTGCCGAAGCCATCCCCATTCAGTGCACCATTCCATAAAATTCACAACCATAACTATAGTGCCCAGAATCAAACTCATATCGGGTTATACCCACACAGAGGTCCGCCAGGGGCACACTCTCCACCCGGCGTAAGGGCGTGGGCGATACTAAAAACGCTGTGTGAGATGCAATTTAGGTGGTTCTCCGCCGCCCCCCCCCCCACCGCCCCCGATCACAATCAACAGTGCCGCAACATTAAGCATGTTCATAGCATTGCGATCTCAACGGTGTTTCATTATGACAACTGTAAAGAATACACCTTCCGCCCCCCACATGTGCTAGTTGCCACCCATAGTGCGTTGGAGAACGCAAAGGCAGGTCATGACTGAAGCTCGGGACAGCTAATGCGTAGTAAGCAAAACATATCATACAGGGAGCAGTGACTTACTGTATGCGAGTCGAGCCTCACAGTATATCCGCCAAATGGCACCTATGTAGCCTGACAATGTTGGGCAGTACAGCACACATGAGGGAACATGGGGCGTGTGGCACATACAATGCAAAGTCAGGAGTGTCCCCGCATTACCAAGCAGTAGTTTCTGTGCCCCAACACTCCCACTCCAATCAACCCTGCAGTCTTTGCTGTGCCAACACTACAGTCGTCCTCCCAAGAGATCGCTACCCAGTGTATCGGAAATCGCAATGATAGTCAGTGATTGAAGCGTGGCAACGCTAGTACATGGTGAGCAGAGCGTATCACTCAAGGTCCAGTGGCCCACTATGCGTGAACTGAGCTTCACAGTGTAACCGCCAAATGGCACCATTGTTGCTTGGCAGTGTTGGTCAGTACAGCACAAGCGAAGGGGCAAGGATCTCGGGGCATTTACAATCCAAAGTCAGTATTGTTCGCACATTATTGAACAGTAATCCCCGTGTCTCAATAGGCCCCCTCCATCCAGTCACGCAGTCTATGCTGTACCAACACCACAATCGTTCACTCAGGAGATCAGTGCCACGTGGGCTCACCAAATGCGGACAACAGTTGCCATGCTGGAACGCATGTATTCGGATAGAACAAGAAACTCACCATTGGCAGAGTAATGACCAACTCCATACCTTCAGTCCGAGTCACGATGCTGTTCATTTTGCGAGTTGTCCCTCATCTCGCGTTGCACCTTTTTAACAAATTCTTGCGCTGCTTTCGGCGTCGCCAGTACAACCGCTTTCTCTTTCCACACCACCCTGAGGCGCGCCGGATACATCATCGAATACGCAATGTTCAAATCACGTAATTTGGCCTTCACTGTGGTGTATTCTTTCCGGGCCTGTTGGACCGCAACCGTGTGGTCAGGATAAAACTCTAAGGAGTTTCCTTGATGCTGAATCTTCCCCTTTTCCCTCGCCAGACGAAGGATCGTGTCCCTGTCGCGGTAGTTGAGGATTCGCGCCACAATCGGTCTCGGCGTGGCGCCAGGAGGTGGTTTCGGGGCCAACGATCTATGTGCACGCTCCACGATGAATAGGGGCGATAAGGCCTCAGCACCGAACAGGTCTCTATATAGCGTTTCCACGTAGGTTTCCATCCGACCTGTGTTGGTGGTCTCCGGCAGGCCTGCGATCCGTACGTTGTTGCGTCTCGAGCGCGCCTCCAAATCCTCCTCCTTCGCTCTGATCACCTCCAGGAGTCGTTCCATATCTACGCACTTTGAGGTGGAGGCTCGTGCCTCATCTTCAACCGCGGAGATGCGCGTTTCGGCCTCATCCAGGCGCTCGCCATGCTGTTCCTGCCGTGCCGCCATGCCGTCCATTCTGCAAGTTAGGTTGTCCAGCTTGCCATTAATGTCCTGCAGATTCGACTGAATCGCCAGTAGGATCTTTTCTATGTTGTTGTTGGGCGCAGTCCCTGCCCCATCGCCATCCTCCACCACTCCGTCGGTCGACTTCTGCGCTTTTTTGGCCTCAAATGACAGTTTCTGTTGCTGCTTGTCCGGCTTACCCATGGTGGTTGTCGGGGAGACTGTCTTCCTGCCCTTGGGCCCTGACGCCCTCGTAGCTCTGGAGGCCGTTGCCGCGGTGATCCTCTCAAATGATACGTCCGCCGTTGGCCGCACCGTCACTGCGTTTCGTAGGGGGCCAAAGTTGAAATTCGCCTTATTGTGCGAGCACGTGGCCGTATGTTGGCCGCTCCGCCGCACCGCAATCCCAAGCAACTGGACCCGTCAGTGGCCACTCAGCAGTGCAGTACTGGCGATATGGTGTGGCAGCGCACCGCGTCGACAAGCCCCCAGGCCTCACCGTCCCCCGGTGCGGCGCCCGGTCGCAGCAGGCACTACACTCGCACACTGCGCACCACGTCCTAGGCAGCCAGCGTAGTTCGTGTGCCCTCCTTGCAGGTATAGGGGCCTTTGCGCGCCGACTGGAGAGGGGGCCAGATACACATGTGTTAGGCAGCAAGGCAGCGCTACTGCGCCCGGCCCCAACCCGGGCGCCAGTGAAGTTCTCTCGCAGGCCGCAGGGTCAGGACAGCAGAAGGCTCCCGAAGCAGGGCTATACTCCTTCAGTGTAGCAGTCAGCACAGACTGATTAGCGCAGACTGTCCGCCTCACTCAGAACATGCTGCCGTCCTCCAGCGCTAGGTAACCGTTAGACGCGCCTCCACTGTAGCCAGAGACCAGTCCTGCAGTCTACGCTGATTGCGTTTCAGCCAGTAAGCACCTCCGCAGTCACTCCGTAGGACCAGCAAGTTTGTGGGATATGCGTTGTGCTTTGGGGTCGGCTAAGCCCGCGTTTTCTCCGTAGCAGCCGCCATGTTGTCAGGCATTCGCCTCGATGTGATTATGGGGCCCCCTGCACGTTGTAGCGCGAAAGGAAAGAGGCAGTGGTATCGGAAGGTCCAGGGATTAAAATCCTACCTTCGAAACGCCGTTTTTAGCAGAGATGGACGAAGGAAGTCCGTCCACTCCATTGTCGCTGAGTAGTCGTCCTCTTGCGTCGGCCATTTTGTCAGGCACTCGGACGCTCCGTGGCCTCCACCACTGATTAAACCTGCAATCTGTGCCGGCCGGGAGGGCTTCTGCACCTCAGCTAATGCCGCATCATTTCCCCCAACTGCTGATGTGCCCGGGGTGCGGGCGGCCGAGGCGGTACCGGAGAAATCCACCAAAGAGGACGATCACCCGGCGGAGCTGCTGCTCAAGCAGCCATCCCGCTGTGCGCCCCCTAGCGCCTCCGTTTCATCTCCTCTTGGCTGGCCTCCAGGTTGGCCTCGGCCAGCTCGCGAAACTTCCGCGTCTGGTTCCGGAGGGCCAGGACGTAGGAGACACATCGGGGGTGTGCTCGGGGGGGCTGTCTCCCAGCCTTCCTTGACCAGGCTGAGGGGACCCTGGACGGGGTGCCCATAGAGCAGCTCGAAAGGGCTGAACCCCAAGGATTTCTGGGGAACCTCTCGGTATGCGAACAGGAGGCAGGGCAGGAGGACGTCCCACTTGCGTCGTAAGGGCTCCTCGAGACCCATGATCATCCCTTTCAGGGTGCGGTTGAACCGCTCAACAAGGCCGTTACCCTGGGGATGGTATGGGGTGGTGAACCTGTACGACACCCCACACTGTTGCCAAAGGGACTTCATGTACCGGGAGACAAAGTTTGTGCCTCGGTTGCTCACCACTTCCTGGGGGAATCCCACCCGGGAGAAGATCCCCATGAGGGCCTGGCCCACGACCGGGGCCGTCACGGTCCGGAGGGGGATGGCTTCGGGGTATCGGGTGGCGTGATCGACCAGAACCAAAATGAACCGGTGACCTAGGGAGGTCCGGGGGTCCAGAGGTCCGACGATGTCGATCCCTACCCTCTCGAAGGGGGTACTGATAACTGGAAAGGGCTGGAGGGGAGCCTTGCGCTTTCCTCCGCTTTTGCCGCTAGCCTGACACGTGGGGCAGGACTTACAGTGGCGTTCCACATCGGCCCGCATGCGGGGCCAGTAGAAATGGGTCACTAGCCGTTGGAATGTTTTATCTTGGCCCAGGTGTCCTGCCAGGGGCACATCGTGGGCCAGGTTGAGGAGGAGGCAGCGGAAACATAGGGGTACCACCAGCACGCGGGCTGACCCTAGTTCGGCGGTCTTCGGTTCACTGTAAAGTAGGCCGTTTTCCCAATAAAGGTAATGGGAGCCGGACTGGTCTCCAGCGGCCTGGGCTGCGGCCTGTTGCCGGAGCCACTCAAGGGCAGGGCTGGAGGTCTACTCTCGGCAGAACTCTTCTCGGGATGGTCCTCCTTCTTGGCGCCACTGGGCCAACTCGGGGACATCTGCTAGGGTGGGGACTGGCTCGACGGCGGGCCCGAGGGGACCTTCGTCGGATTCGCTTCCTTCGATGGAGGGCTGGTCGAGGACCGTGGGGTGCTCGCTTCCCTCGGGGACATCAGGGGCTGCGCTGGGGAACTCGGGCTCTTCGTTCCCGGGGTTGGGCATTCTGGCGGTCATGGCTCGGGTGCTCACACAGGCCCATTGGGGCAGACCATAACATTTCTAAATGGGTCCTTCTCTCTACCTCTTTCCACTGGGAACTCTCTAAGTCATTCCCCAGGAGGCAGTCTACAGGCATGTCCGTGCGGACCGCTACCCATAGATCGCCCGAAACTCCCTCCCACTCAAACGGGACCTGTGCTATCCTGCAGGTGCGGACGGAATTATCAGCTGCTATCACTCTGCAGGAGGTGTGGGGGATGATCATTGACTCAGGGACTAGCGTGTATCTAACAGACATGATGCTGGCTCCTGTGTCCCTAAGGGCTCCTACGCTGCACCTGTTAATCTTAACTGTCTGGCGATATTTTTCTGTGTTGTCGGGCAGGTAATCTCCTGGGATCATCTCGCTATTCCCCAGGGAGGCTAAGACCATGGCTGCGGGCTCCCACTCCCCCTGTTCCTCTATCTCTTCCTCTTCTATGGCCACTCTGGTGGAGGGGCCAGTGGGAGTGGATCTCAAGGTCATGGGACATCGGGGATCACCGGCATAGTGCCCGGGTTGCTGACACTTGTAGCATGTGGAGCTGGGGCGGAGCCCCGGCGGTCCTGCACTTGGGGCGGCTCTCATCGCGGGAGGAGAGCGTGGGGCCTGGTTTCTGGGGGGACTACGCTGGGGCCCTGACTGGGATCCTTGCTGTTTGCCTCGACCTCCCCCACCTCGCTAGCGGGAAGATCCTTGGTCGTTCCGTGGGGGGTCTCCCCCGGGCCCCTTCTGGACTCGGGTGGCCACCCAGCGATCGGCTTCAACAGCCAGTTTCCGTGGGTTGGCGAGCTTACTGTCCAGGAGGTGCTGTCTTAGTTCCACAAAGCAATTGGCGGACAGGTGCCCGTAAGCGACTAGGTCGACTTGTCCTTCGAAGGTGGTCACATTGCTGCCCTTGATCCACCCATCGAGGGCCCGGTGTAGTAGTTCACATAATCTAGCCAGGTGGTGCCAGGAATCTTCTTGCACTCCCTAAACCGCTGGCGATACATTTCCGGCGTTAGGCCGTTGTGGAATAGGAGAGCGTCTTTCATGTGGGGGTAGGCGTTCATGTGTGCGGTCGGTAGGTCCAGCAGGGTGTCTCTTCCCTCGCTGAGGAAGCGGCTCCACAGGCCGGCCCCCCAGTCCTTCTCGGGGACCCGGTGGGCGGACATGGCAACCTCGTAGGCCTTGAACCACTGCTGGATGTCGTCTCCTTTGTAAAACTCCTTCACGACGTCTTTGGGGATGTGCACCTTCGTTTCTTTGGGGACCACCTGCTCTCCAAGTCCCGGTGATCCGGTTGCTTCTGTTCTGGCTTTCAATTCGAGTTCTTTTAAGGCTGCGCTCGTGCTCGAGCTGAAGTTTCCGACCTTCATGCGCCCTCTGGAGCTTCTTCTCCTCTAGCTCTCCCTGGAGCCGCAACTGCTCAACCGCCAACTTCTTTTCTGCAAGTTTGAGTTCGCCCCCCAATTTGAGGCGCACCAGTTCGAGCTCATGGCTTCGGTCATGTTCTCGGTCGGCCCTCTCTTTCGAGGACCGATCTCTCCCGGTTGCCGGGCTCCGGGTCAGTTGCTGGATTCTCCCACCGGTCGGTGTACCGGGTTCGGTCTGTGGTCTCCCTCCCTCGTCGTCCTCGGTCGGGGGGAGGGGTGCTCCGGACACTACCCAAGCGGTTAGCGCTTTCTGGAAATCTTCCTTAGTACTTAGTCCGGTACTCGGGATACTCAGTTCTTTGCAGAACTGTTTTAGCTCTCTATGGGTGTAGTCTTCCAAGAGGTCTTTATCGAATGTCGTCTTCACACCAGATTCTGTGGACGTCATTATTGCTCTTTCTTTCTCGTGCGTTTGCTGCGTGTGGGTTCAGGTAGTGTATCAGTGGTACGATCTTTAGACGTAGGTTCGTATCGCGTCGCTGCCACCAATGTTGGAAGGCGGTGACCCCAGGGGTCAAGATGACTCTCCTAACCACCCGGGACCTCCTCTCCCACAAATACTGCCGAGTCTTATCGAGGGGGAGTCCCCGCCGGGGAGGACTGATCGTACACACTGTCGACACACCACACTTACGAACGGACACCACACCGTGAATCTTTATCAAGTATGAACTTTTATCAAGATAAAAAGGAGGATCAATACAGGGTGATCGAGGGATCGCAAGAGTCTCGTAGCAAGGGAACGGGGAAGCGGGACAGTCTTAGAGGGCCAGCTGGCACGCCACGCACCCTGCGCACAGTTCTCAATCCTCGAACTGGGGGGTACGGGGGCTGGCGATGGGACTTGCTGTCCTACTCACTTCGGTTTCAGATGGTCGTGAGGGTAGCGTCGATGGTCCAGCCGGACCGGAGACTTCTTCAAGCCGCGACGAGGTCAGCAGGGCTTAGGTCAGGAGTACTTTGTCGTACTCGTAGGCAGGTGGAGCCGCGACAGCGTCCGCAGGGCTCTAGATGGTAGCAAGTGCCTCTCGTTCTAAAGAGTGGGCCGCGACAAGGTTAGCAGGGCTCCGATGGTTTCAGGTCTTACTCTTCGAGAGTGAGCCGCGACAGCATCAGCAGGGCTCCGATGGTTCCGTTCCGTAGATTCAAGGATGAGCCGCGACGACGTCAGCAGGGCTCGGTGGGTCAGAGTCTGTTCTCCTCAAGGTCAGCCGCGATCAGATCAGCAGGGCTTTCTGGTCCAAGATACAACTGCCGACTAGATGGAAGGCAGGCTGTCTTATAGTTCAGGGGCACTTTGATGTCCGGACCCTCAGAGGCAGGAGGCCGGAGGTCCGAGGGCCAGGCGCCTGATTGTCTGGGAGGTGGTGTCTTTGATGCTTTTGGACCATGCGTCCAGGGAATCCCAGACGCCCATTAAGGCCTGGAGCCAGCTCACTAGGACGCCAAAAGGTGCGATCGAAACCAGCCCCCAGGGATGGTTCGGAGATGTGAGGACATCCAGTTACTCTGGAGGTGGCCGGAGGTGTGATGGACACCTTGGTTTCGGGTACTTGGGGAGTCGTTCACCCCCCTGGGCGAGTCGGACGCGCCAGACGCGCACACCTAGCTGCAGCCGGGAGCGGCCAGAGGCTGCCGAAAGGGAAGAAGGCGGCTGGCTGGCCGGGGTGGCCAAACATGGAGTCTGCCGGTCACGTGCATGGGTGCAGGCACGCGGTCTGGAGGTCGTCTCAGGTCCGATGTAGGAGTCTCGTGTATAGTTCTGGGTGGACGGGAATTAGTTAGGTCCGTCGTTCTGGTTTATGGGGGGTCAGCGAGGGCCACGCCACGAGGCCGGGTCCAACAACAAGCTCCTATAGGGAACAATGAAAATCCGATGGAAAAGTGTTAGGCCGCATCGTAACCCGGCAGTTGGAACCACTGATTGCCTGTCAGTCAGTCCCATGTCCGAGACGGTGTCAGTCGGAGGCTTCCCGACTGGCATTGTAATGAGCCCCTGAGTGTCCCACCTGAACTTGACGATTACAAGAGACCCTCTTGCACCACCCAGAGTTGATGAAACAGATTACTCATGCTATAAGAACTTACCTAGAATTGAACAACACTCCGGATATCTCTATTACCACACTGTAGGAGGCTTTGAAAACAGTCATTAGGGGTGAACTGATAGCTATTACAGCTGTAGACAACAAGATTAGCAAAGAGAAGAGAGATCATCTATCCCGCTAGGTAAAGGAATTGGAACGTATCCATCAGCGCACTGGTTAACGGACACCCGTTTTCAGGTAGCGGGTATAGATTTAGATAGAGCCGAATATGCCATACCATACCAATATTTCTTTATTTCGGTATTTCACCATAAAAGAACAGCCACAAGTATATACAAGCAGATAAAAATCTAAAAGGAATAAAATCAATTAATCAAAGATAATACATTGTTAAATTAAGAAAAGACAATAAAATCAGGCACAATGATATCCACCATCTTGCATCTTGAGGAAGTTTCTCCTGACCCACCACATGGAGCTTAAAAAACGTGAAACAGCAAAGACTATATAAGAATCTGTGTTGTATTTTAAGATTCTAAATGCTTCCCTGCAATGTCTAGTGCCCAGGTTTTTGCAAAGCTGAAGCAGCCATCTACGTCTTGCTGTTTGATAGCCAGGGCAAAAAAATAAGACATGGACTTCCAAATATGCAGCGCTCCGGTTACGACACTCCTGTTATGTAGGGGGGAGAAGTGCAGGTGCCTCCATGCTAATAAAAAGTCAGTCCAAAGACAGGCAACCAGGGTTCACTTCTGGTGAACCGCATTTAGAGACTTCTACGCACAACTCTATACCGGATGAACCTAGACCTGGAACATCACGCTACCTCCCTCCTGGAGGCAAATACGACACGACTTTCTCCAGAGCGAGCACCCTCTCTAGATTGCCCTATCGATCGAGAAGAGGTAATCTCTGCTATTTCCCACCAAAAAGCTTTGAAATCCCTGGGACCAGACGAGTTCCCGCCTACTTTTCTACGAAACCTTTTGGCATGTCCAGCTCCAATTCTAACCAGACTATTTAATTAATTTGCCGGGCAGGAATCTGTCCCCTCATCGATGTTGATGGCAGCAACAGTGGATATCCCTAAGCCTGGAAAGGTTAAACAACAATACAACGTAGATATAAAATTCTTTACCAGCATATTTGCCACCAGACTGGGCCCTTACGTGCTGCACATTATTGATACAGATCAAGCAGGGTTTATTACCCAACGACAATGCAGCAACAATACTAAACGCATCTTGCACCTTATTGAAAAAGCTAAAACGGTTGACTAGGGAGATCATGCTACTGATGATTGATGGCGAAAAGGCCTTTGATTGGGTACACTCTCAAAGTGACCATAGCTAATTTCGGATTCGGAGAGAGATTCAGAGCTTGGGTACTAAGCAGCTATAGCTACCCAACGGTCAAAGTAAATGTCCAAATTTCGGCACCTTTTTCCATTGGCAGATGCACACGTCAGGGGGACCCATTGTCACCCCTGTTGCTTGCTCTCTATATGGAACCCTTACCCAGCGGGTTCAAGAAAACCCTGAAATCACCGTTGTAACGCTGGTGGGAAACAGCATACCACCAGCTTATACGCCGGAGTCGACCCCGACATATGCACAGCCCTTGGTAAGGGCTGCTCGCATGTCACTTTTAATTACACTTAACCCAACACTAGCATTCCACATGCACTACACAGTGCACTCTTACACAACACATGGTATTAGCCCATAACCGCCGTGGGCATCCAGGGATCAGCTAGGTCATGTTATGTCTCCTCACTGATACCACATGTAATAGACGCAGACAGTCAGGACACAGCACACGCTGTGATCATGTGCTCCCCATACCGGACATCTGAACATGTTACCCACTGGCCCACATTGTTTCTATGCAAGGTAGAGAGCCACCTGCATTTGTTATCAGGTAGAAATAATTTATGGGTCCATGACTTCACAAAAGAGTTGGAAAATAGATTACTGCTCCATATGTCGTACCTTTTAGACCTGGATAAGTCAGGTTTTATCCTACAAAGACCTGCAGCCAATAATATTAGGCAGGTATTTCAGCTCATGAAAAAGCCAACTGTAGGGTGATTCCTAAACTAATCCTGTTATTAGATGTAGGAAAGGCATTTTACAGAGTCGACTGGGTCTTCATCTTCAAAACACTTGAGGTAATAGGACTGGGCCCGAGGATGCGCACATGGCTAGCCCCTAGCTACCAACAATCAGCAGCGTGAACACTTGTAAACAGGGAAAAGTCAGACAAAATCTTATTACACAGATGCACAAGCCAGGTATGCTCACCCTCCACCCTTTCCTTTTATGATTCAGTGGAACACCTTGCGGTAGCTATTCGCTGACAGGTCAAAATTAAGGGTAAACCCTTTGGTGAGGAGCAACACAAAATCCATTTATTTGCAGACAACATACTTCTTACACTAACTGACCCGTTCCGATCCATACCCACCGCCCTGAATATCATACAAACCTACAATAGCATGTCAGTCAACTATGATAAATCAGAGATACTTGGAACAGGATTAGCTTCAGTCCCAAACAGACCTTTATGACTCTGACCACCCTCTGGTGGCCACTGTCAAGAAAATAAGATATCTAGGCATAAATATAACTTCACACCATGGAAAGTCCTGGGTATTCAGTGCTATTAAAACTGGCCAAATTAGATGGGAAAACTTCTACATATCCTGGCTTCGCAGAGTGGCAGTGATCAGGCAAAATGTGCACCCTAGGATTCTTTGTTTTAGGCTCTCCATGTTAAACTTCCTAACTATGATGTATATAATTTGTAACAGCCTCATCAATATCAAGAAATATTACCAGGCGGCTTGACTTACAGCTCTATTCTAGTGTGCAATCCTGGAAACTGAGCATTTCTAGGGCCATTTGAATACAGCAGTGA
The DNA here is from genome assembly GCF_964263255.1 of Lissotriton vulgaris. NCBI lineage: Eukaryota > Metazoa > Chordata > Amphibia > Caudata > Salamandridae > Lissotriton > Lissotriton vulgaris. Next base: position 979,995,584 of record NC_141693.1, read on the forward strand.
TAGTTCAGGCCCAATGAGCAATCCCTGTGCTCCATAAATATGCAAGACCGTCAGTTTGCTACCACTCCGATATGCTCAGGCCCACCATGGATTTTGGAACTCCCTCACAAAGACCCAGCAATTGACCATGTTCCCATCCCCCTTTACGCTGTTGTTTGGCAATTTAGAGTTTTCGCCGGGTATGATGGAGAGTGACTTTGCTAAATGGTCAGATGCTGAGTGCATAATGTTACAAGGCATTTTCCAGTGTGAGGAGGTTAAGGAATTTACACAATGCAAACCTAACTATAAGCTAAGTGAGACATTGGGTCCTTTTCCCCTTAACCATACTTAAACAAACTAGCAGCCACCAGACTCCTAACCAACTGGGAGAAACTTTTCCCCATGTACAAGCGTCCAAGAGGACTCATCTTAAAGATCTATGCTATATTAACAGAGGTAGAGCCAAACAAAGAGTGTCTATGCATGAAAAAGTGGGCTCAAACCCTAGAACAACCTATAACAACTTTACAAGTGAGTGAGGGTTCTCTAGGAAAACCTATGTTTTCCTAAACTATCACGGTGGAGATTCACAGCTTATTTAAGCACTCTTACTCCGGCTGGGTTTTTTTTTATTTTTGAATACAAGGATGAGACAGAACAATTTTCATTTTTGGGGTGACTGTGAGCTGCATTTCTTTGTGCTCTGAATTATTGTACGAATGCAAAAAGAGAAATTGATGAAAGGAACACAGAACAATGTCAAACACTCACCGCTAGTCAGAGATCTGGCCCTGAATCTATAGTTTCTTTGCTCACAACACCATTCCAGTTTGGATCCGGCCATATGCAAATCAGTCTTCACCCTGCTCCCCATGGGAACAGTCCAGCCCGAACTGCCAGGCCAGGTTGTCCCTGGACTGGAAACAAGCATCCTAGGATTGGTTTCGGGGCATCACCCCATACCCGCCAGGATAGCTTGTATCCAGTGCCATAGCGAGCACGGGACCCATGTCTGGGCATACCAGTCCCACTTGAAGTGACAAATGCAAAAAGAACAATTAACAAACGGAATGCTCAACAATGTCCAACACTCACCCCCAGTCAGAGCTCTGGGCCAAAATTCATTGCTTTTTTGCTCGCCACGCCATTCCATTTTGTACCCAGCCATATAGAAATCAGTCTTTGCTCACCACACCATTCCATTTTGGATCCGGCCATATGCAAATCAGTCTTGACCCTGCTCCCCATAGGAACAGTCCAGTCGGAACTGCCAGGCCATTAATGAAAAAGGGGCAACCCAAAACGGTACGACCTGGGTATAGTTCAGTAAGAAAAAACAATGGTCCAAAACCTAATTCTTTTGGCGTGATTCAATCAGTGTATATTCATACAATAAGAAAATTCCTGGGCGTTCCAACAGGATCCGCTCCAAGTCAATTATTTCACATAGTCAGACAATTATATATATACGACTACAACAGCAATCAAGAGTACAATATTTAATTTATTGTCTCTACACAAATCGACGATGATATACAAAAGTATTTTTGCTTTTTTGAAAGAAGAAGGTTGCCCAAAAAGGCGTGCCCAAAGGAGTGATCAAAAAGAGTGTGCGGTGAATAGGGAAAGAAAAGAAATCAAAGTGATAGGTTAAAGGTATTCACATTTAAATCCTATAATCACGGTCTCACAATTTTCCGTGTCAGAACCTGGTCCACAACATAATGTTAAAATACCAAATGATGTCAATATAAACTCAAAATAGACAACCAAGTCAGATTTTTGTGCACATTTTTTGGCAAGTGTGGATCCTAGGTTAGAAAAATATTGTCGACGTTTCGACTCGACTTTAGTCAGCCGGTAAGTTAGACCTGGACCGTGCGAGTCTTCCTCAGGACAGTTGGTGGGGCAACCAAGGGTAAAAGGATGACCCCATAAAGAATAAAGGAGGGAATTACCCTGTTGTAGTGATATAAACTAAAACTAAATAAAAACTCCCTAGTGGGCAGTATGCTTACCCTATGGAGCAGTGCCGAAACCAGTGTGTCCTCGGATCACCCAAGTACGAACAAATCCTGCAATACACAATGATGCAAACTGAGGACTACTAATGCTATTGACCCCAATGTGCCAATTCGTCGCAATAGTCTGTCCATTAGATTACCTTGTTCGAGTGTGGGATTCAGTCATCCAAAAACATGTCGTCCAATCTCATGTTGCAGAAATAAATTCCAAATGAATGCACTGAGAAACCTCAATCCCTGTCCCCAATAGTCATGGAACTGTTTAAAAAACAGAGGGGAATTATTTAATATAATTTGCCGAAAAACCGTTTTGACATTTATTAATTCCACAACATGGGTTAAATTACCTTAAAAACATCACTTCAATCGAGAAGGCTCCTGTCACGCACCGATCAGGAAGCTGTATGACAAAAGGGAGGGGTGGTAGCTGATTACATAATAGGGTTTAAAATCGTCAAAAATGACTAATGTTTCACCACCTAATGTCAACACACATAGGGAACCGGGTTCCTTACCCTATTTGCGCGGTTCCAGTCTTCTATTGGTGATCTTTACTGTGGATTCACAAACACTTCCGCGTCAACCGGTGCCTTAGTCTCTCAGCGTTAGTCGGTCAGTCTCTCAGGGTTTGAATAGTGGAGATGGACGACAGACTACGCGTCCAAATAATGTGCATTAAGCAAGTAAAGTTCAGTTCTAAATTATGGGGACCGAATCCGGGTCCTCCTAATTTCTACTTTTGAGCACACCACCAAAAAACGGGGGTCACAAAATTATGTCCACGTTAATGATCACATCGCGTTCGGAGCTTACGCGCCATTTTGGATTGGGAGGCTCCGGACCAATAACAAATATGTAGTGGGTCCCGATATTTGACGGATCACAGTAGGTTAACCTGGTCAAGGTAAAAAAGCTGTATCATACAGTTGGTAACACTCCTATACCTTGTAGTTAAAAACATTAGCAGGTGTGATATAAGCAGGTAAAGTTCGGTTCTGAAATTATGGGGACGGAATCCGGGTCCTCCTAATTTCTACTTGTGAACACACCACCAAAAACGGGGGTCACAAAATTATGTCCACATTAGTGATCACATCGCGTTCGGAGCTTACGCGCCATTTTGAATTGGGAGGCTCCGGACCAGTAACAAATATGTAATGGGTCCCGATATTTGGTGGAGCACAATGAATCATTACAGAGAACAGTAGGTTAATCTGGTCAAGGCAAAATAGCTGTATCATACAGTTGGTAACATTCCTATACCATGTAGTTAAAACATTAGCACAGGTGTGATATACAATAAATCATTATTGATGCATCTGAGGATTAGTACAGGTATGATATACAATAAATCATTATTGATGCATCTGAGGATAGATCAACAATAAACAGGTGCGTACCAGTGTTCAAATGGGGTGGATAAAGACTGGTGCATTGATCTGTTTTAAAGCAGTAGCATGCAGTAATTATTCATACATCCTCCAAAGCATTATCACATGTATGTGGATTATAATAGACACTTTACATATTTCTTCATGGGGACTTAACTCGCCAAAGTGGAACCATGGTTGGTGATCCCATAACAATTGTGGATGGTTTAACTAAAGTCGCTATGTACACATGATTATCGTGGACAGTAATAAACACTTTGCATATTTGTTCATAGAGACTTAACACAACACAGTTGAGCCGTGGTTGATAATCCTATAACAAATGTGAGAATGATTTAACTAAAATCACTACATACACATGATTAACAACCAAAAGATTGTAATGGCAATTAAACCATATGTTTAAACCCCAAGAGTGATACTTGTCTGTTAATTTCCTCCGATTCATTTAGTCCCGTATTCACCGTGTCCAAGGCATATATCCATTTACATTCCCTTCTGTTAAGGGACAGTGTGCACAGTGTGTTTCTCTCATTACTTTTTCTATATAGGCTGGTGTATAGTAATCCTGCCTGGCTAGTAATCTGTAGATCCAAAAAGTTGATAGAGGAGGTGTCAAAGTCTATGGTAAATTTGATATCATTTGAACCTGATATCAAATTTACCATAGACTTTGTCTTTGTGTAGTGAGAGAAACACACTGTTGAGATACACGAGCCATCACCCCCGCAATCTCAGGGATAACTTGCCCTTTGGGCAATTCCTGAGACTGCGGAGGAATTGCTACAGGAGGGAGGACTATTTTGATGAGTCCGCCCTTTTGATAGCGAGACTATTTGAACGAGGTTATCCACTGAGGCTTTTGAAAAAGGCACGTGAACGTGCATGGCATAACCATTGCGAACATTTGTTGGAAGTGAAACCAAAAACTACTGAGAACAGATTGGTATGTGTGACAACATTTAACACTCGTAGCAATGCCATAAAAAAGTGCATAAATAGACACTGGCACTTAATCAGCAAAGAACTAGGGGGAATTGCACCCCCATTACATGCTTTCCGGAAGGGAAGGAATATCAGGGAACATGTGGTTAAATCTTTGTTAACTGTGAGGCAGCCAGGAAATCAAACCACCCTGTGGGGCCTGCCGGCTATAGTGGGCCATACAAAATGTGGCAATTGTAAAGCTTGCCCTTTGACAATTGAAGGGGCTACGTTTACCCACAATGACCAGACCTACAAACTGAAAGACCATAGCAACTGTAATACCTCAGGGGCAATATATGCCATTCGTTGTCCCTGTGGGTATCTGTACATAGGACAGACCATTCAGAAGGTAAAGTGCCGGGTACTACAGCATATGAGTCGCATACGTTGTGGTACCATTGGTGCTCCCCTGGTGGAGCATTTCACTAGGTTCGAACACTCTGAAAATAGCCTGAAATGGTGGGTTGTGGAAAAGGTTTTGGCAAACCCACGAGGCGGAGATTTCCATAATACCCTTAACAGAAGGGAATGTAAATGGATATATGCCTTGGACACAGTGAATACAGGACTAAATGAATCGGAGGAATTTAACAGACAAGTATCACTTTTGGGGGTTTAAACATCTGGTTTAATTACCATTACAATCTTTTGGTTGTTAATCATGTGTATGTAGTGATTTTAGTTAAATCATTCTCACATTTGGTATAGGATTATCAACCACGGCTCAACTGTGTTGTGTTAAGTCTCCATGAACAAATATGCAAAGTGTTTATTACTGTCCACGATAATCATGTGTACAAAGCGACTTTAGTTAAACCATCCACAATTGTTATGGGATCACCAACCATGGTTCCACTTTGGCGTGTTAAGTCCCCATGAAGAAATATGTAAAGTGTCTATTATAATCCACATACATTGTGATAATGCTTTGGAGGATGTATGAATAATTACTGCATGCTACTGCTTTAAAACAGATCAATGCACCAGTCTTTATCCACCCCATTTGAACACTGGTACGCACCTGTTTATTGTTGATCTATCCTCAGATGCATCAATAATGATTTATTGTATATCATACCTGTACTAATCCTCAGATGCATCAATAATGATTTATTGTATATCACACCTGTGCTAATGTTTTAACTACATGGTATAGGAATGTTACCAACTGTATGATACAGCTATTTTGCCTTGACCAGATTAACCTACTGTTCTCTGTAATGATTCATTGTGCTCCACCAAATATCGGGACCCATTACATATTTGTTACTGGTCCGGAGCCTCCCAATTCAAAATGGCGCGTAAGCTCCGAACGCGATGTGATCACTAATGTGGACATCATTTTGTGACCCCCGTTTTTGGTGGTGTGTTCACAAGTAGAATTTAGGAGGACCCGGATTCCGTCCCCATAATTTCAGAACCGAACTTTACCTGCTTATATCACACCTGTGCTAATATTTTTAACTACATGGTATAGGAATGTTACCAACTGTATGATACAGCTATTTTGCCTTGACCAGGTTAACCTACTGGGCTCCACCAAATATCGGGACCCACTACATATTTGTTATTGGTCCGGAGCCTCCCAATCCAAAATGGCACGTAAGCTCCGAACGCGATGTGATCATTAACGTGGACATAATTTTGTGACCCCCGTTTTTTGGTGGTGTGCTCAAAAGTAGAAATTAAGAGGACCCGGATTCCGCCCCATAATTTAGAACAGAACTTTACTTGCTTAATGCACATTATTTGGACGCGTAGTCTGTCGTCCATCTCCACTATTCAAACACTGAGAGACTGACCGACTAACGCTGAGAGACTAAGGCACCGATTGACGCGGAAGTGTTTGCGAATCCACAGTAAAGATCACCAATAGAAGACGGGAACCGCGTAAATAGGGTAAGGAACCCGGTTCCCTATGTGTGTTGACATTAGGTGGTGAAACATTAGTCATTTTTGACGATTTTAAACCCTATTATGTAATCAGCTACCACCGCTCCCTTTTGTCATACAGCTTCCTGATCGGTGCGTGACAGGGGCCTTCTCGATTGAAGTGATGTTTTTAAGGTAATTTAACCCATGTTTTGGAATTAATAAATGTCAAAACGGTTTTTCGGCAAATTATATTAAATAATTCCCCTCTGTTTTTTAAACAGTTCCATGACTATTGGGACAGGGATTGAGGTTTCTCAGTACATTCATTTGGAATTTATTTCTGCAACATGAGATTGGACGACATGTTTTTGGATGACTGAATCCCACACTCGAACAAGGTAATCTAATGGACAGACTATTGCGACGAATTGGCACATTGGGGTCAATAGCATTAGTAGTCCTTAGTTTGCATCATTGTGTATTGCAGGATTTGTTCCTACTTGGGTGATCCGAGGACACACTGGTTTCGGCCCTGCCCCATAGGGTAAGCATACTGCCCACTAGGGAGTTTTTATTTAGTTTTAGTTTATATCACTACAACAGGGTAATTCCCTCCTTTATTCTTTATAGGGTCATCCTTTTACCCTTGGTTGCCCCACCAACTGTCCTGAGGAAGACTCGCACGGTCCGGGTCTAACTTACCGGCTGACCAAAGTCGAGTCGAAACGTCGACGATATTTTTCTAACCTAGGATCCACACTTGCCAAAAAATGTGCACAAAAATCTGACTTGGTTGTCTATTTTGAGTTTAGATTGACATCATTTGGTATTTTAACATTATGTTGTGGACCAGGTTCTGACACAGAAAATTGTGAGACGGTGATTACAGGATTTAAATGTGAATACCTTTAACCTATCACTTTGATTTCTTTTCTTTCCCTATTCACCGCACACTCTTTTTGATCACTCCTTTGTGCACGCCTTTTTGGGCAACCTTCTTCTTTCAAAAAAGCAAAAATACTTTTGTATATCATCATCGATTTGTGTAGAGACAATAAATTAAATATTGTACTCTTGATTGCTGTTGTAGTGGTATATATATAATTGTCTGACTATGTGAATGTGAAAGGGGAACGACACATACCTCAACGGAGAGACCCTCGAGCGAGGGTTTCTCGGGTTCTAATCCTCCTGCGTCTCTGACAACCAGGAGTCCTTCTTCTTTGTTTCCCCTGCAGGCACGCAACCAGCGGAACCAACCCAGACTCGTCCCGGAAACGGAACCTCCCGAGCGCCTTGACCCCGGCAGTCCCGAACCGGAAGCAGCCTACCGGGAAACCGGAAGTCCCACCTCCATCCCAGGGCCCGGAACTATAAAGGACGCCGAAGAAGAGAGGAGAGTGTTCCCGATAGCCGACTCGTGGCAGGAGACAGCGCGCAGAGAACCATCGAGAGAGAGAGAGAGGAGTGCGAGGATCGAAGGCGGAGAGTTGGAGGACGTCTGGACCGAGGAGTGGTGGAGTCCTCAGGAGGTGGCTGGAGAGCGGCCGTAACTCGCGGGAGAGTTACGGCGGGGCACGTGAGTACCGTGTTACCGTCTCCGTGTTCCCCCCTTTGTAGAAACCTGTAGATATTTGTATAGAGCTAGATCTCACTGTTAGAGCACCTCTGCACTGTATATAAACTAAATTAGAGACCCTTCACTAGTAAATCTTGTATAATATTCCCTACAACCCCCCCTTCACCAGCGCACCTCCCTTCTACCCTCTCCCTCCTCTTTTCCCCCCCCCTCTGCATCCCTATCCGCTCCCTTCCTCACGGTTCTCTCTTTTTCCCGCACGCCCCGGTGTTGGTAACGGTACCAGAGAAGTCTTTACCAAAGGACTAACCCCTGCTTCTCTATTTTCCCTCCGAGGTCATCCCAACGCCCGGAAGACGTGAAGACCTCTGGAAGATCCTCTGGACCACGTACCGCTGGGAGCCGGCCAAAGCTACACCCCGGAGCTCTTTATGTATATGCCCACGTACTTTTGTCAAAGAGAACAATAAAAGAGCTACCATAGCCCAATATATACGGCCTCCACGCCTGTTATTCCGGCCCGCAGCAACCCACAGTCCACACCTGGTGTCAGAAGTGGGATCCGGAAGCATGGAGGCCGCCGTGAAGCAACTCGCTGAAAGCCAGGAACTCCTAGGGAAGATGATGGAGCGGTTTCTTAAAACCGCTGAGGATGACCGAGGCCAGCTGCACGATGTCCTGAAAGACCAGGGCACCTCTCAAGATCGAGCCCTTGGGAAGCTCGTTGACGTCATGGGGCAATCGAGACCAGCAACTGCCCTACCCTCGGTGGTATTACAGAAGTACGTTCCAGGAGAGGATCCGGACTTCTTCTTTACGAACTTTGAGCGCTTGGCTGAGGCCGCTGCTTGGCCCGTTGACCGATGGAGCCACTACCTTGGGCCACTGCTGACGGGCGAACTCCAAGCGGCGTTCCAACAGGCCAATATTCAAGGACAGACCCCGTACCAGGACATAAAAACGTGCATCCTTGAGCGACTTGGGATTGACGACGAGACCTACAGGACAAGGCTGCGGCAGGTACGTGAAGGGCCGCAGGAAACCCCCAGGGCCTTGTCGTTCCGCATCCAAGACCTCACCAACCGCTGGCTGAAGCCTGCCACATCCACCAAAGACGAAATCCTTGCCAAAATTTACTTGGAACAATTTTTGGCCTCCCTGCACCCAGCTACGCAGAAGTGGGTCCGTCAGCACTCGAGACTCACTTTAGATACCGCCGTTGAAATCGCCAGTGCCTTTAGCCGGGCACAGGACTTTCAGAAGAAGGACGAACATCCTGCACGAACGGTCCATGGAAGCCATCCTCGACCCCCGAGGCTGTTAGTACCCCGAAAACCGGAGCCTATTCCTTTTGTTCCCTTCCCGGTGACCCCAAGACCAAACCTTCCTGGCCCTCAATGCTACCATTGTGGGGGTTATGGACATATTGCACGGTTCTGTCCTCAAAAGGAAGAACCGATGGAGGTCGGCCTTACTCGGAACTATGTGTGTCTCACCCAGGAGGCTAGTCCACCTCCCTTCCGTTGTCCGGTAAGGATCGACGGACATACAATGATGGCCTTAGCTGATTCAGGTTGTCGGCAAAGCGTGATACGACCGCAAGAAATGCCCAATCCTCTGGGGCCGATGACTGGCACCGTAGACATCCAATGTGTACACGGTGATACCCGGAGATATCCCACCACCCGGGTACAGGTACAACAGTACTCGGGAGAACGTAGTCCCCTTAATGTGGGCCTAGTACCCAACCTGCCGGAACAGGTAATCTTGGGCAGTGATTACCACGGACTTCCCCGACTGTTACACGACGCCACCAACTCCTTGGAGAAATGGTGGTCTGAGGCTCCTTTTTCCCAAAATCCTCCTCCTGTAGAGCCCGCAACCAAGGCTCCGAAGACAAAAGGGCAAAAGAAGAAAGAGAAAAGGACCTACGCCGCTGCCTATCCTGTGCAGGTGGAACCGCATCCCTGGGAAAATGACCGAGAGTTCCGTGCAGCACAACAAGAAGACCCAGTACTACAGGACGCCTGGGGACGAGCCCTTGATAATGAGGATCCCTTGCACGTATGTCCCTATTTCTTTAAACGAAACGGTCTATTGTATAGGAAAGGTGGACCCCAACAAGAATCCCAGCTGCTCGTTCCAGGTCCCTTTCGTGAGAAGGTACTGTTCTTAGCACATAGCCATTTGTTAGGAGGCCATTTCGGGGACGACAAAACCGGACAAACGATACTGGAGAAATTCTATTGGCCGGGCATACATAAACAAGTGAGTCAATACTGCAAGGAGTGTCCGGTATGTCAAAAGAACAGTCGATACCGGCCTCCAAGAGTCCCCCTTCAGCCGCTCCCCCTTATTGATGTCCCTTTCACCAGGGTGGGGATGGACCTGATAGGCCCCATGTTACCCTCGAAAAGTGGATGTCGGTATGCTCTCGTTCTCGTGGACTACGCCACTCGGTTCCCTGAGGCCATCCCGTTAAAACATCCCACCACTCAGAACATTGCAAGAGCCCTGGTAACCATCTTCACCCGAGTGGGTTTTCCCCGAGAGATATTAACAGACCAGGGTACCCCATTTGTTTCATCTCTCATGCGTCAGGTGTGTTCACAACTGGGCATAAAACAAATAAGAACTTCTGCCTATCACCCCCAGACCGACGGACTTGTAGAACGGTACAACGCGACTCTAAAGACCACTCTCAAGAAGTTGCTGGGACTAGAAAGCCGTCGCTGGGAGGAAATGCTTCCTTTGGCCCTCTTCGCTATCCGCTGCAAGGTCCAGAGCAGCACAGGGTACTCCCCCTATGAACTCCTCTACGGAAGACCCCCGAGAACCCTCCTAGATATGGCTCGGGAAGCCTGGGAAGCCGAGCCTGACCGTACCCGACCCCTGCCGGAATATGTTGCCAACCTTAAAACTCATCTGGGCCAGATTAGGGAAATAGTGAGGCAGAACCTATTGACCGCCCAGGCCACACAAAAACGGCAATATGACAGGGGAGCCAAACCCAGAACCTTTGTTCCCGGAGACCTAGTGCTACTTCTTATACCCTCGTCCGACCACAAACTACTTGGACAATGGCAGGGCCCTTATCCGGTGACGAAACAGGTAACCCCTGTTACATATGAGATTGAACTAGATCCTATCCGTAAACAGAGGCAAATCTACCACATAAATTTGCTCAAGAAATGGGAGGGGCCTCAACCCGTGCTCTCCAGCATGCTCAACCCAGGGGATCCGCTCTTCATAAACTGTGTTGACCCGGAACTACCACCAAACAAAAGACAAGACCTCAGGAAAATCCTATCACCCATACAAAAGGTGTTTTCCACTTCTCCGGGACACACCACTGTCATCGAACATGCGATCCATACAGAACCTGGAAAAGTCGTGAGACAACGTCCCTACCGCGTCCCAGAGGCCCGCCGCAAAGTCATCCAAGAGGAAGTACAAGAAATGATGAAAATGGGTATTATCGAGCCATCCGTTAGTTGTTGGAACTCGCCCATCGTGCTTGTTCCGAAACCCGATGGCTCCACACGATTTTGTATTGACTTCCGGGAAGTCAATAAAGTATCAAGTTTCGACACGTATCCACTACCCCGAGTAGATGAAATGATAGAACGCATTGGACGGGCTCGCTATATCAGTACGCTGGATCTCTGTAAAGGATACTGGCAGATCCCCATGAAGAGCGAAGATAAAAAGAAAACGGCGTTCTCTACGCCGGACGGACTATTCCAGTTTCGAGTTATGCCCTTCGGGCTTCACGGGGCCCCAGCAACCTTTCAACGGGCTATGAACATTGTCCTGCAACCACATGCCCAATACGCAGGAGCTTATCTTGACGATATAGTCATTTATAGCAATGACTGGCCTGAACACCTGTCCCATCTCGAACGAGTAATCACTTCCCTGGGTGAATATGGGTTCACCATTAACCCTGCTAAAACTACTCTGGCGGCCCAAACCGTGAAGTACCTGGGTTACCTCCTCGGGAAGGGGGTCATACGACCTCAAGATAACAAAATAAAAGCCATTCAGTCCATACCCTTCCCCCAAACCAAAAAGGACCTCCGGGCCTTCCTTGGGCTTTTAGGATACTATCGGAGGTTCATCCCAAACTTTTCTCAGACTGCAGTACCCCTGACCGATCTCCTGAAGAAAAACCCTGGAACAGAAACCCTACTACGACAACCCTCCCCTCAAATGTTGACAGCTTTTCAGAACCTGAAAAATGCACTGTTATCCGAGCCAGTTCTCATCAGTCCTGACTACACACAACCCTTCGTTCTCCAGACTGACGCCTCAGAACAGGGACTGGGAGCGGTCCTCTCCCAAAAAGACCAGTCCGGCATAGAGAGGCCTATCCTCTACCTCAGTAGGAAACTCTTTCCCCGTGAGATGAACTACGCGGTAGTCGAGAAAGAAGCCCTAGCTATTAAATGGGCCATTGAGAGCCTGCGTTATTACCTAGAAGGGCGAGAGTTCATTCTGTACACGGACCACGCACCCCTAGAGTGGATGGCACGCAACAGGGGACACAATGACAGGGTGCTACGCTGGTTCCTATCCCTACAGCCCTACAGATTCCAGACAAAGCATAGAAAAGGGGCCGAGCAGGGAAATGCAGACTACCTATCCAGATATCCCCCACCTTCCAACCCTACAAGAAGGATAGCTAGGGAAAGGGGATGTGGAAGGGGAACGACACATACCTCAACGGAGAGACCCTCGAGCGAGGGTTTCTCGGGTTCTAATCCTCCTGCGTCTCTGACAACCAGGAGTCCTTCTTCTTTGTTTCCCCTGCAGGCACGCAACCAGCGGAACCAACCCAGACTCGTCCCGGAAACGGAACCTCCCGAGCGCCTTGACCCCGGCAGTCCCGAACCGGAAGCAGCCTACCGGGAAACCGGAAGTCCCACCTCCATCCCAGGGCCCGGAACTATAAAGGACGCCGAAGAAGAGAGGAGAGTGTTCCCGATAGCCGACTCGTGGCAGGAGACAGCGCGCAGAGAACCATCGAGAGAGAGAGAGAGGAGTGCGAGGATCGAAGGCGGAGAGTTGGAGGACGTCTGGACCGAGGAGTGGTGGAGTCCTCAGGAGGTGGCTGGAGAGCGGCCGTAACTCGCGGGAGAGTTACGGCGGGGCACGTGAGTACCGTGTTACCGTCTCCGTGTTCCCCCCTTTGTAGAAACCTGTAGATATTTGTATAGAGCTAGATCTCACTGTTAGAGCACCTCTGCACTGTATATAAACTAAATTAGAGACCCTTCACTAGTAAATCTTGTATAATATTCCCTACAACCCCCCCTTCACCAGCGCACCTCCCTTCTACCCTCTCCCTCCTCTTTTCCCCCCCCCTCTGCATCCCTATCCGCTCCCTTCCTCACGGTTCTCTCTTTTTCCCGCACGCCCCGGTGTTGGTAACGGTACCAGAGAAGTCTTTACCAAAGGACTAACCCCTGCTTCTCTATTTTCCCTCCGAGGTCATCCCAACGCCCGGAAGACGTGAAGACCTCTGGAAGATCCTCTGGACCACGTACCGCTGGGAGCCGGCCAAAGCTACACCCCGGAGCTCTTTATGTATATGCCCACGTACTTTTGTCAAAGAGAACAATAAAAGAGCTACCATAGCCCAATATATACGGCCTCCACGCCTGTTATTCCGGCCCGCAGCAACCCACAGTCCACAGTGAAATAATTGACTTGGAGCGGATCCTGTTGGAACGCCCAGGAATTTTCTTATTGTATGAATATACACTGATTGAATCAGGCCAAAAGAATTAGGTTTTGGACCATTGTTTTTTCTTACTGAACTGCCAGGCCAGCTTCTTCTTGGACCAAAAACAAGCATCCTCGACTGGTTTTGGAGCATCACCCCATATCAGCCATAATAGCTTGAATCCAGTGGCATGGAGAGGACGGGACCAACATCTTGGGATACCCGTCCCACTTGGTGTGACAAATGCAAAAAGCACAACTGATGGACAGAATGCTGAACAATGTCAAACATTCACCCCCAATCAGAGATCTGGTCCTAAATCCATAGTTTTTCTGCACACCACGCCATTCCAGTTTGTACCCAGCCATACGAATATCAGTCTTGAACTTGCTTCCCATGGGAACAGTCCAGTATGAAATGCCAGGCTATATCCTCCCTGTACCGAAAACAAGCATCCCAGGACTAGCTTTGGGGTTTCATCCCTCATCAGCCAAGATAGTTGAATCCAGTGGTATGGTGAGGATGGGCCCACGTCTGGGAATGCCTGTCCCACTTGGGGTGACAAATGCAAAAAGAACAATTGATGGACGGAATGCTGCACAATGTCAATTACCCAACCCCCCACCGCTTCCCTTCCAGTCAGAGATCTGGGCCTAAAGCCATTGTTTTTTGCTCACCTACTGAGAACTCTAACTTCTTCGGGAAATCTTCAGAATGTCTTCTAAGTCTGATGCTAACTCTTGACTGAGGAGAACCATGTGCCTGTATTCGACCTGTACTCCAATGCAGTAGGCCTCAACTTGTGACTTTGTCTCGGGTTTGGGCGTCCAGATACCGGCCGTTGACGCTTTGTTCTTTAAGGTGGTATTTTTCACAAAAAATGTTCCAGGTTCCACTTATTGGATTTAATTTGTTTTGTCATATTTTAGTTTTATTAAAATGTACTCTATTTTTCTAAACTGGTGTGGAATTTTTCCTGTGTTGTGTTTTTACTTTATTATTGTTTGTGTGCTGCATAAATACTTTACACATTGTCTTTAAGTTAAGCTTGACTGCTTTTGTGCCAAGCTTCCAGAGGAATAAGCATAAGTTAATTTGGTGACTTTTTGTGGCTCACTCTAACAAGGAGAGTGTTTAATATGTGAGTGGGGCTTCTAACCCTCTCAACTAATAACCCAATTTCTTACACACCAGCCACGTTATCTTTGGAATGGCAAGGGAAGTATATATTCCCCCTTACTTGTACAAAGGGGACTAGTCACAATTCCCTGGTCACTTGTACATGGACGGGACAGTTAATATTTACCCCTCCATCTATGGGGAAGGCAGCTGTGAAACAAAATCGCCCCTACCCACAGTAGGAAAATGTGAGGAGGAATAAGGAGACATGTTCACTCCACCCCTGCAAAATGCGAGGGGCTTACGGCAAGTTCCCTCCTGCACCAGGAACACAGCAGTGCAAGAGGTGGGTGTCTCCAAAATGTTGCCTGGTAATCTACAAGCTGGATCCCAATTCAAACTTTTTTGCTCACTCATCATTAATAAAGGGCAAGGAGGAAGTTGCAAAATTTGCATTCCACCCTTGGGCAAGTTGGAAGTGGTGTGAGTATCAAAGATCCAACTAAAGATGGGGTTTAAAACAACATGGGCATATTTGAGCTACTGTCATATGGTTACTACTTTTCTATATATTGTGTTAAGTTAGCATGTGCTTATTAAATGTTTAAACGCCATATTTTCTTTCTGCTTCGGTTTGCACACGGCACCTAATTGTTATTGTAGCTTTCAACCTAGACGAAAGATGGGATTTATTTGAGAATAATATGTTATTGCCCTGGTATCAGTCGTGCTTGGTACACTTGGTACAACTGTCTGCACACTGAGAACTGCACACTCTCAGAATAACCTAACACAAGGTTGTTGAAGGCCTGATCCTCGCACCACGTTAGTCATAACACAAATAATGTCTGTACCAACATTTGGCTCTACGTGGGTTTAAGATACAGTTACAGGGAATGAATCAACACACTTGATGCTGAGCATGCTGAGAGCTGGTAGCTGTTGATGTGATCTCCTCCTACTGAGAATTAGAGGTATGGGTCCGCCCTGCTAAGAACCCAGATGAGACCTTCTTAGATATAATATAATATGCTAATTAGGGTGCGCGAAATATAGGTGATACAGAATTCTATAGATTTTGCATCATAAAATGCTATCACCTTTTGCTTACTATGGATTAGTGACTATGCTGCTGACTCTGATTTTTATAATATGTGTATTGATATTATACAAGATACTGCGTTTGAGAATGCTGCATTGAAAAATAAACATTTAAAACTTGCACGTGTTTTCTTTGCCTCCCAGTTTCGGTTTGGAATGATAATATAACGAAAGAGTGTTCATGTGTTCCACGATACCTGAGGTATTCTAAGTTCATGTTCTGGATTGTCTAAGTCATTGGGAAGTATTTACTACCGATGAGACACTGTAGCTAGCTTGGTAAGGGGATTTCTGAAACAAAGGTGAGTTCTGGGTCACCCTGACTCACCCAGGTTCTAGATCTCTGTGCACAGTTCTGTGAGAGAACGGAAACCCTGCGACATGGCGCCCATACGTTGATTGGCCTTATATCATGACACTCGAGTAGTATATCATTCAAACCTTAACGCCTACATTCCCGTTTCCGGAAAACGGCAGTGTCGGATAAACCTACCTATTTTTGAAATAGGTCTTTTTCAAGCTTGAATCTATCTAAAACGGTTTCTTTGAATTACTACCCAGTTGTGCTACAAAGTATTCTTTGTATTTTCACTTTCCTGTGCTGTCATGGCTCAAGCCGTGGACATCCCGCAGCATAGTCGCATTGCGGTGCGTGACCATTTGCGGATGTATGATGTTCCTCTGGAAGGCTTGGCTGTGGTTCTGGTGGTGAGTGCGGAACATGCTTACCCGTACGAACTGTTTTATTCGTGGGTGACATTTCCGGCAGTGGACGCTAATTCTGGTGTGTTCCACTCATACACTGTTTCGGATGTACCGGTTGCGTACGCTCCGTACAGGGCACTGGAAGTTCCTATTGATGCTTGGCAGCATGGAGTTTGGTTTGGTGGCGCCCTACCGCACGCTTTAACCGCTCCGAGGTTAGGTCCATTGTCCATTCCGGGCACTCCTTGGCCCGCTTTGGCTGGATTTACTCCTCAACCCCGACGTGCCACTTGTAACGTGGCTGATCTGAGGCGGCTTCATGAAGTCGCGGTGGAAGTGATTAGAGCGCTTGTTCATTACACTAGCCGTAATGTTCAGAACGCGGCCCCTAGGGGCGCACAGCTTCGTGCAGAACATGCTGGTCTGAAAATCAATACGGTCATGGTTAATTCCGTGATGGCTAAAAAGCCCCAGGACAAGGATGATTTTCCGTTCTGGCTTGCTGAGAAATTCGGCCAGCTGGAAGCTGTGTTTCCCAACACGAGTCCGGGTGATAAGCACCGGATTCTTACACTAAGTTTGCCGAAAGATTTGGCACCTGAACTTGTTGACTGTGAGACCTGGGGCAAGACTTTTGCAGCGGTCTATGCGAGGTGCTATGGCTCCCCGTCTGTGACCAATCTAGGTGGGGTCCTTAAACGTGTTCAAGACGAACACGGACCGGAGTCGGCTGTTGAATTGGGTATGCGCCTGTGTGGCTCCTTTGATGTGGTTTGCGATCTGATCCTTGCGAATGTCAAGGGGGATGCAGTGAACTTTCAAGTTGGCGTTGGTTCCCGAGGCCGAACGACCCCGACGGTTAGCAAGGATAATTGTAGCTGCGTACAAAATGGTTGGACGCAATGCAATGGGGGTTAAAGCTTTTCCTGATAAGGAGAAGAAGCAACCCCAGGGTCAGACTTCGGAAACTAGTGGTCAACAAAAGTCCAAAAAACAAAATTGGCCTAAAAAGCAGACTCAGGGTAAGCAACAACAACAACAAACACAGGTTTCTGCTCCTGCGTCTCCGTTGCCTGCGCAGTCGGATCGTGTTTATGAATTGCGCGACCGCGCGATGATTAAATCGCCTGAGAGGTTTCAGGCTTCTGACCAACGCTCTCCTCGTTCCTTTCAGGACTCATCGGCTCCGTCAACCGGTGGTGGAGGGGGCGGCAGGGGCCGGGGTGGCCAGCAAGGACGTGGTCAGCCCCGCCCGCGTGCCGGTGGAGATCAGCAGGAAGGCTCTACGCCCAAGAGACCACAGTTTGCCACGAAGAAAGTCGCTGCCCTGACCGCGCATCGTTATGCCCCAGATAGTGAGAACGCGGCTTCGGAATCTGACGTGGGCTCTGACCTTGCTGGACAGCGCAGCAGAGATTACCATAGTGAGAGAGGCCCTCCGTCCACTGTTGAAGGTGACAGCGACAGATTCTTATGTTGTGATTGAAACTGCTGATACGCATGTTGCTCCCCCTGAACGTCTTTTTGAAATTGTCCTGTTAATTGAAGGTGACATGCAGCGAACTGTAAAAGGGGTATTTTGGGAAAATCTCTTGTCTACGTATGACATTTTGCTTTCGGAGGCTGACTGGCCCCCACCTTTTGTTCTCGCAGCTCCGCGAGGGGAGGAGGTAATCCTACCCAGCTTCGCGCACACTGTGCCGAGAGTGGAAGCGCTGCATTTTGCAGAAGAGTGGGCTCTGGCGCTTGCGCCGGCTGTGTAACGCAATCAATGTGGCTGGGATAAATTGTCACCAAGCCACGAGATTCCTTTACGGTCTCAGCCACAGCCTCAACCTCAATATCCCATACGGCGTGAAGCAAAAGCTTCAGTCGCGGCTATCCTTGAACAATTGGAATATCAAGGTGTAATTAAAACGTGTGTGTCACCGATGAATAATCCCCTTTTTACTGTAAACAAGCTGGACGGCTCATATCGTTTGGTTTTGGATTATAGGCATTTGAACTCGCATTGCCGTAACTGCGCAGTACAGAATACTCATGGCTCTGCGTTAGTGAATAGTCTTGAGCGTAAACGGTTCAAAACCACGCTTGACATTTCCAATGGTTTTTATGCCCATAGATTAGACGGTCTAAGTTCCCAATGGACCAGTTTTACATGCGGCGGTGTGCAAAAAATGTTTAGGCGACTCCCAATGGGCTACAAGAACAGTCCTGGAGTATTTTCCGCACGCATTGTCTCTCTGCTGGAGAGCTTCGACCCAGTTGCTTGTTCGTATGTGGATGACATTTATCTCACAGACGACGATCTTTGGGAGCATCTGTGTCGGGTAAATAGCATAATTTGTAACTTTGCTGACATAGGTTACAAGTTTAACTTTGCAAAATCGCACATTGCAGAGTACACAGTGTTGTTTCTAGGTTACGAGCTTAACAACGAAGGGAAGGGTTTAGCACCCCACTTCCTGGAGAAATGCGCACAGTTGCGCTCTCCGACAACACTGAAAAAATTACAATCTCTACTGGGCTTTCTGAATTTCGGGAGGACATACATTCCGGAATATGCCCAGCGTATCAAGCCTTTGTATGCTCTGATACAACCATCTTTTTCCAAATCATGCTGGCTGCCTGAGCATTCGGCCATTCTGCAGTCTTTGCAGGCTGATTTGCTCGCTTCTGAATACTTACAGACTCGTGATAACCAAACCAACCTGGTGATAAGAATTATCCCTGGGGCGGTGGGTTTCACATCCCTCACTTTTAATGAAGGAGACACAGTACCTATTGCTTACAAGTCACACTTGTACACTTCGGCTGAATTGCGTTTTTCCACTGTGGAGAAAGTTTTAACGGCTGTGCAGATGGCAATTCTTAAGGAACGTGCCCTGTCACAAGGAAAGCGCATGTTGGTTGTTACCCCGTGTCCTGCCTTAGAGGCGGTTACGAAAGCCAGTGTAGCTAATTCCAAAGCTTTGCACCCTCGGTGGATTCAATGGGCTGCATCCTTGACGTCCCAGGATGTCACGTTTATTTTTGACGCCACTTTACGGTCGCAGGAGTATTTACAGTATGAATTTGTTCATCCTGCTCCATTAGCAATGCGGCCGTTGGAGGATTTCCATTGCATCATTTACACTGATGGTTCGGCGCAGGTTGCGCATGGCTCTAAACATGCCTACGTTTCCGCTTGCGCCAATGTGGTCGGTGCCATGGTGAACGATGAGTTCAAGTCCAGTGTTGTGAACACGCAGACGCTTGGGGACTGCACCGCACAATTGGCTGAGCTTCGTGCACTGATGCTTGCATTGGAGTACGCTGATCCTAGTGTGACGACTTTGATCGTAAGTGATTCTTACTACTGTGTCCAGTCTTACAATGAGAACTTGTTCTTTTGGATTCAAAATGAATTTCGTGACTCCAAAGGTAGCACAATAAAACATAAAATGATCTGGGTCCGAGTGGTGGAACTGAAAGAGAAGCTGCCACTCGTGTTTGTGATTCATACTCTCGGTCATCAGCGCGTGGGGGTCCACGCTGTTGGCAACTCGCTTGCTGATGAAGCAGCGAAGTCAGCGGTATCAAAATACTTAGTTGCAGCTGTCACGAGGTCCAAAAGCAAAATAGATGATGACATCTTGGCAGCAGTTGCTGCAACGGAGAAGGGAAGTAAATATCCTGCGGGGTTCCCTTCTAAATACACATACCACTTAAGTCCCGATAAGGTTCCTTATGTGAAAATCCCTGAAGTTGGCGAACGTCTAGTTCCCAACTCGGATCGCAGAGCTGCTTTGATTACAGCGGCGCATGAAGGTGTGGCGTCTGCGCATGCGGGCGTCTCAGCCACTGTAACTCAGCTACAACAGAGGTTCTGGTGGCGGGGACTGTATAAACAGACGCGCGATTATGTCCTTCAATGTGACATTTGCCAGCAAATTAAGCCTTCAACTGCTGCGCGTCCGCCTCAGACACAGTTGTACATCTCGAATAAACCACTTGGATGCGTTTATTTGGATCACTGCGGTCCATTTTCTTCTGATACTGCGTACAAGTACATCTTAGTAGCAGTTGATTCATGCACACGCTTTGTGTGGGTATGGCCACATCGAAGCGCTGATTCACGTACTGTCATTAAGGATTTGCGAGTCTTTGTGGGAATTTTTGCCTGTGGTACCTTCCAGTCGGATCAGGGTCCGGCTTTTGCCTCTAAGGCATATAAGGATGCTATGGTTTCGATGGGGGTCCAAGTCAAATTTTCGAGTCCCTACAGACCTGAGGGTAATAGTGTAGTTGAACGAATGAACCGCGACTTAAAGCAATCTTTGACAGCTCGAGTTATAGGCACTGGCAGAAACTGGTTAGCCCACCTCATAGGCGTGCAGCGTGCGCTTAATAATCTCCCTAGAAGGTCTCTGGGTGGGCGGACCCCATACGAAATGCTCTTTGGTATCAAGATGTATGTACCTGACCTCGATGGGCTAGACAGCAAGGCCCAGGCCACGTCCTTTGACGTAGATGAACATTGCAATGTTTTACAGAATCTACAAAAGACCAGAGACAGTCTTGCAAAGGAACATTTGCACTCCACATCGGATGATGCGCTGCAGATCCCGGTAGTTGGCTGGCTACCCCAAGTTGGAGAACTGGTTCGAGAGAAGATCGATAACAAGAAAGAGTTTGGTCCATCATATCGAGCACCGGTTCGAGTTCTTGGAGTGAAGGGCACAAGAACAGTCATTTTACCACCACTTCCAGGTCGTAAGGAAAACAGATTTATTTCTATTGACAATGTCAAGACACACAGGGTGGCCGATTCTTCATAGTATGACACCGGCTGTATCCTGTCCTTCCATGGTGAGGCACTCTGTGCTGGCTATTACATCTGGTGCAGAACAGGAGGTGTCCCTCGAGATGCCTGCCATATCCAGTCCTTTATTAAATACTATTCCTGATACTAACATTGATGAGCTAAACTACACTTATCCTGCTGATTTATCGATGCCTGATTTACAGACCCGTTTGGCAGGCCAGTCCAGATTCTCTTTTGACTCTGTTTCGGAAACTTCAAAGAAACCCACAAACATTGCAAGATATGCCACGTTGTTTAAAAAACATTTTTTAATTCCGCCTTGGACATACATTTGGTTGATCCTATTTTCATTCTATCTTTTTATGTCAATTGGTTTTGTGTTTTATTTTTTCCGCCTGATTGATGGTCACTACGTTAAAGAAAGAACAGGAATTCGGTACCTTAATGGAACATTGGCCCCTCTTTCCTCTTCACATTCGGCGCACAGACTGAAACGAAACTTAAATAAAGTTAACATTACTGCTTGGCCTGTCCTTGATGGGATTGTGTGGGATGCGGTTAGGTTTCAGATACATGGGCCTACTGAAGTGATTAATGTTCCAAATGTGCTTAGAGTAAACATGGGAGATGTAATTAAACAAAATATACGTTCTGATGATTGGGATATTCAGGCCGTAGAAGCATTATTCTCTGATTTAAAGTATTATGCTGCCTTCGATGCTGAGGATCTGTACACAGATTCTATTAATTATGGTGATTTGTTTTGTTTTCAACACTATGGTAATCATTTTTTACATAAGACAAATTCCAGGAGGGTTGCTGTAAATTATACACAATGGGAACATTGCCCTACTCCATTTGGGGGCAGTTCCAATACGTTTCTGAAAAAATACACCTATTTTACAGACTTTAATCAATCTAATCCCGAGTCATTTTATTTTAAAATGACACAAAAGTCCATGTCCAAAGTTAGACTTACCGATACAAAATTGCTGTATTCGAAGTCCTTTCTAGACAGGTTGGCTGTAGATGGCTACGAGTTTTGGAAAGGAACAATTGACCTTAAATCGGTTTGGGGTACCAAAGATTGGCCGGTACAAGGCACTGAGGCTTTGCACCGTGCATGTCTCATCCCGAATCACATGTTGTTTTTAAATTCATCCATTTTCCAAACAACATGCTTTGGATTGGCTACTTCTAAAAAATTGAATACACCGACCATCCCAGGTGTAGAGGAATATACAGGTTGGGGTAATTTTACTGATTTGTCCATTCAGGAGTTGCAAACTCTTTTACACAATTCGTCCTTTAACATTTCCAGTTTGGATTCCAAGGGTTGGCTGGTATGGCATAGGAGTGCTGATTCTTGCCAACGCCGTTTTCTGGGTTTGGCTAAGGGGTTCACAAAAGTCAGACTCGATCTCCGTTTTGAAGAAGACTATACTGTCACAACTTATTCTGTGGGGAAGCTGTGTCAGAATTGGTTACAACATTCCACTTTAGCTGCAGTTAAACTACATCTGTCTCTATTAAATGATAATGTGGATTTGAACGATTTTATAAAAGACCCAGCTAAAGGTAGATCTAAACGATGGCTGTATGCGATTTACAATGAAATTTGGAAAGTTACCCAGGTTGAGGCTGCTAAACGCCTGAGAGCAATTGATCAAGCAAATTTAGAGAAGGTGCTTGCAGTTGTTGATAACAGCATTAACACGCTTTCTTCCCGAATTTACACGTTAAACAATATTGTGTCTTCTGTTGTTGACATTGTACATGATGAAGTGTCCGTGTTATATCATGGTCAAAATCAATTGCGTTCTGTGATGCAGTTTGCGTGGACACTACAGACTCTTAAGTCTGGTCGAGTGCCATGGAATTTTATGAACGTCTCATCATTATTTGCCCCATTTAATCTAACTGAGAAACAGCGCATGCTATCAATGAGAGATGCAACGTTTTCTATGTTGCATATTGAAAAATTAGAATCCCTACCATTTCAGTGGCTGAGGTGACTGCTGCGACATGGCTTATCCATGGTGTTATAACATTACCTTTTGCTTTGTATAAATTTACAAATTGTATGAAATATATAGCCATTGGGCGATATGAACCATTAGGCAGCGCTTTCCTCCATGAGACATGGTCTTTACCATACACTTACAGATGCCTTAAGGAGGGAAATGAAGTGAATCTGAATGGTGAAGAATGTACACAGTCGCCTGACCGCTCGCTAATATGCAGACACATCCAGTTGCATGGTTCTTGTAATCAGGACAAACCTAATTTGGCCTGTGTTTTGAAAGGGACACCAGTTCCTGCAATAGTTCCCACGTTCACTTTATTGTCCAACGGTAGTTATTTGCTTTTGAATAACGAATTTTGTTGTGGGTTAGAGGCTGGTATCGCTTATGTGGTTACCGTGTCTGAAAGGGTGGTTTGCTGCAAGAATGTGTTGTTTCCACCCACGCATGGGAATTCAGAAGTTTTAATTTGGCCAAGAATACCAACCTTGAGAGCTGAGTTCAATGGTTTAGGCCGTATAAGAGCCCTATTGTCTCAAAAGCAGGTGGCCCTGAGCTCTGCCCGCGAAACTTATGTCCTTCACATAGCAAACACACGCACAGAAGTACAAGCACTTTTAAGTACTGATTTACCGTTTCATTTCTGCGAGCTGGTTCATCAAATCTTCAATGCCTCATCCACAACGAGCCTGGCTCAATTTTTTAAAATGGTTAGCAGTGGTCTCGTGACTACATTTGAAAAAGTATTTGGTATTATCCCTGCGTTCTTTCATTCTATATTCGCTAGCCTGTTTGGCGGATTTCCTGTTTTGCTGGCTTTGGCTGCAGGCGTTCTGGTGATATTTTATTTTATAAAACATGGATGCCCATCCTGCGCAAGGAAACGCTCAGCCCCTACTGATGCAGTTTCGCAACCGGATGCTTGATTATTATGGATCCTTGCCGCTTGCGACATTAAGCACGGCTTTTGGATTATCCTTCAGATTTTCCTATTTCACATGTGTCCAGCCTGTGTTTCATTGCCTGAGCTGTGATTTCGACTGGGCCATTGATTTGTGTCTCTGTTAACCGACTTCTCCTGACGTCAACTTTGATCAGCTGATATACCCCGTAGTGGCTCACGAGTTGGTCTGTTCTGGCGAAAGGGTTATGGCTGTGGCAGCGATGCATGGACTAATGGGTCAGTGGGACATATTCGCAGCGGCACATGACTTTCTGGCACAAAGCGTTCTCGAGAACCCACTGAGTTGTCCTCTGATGTTGCTAGAGGAATCGGTGTTGGAGGAGCACGTATGTTCTTTCCCATTGCCTAATTGGATGGCTGAACTGTTTTCGGATGATGGCAGTGATTTCATGTTGGAAGCTGTAGCTACCTATTTTGCATATTCATTCAACGATGAGTGACTCTGAAGACTTCCATCATTATGGCACGTGACTTTTTAGTAATTCTGAATGGTGCCTTTTTCAATACGAACATTCGATTTTTTCATATGTTCTAGGCCTATTAACTGAAAGTAGGCCTCAAGTTCGACTTTTTATATTTTGTGTGGCCACTATAGGCATTCATACATACCTTTTTGTGTTTTTAAATTTTACATACATTTACATACATTTAGCTTGGCTCAATATCATTGAACTCTGCTTTCATGTCTTGCCTCTCAAAGAGTATTGGCTTATATTTGTTCCTTTTTAACCGTCCTCGGATCATTGGGGGGGTGTCATATGGTTACTACGTTTCTATATATTGTGTTAAGTTAGCATGTGCTTATTAAATGTTTAAACGCCATATTTTCTTTCTGCTTCGGTTTGCACACGGCACCTAATTGTTATTGTAGCTTTCAACCTAGACGAAAGATGGGATTTATTTGAGAATAATATGTTATTGCCCTGGTATCAGTCGTGCTTGGTACACTTGGTACAACTGTCTGCACACTGAGAACTGCACACTCTCAGAATAACCTAACACAAGGTTGTTGAAGGACTGATCCTCGCACCACGTTAGTCATAACACAAATAATGTCTGTGCCAACATTTGGCTCTACGTGGGTTTAAGATACAGTTACAGGGAATGAATCAACACACTTGATGCTGAGCATGCTGAGAGCTGGTAGCTGTTGATGTGATCTCCTCCTACTGAGAATTAGAGGTATGGGTCCGCCCTGCTAAGAACCCAGATGAGACCTTCTTAGATATAATATAATATGCTAATTAGGGTGCGCGAAATATAGGTGATACAGAATTCTATAGATTTTGCATCATAAAATGCTATCACCTTTTGCTTACTATGGATTAGTGACTATGCTGCTGACTCTGATTTTTATAATATGTGTATTGATATTATACAAGATACTGCGTTTGAGAATGCTGCATTGAAAAATAAACATTTAAAACTTGCACGTGTTTTCTTTGCCTCCCAGTTTCGGTTTGGAATGATAATATAACGAAAGAGTGTTCATGTGTTCCACGATACCTGAGGTATTCTAAGTTCATGTTCTGGATTGTCTAAGTCATTGGGAAGTATTTACTACCGATGAGACACTGTAGCTAGCTTGGTAAGGGGATTTCTGAAACAAAGGTGAGTTCTGGGTCACCCTGACTCACCCAGGTTCTAGATCTCTGTGCACAGTTCTGTGAGAGAACGGAAACCCTGCGACACTACCACATGGTTTATATATTTTTCTATCCTTGAGAACTCACATTTTTGTTTAAATCTCCAAAACTCTGAACAAAAAAATCCCCAAAGAAAAGGCACTGAATGACATGGAAGATCACTGTGCCAATGAGTGCTGCAGCCCCCTGGTGACATTTAACTTACCGACCATGGGTACACGTTTGACACCATATACTAGTGGCTTATAGGTAAGGAAAATATGCCAATCAGCGGCATACCAATTTCACCATGTTGAAAGGAAGAGCACAGGCACTTTACTACTGGTTAGCAGGGTAAAAGTGCAGAGTTCTATAGCCAACGAAAATAGTAAATAAAAAAGGGCACTTTTTTTTTTACAAAATTGGGGCGACCCTGCAGACACAATTCCCAACAGCCTTGAACATTGTTCTTCTAGCTACCAGTAGTCCCTGGAGTGATTGCAATAGTGGAGTCAAATGTTCTCTTTGATGGAGGCAGTGAATGAGTTTCTTGGCAGCATTTTGGCTGCTAGTATTTTGCATATGAAGACACAGAGGGCACTAAAATATAGTATGTTGGCATGGTATGGGAAGATGCCCTGCAGTGTTTCATTGTGTACACGGTGCTCTTTGTGGCCTTGTTGATTTGTGGTAGGCAGGGCCGTTCTGAATCCATGGTTACTGCTAGATTTAGCCTTGAGCTCCTTCAGCTATATGGCAATAGATTTTTATTTTTGCTATTGTCCAGTGGTCATGATGTCTGTCATTGCGGTGTTGAACATCAGGTGGTTACTCATCTTCCATACATTTATTGTGCGCAGGCAGTCTTGAAATTTCGATTAGTAGAGATATTCTGTGCACTACATTGTTTAAATTATTTATGTATCATCTGCATAACTGCCCCAAGTGAGGATGAATGCTCTAGTCTGGTCCGGTAATGGGGTTATTTAGATGTTGAATAAATGAAGAGAGATGGTGGACCCCCCTGTTGAGTGTTTGAGGAATGTTTTCAGGTGTCGCGAGATGAAGGAGTCTTTGTAGTAGTTTGTGGTGCAGGACAGAGTCAAATGCAGAAGCAATAGGGCAGCCACTCTGTACTTGTCCACAGTGACTTTCAGTTCATTACAAACTGATATGATGTGCCTCTGTCTTGTGTGAATCTGGACTGTTGGTCTAACACCAAGTCATTTTCCTCTATAAACTTGGAAAGTTGATTAAAAACTGCTTTTTCAAGGAACAGGCCTTTCGATATTGGTTAATCATTTTCAGTATCAATTGTTTTTTTTTCATTTCAAGGAGTGGTCTAATGTAGGCGGGTTTCAACTTTGGTGGGAAAGAACATCGAGCCAAATGTGCAGAGACACTTTCCAATCACAGAATTAGCAATTCGCAAACTCATGCAGTATGTGACTTGAAAATGGGTTTACGAAGGCATAACACAAAGTTATTTGGAATTGGGTTTTATGGGGATCCCTTCTAAACAGCTATTGATTACGAAAAGTATCAGTATTTCCGGACCAAAAACTGGTTGCAAAATATTGAAAAGTTACTGACACCTGAGTTTGGGAGGTAACACATTTGCAAAAGGGAAATAGTCTCCTTTGCAATATGAAAAAGGTTTTATGGGTGTAGGAAAGGCAGTAGTCCAATGGCAACTCTGAAACAAACATTTTTTTTTTAAAAGTCCCTTTTAAATGCAACCCTGTTTCCTAAAATGAGTTGCATTAAGAGAAAAGTTTCCTTTATGTTAATGTGATTACAAACATGGTGGTCTGCTGACAGCAGCATGTCACGATCCCTGGGATGGCATTCAATAGTCATAGTCATACATTCTTATATAGCGCACAGTTCACCGCAAGGTCTCAAGGCGCTAGGATTGCTCATATTGAGGTAGGTAGGTATTAGGCAAGATTGCAACCCACTGCAATTTGGAATTTTATAAACCGACTGAATAGGCCAGTTCATACAAATATTTTCAATTTACAAACAGTCAGTGTAAAATTTGTGGCCACTTTTTGTAAATGGGAATTTTGCATAACAGGCCCGTAGTTCCAAGGACATGTTAAAAAAAACTTTATAGCTACCTTCCCTGTGCAGTTTGTGCAAATAATACCTTTACAGATTTTGGGGAGGATACAGACCACCCGGACCCCACTTCCCGTTCGCCAACACCATTGCAGACTACATCGCACCCCATGCCCTCTCGTCCACGGACTACGTACTGCTCGGAAACCTGAATTTCCACCTAGACAACCTCAGCGACACCAACTCCACTGCCCTCCAAGAGAACCTCGCCAACATTGAACTGAACCAACTCGTCTCCACCACCACCCACATGGTGGGACACACTCTTGACCCCATCTTCGGCGGATGAAACAACATTCGCTTTAGTCATACCACAGAACCTCTCCGGACGGACCTCTACTGCGTCTACTTCTCCTTCTCGAAACCCACTGCACACAAGCCTACGCCACGACTCCCACGTAGAAACTGGAGCACGATCACCGAAGAGCGCCTCACCTCCGCCCTCAGCCATACTCCTCCCCCTACCGCAACAGACGCCAACAAAGCAGCCAACGGCCTTCACCAATGGATCGCTGACTCTGCCAATGTGCTCCCCCCCTCTAGAACTCTGACAGATAACTCAACATGAAAGCCACCTGGTTCTCCGTGGACCTTGGAGAATCCAAACGCTTGTGCAGAAAACTGCAGAAAGCCTGGAGTAACAGCGAAACCCCGGAAGCATGCACCACCTACAGGGTCGCCACCACGGCACATCACCAACTCATTAGATCTACGAAGACAAACTTCATTCAGGACAGACTCTTCTCCAAATCCCACAACTCCAAGGAACTCTTCACCATCATATAAGAATTCACCAGACTTAACAGCGAAACCACTGACGTCACTCCCTCCCAGGACCTCTGCAACAAACTTAACTACTTCTTCTACTACAAGATCAGGACACTCTACAACAATTTCGACAACCAAGACCAAAGCACCGACCCAACACCATCCACCAGCTACACCACCAAGCCAAGCCTACCCTCCACACCTGGACCCCTGTCCCCACAGAAGACCCCACAAGACTATGAAGAGCATCTACTCCGGAGTACCCACGGACCCCTGCCCACCTCACATCTTCCACAGAGCCACCTTAATCGCATCAGAACTATGATAGACAATCAATTGCGCCCTTGAAACAGCAACGTTCTCCGACAACTGGAAACATGCCGAAGTTAAACTCCTCCTCGAGAAGCCCTCCGCAGACCCGACGGACCTCAAGAGCTACAGGCCCATCACTCGCCTCCCCTTCACCGCCAAAGTCATAGAGAAAATCGGCAACACCCAGCCAACGCACTCCATAGAAACAAATGAAATCCTCAACTCATCTCAATACGGATTCCGCAGCAACCATAGCAACAAGACCGCCCTCCTAGCCACCACTGACGACCTTCAAAAGGATCCCCCCGAATCCAGGAAGACCGCCACCCAAGCACTTATCCCCAGCAGGCTGGACTACGGAAAAGCTCTCTATGCCGGCATCAGCAAATCACTCCTTCGCAAACTCCAGACTGTCCAGAACGGCACTACCAGACTCGTCCTCAGCATCCCATGACACAACCACATCACCAAGCACCTCCGCAACCTCCAATGGCTCCCTGTTGAAAAGAGAGTTACCTTCAAACTGCTCAAACATGCCTACAAAGCTCTCCACAATACTAGACCCCAATCTCCTTCCAAGCCCCCAGGAGAAACCTCGACTCCGCCGACCTAGCCCTTTCCGAAATCCTCTGCATCCACAGAGTCAGAAGGGAGGGCAGACCCTCCTCTTACATTGCGGCCAGGACCTGGAACGAACTCACCCTTAGCAACAGACGAAGCCCTACACTGTAATTCTTCATAAAAGACCTCAAGACCTGGCTCTTCAGACGACCTCGGTGCTGCCAGACCCCGCACCTTGAGACCCTCATGGGTGAGTAGTGCGCTTCATACATCCTTGATTGATTAATGTGACTAAAGGTAATCTGGGTGGTCGGCTTGCGATGATAAAGTAAAGGAAAAACATTTCTGAGTAGTGCAAATATTAGGTGGTGTGAGATTGCTTTTGTCTCATTCTGTGGTGGTTAAACCATGTGTCTGGGGGTGTTCTATCTGTTTAATTGTTTAGATCAGTTTCATGGGCATTTTGTCACAAAAAGCTTGCAAATGTGGCATTTCTATGTTTGGTAAACCAAACACAAAAATACATTCCTCAAACCCGCCGTTATAGGGCAATGCACAGGAGGGGGGTGGGGGTCGGGGGGTAAGCTTTAGTATATTTCACCAATAGTTAGAAATGAAGAGGTTCACTATATCTGGCTGTTTTCTAGTTCAAAATATTTTATTGAATTGTATATAGATATAAAAGACCATACATAAAAGAGCACTGCAAAGGTACAAGTTAATGCACATCAAAAAAATAACTATGGAGATAAAAACTTTAAACAGTAAGATATTATTAAGTGAGAGTTAATAAAGTACAAATAAAACCAGTATTATCATCCTATAATGAAAATAAAAAGAAAGAAAAAAGAAAATAAACGTAACAATCAATATATATAAAGTTTATAGAGCCACTAAACCTAATCAATCTGACTATACAAATAACAATAAATCGCTATTAATAAGACTCAGTTAAAGATGTAAAGTTTTATAAGTATTGATTGGTTTCCAAAATAATTTATAGGGAGGAGCATTATGGATGACGCCCGATAAAGTTAAATTAGCTCCTATTCTGGTACAAAGTATCCAAGCACACCGATAATGATGAGGCATTTTTCCAATTATTAGTAATTGATTGTAAAACTGCAGAAATTAAAAAATCTAAAAGTTTGCAAATAATAAAAGCTAGGTTGGTACAAAGTGCTGTGGATTTACAAATTACAATGTGTATAACAAATTATCTGTAATATTCAATATTTTAGTAATAATCTCCCAAACCTCTTTCCAAAACGTATGACCCAAGTGGCACTCGTACAGCATATGTTTCAAAAAACCTGTATCCAAACAATTTCAACAGTTCAACGAATTCAAAGGTTTGGCATGAAATAATCTTAACGGGGTCCATGGACAATTGAAAAGTATAAAGGAATTAATTTGGTATAAAGAACTGATAACCAACCTGAAATACTACTCAACCAAGTTTTCCTACCTATATCTAAGGATAATGACAAATCTAATTCCTTATTCCAAAATGAAGAGAGAATGCAAATAATATTCCCTGTAGAATTATTAATTTTTTTATAAAACATGGTACGATGAAGCATTTGTTTGTATATACAATTATAAATCAGAGGTAGCGTGTAAAAGAAATTGATTTGGGAACGAATCAAGGATTGAGTTGCATAAAAGTTCATATTTATAAATATCTGACGACTGTAACAAACATTTTTGCTGTAATTCAGTAAAACTCAAAAAGGCATCTATATGATCAATATCTTTCAAATAAAAAATACCAGCTGAAATCCAGGAAAAACAAACTTTTGTGTGGCGAACCAATTTGAACAAAGGATCATGCCATGACAGATTTAATGTAGGTGACATAGGACATTGGAAAAGAGAGTCTAAATCTTGTAAGATTAATGTTGTAGATTTCAGTATTACTGATCTTTTTAACAAAGCTGTAGAATTGGACATGGTGTGCAATGCAGGTAAAGGGAAATGAGCTATCAGACTTTTTTCAATATGAAGCCACAAAGGTAAATTATTAATTTCTGCATGCTGAAACCACAAAGTACTTTTTTTAAAAAATATAACCCATTTATGATAAGTAAAGAAATCAATCAAACCTTCCCTCTAGCTAATTTTTTTAACTTAATCTAGGAGATGTTATCCCAAATATATTCAGACAAAAAATTGTCCAGATTTCTATAAAATTTAAGAGGACATTGAACCGGCATGATGGAAAGAAGATAAAAAAATTGGAGCAATAATCATTTTAATAGTATCAATCTTTCCCCAACAAGTTAAATGTAGGGTAGACCATTTTTGTAATTTATCCTTCATATTAGCAAGAATATAATCATAATGTATAGAAAGGGATTGCTTTATGGTATTAGAAAATAATATACCAAGATATTTAAGTTGCCTTTCTGCCAAATGATTTCTTTGTTTGTAGGCATATCAATTGTACAATGAACATTTAAAGGAAAAAAAATCTGTTTTATTAGTGTTTAATGTGTATCCTGAAATCTGAGAGTAAGTGCTGATTAGATTTAATAATGGAGGAATCAATGCTTCTGGATTACCAATATATAGGAGTAATTCATCATCATATGCTGACGTTTTAAGAGGAACTTTATGTTTAATAAGGCCTTCCATTTCTAATAGCAATTAGGAAAGGTTCAACAGCAAGAAGAAAAAGCAAAGAAGAAATGGAGATAAGGGGTAACCGTGCCTCGTGTCCCTAAAAAGGGAAAAACAAATAGAAATTTGACCATTATTGTAAAGTTTGGCAGACGGACCAGAATATAGAGCTGAATTCATGCGAACAAAGAGGTACCAAAATTAAATGCATATAATGTACTGAAAAGATGCTGTCAATGGACTTTATCAAAAGCCTTTTCCACATCTCATGCCAAGACACTGGCTAGATTAGATAGGAGTCGTTTCTGTCCTGTAACTGCAGTTCTGTAGTAGGGGTATCTCTGTTATAGTCATAATCTAGTGAATAGTCCCGCCCATGTGCGTGGACCCCAGAGCAATCAAAAATAATCTCTTAAATTGTAAAAAAATTGCAGAACTGCAAAGACACTTAAGAGAGAATTTAAAGACAGGTAATGCAGCCTATATCAACAGGCTACACTGTCCAGTACTTCAACTAGAAATTCCACCAAAAAAAACACACAAACAGCACAGCTTGTCCAGTTTCCTCCACAGAGAAAACTTGCCTCTACCAGCAAAAGCCTCTGGAATGATAGAGAGGAAGGTATGGACAGACAAGCCCCATAGGCTGCCATTATGTGGCTCAAATAGGATACTGTGCCTTTAAGAAAACTTTCCAGAACTCTCTCAGTATCCCAGAATGCACAGCAGGTCCCTTTTACTTTCAGTTCTTTTTGAAGGCGTAACACGCCAGACCTGTAGCATTCCTTACATGAATATCTTTTTCTACCGGGGAGGAGGGCGGGCGCTTATGACTATAACAGCGATACCCCTACTACAGAACTGGAGTTACAGGACAGAAACTACTCCTTCTGTAGTAGGGGATCTCTGTGTATAGTCATAATCTAGTGAATAGAATGGCAAGCCCATCCCCACACCAAAGCGGCGGTGGAGAAAAAGACATAACACCATTACTATGCGAACAGATTTCGCAGCGAAGCCTGCCCAACCTGAGCGTCTGTCCTGGCATCAGTGTCCAGACAGTAATGTTTAGCAAAGGTATGGACTGACTTCCAAGTGGCTGCCTTGCAGATTTCTGCAATTGGAACATTACGCAGCAAAGCAGTCGTGGCAGCTTTGTGCCTGGTGGAATGAGCCTTAGGTTTACCTCCTAAGGTCTTATTAGCCTTTTCGTAACATAATTGTATACAGGACACAATCCACCTTGAAATGGACAGTTTGGAGGTAGCAAGACCAGTCCTGACTGATCCATAATTGATAAACAATTGGTCTGACCTACGAATATCTTTGTTTTTTTCTAGATAAAATTTCAACACCCTCCTAACATCCAGGGAATGTAAAGACCTTTCCGCTGGAGATGAAGGATTCTGAAAAAACGTAGGCAAAGTTATGGTCTGGTTGACATGAAAATCAGAAATAACTTTGGGAAGAAATTTAGGGTGAGTACGCACAACAACCTTAGCAGCATGAAATACAGTATAAGGTTCTTGGCAACAAAATGCCTGAATTTCACTCACCCTGCGGGCCGATGTAATGGCCACGAGGAACGCCGCCTTCCAGGACAGGTGCTGCAACGAAGCCTTATGAATAGGTTCAAAAGACTCCTTCACCAATCTGGACAGCACCACATTCTATTCCCATGAAGGCGAAGGAAGCCGGACAGGAGGGAATACTTTCTTCAAGCCTTCCAAAAAATCTTTGATCACAGGGATCTGGAAGAAGGAAGTCTGCGAAGGGCATTTCCTGTAGGCAGTCAATGCAGCGACTTAATAGAATGGAAATTAAGGCCAGACTGTGCCAAATGTAGAAGATAAGGAAGGATGACATCCTCCTTACACGTCGTAGGGTCATAGTTCTTGGACTTGCACCAGATGCAGAATCTCTTCCACTTGTAAGCATAGGAAGTCCTAGTGGAAGGTCGCTTAGCCTCCTTCAGTATGTCCATACAATCTTCGGGTCGAATCAAATAGCCATAGTGCACTACCTCTGGAGCCATGCCGCCAAACTCAAAGACGAGAGGTTCGGGTGCACCATCTGCCCCCCGAACTTCGTGAGAAGGTCCGGCCTGCACGGCAGCCGTATGTGAGGAAGCAGAGACCGATGAAGCAGGTCCGTGAACCACCACTGTCTGGGCCATTCCGGGGCAATCAGTATCATCCGCGCCCTGGACCGGGACAGCTTGATGAGCACCGCCGGAATCAGGGAAATGGGTGGAAAAGCGTACAGAAAGCTGTTCGACCAGTCGATCCATAGGGCATTCCCCAATGTCCCCAGTTGGTAGTACCTGGAGGCGAAGTCTCAGCATTTGCTGTTTTCGGCAGAGGCGAACAGATCTACGTCTGGAGTCCCCCACCTTGCAAAGACTTCTCCTAGTACTTCGTCGTTTTTGACCCATTCGTGGTTTTCCTGAATCATTCTGCTCAGTGCGTCCGCCTGAACATTCTGCACACCTGGCAGATGGGTAGCCCTTATTGTCAGTCCTCTGGCCAGAAGCCAGTGCCAGATCGCCTGCGCCTCCTGCGACAGAGTGCGTGATCTCGAGCCCCCCTGCTTGTTGAGGTAATACATCGTGGTCATATTGTCCGTCTGTACAAGCAGAGAGTTGGTCTGAAAGGACGGATGAAAGACCTTCAGTGCCAAGTGAACAGCTCTGAGTTCCAGGAAATTGATGTGGTACGTGGACTCCGGCGGAGACCACATCCCTTGAATCTGTAAGTCTCCGGAATGCGCCCCCCATCCGTGGAGAGACGCATCCGCCACGATCGTCTGTGTGGGAATGTCCTTGTGGAAAGGAACCCCTTTGAGGAGATTCTACGCTGAACACCACCACTTCAGAGACTGAAGAGCATGCAGAGACAGTTGTATCGTGTCGTCCCAAGAACCAGTCCTCTGATCCCACTGATCCTCCAAGCACTCCTGCAGTGGTCTCATGTGCAACTGTGCGTGAGGAAGATACAAGAGGCCGTCAACCCTAGTAGAGAAGACACTGTCCTCACTGTTGTAGATGATGCGATCATAAGAGCCTGAGCCTTCCGAAGGAGTGATAACCATCGCTGACAGCGTATTGATGGAGGCTCCCAAGTACTGTATGCATTGGACCGGAGTCGGGACCGACTTGGACATGTTGATATGCATCCCCAACTTGTTCAATAGAACGCACGTCTACTGGAAGTTTGCTTGAGTTTCCGAGAAGGAGGCCTTGATCAACCAGTCGTCCAGGTACGGGTAGACAAACACCTTGTTCTTCCGCAGGTGTGCAGCTACCACTGCCATGCACTTCGAGAACGTCCTGGGCGCAGACTTCAGCCCAAATGGCAGTACTGTGTATTGATAATGATTGCTGCCGACTTGGAATCGTAGGAACTTCCTGTGTTTCTGTGCAATGGGCACATGGAAGTACGCATCTGTAGGTCTATAGCACAAAGCCAGTTTCCCTGCTGCAGCTGAGGGTAAATCTGCTGCAACGACAGCATGCAAAATCTCTCTCTGCGAATCCACTTGTTTGCTTGCCGCAAGTCCAGAATGGGTCTCAACTCGTTCTTGTCCTTCTTGCGGACCAGAAAGAACCGTGAGTGCAGACCTCTTGCCCTTTGAGGCAGAGGTACGTCTTCTATCGCCCTTTTCCTTAACAGGATGTCGGCATCTGCCTATAGCTCGCGCAGCTGAAACTGCGAGCTCACCGGCGGAATAGCTGGAGGCGGGCTGGTGAATCGAAGACTGTATCCATTGCAAACAATATTCAGCACCCACTTGTCCTGAGTAATTTTTCTCCACTCTGCCAGAAAAAATTGAACGCTTCCCCCCACCGGAGTGGGTAACGGATGTAGGGCAAGTAAACGCTCAGGGCCTAGACCCGGCTGGGCCTTTGGTCGCTGTTGCGGACTGTTGGCCTCCTCTGCCCCTCTGGCGTTTCTGGAAGGGCTTCCGGAACTGCTGCTGTTGTTGTTGCTGTTGTACGGAAGTCTGCCCTCGCCCTCTGCCTGAAGTTCCGAACCGTTTCTAGAACGGGTGGTAGTTCTTCTTCTTCTCAAGGTTCTCTAACCCGACAGCCGACAGGGTTTCGGCTTCTGCTTTCATACGGGCCATTTCATCGTCCGCATGTTTGCCGAACAGGGTTTCCCCCGAGAAAGGCAGGTTGGCCACCCGCTGTTGCGCCTCCAGTTTGAGTGAGGTGAGGCGAAGCCAAATGTGACGCCGTTGGTTGATGCTGTGGCAGTATCTGTGCGCCGCCAGAAGAGATACATCAGCAGCCGTGCTGATGATCTGGTTCGACACCATCATCCCTTCACTTAATATCTCCAGAAAGTCCTCTTTCTTGTCACGAGGGAGGAGCTCAGCGTACTGCTGGAGGGAGTCCCATAGGGCACGATCATATCGCCCCAACAGAGCCCCGGCACTTGCAGCCTTCATGGTGGTAGATGCCGTCCCACAGACCTTTCTGCCCCCCGGATTCAGCCAACGGCTGTCCTTATCAGGCGGCACCGTCGAAGACGAAGTGGTGGCATGCTGCTTCTTAGCCGCTGTCACAATCACGGAGTCAGGTGTTGGGTCCATTCGAAGAAAAGCTGGGTCAGATTCCGGAGCCTGAGATTTCTTGATGAGCCTGGAGGGAGCTGCCTTCGTCACCGCCAGAGTGAGAAACAACTCCTTGGCGGGCTCCTCCAATCCTGGTACCAACGGAAGCAGCGGCTGAGACAAATGCTTCTTGTGAAGCGTCTCGAAGATCACGGACGTCGTAGGTGTTGGCACCGTCACCGTGATCCCTAGCTTTGCCGCACCCCTCAACAGCACTTCCTGTAAGGAGACGATATCGTCAACGGGCGACACCCTCGTCCCTGGAGACTCCGACAGCGTCGGTGAATAAACCCTGGTGGAAGAGCCTGTGCGGGATCTGGATCTGCGCCTCCTGTGGCGAAGTCTAGATCGAGATGACGATCGCCCACAGCTCCGCGACCTCCCTCTCCGGCCGGAGCGGGATCGCGATCACTTCAGCCGATCCGTAGCCTCGCAGAGGAAGGCGATGTCGGCCTGGAAGGGACTCTTGGCGGAGGGGTGCCTTTAGGTGGCGTCGGATAACGTGGCAACGAGGCCGCCCTGGGTGGAGGCACCGGTGGAGGTACGGAGGGAAGAGGCAGCGGTGACTGGCGAGGAGCCGGCCCACGAGGCGGTGGTAGAGGTGGAGGCGGGGTGGGGTTCCACGGAGGCGGACCCTTCGGCAAAGGAGGAGAGGTAGGCGTCCTAGGTTTAGTAGGCGTATACACCACTGAGTACACCAAGCCCGGTGACTTTGTCTTCTTCCTTGGCGACGATGGCGAACCAATCGGCGACCTCCTAGCGTCAAGGCTCCTCCTGCGCTTTCTTAGCGTCAAGGAACGCCGCCTCGACGTCGAGGAACATCTTCTCGACGTCGACTGGAGGCGCCTCCTCGACGTCGACCGGTGGCGCCTCCTCGACGGCAAACGCCTCCTCGACGTCGAACGCCTCCTCGACGGCGAAAGCCTCCTCGGCGGCGAGGATCCCCTCTACGCCGATCTTCTCCTCTTCGCCGACGGCGAACGGCAGTGTCGCCTCGACGACGAGCGCCGATGCCGGGCTTTTTGCTGACGTCGATGACTCGACGGTGACGTCGATGATGTCGACGACGATGCTGTTGACGGTGGTCTGTTCAGCTCCCTCGACGCCAAACGTCAACGCCGCTTCTCCCCAGAGCCCCGGGGAGATGGGAAACAGACCGTTGTCATCGCCCTCGACACCACAGTCGACGCTGGCAGAGTATGGGGACGCTTGCTGGACTTCCTGCCCCTGGGGAGCCCCCCAGAGGCCTCAGCATGGGCAGATGAAGCATGCCCTGACCCACCTTGAGCCTTCTGACGTCTTTCCTCGAGGCCTTGGAGCCTGATCTTCATCCTCTCTCTCAGGGTCCTAACAGAGAGGGTTTTGCAGATTTCACACTCCTCTGGGATGTGAGAAGAGGGGAGGCAGACGATGCACACTCCATGTGGGTCGGATTTGGCCTTTTTCCTATCACACTCTGGGCAATTGTCAAATTAGCCAGGCATTTTGACAATATAGTGAAGAAAAAGGGCTTAGTACTTAACAACAAGCACTATCACACAAGAAAAAGTGAAAAAATCACCAAATAAACCCTTGAAAGGGGGAGCTCAATGCTCCAGGGTCCTGCTAGTAGGAGCCGGAAAAAAGAACTGAACGTAAAAGGGACCTGCTGTGCATTCTGGGATACTGAGAGAGTTCTGGAAAGTTTTCTTAAAGGCACAGTATCCTATTTGAGCCACATAATGGCAGCCTATGGGGCTTGTCTGTCCATACCTTCCTCTCTATCATTCCAGAGGTTTTTGCTGGTAGAGGAAATTTTTCTCTGTGGAGGAAACTGGACAAGCTGTGCTGTTTGTGTGTGTTTTTTTGGTGAAATTTCTAGTTGACGTACTGGACAGTGTAGCCTGTGGATATAGGCTGCATTATCTGTCTTTAAAACTCTCTTAAGTGTCTTTGCAGTTCTGCAATTTTTTGACAACTTAAGAGATTATTTTTGATTGCTCCGGGGTCCACGCACATGGGCGGGACTATTCACTAGATTATGACTATAACAGAGATCCCCTACTACAGAAGTGATGATCCAGCCTTAATAGCATGAAACAGTAATCGAACATTATTAACTGAATGCCTATTTTTCATAAAACAGATTGATCAATATGCACTATGTTAGGAAGCACAGAAGTCAACCTAGTTGCAAGAATCTTTGCGTAAAGTTTACAATCTTGATAGATTAAAGAGATGGGCCGATAATTAGTAACTAAGGAGGGGTTTTCATCAGGTTTCGGAAGGACTATAATCAAAGCTTCAGTAAAAGACATAGAAGTTGATCAAGTAGTAGTAAAGTAGTTAAATAGTTTGAGTAAATGAGAAGAAAGGTGAGGAGAAAGTTATTTATAAAATTCTGCAGGGATACCATCTGGACCTGGAGATTTAAGTAACTTAAGAGATTTAACCCCTTCCATGCTGGGCCGATTTTCCTCGTGTGCTAGGCTTTTAAAGAATCAATGGCTTTATGACGGCCCCCAGCCGTCATCAGCACACGAGCACCGTAATGCATGACGGATGGGGGCCGTCATCAGCATGGAAGGGGTTAATAGCTGAATGTATTTCATCTAAAGAAATTGGTAAATCTTATTTATTTCTAACTGATGGAGAAAGTTTAGGTAAACCACAATTATCCAAAAAGTTGTCAATATGTAACATATCAATAGGTGGAGGTTTACTGTATAAAGTTGAATAGTAATTAAGAAATTCATTAATTATTTCTTTATGAGTTAAAGCTATTTGACCATTAGGAGTTTGAATAGCATTCATTTGATTTTAATTTTTCTTAATATGGAGATAATTGGCCAAACATCTTCCAGATCTGTTAGCATTAAAACACAACTTAGCTTTGTGATTGGAAATCTGTATATCCACTCTTTTGCTTAGTATGGAGTTCAGTTCATAACAAAGTTTTTAAAATTGTAATTTATATTTGATATGAGTAAAAGTAATAAATAGACAAACGTATTTAGCTATTTGCTTATCTAATTCTTCATTTAAATGATTTATTATCATGTGCCATAATAGATATAGTCTCTCCTCTAACATATGTTTAAATACATCCCATCGAATGACAGCTGGCATAGAACCATCAGGATTAAATGAAAAATAGTCATGAATTGCTGACAAAATTCTTGGCTTTTTTTTTCATTAAGGACAACATTGGAATTCATACGCCATCTACCTTGAGAAGGTTGATAAGAGGTAGGACATAAAGTGCAAGACATAAGCACATGATTAGAAATAACAATATTCTGAATAATAGGATTAAAAACAGAATGTATTAAATTATGGGATATTAATAAATATTTCATTCAAGGATAGGAAATTATGAGCATTAGAAAAGAAAGTCAATTGTTTGTCTGTTAGATGATGCAAATGCCAAACATCTATCAATTTGGTGGTTGTAAAAAAATATGTCTGAGTGAAGTAAGCTTTTGGAGGACGATATTTGGTTTGGAAAATTCTATCCAACAAGGGGTCACATATAAGATTAAAGTCTCCTCCAATAATATGTGGTACTTTACCTAATTTTCAGTACTTTGGAAGTAAAAAGACACCAACAATTGGGGTCATCATTGGTGGGAACATACACAATAATTAGATACATAATAGCATTGTAAATTTAGATTTTTGCTATGAGAAAACGGTCTTTGGAATCAAAGCATTTGTACAAAGTGTGAAAATATAATTGTTTTGCAAAGAGGATAGCAACTACTTTTTTCCTAACGTGTGCAGGGGAAGAATAAGACTTCCAACCCATGTTTTTGCTCATATAAGATAAAACAGGGTCTCCTGCAGTAAACATATATCAGCCTTAAATCTAGCAAAATAATCTAAAATCTTAGTACGTTTAACTGGGTGTTGTAAACCTTTAACATTAAAAGAGACAATTTTAGTAACTTTAATATTAGACATCATCATAAAATAAGAAAGAGAAGAAATAACTAGATAGACTGAAAGAAGAAAAAGTAGCACTAACATTGTAAGAAAATAGAAAAAGGAAGACACAGACAAACACAAACAAAAACAACATAAAACATAAATAATACTTTGAATTGCACATACGCATGACTAGAATGACTAGCCTCTACATGCCCTTAAAAAGAACTCTAGTGAAGAGGCTTGTTATAAGAAACTTAAATCAAATATTCAAGTAACAGAGTCATTTTTTTTCCATGGAGAGCTGTAAATGTTGATGTATGAAGAGTCTAAGATTATTCAGATGCTCAAAGGACTTCGAAAAACCATCTTTCCAAACTCGCATTGTTGATGGGTTGAACAGTCGTACTTAAAACCAGATCTTCTCAGTCTTGGTCGAAAATCAGCAAACTCTTTGCGGATGTTATCAGTCTCCTTGGCAAAGTCTTAATGAATACAAATTTTATTCCCATTAACTATCAAGAATGTAACATCTCTTGCCACCTTCTGTATCAGCACTAAATGGTCGTAAAACTTTAAATATCATTTGACGTGGTTTTTTCTGGTTAGGACTGCAATGAGAAGAAATTCTGAGCTCCTTATCAATCTCGAATTGTTTGGGTAATTTTATATGTAAAAGACCAGGTATACTGCCTCGCAGGGCCACTCGACATAATATTCGGCGGGCGCAGGTGGCGGTGGATGCTATGGGGGCTAGAGATGAGCAAGCGGCACTCCTCCTAGCGGACATGGACCGAGCCTTTGACTCGGTGAGCTGGGCATATCTCTTCGCACTGTTGGCCCGCCTCAACCTGGGGCCGGTCTTCCTGTCGTACATTCGTCTCCTTTACACCAACGTTACGGCCTCGGTCCGCGTGGCCGGTGCTACCTCTGGGCGCTTCCATGTGGGTCGTGGTACTCGGCAGGGTTGCCCGCTGTCCCCGTACCTGTTTGCCCTTGCCATGGAACCTCTGGCGTCGCGGATACGAGCGGATGACCGGTTGCGCGGTTTCGTTTGGAATGAGGATCTGGTGGATAGGATTGCACTGTATGCGGATGACGTTCTCCTCTTCCTTACGGACCTACGGCGATCGGGCCCCCGAGTTCTGGAAATCATGCGGGAGTTTGGCGGGGTCTCGGGCCTTCACCTTAACCTGAACAAATCGACCCTGTGGGTGCTGGGCGGTGGTGTGGTTGCTGACCCCTGGGCTGCTGAGTTGCGAATGGCCTCGGATGGCCTAAAGTATCTGGGAGTTTTTCTATCGGAGTCGCGGGCCGTGGCCTGGGCGCGTGGAGTCTTGCCGGTGTGGGAGCGGGTTCAGGCTGATGTCAAGACCTGGGCTAGAATGCCGCTTACTATCTTTGGGAGATCGGCCATCTTCAAGATGGTGGCGCTTCCGCGGCTCCTGTACCAAATCCAGAACTTCCCATACCCCATTGGCCTGGAGTGGTTCCGTCAGGTTAACTCGGTGCTGGGCCGCTTCCTGTGGGGTGGTGGTGCGGCCAGAGTGGCGTTGAAGACGTGCTTTCTGTCCACATACAGTGGTGGCCTGGCCACCTCGGACCTCCTCTCTTACTACCAGGCTTCCCACCTGCTGGTCCTAAATGATTGGTGGTATGGTGATAGAAGAGACCCGGCTTATGCCCTGGAACGGTTGCTCATGGGCGACCACACGCTCCATACAATTCTTTACTCCGCTCGCTTACGTCGTGCATTGCCATCGGTCACCGGAGTGGTCTTTGCGGTGTGGCGACAGTCATTGCGCCGCATGGGATGGTGGGGCAGGTTGACGGCTGAGACGCCGCTTTGGCACAATGGTTTGCTCCCGGAGCTGGCGGCCCTAACCGGGTTTGAGGGTTGGGAGACCATTGGGATTACCCAGCTGGGCCAGGTTGTGTCGGGCACCACCCTCAAATCCTTCGAGGAGCTCCGTGCAGAGTTCCAAATGCCTCAGTCCCAGTTCTTCCGCTACCTCCAGCTGCGGCATGCCCTCGCCCCGAGCATCGCCGGTCTCGACTCCCTGCCGGAATTTAGTCCAGTAGAGGCCAAGGTCTTTATGGGGGACCTGGGGGACAGGAAGGTCTCTAGGATCTACCAGACACTTGTAATTCATTGCTCCTCCACCCTACACTCCCTTCGGAAGGCGTGGGAAGTGGATGTGGGCCCCCTTGATGACGACGATTGGAGGGAGGCACTGGAATCCCCACGTGGAACCGCCATTGCGATCCGGCTCCGGCTGATCCAATTCAAATATCTGCATCGTGCCTATTATACCCGTGAGCGGTTGTGGAAGGCTGGGTTGATTGTGTCCTCGGAATGCCTGCGCTGTGGAGTGGCGCCTGCCTCTCTGGTGCATACGGTGTGGTCGTGTGGCCGATTGACTGGGTTCTGGAGGGGCGTGTGGAGTTGTCTAGCTGAGGTCCTGGGCTGGGATCTTCCCCGTACTCACCGGCTGGGCCTCTTGCATGTCATGGAAGGGATTGGTGGTAATGTTTATAAGCGCCACTTGTTGCTATTGGGGTTGGTCGTGGCTAAGCGGGACCTGGCCCGAGCGTGGAAGTTGGTGAGGGCTCCCCCCTTGTCGGCGTGGAAGGCTGGGCTGGATTATTTCATGGGTCTGGAGGGACCGATATTTGAGGCGAGGGGTTGTCCGCGCAAACACTACAAAATTTGGAAGCGTTGGGCCGACTACCGTGGTCTGTCCTTGGACCCCCCGGCGGAGCAGGAGGAGGACATCTGATCGCAGTGACAATCTTGGTCCGCAGCCGTAACGCCCTGGTGGAATTACACCCACATATGACTCTTCCCTGTTGCTATATGTACACGTGTGGTGGGGGGGTTGGGGGGGGGGGGGGGTTCTTAGAATGGGGGGGAGGTAGCGTTGGGGGTTAGGGTAGGGTTTTGGGGAATTTCTATACTAAGCCTATTCTGAATCTGCTCTATTATTTGCTGCCTGTGTAATTGCTGAACTGATTTTGTTGTGGTGCTCTCGATGTGTGGAGATGCCACATTTGCGATGATCATTTGCTTAATAAAATTGGTTGTGAAAAAAAAAGACCAGGTATACGATTTTCCAAATACAACCTTCAGTCATTACCTTCCACATCTTCAGTAAATTAAATGTTCACAAGTTTTACTGTTGATTATGATTTTTAAGTCAAGAGTTTACTCATTTGTATCAATGCTGTAAGAGGTATGAGACTGTCAATTTTTGCTATATTATCTTGAATTTTTATTACATTGTCTAATACTTTCATAGAGAGGCTAGCTAATGTTTTGCGTATATTTTTATATCTGATGCAATATTATCTGTGTTAGAGCGAACAGTTTGTTTCTCCTTAAGTAATGTGGATAATGAAGGTTCATTAGCTTCTACTAATTTGGATTTAACAGCTAGAGAAGAGTTACTTTCTTTACTTTTGTTATTCATACCATGGATATTTTTGCCTTCCATATAAAAAAGAATTTATAGAAAGGCAAGGCGCAAGAATAAACAAATAATTATTCAGCCTGAAAAAGAATACTTTGATATTGAGCTGTGCAGAAGCTAAAACCAGCTAGCATAGGCCTCAGCAGCACCCTTTCCTCAAAGTGACTCCACCCTCCTGACAGAAAACTCAGCAGCAGTACCTGCAGGAAGACACCGGTGAAAGGCTGAAGAAGGAATGCTCCCTTAA
This sequence comes from Lissotriton vulgaris, assembly GCF_964263255.1. Lineage (NCBI taxonomy): Eukaryota > Metazoa > Chordata > Amphibia > Caudata > Salamandridae > Lissotriton > Lissotriton vulgaris. The sequence continues at coordinate 980,040,119 of NC_141693.1, forward strand.
TTTGACGATCAAAGGAACAGCAAACATAGCCCTCCAAAGCCACAGCAGTATGGAGCTCCCGCAAGCTGGAATACCCAATAAGACTAGCTCATTATAGTTCCAAAAACCGGCAATTAAGGGCATTTATCACCAAGACTCAGCAGGAGACGGCCATCTTGATTTGCGCAGTAGCGCAACTCCAATACCCGGATTTTTCAACAACACTGCAATTTCATTCATTTTTATAAGGTATTCTTTTCTTTTATGGGCTGATAATTAGTAACTAAGGAGGGGTTTTCATCAGGTTTCGGAAGGACTATAATCAAAGCTTCAGTAAAAGACATGGAAGTTGATCAAGTAGTAGTAAAGTAGTTAAATAGTTTGAGTAAATGAGAAGAAAGGTGAGGAGAAACTTATTTATAAAATTCTGCAGTGATACCATCTGGACCTGGAGATTTAAGTAACTTAAGAGATTTAATAGCTGAATGTATTTCATCTAAAGAAATTGGTAAATCTTATTTATTTCTAACTGATGGAGAACGTTTAGGTAAACCACAACTATCCAAAAAGTTGTCAATATGTAACATATCAATAGGTGGAGGTTTACTGTATAAAGTTGAATAGTAATTAAGAAATTCATTAATTATTTCTTTATGAGTTAAAGCTATTTGACCATTAGGAGTTTGAATAGCATTCATTTGATTTTAATTTTTCTTAATATGGAGATAATTGGCCAAACATCTTCCAGATCTGTTAGCATTAAAACACAACTTAGCTTTGTTATTGGAAATCTGTATATCCACTCTTTTGCTTAGTATGGAGTTCAGTTCATAACAAAGTTTTTAAAATTGTAATTTATATTTGATATGAGTAAAAGTAATAAATAGACAAACGTATTTAGCTATTTGCTTATCTAATTCTTCATTTAAATGATTTATTATCATGTGCCATAATAGATATAGTCTCTCCTCTAACATATGTTTAAATACATCCCATCGAATGACAGCTGGCATAGAACCATCAGGATTAAATGAAAAATAGTCATGAATTGCTGACAAAATTCTTGGCTTTTTTTTTCATTAAGGACAACATTGGAATTCATACGCCATCTACCTTGAGAAGGTTGATAAGAGGTAGGACATAAAGTGCAAGACATAAGCACATGATTAGAAATAACAATATTCTGAATAATAGGATTAAAAACAGAATGTATTAAATTATGGGATATTAATAAATATTTCATTCAAGGATAGGAAATTATGAGCATTAGAAAAGAAAGTCAATTGTTTGTCTGTTAGATGATGCAAATGCCAAACATCTATCAATTTGGTGGTTGTAAAAAAAGATGTCTGAGTGAAGTAAGCTTTTGGAGAACGATATTTGGTTTGGAAAATTCTATCCAACAAGGGGTCACATATAAGATTAAAGTCTCCTCCAATAATATGTGGTACTTTACCTAATTTTCAGTACTTTGGAAGTAAAAAGACACCAACAATTGGGGTCATCATTGGTGGGAACATACACAATAATTAGATACATAATAGTATTGTAAATTTAGATTTTTGCTATGAGAAAACGGTCTTTGGAATCAAAGCATTTGTACAAAGTGTGAACATATAATTGTTTTGCAAAGAGGATAGCAACTACTTTTTTCCTAACGTGTGCAGGGGAAGAATAAGACTTCCAACCCATGTTTTTGCGCATATAAGATAAAACAGGGTCTCCTGCAGTAAACATATATCAGCCTTAAATCTAGCAAAATAATCTAAAATCTTAGTACGTTTAACTGGGTGTTGTAAACCTTTAACATTAAAAGAGACAATTTTAGTAACTTTAATATTAGACATCATCATAAAATAAGAAAGAGAAGAAATAACTAGATAGACTGAAAGAAGAAAAAGTAGCACTAACATTGTAAGAAAATAGAAAAAGGAAGACACAGACAAACACAAACAAAAACAACATAAAACATAAATAATACTTTGAATTGCACATACGCATGACTAGAATGACTAGCCTCTACATGCCCTTAAAAAGAACTCTAGTGAAGAGGCTTGTTATAAGAAACTTAAATCAAATATTCAAGTAACAGAGTCATTTTTTTTCCATGGAGAGCTGTAAATGTTGATGTATGAAGAGTCTAAGATTATCCAGATGCTCAAAGGACTTCGAAAAACCATCTTTCCAAACTCGCATTGTTGATGGGTTGAACAGTCGTAATTAAAACCAGATCTTCTCAGTCTTGGTCGAAAATCAGCAAACTCTTTGCGGATGTTATCAGTCTCCTTGGCAAAGTCTTAATGAATACAAATTTTATTCCCATTAACTATCAAGAATGTAACATCTCTTGCCACCTTCTGTATCAGCACTAAATGGTCGTAAAACTTTAAATATCATTTGACGTGGTTTTTTCTGGTTAGGACTGCAATGAGAAGAAATTCTGAGCTCCTTATCAATCTCGAATTGTTTGGGTAATTTTATATGTAAAAGACCAGGTATACGATTTTCCAAATACAACCTTCAGTCATTACCTTCCACATCTTCCGTAAATTAAATGTTCACAAGTTTTACTGTTGATTATGATTTTTAAGTCAAGAGTTTACTCATTTGTATCAATGCTGTAAGAGGTATGAGACTGTCAATTTTTGCTATATTATCTTGAATTTTTATTACATTGTCTAATACTTTCATAGAGAGGCTAGCTAATGTTTTGCGTATATTTTTATATCTGATGCAATATTATCTGTGTTAGAGCGAACAGTTTGTTTCTCCTTAAGTAATGTGGATAATGAAGGTTCATTAGCTTCTACTAATTTGGATTTAACAGCTAGAGAAGAGTTACTTTCTTTACTTTTGTTATTCATACCATGGATATTTTTGCCTTCCATATAAAAAAAATTATAGAAAGGCAAGGCGCAAGAATAAACAAATAATTATTCAGCCTGAAAAAGAATACTTTGATATTGAGCTGTGCAGAAGCTAAAACCAGCTAGCATAGGCCTCAGCAGCACCCTTTCCTCAAAGTGACTCCACCCTCCTGACAGAAAACTCAGCAGTACCTGCAGGAAGACACCGGTGAAAGGCTGAAGAAGGAATGCTCCCTTAATTTGACGATCAAAGGAACAGCAAACATAGCCCTCCAAAGCCACAGCAGTATGGAGCTCCCGCAAGCTGGAATACCCAATAAGACTAGCTCATTATAGTTCCAAAAACCGGCAATTAAGGGCATTTATCACCAAGACTCAGCAGGAGACGGCCATCTTGATTTGCGCAGTAGCGCAACTCCAATACCCGGATTTTTCAACAACACTGCAATTTCATTCATTTTTATAAGGTATTCTTTTCTTTTATGGGCTGATAATTAGTAACTAAGGAGGGGTTTTCATCAGGTTTCGGAAGGACTATAATCAAAGCTTCAGTAAAAGACATGGAAGTTGATCAAGTAGTAGTAAAGTAGTTAAATAGTTTGAGTAAATGAGAAGAAAGGTGAGGAGAAACTTATTTATAAAATTCTGCAGTGATACCATCTGGACCTGGAGATTTAAGTAACTTAAGAGATTTAATAGCTGAATGTATTTCATCTAAAGAAATTGGTAAATCTTATTTATTTCTAACTGATGGAGAACGTTTAGGTAAACCACAACTATCCAAAAAGTTGTCAATATGTAACATATCAATAGGTGGAGGTTTACTGTATAAAGTTGAATAGTAATTAAGAAATTCATTAATTATTTCTTTATGAGTTAAAGCTATTTGACCATTAGGAGTTTGAATAGCATTCATTTGATTTTAATTTTTGTTAATATGGAGATAATTGGCCAAACATCTTCCAGATCTGTTAGCATTAAAACACAACTTAGCTTTGTTATTGGAAATCTGTATATCCACTCTTTTGCTTAGTATGGAGTTCAGTTCATAACAAAGTTTTTAAAATTGTAATTTATATTTGATATGAGTAAAAGTAATAAATAGACAAACGTATTTAGCTATTTGCTTATCTAATTCTTCATTTAAATGATTTATTATCATGTGCCATAATAGATATAGTCTCTCCTCTAACATATGTTTAAATACATCCCATCGAATGACAGCTGGCATAGAACCATCAGGATTAAATGAAAAATAGTCATGAATTGCTGACAAAATTCTTGGCTTTTTTTTTTCATTAAGGACAACATTGGAATTCATACGCCATCTACCTTGAGAAGGTTGATAAGAGGTAGGACATAAAGTGCAAGACATAAGCACATGATTAGAAATAACAATATTCTGAATAATAGGATTAAAAACAGAATGTATTAAATTATGGGATATTAATAAATATTTCATTGAAGGATAGGAAATTATGAGCATTAGAAAAGAAAGTCAATTGTTTGTCTGTTAGATGATGCAAATGCCAAACATCTATCAATTTGGTGGTTGTAAAAAAAGATGTCTGAGTGAAGTAAGCTTTTGGAGGACGATATTTGGTTTGGAAAATTCTATCCAACAAGGGGTCACATATAAGATTAAAGTCTCCTCCAATAATATGTGGTACTTTACCTAATTTTCAGTACTTTGGAAGTAAAAAGACACCAACAATTGGGGTCATCATTGGTGGGAACATACACAATAATTAGATACATAATAGTATTGTAAATTTAGATTTTTGCTATGAGAAAACGGTCTTTGGAATCAAAGCATTTGTACAAAGTGTGAACATATAATTGTTTTGCAAAGAGGATAGCAACTACTTTTTTCCTAACGTGTGCAGGGGAAGAATAAGACTTCCAACCCATGTTTTTGCTCATATAAGATAAAACAGGGTCTCCTGCAGTAATCATATATCAGCCTTAAATCTAGCAAAATAATCTAAAATCTTAGTACGTTTAACTGGGTGTTGTAAACCTTTAACATTAAAAGAGACAATTTTAGTAACTTTAATATTAGACATCATCATAAAATAAGAAAGAGAAGAAATAACTAGATAGACTGAAAGAAGAAAAAGTAGCACTAACATTGTAAGAAAATAGAAAAAGGAAGACACAGACAAACACAAACAAAAACAACATAAAACATAAATAATACTTTGAATCGCACATACGCATGACTAGAATGACTAGCCTCTACATGCCCTTAAAAAGAACTCTAGGGAAGAGGCTTGTTATAAGAAACTTAAATCAAATATTCAAGTAACAGTCATTTTTTTCCATGGAGAGCTGTAAATGTTGATGTATGAAGAGTCTAAGATTATCCAGATGCTCAAAGGACTTCGAAAAACCATCTTTCCAAACTAGCATTGTTGATGGGTTGAACAGTCGTACTTAAAACCAGATCTTCTCAGTCTTGGTCGAAAATCAGCAAACTCTTTGCGGATGTTATCAGTCTCCTTGGCAAAGTCTTAATGAATACAAATTTTATTCCCATTAACTATCAAGAATGTAACATCTCTTGCCACCTTCTGTATCAGCACTAAATGGTCGTAAAACTTTAAATATCATTTGACGTGGTTTTTTCTGGTTAGGACTGCAATGAGAAGAAATTCTGAGCTCCTTATCAATCTCGAATTGTTTGGGTAATTTTATATGTAAAAGACCAGGTATACGATTTTCCAAATACAACCTTCAGTCATTACCTTCCACATCTTCCGTAAATTAAATGTTCACAAGTTTTACTGTTGATTATGATTTTTAAGTCAAGAGTTTACTCATTTGTATCAATGCTGTAAGAGGAATGAGACTGTCAATTTTTGCTATATTATCTTGAATTTTTATTACATTGTCTAATACTTTCATAGAGAGGCTAGCTAATGTTTTGCGTATATTTTTATATCTGATGCAATATTATCTGTGTTAGAGCGAACAGTTTGTTTCTCCTTAAGTAATGTGGATAATGAAGGTTCATTAGCTTCTACTAATTTGGATTTAACAGCTAGAGAAGAGTTACTTTCTTTACTTTTGTTATTCATACCATGGATATTTTTGCCTTCCATATAAAAAAAAATTATAGAAAGGCAAGGCGCAAGAATAAACAAATAATTATTCAGCCTGAAAAAGAATACTTTGATATTGAGCTGTGCAGAAGCTAAAACCAGCTAGCAAAGGCCTCAGCAGCACCCTTTCCTCAAAGTGACTCCACCCTCCTGACAGAAAACTCAGCAGTACCTGCAGGAAGACACCGGTGAAAGGCTGAAGAAGGAATGCTCCCTTAATTTGACGATCAAAGGAACAGCAAACATAGCCCTCCAAAGCCACAGCAGTATGGAGCTCCCGCAAGCTGGAATACCCAATAAGACTAGCTCATTATAGTTCCAAAAACCGGCAATTAAGGGCATTTATCACCAAGACTCAGCAGGAGACGGCCATCTTGATTTGCGCAGTAGCGCAACTCCAATACCCGGATTTTTCAACAACACTGCAATTTCATTCATTTTTATAAGGTATTCTTTTCTTTTATGGGCTGATAATTAGTAACTAAGGAGGGGTTTTCATCAGGTTTCGGAAGGACTATAATCAAAGCTTCAGTAAAAGACATGGAAGTTGATCAAGTAGTAGTAAAGTAGTTAAATAGTTTGAGTAAATGAGAAGAAAGGTGAGGAGAAACTTATTTATAAAATTCTGCAGTGATACCATCTGGACCTGGAGATTTAAGTAACTTAAGAGATTTAATCGCTGAATGTATTTCATCTAAAGAAATTGGTAAATCTTATTTATTTCTAACTGATGGAGAACGTTTAGGTAAACCACAACTATCCAAAAAGTTGTCAATATGTAACATATCAATAGGTGGAGGTTTACTGTATAAAGTTGAATAGTAATTAAGAAATTCAATAATTATTTCTTTATGAGTTAAAGCTATTTGACCATTAGGAGTTTGAATAGCATTCATTTGATTTTAATTTTTCCTAATATGGAGATAATTGGCCAAACATCTTCCAGATCTGTTAGCATTAAAACACAACTTAGCTTTGTTATTGGAAATCTGTATATCCACTCTTTTGCTTAGTATGGAGTTCAGTTCATAACAAAGTTTTTAAAATTGTAATTTATATTTGATATGAGTAAAAGTAATAAATAGACAAACGTATTTAGCTATTTGCTTATCTAATTCTTCATTTAAATGATTTATTATCATGTGCCATAATAGATATAGTCTCTCCTCTAACATATGTTTAAATACATCCCATCGAATGACAGCTGGCATAGAACCATCAGGATTAAATGAAAAATAGTCATGAATTGCTGACAAAATTCTTGGCTTTTTTTTTCATTAAGGACAACATTGGAATTCATACGCCATCTACCTTGAGATGGTTGATAAGAGGTAGGACATAAAGTGCAAGACATAAGCACATGATTAGAAATAACAATATTCTGAATAATAGGATTAAAAACAGAATGTATTAAATTATGGGATATTAATAAATATTTCATTCAAGGATAGAAATTATGAGCATTGGAAAAGAAAGTCAATTGTTTGTCTGTTAGATGATGCAAATGCCAAACATCTATCAATTTGGTGGTTGTAAAAAAAGATGTCTGAGTGAAGTAAGCTTTTGGAGGACGATATTTGGTTTGGAAAATTCTATCCAACAAGGGGTCACATATAAGATTAAAGTCTCCTCCAATAATATATGGTACTTTACCTAATTTTCAGTACTTTGGAAGTAAAAAGACACCAACAATTGGGGTCATCATTGGTGGGAACATACACAATAATTAGATACATAATAGTATTGTAAATTTAGATTTTTGCTATGAGAAAACGGTCTTTGGAATCAAAGCATTTGTACAAAATGTGAAAATATAATTGTTTTGCAAAGAGGATAGCAACTACTTTTTTCCTAACGTGTGCAGGGGAAGAATAAGACTTCCAACCCATGTTTTTGCTCATATAAGATAAAACAGGGTCTCCTGCAGTAAACATATATCAGCCTTAAGTCTAGCAAAATAATCTAAAATCTTAGTACGTTTAACTGGGTGTTGTAAACCTTTAACATTAAAAGAGACGAAGGGGCGTGGCCAAGATGGCGGCAGCGTAGGACGTCTTTCTCGGTCCCTCCGCTGCCGCTTCTACAACGCTTTGTCTCAGCCCTGCAGGGGACCTTGCTGCTGTCTCCAAAGCATCACCGGCAGCCTAAGAGACGATCCGGCAGCCGCTGGTGCGGTTCCTGGCGCTCCAGCCCCGGAGAGGCGGACACGGCGCTGGGTAGCGGTGGAGCCGGCGCGACGCCTGGAGGCCGTGGTTCGCGCGCCCGGCGCGCCATCTACTGTGGGCCCCGGCTCAGCGGCCTGCACTGGTGCCGCATCGCGCGAACCGCCATTGCTGTGGCGCCGCATCGCGACGGAGGTTCGCCGGCGCCCGACAGAGACACCCGCCAAGGTACTCCGCGCTGCAGCTGGTGGGGCGGAACCGGCGCAGAGAGGGCGTTCGCGTGCCTGAGCCCCGGCCAGAGTGGAGAGGCCCGCGTGGCACCGTCCTGCATCCCCTCCCCCCTTCCGCCTAGGACGGCGGTGGAAGGCACCCGACGGAGACACCCGGCAGGGGGCACAGCGCTGAACCCGGTGAGGCAGAGGCGGCACTAAGGGGGCATTCGTGTGCCTGGGTCCTGGCCGGTGAGGAGAGGCCCGCGTGGCGCCGTCCGGCATCCCCTTCCCCCTCCCGCCTGGGCCGGCGATGGTGGGCGCCTGACGAAGACACCCAGCGTGGTGCACCGTGCTGCACCCAGTGAAGCAGAGCCGGCACTGTGGGGACACTCGTGTGCCTGGGTCCTGACCGGGGAGAAGAGGCCCGCGTGGCGCCATTCTACATCCCCTCCCCCCTCCCGCCTGGGCCGGCGGTGGAAGAGGCGCGAACACAGCATGTGGGGGCAGTAGTCCCTCCCCTCACCCCCGGCCCTGTCAGCCTGACCAGAGCCTCCGGGTGGTGAGCCCTTGCCGAGGACAGCGGAATTGGCGCTCGCTGGCCCCTGGACTGCACTGTTGCCCGGGACCCCGGGCGCACTACGCTTGCGGAACTTGCTACCCGCCCGGCGGCTGCACGGAGGCGCGCTTTTGGCGTCTGAGGGCCTACCGCCGCCATGACGGCCAACAGAACCAAAAAGGACAAGGAGAGGGAGAAAGCCCTGAAGGAGGCCTCGCAGAAAAGCTCTCCACTGCGGTCGTCGACGGCGCCTGACAAAGCGGCGGCGCCGGAGTGGGGGAGGCGCCGGCCACCAAGGCCTTTATGCGTGACCTCTTTGCGGCCATCAAGGAGGACATACAGGAACTCCGGGCGCAGCTAGCCTCGGACCAACGGGAGGTACGCCGAGACGTCGACGCCATCGGGGAGAGGGTAGCGACCCTCGAGGAGCACGACGTGGACACGGCGGGGGACATCCATAGGCTCCAGCAGGAGATCCTTCGCCTTAACACCCAGCACCTCGACCTGCAATCACATACGGAGGATCTAGAGAACAGATCCAGGCGCAATAACATTCGTATTCGTGCGGTCCCTTGGAAAGGTGAGGGGCCGGACCTGCGCGAGTACGTCGACGGCCTGTTCCGCCACATCTTACAAGACGAGGAGCTCGGCGAGATTCAACTGGACAGGGCCCATTGAGTCGGCTTACCCCGAGACTCCAACGCACCCCCCCGGACATCCTGGTGTGCGTCCACAACTTCCAACTCAAAGAGAGGATCTTGAGGAAAGCCCGTGAGCATGACCCCCTCCTGTTTCGTGACCATCGCCCTGTGCTCTACCAGGACTTGGCGGCCACCACCCTGGCCAAGCGACGGGGCTTCCGGGAGGTCACGGCTTTTCTGAAGGAGCAGGGTGTCCCCTACTCCTGGGGGCACCCCTTCCGGCTAGTCTTTCGATGGAAAGGGAAGCTGATACAGGTGCGCTCAGTGGAGGTTGCCCGTGACCTGTTGGGAATGGAGCAGGCTGACCCTGCCGCTGAGCACCCATCGCCCTCTTCGAGGTCTCGTCGCCGCTCCGAGGAATGGCACACCGTGGGCAGGTCGTCCAAGCCATCGGGCCCGGATTTGTCCGTCAGCCTGCGGGAGCGTGACGCCGCAGTGGCCTCGGTGTCGAAGGTGACTGTTTCGCCCGAAGGGCCCTGAATGGTTCGGCTGAACATCTTCCCCTGTGCATCTTGGCTGGCTGGCAGTGGAGGGACCGAACTACTGGACACTGATGGGTAATGTACTGACACGTTCCCCGTGTATATTGTCCTGTATCAGGATCTGGGTGGCTGGTGGGAGTAAGTCCATGCCCCCAGCCCTTGGGACTTCACTGACAGACTCTTGTTCCCCCTTGGTAGTTCGCTCCTGGGGACCATGTCGGGGTTTGTTGTTGTTGGGGTGGGAATGTTTTGGGGGGTTTGAATTGGAAGGTTTTGGGGTGGTTGAGGGTCGGGGGAAGGGAGGGAGGGGGAGGGGGAGGGGGGGTTCTCCGCATCAGCCGCTAGTTTCTCTCAGCAGAGTGCTTCTCTTGCTTGCTAGATGGGGAGAGATTTGAAGGTTGTTAGCTTAAATGTGCGAGGTCTCAACAGCCCTGTCAAGAGAGCGGCGATCCTCTCCCTGTTGGAGGGGTCAGGTGGCGACATCTGTCTCCTGCAAGAGACACACCTACTCGCCAAAGACACGAGGCGGATGAAGGACAGGCGCTTCCCCACCCAGATATGGTCCTCCTGTGGCACAAAGAGACAGGGGGTGGCGATATTGATCAGTGCGAAAGCCCATTGTAAAGTGTTGTCTCAGGTGGTTGATATTAGAGGGCGCTTTCTGGCGGTTAGGATCCAATGGGGGGACTCCCAACTCACGGTAGGCTCCATCTATGCCCCCAAAGTGCAGCAGGAGGCCTTTTTGACCTCAGCGCTCGCGGATGTGTTGGCTTCTCCTGATCCCGGGGTCCTGGTGGGTGGTGATTTGAATGTGGTGATGGATCCGGCGCTTGATAGGTCTGAGGCGCGCTCTCACGCGTCTGGCGCGCTTTCCAAAGGGGGTCTGCTTTGGTTGCAAGAGGGGGGACTCCATGATGTGTGGCGGCATTTGCACCCGGCTGAGCGCGATTTCACCTATTACTCTGCTGCGCACAAGTCCTATGCGCGCCTTGATCACTTCCTCGCCTCCTCTTCCCTGCTTTCCCAGCTCTCTTCTGCGGAGATAGCGCCGCGCTCCCTCTCTGACCATGCGCTTATCTCGGTTATGCTGTCGGGGTTTTACGCGGGCGCGCGGGAGCTGGCGGTTGCGCGACTCTCTGCTTAACGCCGCCTCGGTAGTGGATCGTTTGCAGGACACGATCAAACATTACTTTGACACCAACGAGACCGATGGGATGTCGCTTAGTTCGGTGTGGGAAGCTCTTAAACTGGTGGTGCGGGGGGAATGCATCGCGATTTCGGCCTCGTTGGCAAAGGCGTGCAAAGAGAAGCGTGAGGAACTCGAGAGGGACGTTCACGGGCTGGAAGCGATACATAAACGGACCGGGGCGCAAAGGGTCTGGAGGGAACTGGAGACGAAGCGGCGCATGCTGAAACACCTTGACCTTGACAGGGCCGAATACGCGCTCCTCCGACTGCGGCATAAATTTTATCTTAGTGGCGACAAAGGGGGTAAGATGCTGGCGCACCGTCTGAGGGCGCAAACGCAACAAACGATGGTGTCATCCGTCAAGGACGAACATGGGGTGGTACAGGTGGCTGACGCACGCGTGGCGGACAGCTTCCAGCGTTTCTACCAAGCTCTCTACTCTGCTGACCCCCCAGACCCAGACAAGGTGCAAGCATACTTGGAGTATTGTGACATCACTCCCCTGTCGCAGACCTCGGCTGCGTCTCTGGACGCCGAGATACGCATTGAGGAGGTCATCTCAGCGATTGCGCGCCTGAAGGTGGCTAAATCGCCTGGCCCTGACGGCTTTACGGCCGCCTTCTACAAGAAGTTTTGTCCCGCACTGGCCCCCTTCCTGACGCGTCTCTTCAACTCCTTCCGAGAGTCTGGGAACGTGACGCCGTCCATGGCCGAGGCCGTGGTCACGGTTATTCATAAGGCAGGCAAGGATGCCCAGGAGTGTGGCTCCTACCGCCCCATTTCGCTTCTGAATATAGATATGAAGTTATTTTCGGGCATCCTGGCCGCTCGCCTCAGCCCGTTTATGGACGGTATCATTGAACCCGACCAGGTGGGCTTTGTGCCGACGCGCCAGGGCGGCGAGAACACCAAACGCCTCCTGCATCTGATGGACTTGATTCGCCGGTCGCGTACACAAGCATGCTTCCTCTCCATAGATGCCGAGAAGGCTTTTGACCGCGTTGACTGGTCGTACATGTTTGCGGTCCTGCGTAAGTTCGGGCTGGGGGACTCGTTTGTTAGCTGGGTCCGCTGCCTCTACGCCTCCCCCCGAGCCGCTGTTCGTGTGAACGGTTGTCGGTCTGATTATTTTCCGATTACCCGGGGGACGAGGCAGGGGTGCCCTCTCTCGCCCCTGTTATTTGCGCTCTATATGGAGCCTTTTGCGCAACGCCTCCGGGACAATGCGGACGTACAGGGGGTGCGCTTTGGGGCAGAGGAGCACAAGGTGAGCCTCTATGCGGATGATGTCATCCTATCCCTCACACACCCGCGCTCCTCACTGAGGCATCTCTCCCGGGAGCTAGAAGACTTCGGCCTGGTGGCCGGCTTCAAGGTCAATTTCTCGAAGTCCCAAATCCTGAACCTCTCGGTGCCGGAGGAGGAGGTCCAGGACCTCGGTGCCGATTTCGCGTTTCAATGGGTCCAGTCGGCCATCCCGTACCTCGGGATCCAGCTGGCGCCCACGCTCACGCAAACGGTTGCTCTCAACTACAGGCTCCTCATTGACCAAACGGCTAAGTCCGTCTCGGACTGGTCCCGGCTGCAGCTGGCCTGGTTTGCCCGCCTCACGGCGATCAAAATGACGATCCTTCCCCGCATCCTCTATCTCTTCGAGATGCTGCCTTTGCGCCCCCCCCCGGGAACCCTGCGAAAGCTCCAGCGGTTGCTGACCACTTTTTTGTGGAACCATAAGCGCCCTCGCATTGCTATTGACCGCCTCATGGCGCCGCGCGATGACGGCGGCCTTAACTTCCCGTGCGTGGAGGCGTACTACCAGGCGGCGTGCCTGCGTTTCATTCTGGAATGGAATAGGCCGCTGTCCAGCAAGCACTGGCTCTTCATGGACCAGACTGTGGCCGGGCGCAACATCTGGCGCGAGCTATGGCTCCCGCGCAAGCGCAGATCCTGGGGCCTTTACTCCTCCCCGGTGACCTCCCCGACCCTGGCAGTGTGGGATCGTCTAGCTCTCAGGCGCGGCTGGACCACTTTCCCATCCCCACTGACGCCCATCGTTGACAACCCGGACTTCCCCCCCGGGTGCGACTCGCCGGTCTTCCAGCGTTGGAGGGAGTTGGGCTGTAAGAGAGTGGGTCACCTCTTTCAGCCGGAGGGGCTGATACCGTTCACCACTCTGCGACGGGAGTACTTCGAGCTGACCGTGGCTGACGCCTTCCACTACTCGCAGGTAGCGCATTGGGTGACGCTTCCTGATAACATCGCGGACATGTCTCGACCAATGACACCTCTGGAACGCTGGGTGGTCTTCAAGAAGGACGATCGCAAACTTACCTCCGAGCTGTATGCCTTCATTATGAAACGCCACCACCCGCAGCGCTCCAAGGCACAAGTTCGTTGGGAGACGGAGTTGGGCCGCCCCCTGACGAGTAAGGAATGGGGTAAAATTTTCTATCGCGCGCACCACACAGCGGCGAATGTGGCGGGAGCGGAAGCGGCCTTCAAAATCGTAACTTACTGGTACCACACACCGGCGAGGCTCCATGGGTGGGACCCCAAGTGCTCGAAGCTTTGCTGGAGGGGCTGCGGCGCTACAGGCACTCTTTCCCATTTGCTCTGGCACTGTCCCAAGCTGGTGCGCTACTGGCAAGCAGTTTTAGATGACATAGACAATGCTTTCGGTATCACCTTTCCCAGGGCTCCGGAATATGTACTACTGGGCCTCCCTCACCCTAAGGCGTTTCCCTTGCGCTCCCCTCGAGGTAGACAGATTGCGCTGGCGCTCCTGGCGGCGCGCCTGGTGATCCTTTCGAAGTGGCGCTCACTGGACGCCCCTGACCCCAGGGATTGGATTAGGCGCCTGTGGCTGCTTCTGGGGATGGAGAGGCTTTCCCTGTGTGTGGATGGTAAAGGGGACACATATGCTAAGCTTTGGGCACCCTTCATACACCTGTTGTCCCGGGACTTGCGTGAGGTCACGTGCCCCAAATTCCTCCAGATTTTACAACTTATTCTCTTGGAACCGCCCGGGGCTGTTGCATGATGGCATGATTGCTGCTAGGTCGTCTTAGGGTAGCAACGGGGTCTCTGACCCTTGGACTCTGAGGGTTCTCTGAACTATGCTGATGCGGAGAGGGTGGGAGGGGGGGGGAGCTAGAGTTGGTTGGGTACTGGGGGGGGCGGGAGGGTCCGGTTTCTTTCGGGTTGTTTTCTTTTCTGGTTTTGACAAAAAGCAGCCTCGCCTCCCTACATGGACTCACCGCATGGCTGTTAGCCCACCTTCGCCGGGTCGCCCTCCGGGTTGTAGACCCTATGGCTGTGTTATGTGCAATTTGACTCCGCTCTGCCGGCCTGTGGATGTAGGCAGCCCAGCTGTGTTCACTGCTACGTGTCTGCTGAATAAAATTGTTCGATTCTAACATTAAAAGAGACAATTTTAGTAACTTTAATATTAGACATCATCATAAAATAAGAAAGAGAAGAAATAACTAGATAGACTGAAAGAAGAAAAAGTAGCACTAACATTGTAAGAAAATAGAAAAAGGAAGACACAGACAAACACAAACAAAAACAACATAAAACATAAAAAATACTTTGAATTGCACATACGCATGACTAGAATGACTAGCCTCTACATGCCCTTAAAAAGAACTCTAGTGAAGAGGCTTGTTATAAGAAACTTAAATCAAATATTCAAGTAACAGAGTCATTTTTTTCCATGGAGAGCTGTACATGTTGATGTATGAAGAGTCTAAGATTATCCAGATGCTCAAAGGACTTCGAAAAACCATCTTTCCAAACTCGCATTGTTGATGGGTTGAACAGTCATACTTAAAACCAGATCTTCTCAGTCTTGGTCGAAAATCAGCAAACTCTTTGCGGATGTTATCAGTCTCCTTGGCAAAGTCTTAATGAATACAAATTGTATTCCCATTAACTATCAGGAATGTAACATCTCTTGCCACCTTCTGTATCAGCACTAAATGGTCGTAAAACTTTAAATATCATTTGACGTGGTTTTTTCTGGTTAGGACTGCAATGAGAAGAAATTCTGAGCTCCTTATCAATCTCGAATTGTTTGGGTAATTTTATATGTAAAAGACCAGGTATACGATTTTTCAAATACAACCTTCAGTCATTACCTTCCACATCTTCCGTAAACTAAATGTTCACAAGTTTTACTGTTGATTATGATTTTTAAGTCAAGAGTTTACTCATTTGTATCAATGCTGTAAGAGGTATGAGACTGTCAATTTTTGCTATATTATCTTGAATTTTTATTACATTGTCTAATACTTTCATAGAGAGGCTAGCTAATGTTTTGTGTATCTTTTTATGTCTGATGCAATATTATCTGTGTTAGAGCAAACAGTTTGATTCTCCTTAAGTAATGTGGATAATGAAGGTTCATTAGCTTCTACTAATTTGGATTTAACAGCTAGAGAAGAGTTACTTTCTTTACTTTTGTTATTCATACCATGGATATTTTTGCCTTCCATATAAAAAAAAAAAATTATAGAAAGGCAAGGCGCAAGAATAAACAAATAATTATTCAGCCTGAAAAAGAATACTTTGATATTGAGCTGTGCAGAAGCTAAAACCAGCTGTGTGAGTGGCAAAGGCCTCAGCAGCACCCTTTCCTCAAAGTGACTCCACCCTCCTGACAGAAAACTCAGCAGTACCTGCAGGAAGACACCGGTGAAAGGCTGAAGAAGGAATGCTCCCTTTATTTGACGATCAAAGGAACAGCAAACATAGCCCTCCAAAGCCACAGCAGTATGGAGCTCCCGCAAGCTGGAATACCCAATAAGACTAGCTCATTATAGTTCCAAAAACCGGCAATTAAGGGCATTTATCACCAAGACTCAGCAGAAGACGGCCATCTTGATTTGCGCAGTAGCGCAACTCCAATACCCGGATTTTTCAACAACACTGCAATTTCATTCATTTTTATAAGGTATTCTTTTCTTTCACAACAGCCATCTGGTCAAAGTTTTTTCTGTCAATCGATGTCTAAAACATTGGGACACCCAAAAATTAAATAAAGGATATGCATGCACCCAATCCCTCCATTTAACCAAAGCAGGTGGAGAAAGATTTCTCACCTCTGTGCAGTATAATACATCCATGCCCTACCGCAGTGGCTCCCAAATGTTTCAGAACCTCGACCCACTTCTTAGAACAACAAACTTTTGCGACTAACCCACCTACCTTTATTGGACATGAGGCGGGGCAATTTTTTTATGGAACTAAAGCATCATGTGGTAGCGCACTGTCATTTACAGATAGCACATTTTCAATTGTAAAAGCCACTAAATCGACACAAACAATTTTACTGATAAAATCATATAGCACACAAATTATAATGTGTGCAAATCGAATTTCTGTGAATATTTATCATTTGTGCATCACCAAGTAAGTGCCTTGATTTGTTTTGATGCTATTAAAATCTGTATTTCCAACACACTTCAGAATTACAAAAAAAGTGCTTCCTTTTTGCTTCCCTAACTGCTGGATACACACAGTTTATATACAGGTATTTACATTTTGTTTTGTTTTGCAAATAACAACACCCTAGATTGTCACATAATTCACATTGAAAACTCACATTGCAGTCATAGAAAGAAACGTAAACACCAATTCCCATGTTATAAGAATGTTAAAAGAATAAAGCATCCTGAAATTTGGCCTCTGTCTTCGAATCACTGGCAAATGGGACAAATTAAACACAACATTTAAAGGCATCTATTTATTGCTTTGACTTTCGCAAAAAAATAGCTTTACACCCGCCTGTGAGTTGCGACCCACAGTCTGGGAAACACTGCCTTAGGACAAAGTATGGGAGGGCAAAATATAACTAATGCCCATCACACCATCCCCTAAATCTATAACGCACTTTACAGTAATTTGTTGTATCATACATTATGTATCATACTTTAGATAATTGTGTTAAATAATTTTACTGTCATTTGGGTCAATGAACTTCTGTTTAAATAATAGATGTATTTTGTCGTATTGTGCATTATGTAATGTAGTACTGTAAATGTTGAAATACATTTGATCTTGGAAAGACTATATTTTAGTGTTGGGAGTCATACTGTTATGTTGCTCACATGTTTCAGGCCCCAGTGGGATTAGTCAGTATGAAATTGCATTGCATGTAATTCCATCAACTTTATTTCCCTAATTGACCTAGTTCGATCATTTAAGGTTAGGTACTCATACTCACTGGCCTTCTCCAGTGACGCACCATCCAAGATCAACTTGGCATGAAATGATCTATGGCAGTGTTTCCCAAACTGTGGGTTGTGAGCCCAGTTATGGTGAGTCTGGAACGGTCAAGCAATAAATAAAGATTTCTGTACCATCTGTGTTTATCTGGTCACAATTGCTGGAGCTTCAAAGACTGAGGCCATGTGTCATGGCAGGTCTTCTAACAAATTACTGCTTATTGTTTTAAGATGGGCATTGGTGTTTACTTTTTGTTCTCTGACTGTAAAGTGAGAGGAGTTTTTAAAGTTAATTTTGTGACAATCTTACTGGAGTATCAAGCAATCAAATGTGAGAATGGACACCCAATGACAATGTCATAACGCGTATGTGGGGCGGAGAACCGATATACACCGCACGCAAAACAGTGTTTATGAGGGTGATTCAATCTAACTTACGGTCACGTAGTTACAAGTGTCCATTCTCACATTTGATTGCTTGTTATATTTAATATGGGGAATAGAATGGACTTTAATTCCTCCTCCCTACCAGTTGATTAAGAATCTTACTGGAGTGTCACAGGAAGGGCTGTAGGATGTTCTCATTATTGAAACTGTAACACACAACAAAATATAAATACCTGTAAATGAACTAAATTAATTATTACGACGGCAGTGTCGACGACGGGATCGTCGTCGACGGTGATGACAATGAGGTCGTCGACGGGAACGCCGACGACGATTAATATGTCGTCGGCGAGGAGTGGATCTATGGCGCTGACAACAGCTTCGTGGACGGTGGTATCGATGACGATCTCATCGACGAGCTCGTCGACGGGAAAAACCCCAGAAAAGAGCAGGAAGAAGATCACGCCAGCAGTAACTTCTCCAAGTAAAATTACTCCATTAGTCCCGTCGCACCTTTTGGAGGAAGAAGAGTCAGAGGATGAGGGGCCCTTTGGGTATGCCACAAGCCCATCGGAGCTCCATATGAAATGTCAGGATGAGGATGATGAGGAAGGGTATGAAGAATACCACAGTGTCACAAACCACCGCTACCAACAAGAAACTTAGGAACAGATGGTAGCAATGCCATCATCCATGTTGACGGATTTACAATCTATGTTGGCGGATAATAAAGGGAGGTTTCCTACGTCAGGAGTTTCTCATGACATTCCACCTTCACGTCTTAGTTCAATTACGACCACTCCGGTCCGCAGCACAGAAAACCTGCTGGATACTGCTCTGCTGACACCTCAGGTCCGACAGCAGCAGGATCCTGTGACAACAGATGATGATGATGACCGCGAAGAAGGGGAGCTCCCAGAACCCCAAAGAGAATGGGATGATTATTTGATTCCTTCTCCGCCTTCGCCCACCCAGGTACCAGCAGATTCTCCACCGGTGGATATTGGTGGATTCCACAATTTAATGGAAAGGGCGGCGAAAAGATTCCAACTGCCAATGAAAACAACTCAAGCAGAATGTTTTCTTTATGACTTTAAAGAGCCGTATCAAAGATCAATCAGGTCTATACTAATTATTGACCACATATGGAATGAAGGATTGCAGGTCATGACAACTCCAGCAATGGTGACACTGGTACTAGCAAAGCTGGATAAGAAATATAAAGCACCTGCGGGCGTTCCAGCGTGTTTACTGGGCCATCCTAAACCTGACTCAATTATCTCGCAAGCAGCGCAGCAGAAGTAAAAAAATCCGGCAGCACCTATTTCGGCACCTCCGGACAGGGAGGGACGGCGTTTAGATAACACAGGAAAACGATTCTCCTCCTTGTCAGCTTTCCTGGTCAGAGCTGCTAATGCCCTTGCCATCCTGGGCAGATATGACAGACAACTGTGGTGTGATGTAGCCTCCCGGAAGACTCTAAGCAGGAGCCGAAGAAGGTTTTACAGGAAGGAGAGAGAACTTCGGCTGAAGGTATTGATTGTGCTATGGACATAGCTACCACAGCGTTTCGTTCCCTCGGAGGAGCTGCAGTTTTGAGGCGCCAAGGTTGGCTGAGGGCCACTTCCTTTAGGCCAGAGGTCCAAAATAAGATTCTGGACCTACCCTTTGATGGGGAGGATCTCTTTGGGCGCATGGTGGATGACACTCTTCAAAATAATAAAAAAGACACGGATACAGCGAAGTCTTTAGGTGCGTTACAGTACCGGAAGGGGCCTTTTCGAGGTGCCCGTGGAAGAGGACAACCCTTGTATAGAGGTGAATTCCAGCAAGGAAGATATCGGCTGCAATATGGGCAGAAACAATCGGGAGGCTACTCTAAGTCCACTCCCAGAGGACGAGGAGGTTGTTCGGGAAGAGATAATAATAAAAGACAATGACAACCTACAGATTGCGGATCCTTCTCCTCCTATCTTGTCAAATGTTCCCCTGGGTGGAAGAGTGACTCATTATTTACCACAGTGGCGGAAGATAACATCGGACAAGTGGGTTCTCCACGTAATACAATTCGGACATACATTAGAATTCCTCCACTTCCACGCCACCGACATATCAAGAAGCAAAACACCTATTCGAGATGCGTCGGGAGATTCGGGCAATGCGCCGAAAGGGAGCAATAGAACCGGTGCCGAACTCCCAAAGAGGAAGAGGATTTCATTCCTGTTTCTTCTGGATCAGAAAAGATGCTCTGAGGTGGCGTCCGATCTTGGACTTAAGGTCCCTAAATGCCTACCTCAAGAAACAGTCATTCAGAATGGTAACCCTGCAGGATATTCTGCTGCTCTTAAACCCAGGGGAGCAGATGACCTCCCTCGATTTACAGGATGCATATTTCCATATCCCCATCCATCAGTCTCACAGAAAGTTCCTTCGGTTTGCAGTGGTGAAAGACCATTACCAGTTCAAGGTGCTACAATTTGGCCTAACGTCTGCACCGAGAATATTTACAAAATGTCTGGTGCCGGTGGTGGCCTATCTAAGAAGACAAAAACACCAGATATTTCCATACCTGGATGACTGGTTGATAAAGGCACCGTCGCAGGAAGAAGCTCACGCTTCCATCGTAGCATGCATGGAGCTGTTTGCGGATCTGGGCCTGACCTTGAATGTAGAAAAGTCATCTCTATGGCCACCCAGGACGATCAAGTTTCTAGGTGAAATCCTTGGTACAACACAAAACAAAGCATTCCCGTCAGTGGAGAGACAGTTGGGACTTGTAAATCTAGCCAAGGGATTCGGTAAAAGCAAGTCTCTTTCAGTCATAAGATACAAGTCGCTTCTGGGAACAATGTCCTCATGCATACCACTCATTCCCCTATGTCGCTTACGAATGCGACCGTTACAAGAAGAACTGGAACTTCAGTGGTGCCAAGCAAAGGGATCCTTCGAGGACAAGATAAAGATCACACGTCCAATGTTGCAGGCAGCAAAGTGGTGGACTCGCAGGAACAATATCTCTGTGGGTCTCTCCTACCTGACCGAACCAGCTCCGTTGGTGGTCACCAAGGATGCCTCTCTCGAGGGATGGGGAGCTGTCCTTCAGGAGTTACAGATCAGTGGCCGATGGCGCAAGAACAAGACCGTCACATAAACCTATTGGAGTTAAGGACAATAGGATTAGCGTTGTTGGCCTTCCTGCCAAGAATAGAAGGAGGATCAGTGTTAGTGCGGACAGACAACACAACTGCAATGCACTACATAAACAAGCAGGAAGGAAGACGATCTCCCTCTCTGTGGAAAGAGGCACGGAAAATATGGAAATGGACGATAGATCACGCAGTGACTCTGAAGGCCATACATCTTCCAGGAGATTAAAACACAACAGCGGACACTCTCAGCAGGCAGAAAACGACCTGTCACGAGTGGGAACCAGATCAGGACACACTGATGACCATCTTTGCCAAGTGGGGGATACCAACGGTGGATCTATTTGCCACAGCCCAGAACAAGAAATGCTGATTCTTTGCAAGTTGGCGTCACCAAAGGGATCATGGGGGAATGCGTTTTCGATGGCATGGTCAGGCGTCTTTGCTTACGCATTTCCGCCGATTCCCCTCCTGCAAAGAGTACTCACGAAGATGAAGAAAGAACCGTGCAGGATGATACTGATAGCTCCTTGGTGGCCCAGGCAGCGTTGGTTCACGGAGCTGCTCCTTTTATTGGAGACCGAGCCAATACGTCTTCGACCTTTTCCAACATTATTGACTATGGAGGAGGGACAAGTGCGGCATCCAGACCCGACATCATTGCAATTAGCGGCCTGGCTCCTGACAACGGAGAATTTCAGCACTTGAACATTCCAGCAGAATGCAGAGAAATTCTTGCAAAAGCAAGAGCGGAAAGCACGGATAGAACATACAGGATGAAATGGAAGAGGTTCTGCTTATGGTGTCAGGAGAATGCCTTACATCCCATGCGGGCAGAGGCGCATCAGATTATCCCATATTTGCTGAAACTAGCGAAATTGGGATTAGCCCATGCATCTATTAAGGTGCATTTGGCGGCAATTTCACGATACAGGAGATTCTCAGCACGTCCTTCTCTGTGGTCGGAGAGAATTGTGAAGCAATCCTTGAAGGGGTTATTTCGAGTTTATCCACCCATCAGGCCTCCACCACCTGTATGGCAACTGAACGTTGTCTTGTCACAACTTATGAAACCGCCATTTGAGCCAATACACAAGGCGGATCTCCTGGAAGGTAGCTCTTTTAATAGCTCTAACATCAGCCAGAATGGTAGGAGAAATACAAGCCCTTACAACGCAAGAGCCATTTCTCCAATTCAGGGAAGACAGATTAGTCCTAGTGCCCCCAGGAAAGGGTTCCCGTTGTCCAAACGAGGAATCTCAAGATGGATCTCAAGTGCTATCCAGTTCTGTCACCAAGCAGTGGGAAAACCGTTGGCTGCACGTGTTCATGCACATTCCACAAGAGCGGTATCAACCTCAACAGCTCTATTTTCAGGCGTCTCCATACAGGACATCTGCAGAGCAGCCACCTGGAGGAGTACGCATACCTTCACCAGGCATTACTGCCTGGATGCCCATGCAAGAGGCGATGTAGCAGTGGGACAAGCAGTGCTGAGGAACCTTTTCTAATGACGGTGAGCCTCTTTCTCATCCCTCCTACCTTTCTTGGGTAAGAAAAGCACATTTTATTGTTGATTGATATTGATATGGTTATTACTGTGTGCAGGTATCATGACTTGCCTGTTAATGAGAACAAGGTGACAAAGACAAAATGTGCTATGATTTACTGCTCGCTATTCTGATTCAGGTATGTGAATCTATGAAAGCTCCAATACTGGAGTAAGAAAACAAGTTACTTACCTGTAACTGTAGTTCTCCAGTATTGGAAGCTTTCATAGATTCAAATACGCCCACCCTCCTCCCCTGAGAGGCTCACCTCGGATTGGGTACGGAAAGTATTATAGCACAAGTGCCCGAAAATCTGAGGGGCAAGAGGTTCTCTCAGGAGGGTTCTAGAGGGTGAGTGCCTCTGATTGGCTAAGGGAAAAGTTTGGTCCTTTTTTACATAACAAAAGTTATGGGTTGCAAAAGAAAAATGGGCCTAGGCCTTTTTTACAGTTAGCTATATTGCTAACCATTACTTTTTTATGTACCGGAGACTCCCGTCTCGACGACAGGGAAATGATTCAGGTATGTGAATCTATGAAAGCTCCAATACTGGAGTAAGTAATAATTCACTAATATGAGGCGCCAATTTCAGGAGAATGCAATTTTACACACGAAATGGTTATTAACAGGACTCCGTCTTTTCTGCACAACATATACCCCCATATTGAGGATAGAGGTTTTCGCTGCTCTGCAGGAGGGGGAGGAACCTGGACTCATATTGTTTGGGATTGCCCAAAGATTAGCAATTTTGGGGAGAAATCGAGAACTACTGTAGAATGAAGATATGACACTCATTCACCATCAATAGTTATATTGGTACCCTACGGTGTTCCCAAAACATAACGATGAAGAAAAACACAAGAGGAATGTTTATATATGCTGGCCTCAGTGGCGACGAGATCACTAATTCTCCAGAATTGGCAAAGCGATAATATCCCTACTTTTCATGCCTGGCAGGCAAAACTGTATAGAGTTAGAGAGCTGGAGAGATGCTATGCCCTAAGGTATGCACAAAATTTGAGAAACGCTGGAAGTCCATAGGAAGTTAGAGTGAGAATTATATTAGTTGGTATACTAAAGGGAAATTGTGCAATATGTGGTTTTTCTAGGTCCTTATTTTTGGAGGGGGGGCTTTTTAGTTAAAAAATGTGGCATATATACAGTAAGGGCATATAATTTCACATATAATCAATGACACAAATTGCAATAAAACGTCAAGACCCCTTTACCATAGTACAATAACTTGGTCCTCAGGAATGCGAGATTACCCAACGTTATCAACAATATCATCTTGGCTCCCTGACGTCACACATATCTCCTCCCGGAAGGTATAACATGGCCCCCATATCTGCGACACTTCTTCGGGCAACCCCTGGAAACATAAATAGGAATCTCAGTCACCATACACCAATTCATGTCCCTGGCCCATTCAGCTATGCCCGGAGGATTTGGAGCCCATACAATCGTGCGATATTCCGTTTAGCCACCATGAAACCCAAGGTGACCTAGATCCTTTCTTTGGCTGTGAGGTCAGTAGGGTCCCATATGTTCAACAAGATTAATTTGATGTTGCACTGTACTGACTGCTCCAATAATTCCTCCATCATGAGTATTGCCCCGTTCCAGAATTTCTGAATTGTTGCACATTCACAGAGTGAATGAATGAAGCTGCCCTCCTGCCCGCAATGCCGCACACAGTCACTGTCCTGGGCATAGCCCATATGGACCAGGGAGGGTATGGACAAATATGTCCTGTGGAGGATCTTTAGCTGGACCAATCAGAGTCTGGAGGAGATGGTAACCTCACGTGGAGAAGCCACTGCTGCCCGCCACTCCTCGTCCTCCAGGCCAGCGACGTCATGGTCCCATTTACATCTTAAGCGGATTAGGGGATCGGTCATGTTATTGATAATCTTCTTGTATATGAGAGATATGGCTTTTCCTGGCAGATCACCATCTAAGATCCTGTCCTGCAGAGGGGTGGATTCAGGGAGGACCAAACCCTTAGGGAGAGCTGCAAGCAATGCGTGCCTAATTTGGATGTATCGGAACTGCTCAGAGTCGGCTATTTCAAATTCCGACTTAGCTGAGAGAAGGGTATGGCGCCGCCCGATTTCCAAAGGTACCCTAGTTTGGAAATGCCAATGATATCACATTTGTCGAAGCCCAAGGAGCGCGACAGCCGACCCAGCTGGTCACAAAGCCAAAGTGGCGTAGCTTGAGTGAGCCTGCCCTCCCAAACCAGGCTTTTGGTAGCGTCCCTCCATACTTGCACAGCGTGTTTGGTCGGGCCAGTCAAGGCGAGTTTTTGAGATTCCGTATACAGTGCACCCTCAAACCCACCCCCGGGAAGGAACCAATGGTCGATCCGAAATGCCGGGTCGTCATGCCGTCTATAAGTGCACTGGTTAATAGCAGTGAGCTGCGAGGCCCAGTAGTATCTTTTCATGTCTGGGAGCCCAATGCCCCAATCAAACCAACCCCAATGTGAGCTTGTGCGTGGCAATGTGGGGGGGGGGGTTTACCCTCCCATAGCAAATCCCGCACCATGCCATCCAATTCCTTGAAAAAGGGCTCTGCGATCGGAACGGGGATATTTTGTAGCACGTAAAGCAGACAGGGGAGGGACATCATCTTGAATAGTGCCACTTCTAGGTCCTTTTATGTTTTTCTTATTAGCACTACTGATAGTGATATGTTTTACTGTTTGATTATGCTCGAATTAATTGAGTCAACCAAAACTAAATATTGTAAGCACTTAATTTTTGTATCTGAACAATTGTGTATTCAACTCTCAATATTTAAAATAAAAAAAAATAAAAAAACAAATGACCAGAGTTAAGAGGCGAAGTTTCCTAAATTTGTCTTCTAGAATTCTGATGGATAGGGAATTGAATGTTCTTGAAAAAGGTCTGAACATTTGTTCTATGCATGCTTGTAACTTCAGGGATGCACATATCGGTGTGTTCAGGTTTATCAGAAAACGTACATTAAATACATTCTTCAGCAAAAATGAATTGTCAGCTTCCAACTCTGCCTATAGCGCAATGCCATCTGAATATTCTACTGCAGACATAAATGACATTCACAATTTAATATTCGTGGATGATCCCTTTGGTGACAGTAGTACTGCGCAACGATTACAAGACAGTTATACAAGAATATCACTCTCAAACTATACAGACTGGAAGACTCACATATAAAGGGAAATCAATGTCAGCATGGTTATAATACCATCAAAAAGGACAGATTAATTTGGGGTGGTTAAGAGGTGATAACAACATTGCCATACGTGGGGCAGAAAAGGGTGGTAACATTATTATGGATAAAAGTGACTATATGAATGAGATTCAAAGATAATTGAGAAACTAGACACCAATCCAACGCCAGATACTGAAAAAATATAATTGCAAAACCTGCAGATTGGAGGAAGAGTCGTCTATTGTCTGAACAGGAATATCTTACCTTAAAGTTCACTGCCCTCGATATTTATGTATTTGTGTCCTGCCAAAAGTATATAAACCTGAGACTTAACCACCAGGCAGACCTATTATTTCTAGGAACAGTTCCTCAAATGAGAATCTGGCACATTTTCTGGCCATGTTTTTAAATCCTTTTGCTCTAAACCTTCCCTTTCATATACAAGATAGCAAAGATGTATTCTGCAAACTAAACTACTTTTAAAGGGTAGATGAAAATCTTATGTTCGACACCTCCAATGTTACCCTCTTGTACACGTGTATACAATTTGAACTGGGTATGGAGACATTAAGGTATTTGCTCCACAAGCACAGTGCAGGTCATCTGGAACACATACAGATGTTACTTGAGATAGTCCATATTATCCTCACCAGGAATGTCATTCTATATGATGGCACAAGGCACCTGCAGAAGCAGGGGACTGCGATGGGTTCTAGTTTTGGTCCTTCTTAAGCAAACCTATTTATGAGTTTCATTGAGAAGGTACATGCCTTGGGCTCAGGAGCAAAACAATGGATGTACAGCAACATTTTTTGTGGTAGATACATAGATGATGTGCTTATGATCTGGAACGGACCTTTTTCAGACTTGCTGGCTTTCCATACTTTTCTGAACAACAATAGGTTTAATGTACATCTAACAATAAAATACCATAAGAATAAGATTGATTTTCTGGACCTGATGTTGAATGTTCATGACAATACCATTCAAAGTGATATTTTGAAAAAAGAGACTACAAGCATAAGGGTGTTGTATGCCTTCAGCGAGTGCCCTAGAACAATAATTCAGTCAGTCCCCTAAGGGGAAAGGGTTTGATCAAGACTAAACTGCAGTCAGGAAACCACCTTCAGGCGAAGCCTATGTGAAATAAATTCAAACTTCTGGGACCGAGGGTATAATGTGAAAGGTTTACAACATGCTGAGAACAAAGCCTTGAGATGGCGGAGGGAGCAACTTTTGACACAGAAGATTCGGAAGGTGGATAGAGGTGGTGGTAGTGAGGTTGCCTTTGTAACCGAACACATCATCTAAGCAAAGTAATTTGCAATGCCTTGAGGAAACATTGGCACATCATGAAAGGTCCTTTTATGCCCAATAGTTATATTCCCAAACCCTACAGTCATACCGAAGATGGATTACAGTAAAATATCGGTTGTGTGTGGCATAGCAACATGGCCAACGGGACGTGAGCCTCCTTAGCTCGCCATCCGTCTGCCTGAAAATCCTGTATTCATCCTTGATGCCCTGCTGAAATCTTTACCTTGGTGTGGGGGAAGGCCTAGGGAAGCAACCCTGGGTCCCATGGATTAGTCCTGAACGAGCTGCGGGCCGGCACACTGCAGAGCACGAAAGTAAGTAGTGCTGCTCGGGCCTACGCAGGA
Source organism: Lissotriton vulgaris (assembly GCF_964263255.1). NCBI lineage: Eukaryota > Metazoa > Chordata > Amphibia > Caudata > Salamandridae > Lissotriton > Lissotriton vulgaris. The sequence continues at coordinate 980,067,543 of NC_141693.1, forward strand.
GGACCTGCAGTGTCAGGACGCTTTGCCGAGGTGATCGGGCCTCACGGGAGTGCGGCTAGTTGGGCCCCCTTCTCGTGCCCGCTGACTGCATGGCTGCTGCTAGCCACCAAGGACGGTCCGAGATCCTGGCTGCTGAGAGCGGCAAACTCCTGTACAGAGAGAGGACTGCCCAGAAGCCTGACGGCAGAGCCACCTTCTCCTGGCCCCAGGCTGAGTGTGTGGTGCGCTCCCATGACGCACTGCTTGTGATCGGCATTCGGGAGTAGGCTGCGAAGCGGCGAAGTGTTCTGGGTGTCCAACTGGTGCCGGTGAGTGGGCCTGGTGCCAGCGGGGCTCCCCCGGTCAGGGCCTGAAGGGCAGAGCGTCCGCTTTGGGTCTGACTAGGGAGTCCAGGAGCAGTTTCTGCGCTTGGTGCCCTCCCTGGAACTGAGAAACTGGTGCTGGGGCCTCCTGGACCTCGGGGTGGTGCGCAGTTGGAGGTTGCTGTCCATCGCACCCCCTTCTCATGCTTGGAGGCCTGGGCACTGCTGAACTGTGGGGGCTGAGAACTTTAGCAAATTGATGTGTAGGATCTGCTGCAGTCCCGCCCCCCCGGAGCTGAGAGACATGTGATGAGGGTGGCTGGCTTTACGGTGGTGCGTCAGCGGAGGGGCTGGGGACCTTAACACAGGTGGGTCAAATTTGCAGCAGTACCTCTGGAAAGTGCATGGGCCCGTACTAGGCCAGCGGCACATAATTGAGGACCTAAGGAGAGTGGCACAAGAGGGAGCAGCCTGAGTGCTGCATTGACTGCGTATTATTTTGCACTCCCCACACTGGCTATCTATGTGGACTGTGGTGCTCTGGCTCTGGTCCTGCTGCTTGTGTGGCCAGGACAGGCTTGGAACTTGCATCAGCTTCTGTGCTGGGACGGCGGGCAGTGCATGCTACTTACCTGGTTTCCTGTAATTGTGTATTGCTGTGTCTGCTGGCCTGCATTGATTAGTGGACCCCCACTGAGGAGGGTCTATTGGTGCGTGCATCCCGTCGGTGGAAGCGCGAGGAACGTGTGCTAGGGGTGTCAAATGGGCAAAGACAAGCCTCAGAAGATGACTGGGTCGAACACTATCACGCAGTATACCACGCCTAGGCAGGCCCCCCGGCGCCTGGCCAGACAGACTGTGGAGACAGAACGGGACTCGGGAGGGGAGACCCCGGAGCCCACCAGGGCGGAACTCATGTTGGCCATACAGAGCTCTAGGAAGATACTGGAAGATAGGATAGATACAGTCTCTTTGTATGCGAACCTACGGCATGCGGATCGTCGGAAGGTAGCTGATAAGGTCACTACTGCAAAGGGGGATATTGCAAAATTAAAAGGAGAGGTGGTCACCCTCAAGCAGCAGGTGGCGCAGATGACTGTGGTCACAAAAGCACTGGAGAATCGTGCTGAGGAGACGGAGGGGAGGGCGCGATGCAGCAATATTTGAGTGCTGGGCATCTCGGAACGGGCGGAACTGGGGGTGGCCAAGCAGTTCCTTGAGCGCTGGATTCATACCCAGCTGTGCCCCAAGGGCTTGTTGGATGTGTTTGTGATTGAGAGAGCGCATAGGGCTCTCGTCCCTCCCTCTCCTCCAGAAGCGCAGCCACAAGCTATCTTAGCTAAAATCCTCAACTATCGGGATAGAGACTGTATCCTGCGAGCGGCAAGGCACCACCAGAACCTTCAGTATGAAAACAATAAAGTGACTATATACCCAGATTACACTAAGCAAGTTCAGGAACTCTGGAAATCCTTCCTGGGTAAGCTGCGAGACATGAACGTACTACAACATATGCTGCTGTATCCGGCCAAGCTGAAGGTGATTTTGGAGGGTGGGGTAATTCTTTGACTCCCCGGAAGCCATCTGGGAGTGGTAGGAGATCCGTGGTGATGGATTGCCGCCTGGAGAAGCATGGGATCAGAAGCGACAGTGGGGGACATGGCCTGAAGGAGGCAAGCAGAATTGAAGGGACTCGCAAAATGCCCCGGAGGTGTCACAGCAGAGGATAACGGTGGGAGATGATGGAACGCTGCAGTTTCGTTCCCTCGTGGAGAATTCTACGGAGGTCGATTTTCTGGGAACTTCCCCTCCAGAACACGATTCGCAGGATCAGACTATGCCCCTAGACGTTGTGCCTGAGACTTTTTTTTTCAGAGGAAAATAGTCAATGCAATCCTATGGAGAAAAATTGGGTTATTGGTTTGCAGGTAAGCAATCGGTCTTAGGGGTTGAGTTTCTTGGGTTAGAACAAGGATTCCCCCAGGGTCAAGGATGTACAAAAAAATCACCCTCAGAGGCACAAGGGCGGTCGGGTGCAGAGTGCTGAGGCCCTATGTTGGCTAGGGCTAGGGGGTCGTTGGTTGGTGGCTGCTCTTGGGCAGGCCACAGGGTTGAAGGAGCAAAGCTCCTAGGGGTAAGCACAGGATAAAGAGGATCCAAGTTAGCACCTAAGGTACACCCACAACGGCACTGGGGCGGTCGGATGCAGGGTGCTGGATCAGCGTCAGGTGCACTGTTGTTTTCAATGGGAGATCTCCAATCAGAACGAACACTGCAGATTAAAGCAAGGAGGCTTCCTTGAGGCGACCACTGGTCGGAGAGCTAAGTTGGGTCCTCCAGGTTCTGGGAGGCAGTTCGCTGCACGACATGCCGGGATTCCGCTGGTGGTGGTCGAGGTCCGGACAGGTTGGTAGGGCTGGGGCCAAGTCAGTTGGTGATCTCCTCATCTTCCTTCTGCATTGCCACCTTCTTGCTTGTCTGAGGAGGCAATGTTCAGGGTTGCCCCTAAATATTAAATGTGGAGGTGTTTCCGATAGGTACAGGTCGGAACCTATGAGTCCCTTCCTTGGGCATGGTTCCTTTATGAACTCTGCTCATCCTAAGGGAGGAGGCTTGGCACCCTTTGCCCAGGATGTGCTTTGTTTCAGGACCCCGAGAGCAGGAGGCTCTTGACCCAGGGGTCCAAAAACATGTCTGGAGTGGCAGCTGGCAAGCAGCCACTCAACCAGGACACTGGCTTTAGGTCATTCTACAGGGGGCCTATCTAAGAGTGCATTTGGCTTTAAATCCCACACTGGCTTCAGTGTGGGTTTAATGTGCTGAGAAGTTTGATGCCAAACTTCCTAGAATTCAGGAAAGCCATTAGGGTACAGTGGAGTTTGTAATGACAAACTCCCAGACCACATACTCTTTATGACTTTACTGCACTTACAATGTCTAAGAACGGACTTAGACACTGTAGGGGTACATGGCTCATGTACCTGTACCCTCATCAGTGGTATAGTGCACCCAGCTAGAAGGGTGTCTTACCTATACCATAGGCAGTGGGTTTTAGGCATGGCACACATATATATTTGTGCCATGTGAACTCTTCACCTTTCTCTGCACCAACACATGCAGTTTACAAGGGCAGCATATGTGTGTTAAGGTACAGGGGGCCTAAGGGTTGCACAATATGTGCTGCAGTCTTAGAGACCTTTCCTGGTCACAGGGCCCTTGGTACCCAAGGTACATTTTACAAAGAACTTACATGTGACCAGAGAGTTGCCAATTGGGGTTGCAAAGGTACAGTTTTAGGGAAAAAACATAGGCCCTGGGTACCGGGTTAGCAGGAACCCAGGGCAAACTTAGTCAAAGAATATCAACATCAGGCAAAAAGTGGAGAGCAACCATGCAAAAAGGGGCGCTTTCCTACACAACCTATCCAATAATATACAATGCAGCTATGGTAGAGACAAGGACTTACTTAAAAAGCTCTCTGATAATTTCTTGTTATAAGCTTCTGCTGGAGTATCTGACATTATACAACAATGTATGGGAAAGGTATGTACTGAACTTCATGTCGTAGCCTGACAGGTGGTTGAAGTAAGGAAATATCTAACCCATGTTGTACATGCAGCTTTCCTGCTTACGGAATGAACCTTTGGTGTATCGCGGCGAGGTCTGCAGGACAGTTGATAACAAAGAAAAACACGCTACTGTCCAACTGCCAATAGATTGTTTGATGGTAGCAAGACTTTGTATAATGTGACCATGGTTCACAGCCGATTGTTTTATTGTCATGATGTCCTTAGTTTTGTCAAAATAAAACGGCAATACTTTACTAACCCTAGTGAATAAATAGTTTACTCTGCCAGCATCAGAACATTCCAGTGCTGATACCAAACAACTGGAAGGATTGATGAAAACACGAAAATTGCATGTGTATATTTGTGGAAGACTTGAGGACAGCACATGTGCATGCATAAAATATCCCAATGCTGCTGTGAGGAGCGCTTATTTTCTTCAAAGTGCCACCAACAGGACACTAGGGCCCTGCTGCTCACGGGACCTTCCTAGCTCAGAGTTAAGGTAAGCTAACCTTCCACGTTCATGTGTATGATTTTTTTTCTTTGACAATACAGAAATGCTTGTGTGCGGTTGCTCTTTTTAAACTCACAGTGGGCTGTGTCACATGATTAATTAACTGTGTTCACTTGTGTTGGTTTACAAATAATATTTGATGTTCTTTTATCTGTTCCTGGCAAGGAGTCTCAAGAGTATCTGGTTTAGTATAACGTCACTTGTCTATGTTTTGTAATTGTTTTGGATGGATGGATGGATGGATGGATAGATAGATAGATAGATAGATAGATAGATAGATAGATAGATAGATAGATAGATAGATAGATAGATAGATAGATAGATAGATAGATAGATAGATAGATAGATAGATAGATAGACAGATAGAACTTTTTCCCAGCGGCGGTCGCTACTGCGTAGTGCTACTTAGAGCACGTTTCCAAAGGAAATGGTTTTTCTGAATTGCAAATAACTTTAATAAATCTTCACAAAACTTTCCCCAAAAACGTTCATCCACTTGATCTTCTTCCTGGAAAGTTTTGGATTGATCTGTCCCGTTGGCAGAGAAATAAGAGGGATCCCAAAAAGTGTTTTCCCTATGGAATTTACCAACAGTGATACTGCAAAAATGGCTGAAAAGAACTACACCAAATTTGCCAGAAAGCTAGATCTTGGTCAAGAAAGCATGCTTTGTGTGATTGGTGGTGGATCTGTGGATCCTGCGGCACTCTGATTGGTTGACCACGGGTAACCACGGTGGATCTGAAGAAGAAACACAGGATCTTATGTGCTGGCCGCAGCCTGATGAAAACGTTGTGGCCACCATCTTAGGACTCGGTCCCCAAGTCCTAAAAAGATTTTTTTTAAACCATATAGGGGACAGGTTAGTGGCACCATGAACTCCCAAGGCCTTACGGGTGGGAGCGGAGGGGATAACACTGACCACCCAACCCACCCCCACTATGTGATGTCTGATGTCTTGTCTTGTAAAGCACCTGAATCACCCCACATGGGGTATCTCCGCGCAGTAGACCGCTGGGGAACACGTCCTGGTCTTCCCTGTGAGATGGTCCCTACTGGGTATCTCCAAGGTGAAACCAGGCATCCCCGGCGTATGTGAGGGGCCGTTGTGGAGATGAGGCAAGCTAATGCCCAGAGTTGCTGAGTGTGATCCCTGGTTAGAGTAGGCACCGAGGCGAGAATTATCGAGTCCGCTGACCCTGGTCCACGACCCTGCCGCGTCGGGAATTGAACCCTGGTCCCGGGCCGTCCTCTGCTTCTGGGTCTGCCGCCCCTAACCAGTGAGCCACAGCACTCCACTATGGGTTAAAAAAAATATATATATATATATTGTGACCAAGGCCTCTGTGCAGGCCGAAACGTTATGCTGCCGTGGTGTGCTATTGAATAAACGAAACTCACCTGCACTCTGGGTCTTCCTGTTCTTTCCTGTGTGGGGTCGGTGATTGGAGACTGTCGCAGTGAAAAGTACAGTGCGGATATATATATATATATATATATATATATATATATATGATAGATATATATATTTCTGCCATTTTGTGAACAAGGAGTTCCACTGCAGTGCTCAGCGTGGAGCCTCTTAATGATGAATCAAAGTAGATCAGCAAATTGGGGGAACTGCAAAAAAAAGGTGCTGGATGCAGGCACGGTGCGCACCTCCCTGCCTCGCAGAGTGACGGACATGTTACTTTACAATATAGAACCTAGAAATTAACTGAAAAAATCAAAGGTTTTAATGACATCATAGTTAGGAATTATTATAATATCTAACGTTACATAAAAAAACACTTCGAAATTCATAGGAAAAAAACCAAAAGGTTAATGAGATGTTATAGTCAAGTGAACAAAAACACAAGTTATTTACCTGTACACTGGTTCTCCAGTATTGATATTGTTTATAGATTCACATGCATGTATCTTCCCCTTCGCCATGGTGGGAGCCCCACGGTAACTCAATAGCTTTTAGCAACCTATTATCATTGTTTTAAAACATCCAAACTTCAGCCAATCAGAGCACAGACCATAGAGTCTCCATACCCTGCAGGACAACCATACCTCAGATTTCGAACTCACATGTAAATAGAAGAACAATAGAGGATTGGAAGATGAACATGAAAGGGGAGGAGGGCGGGCCGCACGAGAATGTATATAATATATCAATACTGGAGAACCACAGTGTTCAGGTAGGTAACTTGTTTTCCCCCAGTATTGTATCTTTAATAGATTCACATGCTTGAATCAGCATAGTAAGCAGCTCTCAGTAGCAATTGCAGCGTGTAAGGTAAACCATTCCACCATGTGACCAAAAGTTGAAATATAGAAGCAGATATTGTAATTGCAGAAAACAACAATAGGCATATATCGTCGCCGTTATTTATTAAGATGAAGGTAACCAAAAGACATTAATCATTAATAATACAATAATAATAGAAACCTAATACGAACAGACGTCGTAGAGCAGCTTGTCCGACCGCTACATCTACCTTTTGCCATGTGTCCAGGTAGTAGTGCTTTATGAGGGTATGGACATTCAGCAAACAGGGCAGAGGATGCGGCCATCTTCCAATTGGAATGAGCTGTGACCTTGGAAGCAAGTGGACGCCCAGCCTTCTCATGGCATATTGTACGAGTTACTTACCTTCGGTAACGATGTATGTGGTAGAGACGATTCTAGCCGCAGATTCCCTAACTTAAAATTATCCCCAGGCGTGAGACTGGATCCGGAAAACTTTTTTCCACAGCATCCCTGCGCGCCGGGGAGACGGCACCACGTGACTCGGCCCGGACGTCGTCCATGTCCGTGACGTCAGCGAGGATACATAAGTCCCAACCCGGCGCGCCTATGTCAGTTTTCTTCTGAGAACTTTTCCGCGCCACAACGCGGAGCCATCACCAACAAAACTGTGAGAATACTGGAACAGTGTGCGAAAAATCCAGCTAAACAGAAGGGAAAGAAACAAATGGTGAGGAACAGCACCATCCAGAATAGAGCCAGGTACTGAGGCACCAAGATCTGGAATGAAAGAACAGGGCACCGCTACTGGAAAGCAAATACAACAGCGTCCCAGGGGCAGAAGGATGTGAAAAATACACAACAGAAAAAGAAGTATGCAGCCACCACCCGGAACAGAAAGGAGCACAATGGTCAGAACGAAGAGCAATGACCATTCAACCTCAGACAATACCAGCAGGGAAAAAGTATCCCGAAGCCAAGGTCCAGACCAGCCAAGGCACCTCAACCCCAAGGACTGCCAAAGACAGAAGTGCAAGCAACAAAGGGAAGAAGAAGCACAAGCGAACCCCACACTGGGGACCAGGGTGCAGGGGCGCAGAAGTGCTTATAAAAGTCAAGACTGGAGCAACAACAAGGCGAGCTTCCCCCCAAGGAGGGAGCAAGAAATGGCACTCGCAAAAGACAACCACCCGGAGGCAGGCGAGTGCAGAAGACCAAGAGGGCCCTCGCAGAATGGGGAGGAAGAGTGGGTCGTGAAGGAATCTGCGGCTAGAATCGTCTCTACCAGATACATACCCAAGGGGAAGGAGGGTCTGCGAGAGGACCCCTCCAGCTCAGGCGAACTCAAGACCCCGACAGGGGACAAATCCCCGGGACAGGGAAATAACCCAGTCCTCGCCAACAGGGGATGAGCCACAGGGACAGGGAAAAGAGCCCAGCCCCCCACCCAAGCAGGCTAAAACCTTAGTGTCGCAGAGAACATTGCCCCACAGGGGATGTGTTACAATGACAAGCGGCAGCCCCGTCCGCACCAAGCAGGAGAAGGAAGGGCAATACGAAACGAGGTCATCAGTCAATGTACCAGGGACCTCCATCGGAAGCCCCAGGTACAGGCAATAGGAGAGGAGACCAGCAGCCAATGTACCAGGGACCTCCACCGGAAGCCCCAGGTACAGGCAATAGGAAAGGAGGTCAGCAGCCAAAGTACCAGGGACCTCCACTGGAAGCCCTAGGTACAGGCAATGCGAAAGGAGGCCAGCAGCCAATGTACCAGGGACCTTCACCGAAAGCCCCAGGTACAGGCAACGCAGGGGAGTACCGAGGAAGAAGAGCAACCCAGAGACTCCAAGGGGAAGAGCAGAAACGAGGGCAAGAGCCCTTCACCGAGAACACACCCAGTGAAGTGGGCGGCCGAACTCATCACAGCTGGACGTCAACAGGCCAGACAGAACAGCGCCTTAGTAATAAGGCAGTTGGAAGAGAAAAACATAAGGCTCCCGAAAAACCAGAAGCAGGGGCGCCAGGCCTCACTCAAAGGCCCCTATCCGTGGATCAGAGGGCGCAGCTGGACGCCGACAAGCGCCACCAAACTAAACATCCAAACCCCAACGTCTAGGCGGGCACAGCTGGGTGCCAACAAGCAACCAGCGGGAAAAACAAGAGGAGAACCAAGTAGGACGAACCAAGTCTTCAACACAGGAAAATAACCCTTCTGGACACCAGAGAGAAGACCAGGCCAAACGGCAGACAAAGGGCAAAAACACTGCAGCACAATGCAGCAGCTGCCCAAGAAAACGCACCAGCGGCATACAGCAAAACCAGGAAGGGCAAGGAACCCACAAGGGGAAGTCCACACTTTTCCAGTGTAAGACAGGGCTATCCAATAGCTACAAATACCCCACGTAGGGTAGGACATGGCCCAAGAAGTATGGGAACCACTCTTAGGGAAGAAAATCCCGCATCAGAGAACAAATTAGAAAACCTGCATCAGAAAGCTTAATAAGCAGCCAAAAAGAACATTCTTTGCCAAAAGGGGCTGAACCAGTAGCCAACTGAAGAGGTAGGCCAACCCAGGACCCAGAGGGCACAGTATCCCTCACAGAAAGTGTAACATTCACCCCAAAACCACATTCCAGGAGCAGTGGGATAACACCTCCCACTAAGACCCGGAGAATCAACAAAACCACCTACTGAGGAGGAGGAGGAGGAGGAGGACGGAGCCCCGCAAGAAGACGCTGAATGGCGGAGTCCGCATGACTGTTAAACAGAAGGACCCCGTCAAAGGGCAGATCAACCAAACGTTGCCTGATATTTTCAGGAAAAACAGCATCACATAGCCAGGCATGGCGATGGAGAGCCACAGAAGTGTCAAAAGGTAAAGAGGGAGCTACCCTTTTGACAGGAAAAGGGTTGGGGCAACAATCTTATGAAAACAAAAAACTCCTTCTCCTGAGTTTGGCAAATGATTAGTGATGCTAGATTCCCCTGGGGGCCGTTTGCATCAGTGGGAGGGATTTAAGTATTGCGTAGGTTACCAAATTTACAACTTAATATGTATCAGACCAAAAGATAGCATGAAAACATTGCATACACAAAAATTAAAAGTTTCATTCATTTATTCAAATAATTTAAAAATAATAACACATTATTTCATAAAAACAATCTTGTGCACATTCGTCTTTGCTGTTAGTCAGCTATATTAAAAAAAAATGCTGTTAAGCATTGTTACACAAGTCTACATATACATCATATTTATTAGACATAAGGAACAAACTGTCGAGGCGGCGTTTCGGGGTTTTGGCAGCTAATTTATCAAAGCCCAACAAAGTGACCCTTGATTTCATACTAAAGAAAAAAGAAGGAGGAAATCCAGTTTAAAGCAGGTCTTTTCAACAGAAAGACAAAGTGGTGAGAAGAACAGCGACGGGTAGCTCCCAGAGGCGTCCTTCCAACCCTTTAAGACACCAAGAAAATAGGACCGGATTGAAGTTGGTCCATTTTTAATCAACCCGGGTGGAGTACCAACGAAACTGAAACATAAGAATAAGAAAGAGGAAAGAAAACAAAGCTTCCTTAGGAGAACACAAGAGCGGAAGAGAACCTGCTCAAAAGAGCGAGAAGATATGATTTAAATGAACAAGTCCTGAAGAAGGTGCAAGATTATTTGAGGCACCGAAACGCCCCGTCGACGAGGGAGCGGCACAGAACAGGCGCCGGCTCGGCCTCAGATGGGGCAGCTGCCCGTGGAATACCGAGGGGGACTCGGGAAAGGACCACACGTCCCTGCGTCCACCCGTGACTCCACTTGAGCCGGGGAAGAAGGCTCCTGGCGCCGAAACGGCGCCGGCTCGAGCTCTGGTGAGGCAGCTGCCTGCTCAGAGGACCGAGGGGGACTCAGGGGCAAGCCCGGCGGACTCCTGCAATGCCACAGGAAGCCCCGTAGGGATTTGCGGGGAGGCAGTGATGCCAGGTGCCGAAGAAGGGTGCCCCGATGGACCGCACCTTGACAACACCACCCTCCTAAGACATGGAGCCGAAAATTCCGGCACCGGGGCCGGAGCCGCCGGCGACTCTGCGGAAGGCCCCGCGACAGGCAAGGGATCCGCGGACGTCTCAGGAGGTGGAGGAAGGGTCAAAGAAGCCTACAGCGCCGCCGCGTAGGCTGTCATTTGGGCCCTAGTCGCCTCTGCGCCGGGAAACGATGGGTAGGAAGGTGAAAAGCGACAGCGCATGTCCCGGGGGAGCAGGCGCCCACTCCGAAAGGAGGACAAGGCCTCAGAGATAAACTGAAGGACCTACCAGCCGGCGAGCCACACCCTTGAGGCTGCGGCGAAAGACGATGTCGCAGACAAAACTGGCGGTTCCTTGCTTCCGAGGTAAGGGATGGACGCTGGGATGACACCGACCTGAACAAGCGCGCCGACAGCAACTTCATCCGGCGCTCCCAACGTGACTTAGGTTTAAGGTGCTGGCAGGCGTCGCAGCTTTCCGAGTTGTGGTTGCACCACATGCAAATTGGGTGAGGGTCCGTCACAGACATGGGACGCGCACAGAGGTACACGTCTTGAAACCCGAAGTCATTCGAACACTGTTCCACTTAACGCTAAAGCGTGTAAAAGAATAGAAGCCCCAAAAACAGGCCAGGACGCAATCCGGATCCACGTTGCACACGGAAAAGAGAAAAAAATTATGCAGGTGCGCCGGGGTGGGACCGATTTATCCTCGATGACGTCACGGACGCGGATGACATCAGGGCGGAGTCACATGGTGCCGTCCCCCCGGCACGCAGGGATGCTGAGTCAAAAAGTTTTTTTAGATCCAGTATCACGTAGGGGATATTTCTACGTTAAGGAATCTGCGGTTAGTAGTCTCTATTAGACATTATAGTTGAAGAGACCCAGCGAGCAATAGATGCCCATGTCAGAGCCTGACCTCTCCTGGGGGCAGAGAAGGGGATGAGCAACTGAATTGATTTACGGAAAGTCTCTGTCCTTTGCAAGTAGAATTTTAAACAGTGTTTATTGTCCAGCGAATGAGGGCTCTTTCAGCAGGCGAAAATGGAGCAGGAAAAAAGGAAGTCAGAATTACCGGTTGATTTAGATGAAATGTGGAAAGTGCTTTAGAAATAAAAGAAAGATTGGTGCGCAGGACCACTCTGTCCTGATGAAACTGTAGGTAACGCTCTGTTGCAGTAAAGGCCTGTTTTCCACTAATGTGTCTAGCCGAAGTAATCGCCAATAGAAAAACCACCTTACATGACAGGTATTTTAAGTCGTATTTGTGTACTGGCTCAAAAGGAGACCTCATAAGTTGCGACAGGACATGGTTTAGCTGCCAGAGTGCTGGAGGAGGTCTTATCGGTGAGTAGGCCCTGAACAGGCCGTACATAAACTCCTTTGCGAGGTACAATAGATAGGGCAAAACATCTTCAGGAGGCGAGGAGAGAGGGAGACAAGAGTGCTCGACAAACAATAAACAGAATCTTTTCTATTTAGCCGAGTAGCACTCAGGCGTAGAAGGAGCTTATGCTTTCTAAAGTATTGATTGACATTCGTCAGATATTGCTAGGGCTCCGAATTCTATGTGATAAGGAGCTAAGCTGACAAATGAAGCGTGTGAATTTGTGGATGAAACAATTGGCCTTGGTTCATGGAAAGGAGATTCTCCGTTGGCCGGTACAGGATTGGAGAAGACTCTGATAGGTGTGTACCAGTATTGCCGGGCCCATATCGGGGTGATGAGGATGATGCGGCAGGGCTCCTGCTTGATTTTCTGCAGAACTCTTGGAATGAGAGAAAACAGAGGAAATACGTAAGCAAATGTTTCTTCCCAAGAGAAGTGGAAGGCGTTTCCCAGAGAGTCTGACTAAGGAAATCTGCTGGAATAAAACCTGCTTTTTTTGTAGAGGGATGTAGCGAATAGATCTAAGGTTGGAACTCTTCAACAGTGAAAAACCCTTCACAGCTGAGTTTTGTTTACCTCCCACTCATGACAATGCTTGGTATCTCTGCTGAGGAAGTCATCCTGTTTGTTTTGGACTCCTGGTACATGTTGAACTTGCTTTTCTATCTTGTGGGCTATTAGCCATTTCCAGACCTGCTGCGCTAGGACTGAGAGAGCATAAGATCTTGTCCCACCTTGTTTCTGTAGGTAGAACATGGTGGTGGTGTTGTCCGTGCCTACGAGAGTGTATGAATTTCTAATCCTTGGAAGAAAAGCCTGGAGGCCCAGAAAAACTGCCCTCACTTCTAAAAGATTTAGACACAGCAATTCCTGAGTTGACCAATTTCCGTGGATCTGTAAATCCTGAAGGTGGGCTCTCCGCCCCTCCGTGGAAGCGTCTGACGTCATCACCAACCTTGGTTTCGTCATGAGGAAAGATAGACCTTGAGAAAGGTTGTCTTTGATCATCCATCAGGACATTGCTAAGGTCATTTCTGGTTAGACTTAAACTATGTTGTTGAAGAAGCCTCGAGATTGAGTCCACTGGGCATCGAGCTGCTCCTGGTGCGGTCTCAACCATACTTGCAGTGTGGGATCAACGGGATGCAGGATGACATCATCTCTAGCATTTATTTGTATGTCCTTACTGAAACACAATTTTTTGAGGATAGGGACTGCACTATCTTCTGCAGGTGCAAAATTCTTTCTTTTGTGGAAAAAGCCTTTGAAAGCATGGCATCCAGGGTTGCTTCTAGGAACACCAGTGATCTGGGCGGGATGAAAGGACTTCTCCCTGATAAGTTTGAGACCAAGGGAGCGAAAAAGCTGAACACAGGCCTTTGTAGATCTTCTGGCGGCTTGGAAGGATGGGGCCTTGACTAACCAGTCCTCAGGTAAGTGAATATCTGGTGGATGGATCGTTGGGAGAAAAGCCACCACTGGCGCCAAGCACTTGGTGAAAACTCTTGGTGCCGACTTTAGCCCGAAGGGCAGCACCTTGAGCTGGTAATGGCTACCTGCCAACTCGAACCTGAGAAAACATTGGTGCTTCGGATGTATGGAAATATGAAAGTACGCATCAAGATGATCGAGGGAGGACATAAAATCCCCCGTACCCATTGGAAGCAAAATCTCCTGGTACATAAACATTCTGAAGGGTTGACTTTTGATGCACTTGTTCAGCAACCTGAAGTCCAATATTTGCATACATTTCCTGTTTTTTCTTTATTAAATAAAAATGAGAGTAGAAACCCAGATTGTGCTAACTGCGTGGCATCTCTTCAATTGCTTGTTTGGAGAGGAGTAATCTGAATTATTTGTCGAGAATTGCTAGATGACGATGTGAAGTCTTCACTGGAGGTAAATTCAGAAGCTGTTGAACAAATTCCAGGGTGTGACCAATGGTGGAAAACGTCTACACCAATTTGTTGAAAGATATGAGCTTCCTATCAGGATCCTGGCGGGGTGTACAGAAAACCTGCATGACAAGGCAAGAGACTACATTCCCCAAGATGTCAGGCGAGTCACGTATCACGTGATTTTGACGTCGCGTCAACGAAGAATAACAACAGCCGCTGCCTCAGAATGCTGCTGATTATTCTTTCGGGTTTTGTAAGTCGGACGCCTCGGTCAGGTTTCTTTTGCTTTTGGGGCGGTGAGCGTGCTTGCGCACAACCCTAATGACAGCCCGCTGTTGACTTTCAGAACGGTGCCAAGTGCACCGTGGTTGTTCAATACCGACTCCCCTGTTGGCTGGGTCGTGCAGGACTCGCCGTCTCGTGCAGGGGAGCTTATGGGAGCACCTGCATCTTCTTCCATCGAAGGCTCCCAGTTACTGCAAATCACTGGGTGGTGAGTACCCTGTGTATTCGTTGGACGCCCCTGTTGGTTGAGACGTGCATGCTTGCAGTCTCTTGCGGGGAGTTTAGGTGGCTAGAACGGCACTTGGGCTGCAATATTTCCCTGCTGGAGAAACCTTCATTTTCCTGGGTTTCAAGCAGGGAAAGTAATGCGCCCGCGACAGTTTCGGTTATAAAGTAATAACTTGGAACGCAGTGATATATTGTATTTTTTGCATCATGGTTAATCTTTCAGGACCTGGTGCAGGACTATTCACGTAGTGATTACGTTCTTCTTGAACTACTGTAATTCAGCGGTTATCCTTTCCAGTTATCATAATTTAGAGTTCAAAGAAACCTTTCATCTATTTCATTTTGGTTGTTTCTTTTCTTCAACTGTCATCTGAAGAGAGCTCGTGTGAAGAGGGTAGATCCCAGCTATAGGGAACATAGAACATTTACCCTGGGTAGGTGTTTGGTCTGATACTTAAAATAGGACGTATGGTGTAAGCTCTATGTGGTGAAGGGCAGAGGACTATATCAACCATAACATTGCATGTCCTGCTGTTTTCTCTTTTGCCTAGAAGGTGTTCTGACTCAGCCATCACCATCTGCTCTCTTCCGATGTTACAAATCTTTGTCTCTTTATTTAAGGTAGGGGTTGTGGTATAGAAGAACCATCTATTATGCAAATGCTTGGTTGGGAAGAAATACCTTCGGAGGTCTTGCGTTGTTTTCTTGTTTCTATCCCTGATCTCCTTCCCAGCTGTCTCTACCCATTCCTCTCCCGCTCAATTACCTCAATAGTCTGTGTACATATACCTATTCCAGACTTGGGGTAGTTCAGATGTGGGCCCCTTTGAGCATCAGCACGATCCCGAGGAATTGGACAGAGGAACGCAACACTTCCATTGACTGAAGAATTTGGAGTAAGTGGGCCGAACTGAAGTGGGACTGTGGTGATGGGGCTTATGAATTTTCATTGTCTTTTCTTGGCGTCATGAGATCTTCCTCCTGAAGCTGGGCGTCGACGTGCTGTTGCTCTAGGATATGCTTGCGCCAAAGTTTTACTGAAAGGGCTGTGCAGAATACTGCCATCGAAACCCCTGTTGGTAGTAGGTTTGAAAACGCTGCTGGAGGCATGGTGGTGGGAGATACTGACCTCGACCTCTTCCCCGAACAGAAGAGAACTTCCTTTGTTGCAAATTCGTCAGCGATTTGTCCATGTTTTACCTTATCGACTGCAGCGCGTCAGCCACGTGCCAGTCAAATAGGTATTCGTCGTCGAACGGCATATCCAGCCCCTTGGCTGAACCTCTGGGTGCAATGTTGTAGCTTTGAGCCAACCCTGCCATCTCAACACCGCCCTCCCGCCATCTGCCTGTAGGCAGTAGATGAAATGTCCAGTGCCACGTCAATAATCTCAGAAGAGGCTCTCTCACCTTCCAATAGAACGTCCTTCGCCTCCTTCTTCTTCTCCTGGGGAAGATATTTCAACAAGGAGGAGATGTTGTACCACATTTGTCGGTCATATCTCCTGAGGACAGCCATGGCATTGTAAGCTCTGATGGTGGTGGCTGCCAACACGTAGAACCTTTTGCCACTATTGTCCAGCCAGCGCCCTTCCTTGCCTGGTGGAGCTGAAAATGGCAAGGAATGATTTTTGGGTCTTCTTTGAGTGGCCTGCATGATAACTGAGTCGGGCTGGGGATGACCAATAAGGCACGCAGGAGAGTGTTCAGGTGCCCTGTATTTTTTGTCAAGGTTCGGGATAACCGCAGAAATGGAGGCTGGTGTCTTCATTAGCTTCAGGCACTCTTGCCATAAGTAATCCACCATGGAAATTGCTTGGGTGGAGCGCTGTATAGTAGCCTTAAATCATATAAAAACACTCCATCTGCTTTGTGGGAATAGAGAGATCAAAGGGCTTAGAGCCATGCTCTAGGAGGTCATGAAAACCGCCGACATCTGCAGGTGGAGAGTCGGCTATAGGCGGAGTAGGGGAGGGCTATGTGGGCGATACGTAATCATCCAAAATGGGTTCTCTGTGCACTCATTTTTTTGTCAAGGTTGGTTTTGTGCTGCTACATCTGCTACACCTAGTCACTGTGCCTTACTGTAATTCAACTAAGATCGGGTTAGGAGATTCCTTTTCCGTAAGATGTGCACACTCTTACTTGGAACTGTTCCTGTTCCTTATTGCTTCTGCAACTAGCATTTAATACAGTTAATTCAAAATAAATCCAATTCTTATGACTGATGCTTGAAGTGTTTTATTCATAATATTTCTCGTCTTCAAAAACCAATATTTCATTTCCATCAAATGATTCATAGTTCAAACCATAACCCAATGCATTTCGGGTCACTATAAAGGACCCTTCTTCAGGGGTCTGCAATCAAAACAAAAACAAATCAGTCCTACTTAATCTCATTTTGGGGCTGCTATGTCAAACAGAAATTGTGCGTTTAAATAAAGTTAATTCAAATCTTGCATTTACAACAATTATGCTTTCTCGTTCGGTGCTGTAACATTTCTAAATAAAATTTCGAGCATTTCAAGAGATTTCAAATTTACGTAAACATCAAAGTTCACATGTACCACATAATTTGTAGTGGGATTTTACTGATTCTACTTATTTGCAGTTTTGTCGTGATATGTGTAGTGCGTTTAGTAAAAACATGTAAACCAATGTTTAAAACATGGCTTTCTAAAGTCAGCAATCAGTGTTATTGCGTTCAAGCTTTTTATAAACATATTAGATGCCGTTTCGCATAGTGGTTTTAATGGCGACGTGCCTTCAATGAGTTTTAACATTAAATATTAATCGGTTCATTACGTTTTATTGGTGGCATTCGAGATCAGTTGCTACTGGGACTATACTAACGCGCATCGGAGATCCGCGATGTCTTGCTTACCGTTTGAAATCTAAGAAGTCACTCTTAAGCGTGTTCCGGCATTCGTCTGCAAAGTCGGCCGTGAATCTAGTTGTTTGGCGCGATACTCAGGATTACGTGATGTATCACGTATTTACACGTGATGTATAGTCATCACGTGAGGTGTAGTTAACTCGTGGTTGGGTAAAATGTTAAAAACAAGCTTGTATTGTGTGGGTAATGACCCACGGTGATTTGTGAAAAACATAGTAACATGATCGAGCCCGGCTCTTTATGAAGAAAGCATAAGTAATACAATATGACGATAATTAGAACTAAATACATTGCAAAAATGCACAATTTTTACATTGGAGTAATACAAAGACATTTGTTTATAGAAAGCAGGAAAGTTCAATACGGTCATTTAACCCTGTTGGTTGTAGAGAATTCAATCTCTTTATCCAAAAATATTCTAATTTGAGTAACTGCTTTTGTGGGTGAATTCCATGCTGTTGTTTAACTTGTTCAAGTATAGTGAATCTCAAATGTGTAACGTTGTGACCAGCTTCTAGCCAATGCATGGCTACAGATGATTTTTCATTGTGCTTTTTGATGTTGATTTAAGAGCTCAGTTATTCTTATTTTGATTTTCCTTTCCGTTATCCTTACATATATTTTGCCACATGGGCACTTTATAGCGTAAACTACGTTATTTGAGTCGCAAGTGCTGTTGTGTTGTAGCTTAATGTTGTGACCTTTTGTCGGATGTGGAAAATTATTTCCTTTTATGACATTATGACAATGAACACAGTTTCCACAACTTTGCATGCCTTTGAATCTCAATTGTGTGCTGGTAGTAGCTTTTTTCGTTAACAATTCTTTGAGATTTTTTGATCTCTGAAATGCAAATATGATTTTGTTTTTGAGATACATTCAAGATCACTTTCATTTTGAATGATATGCCAATATTTTTGGATGATTTTCTTTATCTTATTGGCTTCTTTTGAGTGCTTCAGTATGCAAATGTTATGTTGCTCCTTCTTTTGAGGTTTTTGTTCCAAAAGTGATTTCCTTTCAATAAGCTGGACTTTCATTATTGATTCATCTAACACTTCCTTGGGGTATCCTCTTTTTGCAAATCTATTGGCGTATCTTCTGATGTTCTCAGTGGTGGCTTCAGTTCTATTAATGATTCTTTTGAGTCTGATGAACTGAGATCTTGGGAGGTGTGTTTTGAGTGATTGTTGGTGAAAACTTTTGTAATGAAGATTATTGTTTGGGTCTGTTGGTTTTGAATAAACATTAATATTGATCTGATTCTCGTTAATTTGTATCAAGACATCCAAGTATGGTATTTGTTTTCAATCCATATGGTATGTGAATTTGATTCTTTGATGACATTCATTCAATTCTTGTATTTTTGCTTTTAGCATTGATTCTTCTCCTTTCCAAATTAAAAAAATATCATCTATATATCTTTTATAGGTAACCAAATTTTCTGTCCATATGGTGTCATTCATGATGTATTCAAATTCTAATTTGGAAATAAACAGATTTGCATATGTTGGGGCTCCAGCAAAGCCCATAGATGTACCGCTACATTGGGCATAGAAGACATCATTCCATTTAAAGTAGCTATGATATAATGCAAATTGCATTAATTCGATTATCAAAATTTTATTAGCTCCTTTACATTCATTGTTTAGCAAGAACCATTCAATGGCCTCTAGGCCTTCATTGTGTGGTATTGATGTGTATAGTGAAATCACATCCACTGTACACAGTATCCAATTAGACTTGTCATTGTCTGTGAAAGTTTCAAGCAAATTAAGGAATGCTGTTGTGTCCTTGATATATGATGACCATTTTTGAACAATAGGTTGTAGAAAGTGATCGAGATATTGTCCGATTGGTTCTGAAATTGATCCACATGCAGATACTATGGGTCTGAAGGGTGTTAACTGAGCATTTTTCTGAATTTTTGGCAGCATGTACAGTTTTGGACGCCGTGGATATTCGTTGTCTAGAAATTGGTAAGTTTTGTTGCTAATCCAGCCCATATCTCGGGCTTTGTTCAGAATCTGTCTTAACGTTTTCTGGAATTCTAATGTAGGATCTCTGTCTAATTTCATATAAACAGTTCGATCTTCCACATGATTTGTAACACTGTTGTGATAATACTCTGTGTTCATTACAATCAGAGCGCCTCCTTTATCCGCTCTTTAAAATGTAAGTGCTTTGTTGTTTGCTAACTCACGTAAGATATTCCATTCTTTTTTGTTGAAGTTAGACTTTAGATTGTTGCCATATTTTATTTTTTAATTAGAATTCCAGAAAACTTTAAGACAGATTCTGAACAAAGCCGAGATGTGGGCTGGATTTCTTTACCGTATGCAATTACATGCAAGGCCTGAGTCTGTGAGAGGTGCGCAGAGACAGAATGCATGCTAGAGTAAAATGGGGCTGTGCTCCCATGTACCATACCAATCGGCTAGTTTCAGTTTCACTGTTTCGTTGCTCGTGCGGCTATCTCATCCCCGAGCACCAAAACACACGGAAGAGGTATAATTGGAAAGGGGAGAATCTCCCTTTTCCGATGTTAACTCTTGCTTGTAGATCCCTGATAGGGGATTGCCACAGCAGGACGATCCCCAAGCAGGGATCCACCCACAAGGGACCAGGGAGGGGGCAACAGCCCCTTGGTCAATGGCTTTTGCCCCCCTGACGTTTTTGCATGCAATCAGTCTTTCTCCCCCCCCCTGGAAAATGTCGGGAGATCAACGCAAGGCACACATCCCTGGACTCCCTGTGGGTGTATAGTTTTCAGAAATGTCTGGGGTCAGTAGGTTTCCCTAGATGACCGCTGAGCCCGGAACCAAAAACGCAGGTGACTCTCTCTCAAAACCAGATAATTGTGCAATTGATAATTTTGAAGTCGCCACAGTACGTTATGGGCCATTTCCTGTCGCAGGAACTAGGCCTACCAACACAAGTGAGGTACCATTTTTATTGGAAGACCTGGGGGAACTATGGGTGGTAGGAACTATGTGGCAGCCTGGTAATCCTACAACTTTACAAAACAGAAAAGTGAGGAAAACGTGATTTTAGTTAGAAAAATGTGAGGTTTGTGGGGGATTCTGAGTAGGAAAATGTTGGGAGATCCATGCAAGTCAAACCTGCCTTGACTTCCCTTGGTGTATAGTTTGTCAGAAATATCTGGGTTTGGCATGTTTCCCTAGATGCCCGCCAAGCTCGGGACTAAAAAGACAGGTGTCTCCCTCGCAAAAACAAGTTTTTTTTGTGACAGATAATTTTGAAGTCTCCACAGTACGTTTTGGGGTATTTCCTGTCCCAGGCACTAGGCCTGCCCACACAAGTGAGGTACCATTTTAATTGGGAGACTTGGGGAAATACTGGTTGGTGGAAGTTTGTGGCTTCCCACAGATTCTAGAACTTTCCATCACAGAAAAATGAGGAAAATGTGTTTTTTGACAAAATGTGAGGTTTGCAAGGGATTCTGGGCAACGGAACCTGGTGAGAGCCTCACAGGTCATCCCATCCTGGATTCCCCCGGGGGTCTAGTTTCCCAAAATGTACAGGTTTGCTAAGTTTCACTAAGGTGCCAGCTGAGCGAGGGTTTAAACTCCACAGCTAGGCATATTTCACTCATAAAATATGTGTCCACGTTGCGTTTTGGGCCATTTCCTGTTGCAACAACAAGGCTTACCCACACAAGTGAGGTACCGTTTTTATTGGGAGTTTTGAGGGAATCCTGGATGGGTGGAAGTTTGTGGCTCCCCACAGATTCCAGAACTTTCCATCACAGAAAAGTGAGGGAAATGGGAAAATGTTTTTTTTGTTTTCACACAATTTGAGACTTGCAAGGGATTTTGGGTAACAGATCCTGGTGAGAGCCACCAGCCGCGGCCCGTGTAGGTAAAAGCAGTGGGGCTGGGTGGGATTTCGATAGATGACTATGAGGGAAATTTAGTTATTTATTTTCCCTCATGGTCATCTGTCAAATCCCCACCCAACTCGGCCCCACCCCTCTTACTTGCCCGAGCCACGGCTGAGAGCCAAACAAGTCACCCCATCCTGGATTGCCCTCGGTGTCTAGTTTTCAAAAATTTACAAGTTTGCTAGGTTTCCCTAGGTGCCAGCTAAGCGAGGGTCCAAAATCCACAGCTAGGCACATGGCGAAAAAAGGGTCAGTTTTCACTGGAAAAATGTGACGTGCCCAGTTTGTGTTTTGGGCTATTTCCTGTTGCAGGCACTGGGCCTACTCACACAAGTGAGATACCATTTTTATCAGGATACTTGAGGGAATGCTGGGTGGGAGGACGTTTGTGGCTCCCCGCAGATTCCAGAACTTTCCATCACAGAAATGTGAGGCAAATGTTTTTTTTTTTTTACAAAGTTTGAGGTTTGCAGGGGATTCTGGGTAACAGAACCTGGTGGGAGCCACCCAAGTCACCCAATTCTGGAATCCCTTGGTGTCTAGTTTAAAAAAATGTACAGGTTTTCTAGGTTTGCTTAGGTGCCGGCTGACATAGGGTCCAAAATCCACAGCCGGGCACATTGCGTAAAAAGGGTCAGTTTTCACTGGAACATGTGATTTTGGGCCGTTTCCTGTCGCGGGCACTAGGCTTACAGACACAAATAAATTAACATTTTTATCGGGAGACTTAGAGGAACACAGAGTAGTAGAACAAGTGTTATTACCAATTGACTTTCTATACATTTCTGCCTTCCAAATGTAAGACAATCTGTAAAAAAGAAGTAATTTTGAAAAATGTCCTCCAGTTCATATGCTAGTGCGGGTACCCAAACTTTCAAAGATGTGTAAATAACCATTGCTTCCAAACTGTATATTTTGTTCCCATTTAGGAAATACACAGGTTTTCTTGATATCTATTTTTCACTCTTTATATTTTACCAAATTAATTCCTATATACCCGGTACACAATGAAAACCAGTGCAAGGCACAGCACAGTTATTGGCTCTGGGTAACTCATGTTCTTGTTGAACCTACAAGTCCTATATATCCCTGCAACTAGAAGACATAACGGTATATTGCTTTAAATTATCAGCCATACTTACAAGAAGTTATAGATGAAAACGTTGGCACAATTGGCTGGTTTTTTCAACTCAATGTCAACATTGTTTTCATTTCAACCGTTAGTTTCCATAGAAAAACCTTGAAGGATCTACACAATTGACCCCTTGCTGAATTCAGACTTTTGTGTACCTTTCATAAATGATTAGCTTTTTGGGATCCAATATTGCTTTCACATCCATTTCTACAAATAACTGGAAGGAGGTTGAAAGCATAAAAAAATAGGAAAAATAGGCTATGTCCCAGTAAAATGCCAAAACTGTGTAGAAAAGTTTGGTTTTCTGACAAAAGTCTGTCTGCTTATGAAAGGTAGGAAGATGGTAATTTTAGCACCACAAACCCTTTGTTGATAATATTTGCTGGGAAAAAAACAGACGCTTTCTTCTACAGCTCTTTTTTCCAATTTTTCCCCAAAAACGCAAAATGTTGCTGTATTTTGGCTACTTTCTAGGTACCCTCCAGCGGAATCCACAGGATATTGAAAGAAAAGGAAGTGCATTTGGCATGAATACCTTACGTGGACAAAAAGTTACGGTGGTCACGGGGGCCTAAGCATGAACTACCCCAAATAGTCAAAAAAAGGCTTAACTCAGGGGTGGAAAAGGCCTAGCAATGAAGGGGTTAATAAAAATGTAATGGTCGAAATGTCACACACTAGAGGGTGGACCATTAGTATAAGTACTTTGTGACTGTTATTGTTTGGAGTAAAAAAGGAATCCTACATAATAATATCCAACTTTGTATCTGATTCCATCATTTGCTAAGGCCCTTGCTGACTATCACAGTAAATATTTTCAAAACTGTGTTTGCAAACAGTTGGCTTAACATTGGCCAGTAACTGGAATGGATATTAGGAACTACATTGCTTTTTGGGGCTGCATGATAATTCTTAGATGCAGGAGGCCAAGAACTCCCATAAAAAATAGGCACATTCAATATGTCTTTGTCAACAATATGAGTTCTAAAACGAGCACCTTAATACATGAGACAAAGATAAATGGGTAAATCGGGTGCTGTAAATGTGAAGTCTAATCTACTGAAGTCCCCATATACCATTTGTTTACCAGTGCACATGTTTATTTTTAGGTGTGTCAAGGGACAGATGGGGAGTATATGTTTATGTTCTGGGATTCATCATTCTGGCCACACTTATTTTGAGCTTTAAGGAGCTGCTGAGGTGGTAAACTTTGTTTACAACGCAGTGTTTACAACGCACGACCTTTACCACGCTGCCATTACAACGCAAGTCGTTACTACCACTTGCGCTGGATGGCGCTGTTGGTTAAGGAATATTGTAATTATTCCAACACCTTCCCTACTGTTACGTGGACTGGTGTTGGAATATAAAATTATAATATTCCTCAATCCGCGCCCTCCAACGCAAGTCGTTGTAATGACTTGCGTTGTAATAACCCTGTTGTAAAGTACCGCGATCTAAAAGATCGCGTTGTACTGACATACATCCGCTGAGGTGCACAAGAGATGGTTTTAAAATATCTGGTTTGGTTAATGTGTCAAATTATTTTAACACTTCTCTCAACTACATGTATCACTTTACATTTTAGTGAAACACCCATTTTGAGTATTTGCAATCTATCTTCGAATGTTTTTTTTTATTTCTTTCATTATATCCAAAGAAAAGGCACATTTATATAATTCTTTAGCATGAAGATTTTACATACAGTTAGTTGCTCACATACAATATCTACAGTCTTCCTTCAAAACGTTACATTGTTGCTCATGTGTTACATCAGTATATGTTCGTCACATTACAACTTTATTATCTATGTTCAAATTTGATTATTTTCAACTGCTTTTTAAGGAGTGGACCTTACACATCATACCAATATTATTTGTCGCAAATACTAAAGCCCATGCTACGAATCCTTTGATCCTATACTTGTCAAATGTATATTTTGATCAGCCTTCTAATGCACTACTGAATATCACCTCCCCAAAACGGAATCCTTCCAAATTGAGATGTTGGACTTGGACCAGTTCACTATGCCCCTGTCTAACATTCTTTCATTTTGGAGACTTCAACATCTGGTCTGATTTCATATATACAAAGAATTGTGCTTTATTTTGACACGCTGGGCCTGTTAGTCTCACAAGAGGCCTTCAGAAAAACGAGCATCAATCCTCTGCCCTCTTCCAGGAGAAGAAACCTAAGAAATGTTTAGTGTAGCAACATCATTTAGGCTCTTCTGACACGTACAGTCGTCCAATATCCTCAATTATCACCTACAAATAACCACTGCTGCACTGGGTAAGAAGCCCTTGCACCAAAAAGAAGCTCAAATCCTCTAAAAAGCGTTTACTCTTTCAACAAAAGGTAGATTGCTAGAAAGGTCCTTGCCACATCCCTCACAAAGAGTATAAAGCAGCAATTATCAGAGTTAAACAAGCATTTACAATGCAATAGGTCCCGCAGCATTAAAGTTTGAGTTGTTGGCATTGTATATGACAATGTGTTACATACCAAAAGTTTTTTTTACTTTGAATCGGTGTAGTGGCAGAAGTACAGGCTACCTGACTCTTCGTACGCACCCATTCAGTTGTTGACCTCTCAGTTGAGTCTGCCAACTAGACAAATAAGCATTGGCAATGCCACAAGGATGGTAGCCAATCCCATATCTACTCGCTTTGTAAATGCTGATTAAAACGAGGGGGGGCTAAAATAAAGGAAACAGTCTCAAGGATAGCAAACCTCTGCTAAAAGGCGATACAGAAAAATCAGTGCTACTTCTTAGAAAGAAGAATAAGAATTAAAAAATCCTAGGAACATCTGTTTACTGCCAAAAGAATACCAAATGTTGTGGTTAAATTTACAACTTCACTTCAAGTTATAGAAAAAGGCAGATTCTGCATTAGGATTTAAACAGAAAGAGCAAATGTAGTTAGGATGTGTGCTAAAAATAGTGTTTTTGGCACACAAAAGAAATACAAAATACACTACACAAGCAGCAATCATAAGAAAGCCTGAAAGTCAAGGAGTAGTTGAGCTGACAATGTTGGCAGGCTTGCAAAACATGACTTTGTGCCCTCGAGTATTTCATTGTAGCCTAATTAAAAGCTCTGCTTTCTGGAGGGCGACTGGCCCGCTAAGCTTACACACTCACTTTCTGTTCCATGCTGTTACCAGAGTGTATGTCATCTTGACGAGACGAGAAGCTGAACATAATGACTGCGGGTGAAAAGTGCAAGTGTGGATAATGTGCACACAAAAACAACAAATGGGAGGAGGGACGGGGAATGAAGTACAAACACAGATGTTAGGTTACTTGATGTTTGCACAGCCACATAGTCCAGTGTGGTAGTTCACCTGTATATGATATAAAATTAAGGAGAATGTAAATAGGCCAGAGTCTATGTATACAATGAAAAGGTAGTCTCTGTTGAGACTGGAGGTGACCCGTCATAATACCGTTTGAGATGGCATCAACGTTTGATGAGAGCTGCTCAACTGGCTAGTCTTGCTGTTTCAGAGCACACAGAATTATCAAATTCACACCCTAATAGCCCCCCTTCCCTATTATCCCCGTCTTGCCATGGACTGACTTTATGCAGGCCAGATGAAGGCGTTTGAAGGACCACAGTCCGTGCCCGGAGCTAGCGAGTTGGCAGAACGCGGCGTAAAGAAGTGAGCAGAGTCCACCGAGCAAGCAGAGCAGCGCCAGCCGCACATACCTTCGCATCTCCTCGGACCCGGCAGGTTCACGGATCCATGGGTGCTGGTGCAGAGGGGAGCGAGTTCACAGGTCCGAGTACACAGGGGGTTCGCAGTTGGAGTTGGTGAGGGGGTGGTGTGGTGTCTGCACACACGGTCGCTTCGTTAATCATGGCAGGCGGCAGCCCCCTTAATAGGATTAGGGCCTGGCCAGCTTCCAGCTGCTCATCAGAGTTCCACAGGCCGAGCTCCCCCTGCATGCGCGGCGCACAGACTCTTACTTCTACGTGCTCTCCAGCAGGATCACTCTGCAGCTCCGCCGCCCCCACTGGAAGCTCATTACCAGCGCCTCGTTCACGACTTGCTCCAGCAGCACGGAGATCCAGGAGCCAACCCGCAGCTCCCCGGCACCCCACCGCCTCCTCCTCCTCCTCCTCCTCTCCGTCGCCTTGACCCGCCCATGTCCGCTTAACAGGAGATGCGTTGCTGTACGAGTGAAGCGTAGTGTCCGCATTGGCTAGCAATTGCAATAAAGACAAACTGCTTTGTAAACTTGTGGCTGGGAGTTTCACTTTGCACGAAAATACCTAAGAGTGTGAGTGGGGCTTAGTTGGAGGGGGAGGGGGGCGGCGGGGGGTGTCTCTATGAGCTTGTGTGTGTGTGTGTGTGTGTGTGTTGTGTGCGGCGGTGGGGTGGTGTGTGTCTCTCTGTATGTGTGCGTGCGTGTATGTGCGCTTGTGTGTGTGTTTGTGTGTGCGCATGCGTGTGCGAAAGCAGGGGGAGGTGTGGCTGTGTGTGATGGAACTTTCAAGGGAGACATGGGATTGGGAACGCGCGCGACCTGCGCCGATCCGATTCCTGAGGCTGCGCGTGCCCATCTCCTGTCTCCTGGGAAGCAGAGCCGGTGACTATATGTCTCTCGCGATACAGCGCTTCGCCAGTAAGTCTTTTATTTCCTTGAACACTGAGATTTTCAGGTCTATTCATTACAAATGAAATATCTCTATGAATACTAGTGAGGTTCAGCAGCTGGACATCCGAAAACGAATGTGTGATATTCTGGGACCAAGTTAACAGATGGAAAAAAGGGTATTTTCCCGGTGGCAACCTGGACTGTTAAGGAAGCGGGCATGCTGTTCAAGTCAGTTGATCTACATCCAAAACAAAAACATGGCCCTTTGTTTTATTTACCATACCTTGAGGACAAAGCTTGTATCTTTGGAAGTTAGTGAATTTAAAGTCGGCCACTTTGTCCTCGTCTATGGTTTGACCCAGAGACAGCAGGCTCACCCGCCACATCTTCAGGAGTTTTGGTGAACTCTCACGTACTGTGCTTCCCACATCCAAAACTACGTCTCCAGACATAACGGATGAAACCACCTTCTTAAAAAAATCCATCCTGCTTTTCTCGAACTACATTCCAAGCGTGGTCTGAAAACGGCAGCCCGAAGAGACCACGAACACACGCCCAAGTGCCTGTGCAAACCTCCTAAAAGCATGCTGATTTACATAGTGACGTCACGCAGGGCCTGGGCGGGGCCAGACAGCACGCAGGTCAGGAGCCAGATGCTGGGAGGGAGATTCTGAAGCCACACTGGCTGTGCAAACTGATAACAAAACGTAACGACGGCAGCTGAAGACATACATGCAATGTGTACTAAAGGTAAGCACGCCTATAAAAGAATCTAGTACAAAGTGCCCTACCATGGCCGACCCAATCAAGAGACGGCCTGGAAAGCTGTAGGAGCTTATGGGTCTATATATTTTCTAATAAAACAAGTTCAGTTTGGCGATGTTAATAAAGTCCGACTCGCACGCAGTAAGAGGGTGGAGAATGGGCCTGCTTTCAAAGATCATGCTTATCACACTTACTGCTCTTTGCACTATATTTGCAGCCACACTACCCAGGCTTCATTATTTCTTTCTTATGATGAATGTATTGCTGTGTTACCATCACAATCAAAATGCAAATCGGACTTTAACCAGCTTACATAATTACATCACTGTTTTATGAACCCTGCTGGGTAATTACGGTGCAGATTTCCAACATTACCGCACGAACATTGAAGAGATGGATTGTTGTGTGGGCGGGGGCTCCTCCTCCCATGGTGTGGCAGCGCTTCTCCTTCGGGGCTCCCCTGGGCTCCTGGGAGCCCCGCGCTGCAGTCGGCAGCCTCGCCGCCAGGTGTGTTCACCTGGGCCCCCTCCTGGGACCCGGGGCTTGCTCCCTGATGGGGGGGTCCACGGGGCTCTCTCCTCCCTAGGAGAGCCCCCGTACACCGGCAGGGACACTTTTGGCGCGGCACTTCCCTCTCCTCACGGGAGCCCCACGCTGGCATCGGCCGTCGTCCCCCTTCCCCCGGGCCCCCTCCTGGGACTCGGGGCTTTTCTGGGTATCTCCGGTCTCCCTCGGCATTCAAGAGACCGGAAAAGCGGGCAATGGCTTCCCCCAGGCAGGGGGAAGCGGAAGTGAGTCACTCCCGGCCCCGCCCACAGTCAGGCGGGCACGGGCCGGACTTCCGGGTTTGCCGCGGCAGCGGCTTCTCGTGTCGACAAATGAGGGGTGGGCACCCTCGGTAGGTAATAAAAATGTAGAAGCGAGGGGGGGGGCTTGCTAAGGGTGTGTGTGCGGCGGGGGGAGGGGGAGGGGGGTGTGTGTCTCTCTGTATGTGTGCGTGCGTGTATGTGCGCTCGTGTGTGTGTGTGTATGTGTGTGTGTGTGTGCACATGCGTGTGTGAAAGCAGGGGGAGGTGTGGCTGTGTGTGTTGGAGCTTCCCAGGAGATGTGCACACGCGCGCGCGGCCAGCTCCGATCCGATTTATGCGCGTGGCCATCTCTTGTATCCTGGGAAGCTGAGCTGGTGACTATAGGTCTCTGGCGAGACCGCGCTTTCGCGCAGTAATCGCCATGAGACCTAAAAAGCATACTTCAGGTAGCAAAATACTTGGGTAATGCCTGGCTGAGACGTATCAAGCTGCTAAAGCACAGTAAGAGTTAGTGTTTTAAGAGCTCAAATGCTGTATATATGCCAATTTGTAAATGATATCTGTTTTTATTGTATATATATGGTATAAGCTTTTACTGGACATTTTAGACAAATTTTATAGTGAATTGACAGACTTTTTATTCTTAAATAATTCTTGTTCATGCTTTTATGATATTTTATATTGAATAAAGTACATACAACAACAACAATACTTCAGGTTTATGGATCACAAATGTCCAAGATTCCCGAGCAGTTCCTTTCCAGATCTGTAAAGTAACAACACAAAATCCTCACTGAACCCTTAAGTGTTACAACAGCAACAACTTTCTAAAACCTTGTGTTCAGTTTATTCTCAAAACTGCAATCTCATTTGAAAGTTCCATATACCTTTGGAATTCATACGTAGAAGCATCCAATTTGACTGTTAAGGCTACACTACTATGATGAATGCGACTAATTAGTGGGTGTGGTGAAGATTCCTACTGGAAATTATCATTCTGCCCTTTTGCAGAGGCAAGCTTAATATTGGAAATACTGTAGCTAATCCACTTACTCGTGAAGAACTTCTTGTATTCCAAACAGCTGTGACATATTTCTTTTATTATGAACATTCATTACCTGCTGGTACATGGTTCTCCATATTATACATTGGAATTCATTTGACCCAGTCACTGACACCTCTATTAAGAAAATAATCAGTTAGCTCAAACTTCATACCTCACCTCAAAGCTATGAAATGCAAAAACCATTAAACTTTTTGCTTTAACTCCAACCATCACACATCTGTCAATGCCTCCCCAACAAACCCAAGCATGCTGTCATCGCTCCACTTTTCAAGAAAAATACAACTAACTCAAAGGTCCTAGCCTACTATAGACCGGTATCTACTCTCCCCACAATAGCACAAATATTGGAAGCATACTCACAACACAACTCTCAACCTGCTTAGAATCAAATAACCTCCTCAGCAACTTGCAGTGGTTTCAGATCACAAAGTGACACAAAAACTGCTTAGCAGAACACCACAGAAAAACTTTCTGCCACAGACAATTTGATTCTCCTGGACCTGTCTACTTCCTTTGACACAGTCAACCACTGTAATCTCTTATCTCAAAAGAAGACCATGTTTGGTCTGATACGGATCATTCTCCAATGGCTCAGATAACACTGCCTGCCAGCTGCATCATCAGGTAAAACTTAGTCCATTAATCTCAATTACTCATGGTTCTTGTTAGCACTCTTCAACACCTACATCCAAAATTCCCCAAACTCCACAACAGTGACTACCAAAATTATGTCAATGATACCCAAATATACATCAAAATCCCAAAATAACCACAAATATAAATGATTCCTGCCAAGATCTCACCTTTCTCTCTCTAAACACTCCTAATCCTTGTCTTTCAGAAAGAAATCAGGGAGTCATCTCTGATACAGAATTACCATTCTTGATTCAGGTTAACACTGTCATAAAGAAAATGTTTTCCACTTCCAATGCCTGATTGGGGGTGCTCCCACTACTACATACTGAACACCAAACCGACCTCTATACTATAACAACTTTACAATACAGTTTGTGAAAGTCCAAATAACCACTTTTTCTGTGAAGTGTTTGTGCCTGAATTACTTTTAATGAGACTCTTTTTAGTCCTTCCAGTCACCTACCAGCACCCTAGTGACATTATAAAAACTCCTAATAAATTCCTGCCTGCTCCCTTTAGGTTAGTTTCCTCTAAACAGTACCATTTGTTGAATGTTTTGTCCTTCAACTTTGCTTTTCAGGGTTGTGACTCTGCTGAGCATATTTAATATTTTGCCATTGGACGTGGTTTCCAGAATTCTAGATAGTGCTTTGAAGAATACATGAATTATGATAAACTGTTAACCAATACCGGTTGAGGATCGCTTTGCAAGTTACCATTTAATGCACCCAAATAAAAAGATGCACATGGTTCAGACCGCAAATAGGAAAATCGTAGGAAAAGGAAAGGATCCTAAGGTGCACAATACACGCTTAAAGGCACTGCAGTGGTCTGTTGTGTTTTTGTACCCCAGAGTTTGGGCCTAATGGTTCAGTCCTAGGTGATATCATACAAGCACAAAAAAGCAAACCGACAGCCTGCGCACTGCTCTTCAGAAGC
This sequence comes from Lissotriton vulgaris, assembly GCF_964263255.1. Lineage (NCBI taxonomy): Eukaryota > Metazoa > Chordata > Amphibia > Caudata > Salamandridae > Lissotriton > Lissotriton vulgaris. Next base: position 980,098,733 of record NC_141693.1, read on the forward strand.
TAAACTGGCACTGTACTGGCTAGTGTGTTCTGTTCTGTGCCAACATCACAATGAAAACAAGCATTGGCATAGCCAATAGGTCTCGCCTTTGGGACCTTATAAGTGTTTAGTTGTCCAGCACAATGTCCTTGATGCAATAACATCAAGTGTAACATGGCTAAACACTTATAAGGTCTCAAAGGCGAGACCATTTGGCTATGCCAATGCTTGTTTTTTATTACTCCTGGACATTATTCTTGTCTCCAGAGCATTGTTATCTATTCATTGACTGTACGGAACTTTGGTCCAGAAAATACTTAGTACCCTTGGTCCCTATTGATTCTTGGGTTCCCTTGCACTTTTTAACCACTGATGTCATATGGCAGTTTCAACCCAGAGGAAGCCGCAGAGAGAGGCGGAGTCACAGCTCAAGGTGCACCTGTCAGGAGGGCACTGTTTGCAGAAGTCAACAGAGAGGAGAGAGGCTGCCTTTGATCTGCCTGGCCATCTCTAACAGGTTAACACTGGATCACATCTACAACTGTTCTGCGCATGCACGCTTCAAAAAAGCGACAAAGCAAAGAGGCCCTGGCAGACAAACAAACATACGTGAAAAAGCAACGATTCCAGTTCATTCGAACTTTAAGGAAAGATTGGAGGCACAAAGATGGGTTACAGAGCAAACCAGCCAACTGTCGAAGTGGGTGGGCCCAGTGCCCCAAGCTCTATGAGCAGAATCAAAACCTGAATGACACTTGGACAGACCAATGGATGTAAATACAGGGCATACAGAAGGCTCTCAGGGCATGTGTATTACTTTTGGTAATAGTTTAACCATGACGCAGGCAAGAGAGCCAATGCTGTTTCTGAGCCAAACCTAAAAAAATCCTAAACCTTCATACCAATCTAGCCAATGTTTACATTTATTATTTCTGGGGTTTAAAATGAAATACATTCACAGGGAAATCCCAGTCAGATTAACGTTTCATGAAAGAAAAGTGCAGGATGTATTTATAGATGAGGAAATGTATGAAGAGCTTGCAAACATCCAGCAAAAAACTATATGTAGGCCCACACAGCTTGAGCAAACACATCTAAGGTACAGAGAGAAGAAGGAGCGAGAGTGGCGTAAAGAAAGGAGGAAGGAAGGAAGAGAGAGAGGGGCGTAAAGAAAGGAGGAAGGAAGAGGGGTAGAGAGAGGGGGACTGAGGAAGAAGAGAAAAGGAGAGTTTGATAGGGTTACTAGGAGGGAAAGAGAAGGCGGTAATTTGAAAGAACAAACAGATGGAGAGAGAGACAAAAGTACAGAAAAAGAGCAAGAGAAACGAGATAGAGAGTGGTCAGAGGGACAGAACCAGAGAGGGGAAGAAATAGGGAGCAAGGAGTGGAAGAAAATGGAGCGAGGAATTATAAACAATAAACTAGGGAAAGCGTGCACTGACAGCTGGTGGTGTTTGTCCTTGGTGAAAGCGTGCACTGACGGCTGGTGGTGTTTGTGCCGGGAGAAAGCGTGCACACTCACACACTGCTGGCCCTGGACACCCACATACTGATCACCCTGCATACTCACATACTGATCACCCTGCATACTCAAACACTGCTCACCCTGCACACTTACACACTGCTGACCCTGGACACTCACATACTGATCACTCTGCATACTCACACACTGCTCACCCTGCATACTCACACACTGCTCACCCTGCACACTCACACTCTGCTCACTCTGCACACTAACACACTGCTGGCCCTGGACACCCACATACTGATCATCCTGCATACTCACATACTGATCACCCTGTACACTCAAACACTGCTCACCCTGCATACTCACACACTGCTGGCCCTGGACACCCACATACTGATCACCCTGCATACTCACACACTGCTCACCCTTCACACTCACACACTGCTGACCCTGGACACCCACATACTGATTATCCTGCATACTCACACATTGCTGGCCCTGCACACTTACACACTATGGCCCTGGACACCCACATACTACTCACCCTGCATAAGCACACCCTACTCACCCTGCACACTCACACACTGCTCACTCTGCATACTCACACACTACTCACCCTGCACACACTGCTCACCCTGCATACTCACACACTGCTCACCCTGCACACTCACACACTGCTGGCCCTGGACACCCACATACTGATCATCCTGCATACTCACATACTGCTCACCCTGCATACTCACACACTGCTCACCCTGCACACTCACACACTGCTGACCCTAGACAGCCACATACTGATCACCCTGCATACTGACATATTGATCACCCTACATACTCACCCTCTGCTCACCCTGCATACTCACACAATGCTCACCCTGCGCAATCACACACTGCTGGCCCTGGACACCCACACACTGCTCACCCTGCATACTCACACACTGCTCACCCTGCACACTCACACACTGCTCACCCTGCATACTTACACACTGCTCACCCTGCATACTCACACACTGCTCACCCTGCACATTCACACACTGCTCGCCCTGCATACTCATACACTGCTCACCCTGCATACTCACGCACTGCTCACCCTGCACACTCACACACTGCTCACCCTGCATACTTACACACTGCTCACCCTGCATACTCACACACTGCTCACCCTGCACATTCACACACTGCTCGCCCTGCATACTCATACACTGCTCACCCTGCATACTCACGCACTGCTCACCCTGCATACTCACGCACTGCTCACCCTGCATACTCACGCACTGCTCACCCTGCATACTCATACACTGCTCATCCTGCACACTCACACACTGTTCACCCTGCATTTTGTATTCCATGTCTACTCCCGACTGGTTCCCTCCCCCAGAAGGCAGTATGTTAATCTGAAAAAAACTACTTTGGAGGCCCCCCCTCCGTTTCCTGTGAACACCCCGTGCCGCGTATGCTGTTCGTTGATGTGGACTCGTCCTATGTGTGTGGGAAGTTGTAGCACACCCAGGGAGGGCGCTGAATAGGTGCCAGAGCCGCTCGTCGCTCAGTCCACCCGGGACCGCTTTAGCTGCCTGTTGCCGGGTTTAAATGGGCCAAGTTAGGAGAAGCGACAGGAGAGCCGGCAAAGCCTGCGAATGTGACTCATGATGGTCTGAGCCCCAACGCCAAGGGAACCCAACTTCACACATACCCCCCACCCCCAATGGCAACACTCCTCCACAGGAATCATTAACACCTGGGTGGATCACTGACATAATGTAGAATGCCAAAATATCGACCTTCCAAAATATCGAGGTAAAAATATAGAATGCCAAAATATCGACCTCCTATCTCCAAACAGGTAAGTACAAAAATATTGAATCAAAAATATCGATGTAAAAAATATAGTTAGTCAAAAAATCGCATTTTTTAAAATGCTTTAAATTAATTAAAAATTAATGAAATAATAAATATAATGAACTTAAACATACTTAAATAACCTTAAAATTAATAAATAATTAATGTAAGTAAACTATACAAATTGATTTAATACATATATATATATATATATAAACGTAATATTAATAAAAAACATAACAATATTTTTACCGTAGGATATAGCGGAAAGGGTAAAATTTACTAAAACCACTCCAGTGAGTGCAACAGTAGGGAAAGCGTTGGATAGCGTAGGGGTAAAAAATACTATTCCAACTCCAGAGAGTGCAACAGTAGGGAAAGCGCTGGATAGCGTAGGGGTAAAAATTACTATTCCCACTCCAGAGAGTGCAACAGTAGGGAAAGCGCTGGATAGAGTAGGGGTAAAAATTACTATTCCCACTCCAGAGAGTGCAACAGTAAGGAAAGCGTTGGATAGTGTAGAGGTAAAAATTACTATTCCCACTCTAGAGAGTGCAAAAGTAGGGAAAGCATTAGATAGCGTAGGGGTAAAAATTACTATTCCCACTCCAGAGAGTGCAACACTATGGAAATCGGTGGATAGCGTAGGGGTAAAAATTCCTATTCCCACTCCAGAGAGTGCAACAGTAGGGGAAGCGTTGGATACCGTAGGGGTTAAAATTACTATTCCATCTCCAGAGAGTGCAACAGTAGGGAAAGCGCTGGATAGACTAGGGGTAAAAATTACTATTCCCACTCCAGAGAGTGCAACAGTAAGGAAAGCGTTGGATAGTGTAGAGGTAAAAATTACTATTCCCACTCTAGAGAGTGCAACAGTAGGGAAAGCGTTGGACAGCGTAGGGGTAAAAATTACTATTCCCACTCCAGAGAGTGCAACACTATGGAAATCGGTGGATAGCGTAGGGGTATTAATTACTATTCCCACTCCAGAGAGTGCATCAGTAGGGAAAGCGTTGGATAGCGTGGGGGTAAAAATTACTATTCCCACTCCAGAGAGTGCAATAGTAGGGAAAGCGTTGGATAGCGTAGAGGTAAAAATTACTATTCCCACTCCAGAGAGTGCAACAGTAGGGAAAGCGTTGGATAGCGTAGAGGTAAGAATTACTATTCCCACTCCAGAGAGTGCAACAGAAGGGAAAGTGTTGGATAGCGTAGGGGTAAAAATTACTATTCCCACTCCAGAGAGTGCAACATTAGGGAAAACGTTGGATAGCGTAGGGGTAAAAATTACTATTCCCACTCCAGAGAGTGCAACAGTAGGGAAAGCTTTGGATAGTGTAGGGGTAAAAATTACTATTCCCACTCCAGAGAGTGCAACAGTAGTAGGGAAAGCGTTGGATAGCATAGGGGTAAAAATTACTATTCCAACTCCAGAGAGTGCAACAGTAGGGAAAGCGTTGGATAGTGTAGGGGTAAAAATTACTATTCCATCTCCAGAGAGTGCAACAGTAGGGAAAGCGCTGGATAGAGTAGGGGTAAAAATTACTATTCCCACTCCAGAGAGTGCAACAGTAAGGAAAGCGTTGGATAGCGTAGAGGTAAAAATTACTATCCCCACTCCAGAGAGTGCAACAGTAGGGAAAGCGTTGGATAGCGTAGGGGTAAAAATCACTATTCCCACTCCGGAGAGTGCAATAGTAGGGAAAGCCTTGGATAGCGTAGGGGTAAAAATTACTATTCCCTTTCCAGAGAGTGCAACAGTAGGGAAAGCGTTGGAATGGTGTCGGGATAAAAATTACTATTCCCACTCCAGTGAGTGCAACAGTAGGGAAATTAAATACTTCATATATAAATAAAAATAAAATAAATAATAATACCAATTACAAATTAATTAAAATACTTAACACTGTGCGACTTCTTAAAAGCAATGCATCATCACTTTGACAAGTGAAAATTCGCACTTAGGGTTCCAAATTTACCGAGTGGTTGAACCACTCGGTAAATTTGGAAAAAGTGTTTAAAATGCTTAAAATGTTTTTTTTCAACATTCATGTTACGGACACACATGTCCTTAGGACATGTGTGTGTGCAACATGATGCGAAAAATAAATTTCAGGGGTGCATGGGGGGGTCCTTTGGACCCCCCCCTGCACCCATGAAATTTTCTAAGTGCCACTCGCAATTTGCATTGACTCCTATGGGCCTTTTGGCCCATAGGAATCAATGGAAATTGCGAAAATTAACTTAAGAATTCGGTATTTCTTTGGGATTCGGTAAAAAATGCGATTTTTACCGAATCACAAAGAAATACCGAAAAAAATGATGCATAGCATTTTGCATTTCCTAAATAGCGATTCCTTAATTTTCGCTATTTAAGAAATGCAAAATCCTACATTGATGCATGTGGGCCAATATAAATAAAATTAACATAATTATCAATTCATAACTTAATTAAAATTAATTACCCAATATATTTTAATTAATTACCAATTAATAATTAATTAACAATTATTTCACAATAAATACAAATAAATAAATTAACATACTTAATTATTTATAATTAAATAACTTCCCACCCTATTACCCTATAAACCCACAACCTGCTACTGAAAATAAATTACTAAAATTAACATATTTATCAATTAATCTATTCATTTTAATTAATTACCAATTATATTTTAATTAATTACCAATTAATAAATAATTCAAAATAAATACCAATAAATAAAATAACATATTTAATTAATTATAATTAAATTACTTCGCACCGTATTCCCCTATAATCCCACAACCCGCTACAGAAAATAAATTACTACAATTACCATAATTATCAATTAATCAATTAATAAAAAATAATTACCAATTATATTTTAATTAATTACCAATAATAATTAATTAACAAATAATTCAAAATAAATACCAATAAATAAATTAACATATTTAATTAATTATAATAAAATTACTTCCCACCCTATTCCCCTATAAACCCACAACCCGCTACAGAATTATATTACGTAAAAATGAAATACCATAAAATTAATTAATTAATATAAATAATAAAATAAATGTACACTTTTCAAACATATACTAACATAAAAAACACTTTAAAAATGTATATTAACTTACTTACCTCAAATTCTATATTTTTGTAGTCGATATTCTGTCCATTCTATATTTTTGTGGTCTATATTCTGTCCATTCTATATTTTTGTAGTCTATATTCTGTCCATTCGATATTATGTCCATTCTATATTTTTTTATTCGATATTAATGCTATCCTATTCGATATTTTTGTAGTCTATATTCTGTCCAGTCAATATTGTGTCCATTCTTTATTTTTTAAACGATATTAATGCAAATCAATAACAAAAACTCGGTATTTTGACTGTATACTCACCTGGGTCCCAGGCACAGGAGGAGATCTGGCCAGAAGGGGAGGGGCAGGAAACACAGAAGAGAGAAAAGAGAGCGCGACAGAGCGTGGCGAGAAGACGCCGGGCAGAGAGCATGTGCAAAATTTCTCAGATGAGAGAGTAAAGGGGACAGTGGAGGAGTGAGGGGGTAGGGGACGGGTGGAATACAAGGGGGAGGTGTGTGCAGGTGAAGACCCGGGGCCGAAGGGCACTGCAACCCGCGTAACAGGGCAGGGGCAGAAGGAGGGGGCACGGGGTGCCAGAGCCAGACCTGGAGGCAGCGAGAGGTCAATTCTCCTCGATCAATAGCAGCCTGTGCGGCAGCGACAGGATGTCTGCTCTAGAGGTGGCGGGGGAGCGCCTGCTCCTTCTGCCGGGGGTGGTGAGGCTCAGCCCGAGGGACACTGGGCGACAGCTGTGCCGGCCGGTGAGCAGGGCTGCCGAGTCTGGGCGCCGGGAGCCGACTTCAAGGACCCGGCTGCAGGAGCCCGGGGACGCATGGAGCCGTCCACAGGAGCACTCCACGGGGACCCGGCGCAGAGGCACGAGCAACAAGCGGCAAAGGAGTGTAGTACAGGAGCAGATGGAACAGGGTGCAGACGGAGCTGGAAGCCTGATGGAGGGGAAGGATAAGTAGGGCGAGGAGCCCACTGCTGACTCCCCGGACAAAACACGGGTCAGTTAACCAGATATAGGACACAGCGTCACAAAATGGGTCACATACCCTATTTTTTCTTTGCGCAAAGCCAATTTGAACATGGAGAAGAGGCGCTGACAGGGAGAGCTGCGCCGTGAAATGGATAAAGAAAAATGAGAAGCTGGAGAGTGGTGCGCGCGCGCCACTGCCAGCATATGTCTTCAATTACCGCGGCCCTGACGGCCGCATTAATTGAAGATATATGGCCTATGGTGCGCGTAACAGACACCAATAGGCCATGGGCGGAGCTGTACGACCGCCCATGGCCTATTGCGTGTTCTGTTTTAAAGACGCACGCATGGGAAGGCCAATGAAAATGGACCTAGGAAATAACACGCACGAGCTGCGTGGAATTTCCAGGTCCATTTTCAAAACGCCGAGAAAAGGACTTGCGCTGCGCGACACTGCATGCGCAGTGTACGCTAGGCCCGCGGCCTAAAAAGGATGGTTGACAGCCCCATGCTCTCAACCTTGTGGCCCAGCAAAATCGCGTTCCAACATTCCTCGCTGCAGGCGCTCCTCTCCCACTGTGTGCACCTGGTTATTCCCAACCATAGCGCTAACTCATTGTTGGCTCTGCTTCAAGGCCACAACCCTAGTCATTTGGCCCTCTGACGTGTGGCCTTATGTATGCCTTGTCATCCACAAGCCACATTGCATCCTAACCCAAAAGAGCTTCAAGGCTCAACATCACTCGCAATCTGCCCAATTCAGGTCAGATGACACAAGTGAGAGGCTGTGTTTTCTGCTCTCTCTACACCAGGCAGGCGTGACCTCAATGCGCAGTCAGAAGTAGAACAATATAATCACATGTTGGGGCAGCCACCAGCTTGTAGGCCTTGTTACAAAAATTGCTCTTTTCCTCAGCAAGGCCTGCACATCAAACACAGACTGCCTCTATAGGAAGGGGTGAATGGGCTGCAAGTCATCAGTTTAGTACCTCATACACTATATTATTTATAATCCCTTTAACTTTCCAGAGCTTTCAACATGGAAAGGGCATCAAGTAAACCTACAAATTATTTGAGCCAATCAATTTAGGCACCAAGACACCTAATCGTCCCAAATCACCATCCAAGTTGCCTCTAAGCCACTAATGCAGGTACTGCAGAAGGTTTCCCAACTCCAGTAAATTTCCAGCTGTAGGCAAGAAATGTTCAGTGTGTGGCACACTGAATTGCTATGCAAAGAATGCCAATCCTCTCACCAGTCGAGACTGACCAGAAAGATGAGAGTCAGTGCCATGCCAACCTCATCTGATGCTCCAGCCGACAAGATGAATGATGATGAGGAGTGAGAAGAGAAAGTACATGTTGTGTACGTCAGCAAGCAGGACACTATCCAACATGCAGTTGATTCCACTGCCGAATCCTAGTGGGAGGCCGACTGGTGAATCCCCTCATCGACCCTGGTGCATGCATTAACATTGGGTCAAGGACAACATTTAACTCACTGATGACTCAGTCACACTTGCAACCAACCAAAATATAATTCAAACCTAAGGGCATTAGATCTTGCTGCCCCTGACCGGGGTATTTAAAACTGAACTCACCAAAGAGAAGACATCTATTTTTTTTTTTTTGTCTTTTTAAACCTTTATTTGGAGACAAGCAAGGACAAAGGAAGTGCATACACAATACATACAGTCACATATGGCCATTACAATGGTGCGTCAGACTCGAAAAATGAGATAAAAGCAAGTACAGGGTAGCATATCAGTCAATACACATAGCCACATCGAAATGTACAATGCATATAAGAAAGAAATGATCCAGCATGCACAGACAAGCTAATAAGATAATACAGTATGGACACACTCTAGTAGCGCATAGAAAATAAAACAAAGGAGACTAAGATAGAAGGGCCAAGAAAAAAAAAAAAAAAAACCTGACAGGGGTACGATCTCAATTTCTAACCATCCAGTTGTCATAAGAGGAACCACAGCCCCCGAAAGCTCGCAGTAAGAGGAAGCAGCCCAGACTCTCCCCCGATACTTGAGGATTAGCAGGTGTAAGATGAAATCCCAGCCCACCATGCTGCCGTCAACCAACCCCTACACGGTCCCCATGTTCAGAATCAGAATCCTGCACAGCTCTAGTTAGGAGGTACACCTGGAGCGGACTCCAAAAGTCCTTCGGTCTGCATCTGACAGGCATCAATTCAGAGTAGATATTATATTGGTCCTGACAGTATATGAGGTCAGTCAACCAATCCTGGAAGCGAGGTACCCTGCCACGACCCCAGCAACAAGCAACCCTACGCTTAGCCAGCAGCAGGGCCACGTCGACAAATCTACGGTGAGAGGCAGGCACGTCCTTAGAATAGCCCAGCAACATCACCAACGGGTCAAATGTCACCCCATCCTCCGCCATAATCTGCAGGGCTTCATGGACCTGAGTCCAATAGTCCAGCACCCCCGCACAACTCCAAGCCAAGTGGAGAAAGTCAGCCCCTTCTGCACGACACCTAGCGCATCTGTCATCCTCCGCTAAATGAAACCGAAGTTTCCTCGCCGGGGTGTAATAGTACCTCTGAACAAATTTATAGTGGATAATTTTAAGGCGACAACTGGAGGAAACATTGGCCGTGAGTCCACAGCAGTACTTCCATTGCTCGTCGGTAATAGGGGCTCCCAACTCAGCAACCCACTGCTCGCGCACCCGATTGGCCGGGACCGAACGCTGTCTGCGAATAGCTCCGTATAATTTCGACACCAGGTGTCGCCCATCTGAAACCAACAGCAGGTGGAGGGGGAGGGTAACCCCCGGCTCCGAAGGGAAATCTGGTAGCAAAGCACGCATGCCCTGCCGCAAGCGGACAAAGTAGAACAGTTCCAAAGGGGAGCAGGCAGCTACTCCGAAGAAATGAGCCTGCGTACGGAAGGCACCGTCATGAAACAAGTCTCCCCACGTGAGGATACCGAGCCGCCTACACATTCGTTGAAACCCCGTTTCCAGCAACAGAGACAAATCAGGATGATAAGACAGAGGCAGGGCCGGCGAATAAAGAAAGGAGACGCCCAGCAATTGAGCCACCCGTTTCCAAGCATCCACCGTGCACGTCAACGTCGTGCGAGGCGTTTCCACATCTGACACCTTACCCAATACCATCCCCTCCAGTGGGAGAGGGTGGGCAACCCAATGTTCAGCAGCAATTTGGGGCATAAACGGCGTGGGGCGCATCCAGTGATAAGCGTACTGCGTCTGAGCACTAAGATAATAAAGCTCAAAGTCAGGGACGTCGAATCCGCCATCAGAATAGGGTAATGTAAGGGTAGCCCAAGCCACCCGCGGCTGCTTGCCCCCCCAGAACAATCGTATGAGCTCAGATCGAAGTCTGCGAAAAAAATAAGCACCAGGATGGTACGGAAGGTTTTGAAAGAGGTACAGAAAGCGGGGCAAAACCACCATCTTGATAAGTGACGCCCTACCGGCCATGGAGAGAGGCAAGGACATCCATCTAGTGACATCATCTGCAAGTTTAGTAATAGCCACACCATAATTAAGCCAAACCGTTTCTTCTCTATCCAATGACACGACAATGCCGAGATACCGCAGCTCCGAATCACACCATTCCAGAGGGTAATCAAGGGGAAACCTAGCTACAGCAGCAGTGAGGGGGAAAAGTTGAGACTTCCGCCAGTTGATATGGACACCGGAGACACCCCCAAAAGCGACCAACTCTCACAAGAGCGAATTAAGGTTGTTCTCAGGGTCTTTAACATAAAGTGTAACATCGTCAGCGTATAAAGAGATACCGACCTGCCGCTGAAGACAATTAAAGGCGCTCTGCTGGTGAAGCTGACGAATCCTGCAGGCCAGCGGCTCAATGGCAATGGCAAACAAGAGGGGCGAGAGGGGGCATCCCTGTCGGGTCCCCCTTGTGAGAGGGAACAAGGGGGACAGCATCCCATTCACCACCACCCTCGCCATCGGATCAGTATATAAGAGCTTAACCCATGAGATGAAGATCCGGGGGAAGCCCATCCGACAAAGAACATCAATAAGATAGCCCCACTCAACGGAGTCAAACGCCTTAGTGGCATCAAGAAAGATGGCGGCAACCGGGATATCAGGCGCGATGGTCGACACAAGCGAAAACAAGGTGCGAAGATTGTGGGAGGTAGCACGGCCGGGCACAAACCCCGACTGATCAGGAAGTACAATAACGGGCATGAGCTCGGCAAGTCTCACTGCCAAGACTTTCGCGAGAATTTTGACATCGCAGTTGAGCAATGAGAGGGGCCTATAGGAACCCACATCCAACGGGTCCTTCCCCGGCTTGAGCAGCGACGTAATGGCGACCTCACGCATGGAGCACGGCAGACGCCCCTCCTCCAGGGACTCCTCAAAAACCTCGCGGAGAACAGGGGCCATGGTGTCCACGTAACACTTATAAAATTCAGCAGGAAGGCCATCCAGACCGGCGGCCTTCCCATTATTCAAAGACATGATGGCATTCCTGACCTCCTCCACCTCTAGGGGCCTACCTAAGAACGCTCGATGATCATCCGATAACCAACAGAGTGCCAGCTCATCAAGAAATCCGCCATACCGTGTCTCACCAGTCTGCTGTGTCGTGTAAAGGTGTGCGTAATGGTCAATAAAGGTTCGCTGAATCTCCGCAGTGTCCCGACAGCGAGTGCCATCCGGCGACACCAATTCCAACACGTCCGACCCATGCCTCGGATGTCTAGTAAGGGCAGCGAGGACCTTACCAGGCCGCTCCCCCTCACAGTATCGCCTCGCCGTCCAGTACTTTCCCCTATGTTTAGCCTCTCTAGCAGCCTCCTCTTCATACTCGGAGAGTTTAGTACGGAACTGGGCCAGAAGATCGGGATCAGAGTCAACCTGCATCCTGCGTTCTAAGTCTCGCAAGTCAGCTTCCAAGCCCTCGAGGGACCGAACAATCAGTTTAAGCATTCCACAACTTTTAGAAATAGTGACTCCCCGGATCGTAACCTTGAACGCTTCCCATATAACCTCGACGCTGTCAACAGAGCCCTTGTTTCTAGGGAAGAACGCCTCTACCTCCTCGCCAAGCTCCTCCTTGAACACCGGGTCAAGCAAAGCAGTCGGAAAAAGGCGCCAAGGCGGGCGCGGCCTATGCAGCCCGGGGACGGATAGAGCAACCTTCACCGGACAGTGATCAGAATACGTACGAGCCAGATGTGTAGCCTCCCGCAGGCCAGCTACCAACCCTCTAGAGAGAAACACATAGTCCAGTCTCGCCCATGAACGAGCATGTGTAGTGTAATGAGTACCCTCCTTAGTGGCAGGGTGGGTGTACCTCCAGCTGTCGATCAGCCCAGCCTCCTCCACAATCCCACGCAGTACTTCTCTAGCTTGCACATTATACTGAGGACTCCCTTCCGATCTATCCGACTGGGCATGAAATGCAAAATTGAAATCCCCCCCCCACACAATGTAAGTGGCATCCACAGCAAGAACATGACCCCACAATGTAACGAAAAAGGTTGGCGTATCGACATTAGGAGCATAGCAATTAACAAACAGTACAGTGTTCTGCCCAAGCCGCCCCCACAGTAGTACATAGCGCCCCTCAGGGTCCCCCAAAGATCCCAGTTCTTGAAATGCGAGTGATCTTTTAACAAGGATGACAACCCCGCGAGCATAAGAAGAATAGGAAGCAAACATCCTGGCCGCAGCCCACCTCCCACCAAAGCTGGGGGAAGGAGCGGGGCGCAAATGCGTCTCCTGGAGGAGGGCAACATGAATAGCATGCCTGTCCAAATACTGGATCACACTACGACATTTCCTGGCATCATTAAGTCCCCGTACATTCCAGGACAAAATCGATATCTGATCTATAACAGCAGTCGACATTAGCCAGTTTCCGGGCCCCGCAGGACCCAATAAGCATATACAGAACATCCAACTCCCAGCAACAGCCAGCGACAGGACCACACCCTAGGGAGCAGTCGTCCCCCCGCATACACTCCACACACATCCCAGCCATCTCCAAACCAAGCAACCAGAACCACAGCAACCCCCCCCCAGCTGAACCATCCATGCAACAAGCACTCAGAACACACTACGCACAGCACGCAGCCAATCCAGCTCATACGGCCCACACCCCGCACACGCGTTCCTCGTGCAAAGCGCTCTCCGCCACGCGGCTGCCAAAGATGGCGGCCGTTCCAAACGGGCCCATGGCGGACGGGGGCAAGGGCCCCAGGATCAATTCCGCCGAGAAGATAAATGGACCAGCCGAGGCAGCGGGCACGGAGCCGCGCCTGTGCACACAGACAATAGCAGCAATCCATACACTGACCCATGAGGCCTGGGCAAGCAAGTGTGGTCAGCTTCATCCCCACCCCACCCACCCACCTGATGACACCCCAACTATCAGGCCATGCGCACACACACATCCAGTCAACCAGCAAAGGACTAGAATCCAAACCAAAGGTACAAGTGGGGCACACCCTCCGGGGAACCTTCTAGAGGTGCACGATACCACTCCCTCACACCACACCAGTGTCCGAGCCAACGAGTATCAAACGGCCCCAGGCGCAGCGCGGGGGGGTGGGTGCCCAGAGCGCGACACCAGATAGCACCATCCTGCGGTTCCACACCGACCCCACAAAACAATACGTACACTCTCACCTCAGGAAAGACATGACCCCCGCACCAACAAAAGTAAAAGCGGATAGCAGTTAGGCCACCAATGCGGACAAGGAAGTCCGTAGAAGTCAGTGTAAAAGGCAAACGTCCAGAATGTTCCAACACCAGCAAAAGAGAAACAAAGACCAAAGTCACCACAATCAGGCGACCTCCTCCTCAGCCGCCGAATGTTCATCCTCAGGGTCTCGATCGCCTCTCCGATCTGCAGCCGCTCGTTCGCGCTGGAGGCGCTTTGCAAAATCCTCAGCATGCTGTGGGTTGGTGAAAAAATTTTGCTTAGCCTGGTGCGTCACTCTAAGTTTGGCAGGGTAAAGCAAAGCGTAGTCTACTTGTAGATCCCGAAGTTTCTTTTTCACCCCCAGGAACTTACGACGCTGGTCCTGCACCATCGGCGTGAAGTCGGGGTACATGGTGAAAGACACCCCATCGAAGGAGAGGGCCCGATTAGTGCGGGCAGCCTGGAGGGCAGCGTCTCGGTCACGATAGTTTAAAAGGCGCGCGATGATGGGGCGCGGCGCGGCCCCAGAGGCCGGCCGAGGTCCAAGTGACCGATGCGCTCTCTCAACGATGAACTGGGATGAGAATGCTTCCGCCCCAATGGCGCCCACCAGTAGTCTCTCCACATAAGTTTCCATTTTACCCACATTTGTGGACTCCGGCACACCTACAATGCGAACGTTGTTGCGCCTACTCCTCGCCTCCAACTCCTCATTCTTAGCGGCAATTACACGCAAGATATTGTCCATTCTCGCCAGTTGGGTGGTATAGGTGGCTGCCGTGTCGTCGTGGTCCGAAATGCGCTGTTCCGCCGTTGTCAGGCGCTCCTCATGCACGTCCAGCTTCTGGATGACCGCATCCTTGCGCGACGATATCTTGTCCACCTTGTCCACTATCGTGGCAAACCCCTGCCTCATCTCCTGCATCATCTGGGTAAAGTCCGGTGGTGGTGGCTGCGGCACACTATCAGCGACAGACGGGGGGGGGGAGACCGTGAAGTCCCAGCATCCTGGAGCAACCGCGTTCCCCTCCTAGCGCATCCAGAGTCAAAGGACAACTTGGATTGTTTAGTGTCCGGCTTCCCCATAATGGTGTGCTAGTAGTGCAGCAGGGGGACCAGAGCACATAGGAGTTAGGATGTAGGCCGGACAAAGGGCACGGACAAAAACCGAACCGTGGGGGCACGAGCAGGCCAGCGCGCCCCGCCACTCCCAGCGGCGAACAAATGGCCGTCTCCACTCCCAGACCCAAGGGGCGATCCCCCAGACGACCAGAAGGAGATCCGCTGTGTCTCCGTGAGCAATGGTATCTGGGCAGGCAGATGCAGGAGCCAAGAAATCAGTCCAATGGCAAAGAAGAATCAAACGGCCTGCCCGGCCAGCGAGCGGACCCGGTGGAGAGGGGCAGATCAGGGCCTACACCCCACGTGCAGAGCCACGGGCTGGCATGGATGATGACGCCGGGCCAAGGGACACCAGGCCTCCAGAGCGCAAGTCGGGGAAACTTGGAATCCTCGTAACTTCGGCCAGCAACCTCCGAATGGCCCAGGAGTTGGACCGTGGGTGGTCAGTCGATATCCCAGTAGATCTATAGGGTCAGATCAGGGCGCATCAATGGTAATCAGGATCCCTAGGCGGATAATAGCTCCGGGCAGCAGGAGCCTCACGACAGTGCGGCCATTCTGCAGTGCGCCCTCTAGCGCCCCCCAGAAGACATCTATGTCACTTGAGCAGCAAGGATGCTCCTAAACTGCCAAACAGATGAAGGACTTTACCTAATCCAATTTGCATACAGTGTAACTACTGCTAAGTCAGATAACCGACTCCATGAAATCTCGAAAGCAAGAATATAGGGAAAGGGGCACTTGTTGCCTATGTCAGCCGACCCTTGACCCCTACAGAACAGCGATATTCCAAGATAAAACGTAGGGCAATCATAATCCACTGGGATGCAGGCCCTTCCAACTTTACGTATGAGAGCACCGCTGCACAGTCTGCAAGTACCACAAGCCCCTAGTCCCTCTGTTTCAGGGGTCCATTTTCAAGCCTCCTCAGTGATGAGAAGTGGATACTTCAGCTACAAGAGTATGCCTTCTCAGTAGTCTACAGATCTGGCTCGCAAAATCCAGTAGATACTTATCTAGGCCCCCTTAACCCTTGCAGTTGGCAAAAATGTATAAAATATTGTACAGAAAGGTCTAGTGACTCTCTTTCTGCTTCTTTATCTACTATTCTTTTCATTCTTACCCTTGCCCAGCAGAGCTTGCCTTGAGTACTCTCAAGGATTATCTTTCTGCTCTGTCCGCTTTCCTGCGGCTGCCGGATCAACCCTCTTTCTTCAAGTCCCCTATCGTAAAAAAGTTCTTAAAAGGGCTTGCACATATGTTTCCACCTATGCCCTTTGTCATGCCGCAGTAGAACCTAATTTGCTCCTGACATTTCTCACCCGAGCTCTCTTTGAGCCATTAAATAACTCTCCCCTCCGGCTAATTACCATCAAGACAGCCTTTCTAGTGGGAATAACATCTGCCCGGAGGGTGATGAATTGCAGACTTTGTCTAGTAAGCCTCTCTACTTGATGACTTTTGTTGAAAAGGTGGTGCTTCATTCTTGCCAAAAGTGGTGACCTCATTTCATCTGGGTCAACTGATCATACTGCCCACCTTTTTTGCTCCTCTTCAACTTTCTAAGGAAGAGGAGTGTCTCCATCGTCTGGACCCAAAAAGAGAGTTGTTGTTCTACCTTGAACGCACAAAAGAGTTCTGGGTGGACGAACAACACTTTGTGTGTTTCATGGAAGCTAAAAAAGGTCAGGCAGTGCAGAAATAGACCATTTCTCGCTGGGTCATTCTCTGCATTAAAATCTGCTACGCCTTGGCTAAGAAGCAGCCCCCCAAAGGTTTAAGAGGTCATCCCATCAGGGGGAAGCCTGCAACCTCGGCGTTGGCTCAGGGTGTCCCAGTCCTAGACACCTGCCAGGAAGCAATGTGGGTGTCTCTGCACACATCTGCCAAGCGCTTCTGTGGGAAAACGGGATCTGCTTTCATGGTTTTTGCTCTGTGTCAGTATGTTTTTTGACCTAGTCTGACTGGGATCCTGATAATCAGGACCCCAGTCAGTGTACTTTCTCCCTAAATAGACCATTATAAGTACTCTTGTACATCCGCTATTGGATACTGGTGTACCCTTGTAAGTCCCTAGTATATGGTACAAAGGTACACAGGGCATAGGTACACAAGGGATTTCCCCAGGGTCTGCAGCAGGTATTGTACAACCCATTGGAGTCCACTCACGCAGCACACAAAGGAATGGTGAAGACGGGAGAACAGACTCTGCAATACACTGTGGTTCTGCTACTATATGGCCTGGCAAGTTAGTGAAAATGTGCAGAGTAGCTATGATCCCCCAGCACCAATCATCACTGAAGTAGCTAAAGGTGACAAACTGCTGTCCGCAAGATAGCAGTGAGCATGAACGATTCATGAGGTCACTCAAAGTAATACAGATAACTCTGGCTGATAAGCGTTAATCAAGCCTTCATGTGGAGAACCTGGTGTTAGTCAGAGACAGGCACCCAGGGGGGAAGTGCAGGCTTCCATATGAATTGACCCCATGGTGAATCTTCCAAACTACAAGGAACTAGCCCAGAGAAGGTGATAAGGAATGTGCCTTTCTTCTGCAGGTTCCATACACGTTAAGCCCTGAACTCAATGCTGAAGCTTCATGCCAATGAGGACAGTGGCAGCTCCCCTAGATTCTGCCAACCCAGCTGTTCACTTAGGGCCTGATTTAGAGTTCAGCAGGAGCGTTACTCCATCATAAACGTGATAAACCATCCGTTGTATTACAAGTGCGGATGGGATCCCAATCACAAATGTAAGATGGACTAACCATTCTGCCAAACTCTACATCAGGCCTTAATTCCTAGTGAGACATGACATTACGAACCTAGTCCCGGTAATGACTGCTCAGCAAGAACTCCAGTGCTCGATGCAACTCTGGATGGTGGTTGGGTGGGGGGGTCTCGAACAGTGATGGAACCTCACACAACTGCGATCAGACCATCCCACATACCATCTCCTAGCCAAGCCGATCCCCTCTCTGCTTTATAAAGACTAGGAGCAGTAGTATACCAGGGGAAAAGCATACTGCATTTACCATAGCATGCCGATATTGGTGCATTAAACACTGAAATCTGTATGCGATTCCCTATAAACTCATAAAAGGTGTTATTCATCACACTCGACAAAAATCGAATGCCATGGTATCGGGGATTAGTCTGTTTATGGGAGGGAAGTTTCAAGTTTTTACATCAGAAAGTGAAAGATTCCCTTATTGCAATTACATCACACAGGGAGAGAGAGATGTGTGTACTCCACTTCCTTATGCTCCTTCTCCTGCTTTCAATTATGTATGGCAGAGCTTACTTTGAAGTGTGGTCCTGATGGACTTTCTGCCAAAACTGATGCTGGTACTGCTGTCGTGAAAACCCTTGTACATTACATATACTGATGGCCCTTTTTAGGGCGGCCACTCCAATGCCCCAGTCACTTTTATCTGTCAGTCTTCTACATGAACTGTGGCAAACCATACAGGAAACAAATTAAGGGATTTTGCCCGCACGTTGGAAAAAAGCTCTCGGTTTATCAGAGCCTCTGCAGCTAGGTTTCCCATGCTGGCATGGTGGACCTGGCCACCAATGTTTCCTCCCATTCCCAAAGTATCAACCACCATGAAGACGGGACTGCTATGAAAAAACCACCATGGCAGGCCGGCAAATTCTGACATAGAACCAGGTCCAACCTTCGTTAAAAGAGCTCCTACATCAGACCTACATTAGATATAAAAAGTTAGGCGTATACATATGAGTCAATACCCTTCCTGGCTTACATAATAAATTATTTTAGAATTTACATGGAAACAAGATTAAATGGGAGAGTTTAAGAATTGCATTACAAGTTGTAGAAATTTACTCTTTTGGCATTAAAATATTTCAGGTAGGAAGACTATTTCCAGTTACACCTGTGTGCACCTTCACAAATTAATATAAAGCCCTCAAAAGTAGTCTAGCAGCCAACACGCCTTCGCCATCTGGAAACTGCCAATGACTTCCTAAGGGCTATTTCGAGTACAATATAACACACGTCAGTAGAAGATTCCAAAACGTTTTCCATATTACTGTCAGGAAAATATTGTGAGTCCATATTAAGCAGTGGTCATGAGTAAATACGGTGTAGGTATTGTTGAGGTGCCACAAGTATAATGAACAGTAGGCGAGATCGAAGTTCGCCACCTGTTGAATATGTGGTTGAGTGGGTTTGTGATGCTGCAGTGCCACATATCCTGGTGTTGTGGAATTAACTGTAGGAAACACAGAATAGAGAAGACAGCGGTTGTAAAGTATGTTTAATGACTTAAGCATGATTTGTAAGAGCGCTCGCAGGTGTAACTGCAACTGTTTAGACATTGCCCTATTTGACGAGCACATAGGTGGATGCTCCCTACTTTTGCTGAGCACCCGCTTGTGCAATATTTGGACATTAGACAATTTAAAACCTCAGAGAGTATGCCAGTTAAAAAAATAGCCACCAAATTGTTTGTAGCACTAGGTGGAATATTTGTTTTTTTAACACAACTTGTACGTGAATATCATCAAACCAAATTGTATTGCACTAAAACTACACATAATGACCAAAGCTAAATTTCATACCCAACAGCCATCTTTGATCAGCCATTCAATGATATTTATATGACCACCATCTGCTGCTGAATGTAAGGCCATGCAACCTGCTTTATCTCTGGTTTTCCAAGATGCTCCTTTTGACTTAAGATATTGAGCAATTTCCAAGTTCCCGGAATAACAAGCCAACATTAAACTGAAATATAAGTACAAAACACTGCAATGAAGAGACAGTAAATCTTAAAATGTATTAAACTACCTGAGAAAAATGTGGGCAAATCAAAATATGAAACTGTATGTATAACTTATTTCCATTCATTCTTCTTACAAACATTGGGGTGGATCTTCTTTGCAAATTAAAAATCATGTTTTTATTTAGTCGAATATTAAGAGCATTAAGAACATTTTTTATACAGATAAAAGAAAGGTGAATTCATACTTAAGAAAGTGAGCCAGGATGAGGCATAAAAGCATACATTCTTCATATGACAAGTATGAAAAGTAGAACTGTGCATAGAACAGTTATCAACCGAGTTACTATGTTGGCTTTATGGTCTCTTTTCGGCTTTCGGGTCAAATGGAAAGAAGAGGATGATCCTTCATAATTAAGTTTACAATGACTTCTTTTCTCATGCAACCTTATTCAAATGATCCCTCCTAGTTGGAACCCATGCCATTTTATATTTAATTGGGAGACTGGTGAGGCACACAATGATTTTTCATTGAATGTGCTTCCCAGTTGCTCCCCAACAATTCCATCATTTTGTGGATGAGACTGGTGAGGGGTAGTATGCTTTTTTTAATGAATGTGCTTCCCAGTTACTCCCTAACAATTCCAACATTTTGTGGATGAGATGTTAACCCCCTGTTGTGGCTAGCTAACAATATCAAAAGCAAAAAAAGGTTGTCTTCAACAGAAAAATGCAGGTTCCATTTTGGGGCGGGAATGTCCTCTGCATAGTAAATAGCTTTGTACACCAAATGCAATTGAAGCTGGACCAGACTTTTTGTTTGGTCCTCTTAACAGGCTAATGTAGTGTGTGTGTTGTGCCCTAGGCCTTTCAGTGGTAGCTGAAGACCCAAAACCTGTACTGTGGCCTGGAAGGGCACACCAAGTGTTGCCACAGAGCTGGCACAGGACTTTTTCCCATGTCTTGGGGTATCACATAAAGTGACGGTAGCAGTGTAACAAGTGTTTTGGATCTTTAGTATGACTCGACCTGTGTCAAGTGACATCTTGGTCTATTGCCCTTCTTGTGTAAAGTTCTACTTTATTATGGACCCAAAACCTTGCAGTGCCATTTCGGGTGAATGTCAAGTAAATGCATGTGCAGTGGGTGTGCCTATGTATGGTAGTAGAACTCAGTTTGTGGTGATTGTCTGATTAATGGGATCGGCGGGATACATTTTAGATTGGCCTTCATTTAGAATGGCACAAGATGAAGGGTGGATACAGCTCCCTCAGACAGTGTAAGCAAAGTGACTGCATTCCTGTGACAGAAGCAGCGAAGCAAGTCCGGACTGGCCATAGTGGGCACCGGGCAATCCCCCGGTGCGCCGCACGGGTGAGGGCCGGTTTTGGGTCCCATGTAGGCTGTTTTTGTTACAGGGCTGCAAAATCGGCCCTGTAACAAAATCGGCCGAAAACCGGCCCCGGCAAAGTGCTCAACTTGGGGGGGGGGGGGGTGGGGGGGGGGGGCGAGCACTTTGCCAGGGCCGTGTGGTTCCCAGTCCGGCCCTGGACAGAAGGGTGATGACCCAGACACTGAAGTATTACAGGATGAAGAAAGGGCCATCACTGATTTTTTTATGAGGTCTCTGTTAAACGAGGGCTGCTGGTTAGCTTTTTCTGGGCACTGTCATTTGGTATGGGTGAGGGAGTGGGCTGCAGTTTCTGTTGTTCAAGGTGAGGAAGCTTGTAGGCAGGGCCTGTCCTTTGATCTCTCCCTGATTACTGTTTTAGGAAGCTCAATGACAGCCAGGTGCAGAGATCTCACTCTTCATTGTGCCCTTGTTTTGAATACTTCTGCTTTGAGCCATCATCAATGCTACCTGTTAAAAGAGTCATCATCTTGCACAAAGTAATAAATGCGAGGCAGCCAGAAAATGACATCTGAAAGAGAACCAACCCAAACTGGTTCTGATACCTCAGAAAGTCAATGGATCTACATGCCTTGTCTGGACAATGATTATAAAAGTGGGATTTACACCACCCCTCTTTCTTCCAGTTTCAGGTTCTTCATTGGCAAAGAAGGGAGTGCTTTGCAGAGTACTTAAAGGATTACTGTGTGACCAGCGCTGGTGACTGCATGACTTCCATTCTTCGGGAGATGAGAAAACATCACCAGACTTTTGCACTTTCTGCTGGAGGAGCGGTCTTGTCTGGCTAAAACCTAGGTGCTTGCTGAGATAAAGAGCGAGAAGAAGGGTGCCTCGCCGTACAGGAGGAGAGCTTGTCCAGGATGAGAAGCACAATGTGTTCCGGGCAACAGGAACACAGAGAACAAACTGACTGCCATAAGGGAGCAAAGCCAGGTGTGAACCGTATTATGAAAGGATCTCATTATCTACCTAAGTGATTCCTGCTGTGGAATGCACCAAGATGTTTAAGTACAAAGCATCATTGTGTCACCCGGCATCCTGTCGTGCCTGAGGGACTGGTGCTGATGATATTGAAGCTGAATATTCCTCATCACTGCTGATGCAAAAGGTCTTATCAGCCCGGCGATCACAAATGCCGAAGATGAACACTGGTTGACAAATGTCCCAGAAGATGCAAGTGCTCTAAAAAAACACCCATTTGCACCCAGGCTGGGATGCCACAACGGCTGAAGATATGTGCCGCTATGGGAGCCTGTCACAATGATCGTCCCCGCAACCTATGTACCGAGTAAGGTCGCTGTCACGGCTAGTGCAGTTACGGTGCTGCTGCCGCAGGAGAGATGTTTGGGGTGTCCCACACTACCAGAACTGTATCATAGTGGGCTTAAATCTCAGGGAAACAAAAGTATGAAAGTGCAAGAGAACTGTGCCGAATGAATGTAAGGCTTTTTTGCCCAGGGAAAGCTATTTCAACTGATTTACCCATCTTAGTCAATAGGGTACATTTGAGTAAACAGCACCTGTGCGTTATCAATGCCAATTCAATTCTATTTATTATGATACGGAACTGTGATGGAGGTCCACATAACGCAATATCAGAGATAAAAAATACAAAAATACATAGGGCATATTATATACAATCATAATTATATGAAACTCATTAATAGATTACAAAGAAACAAAAATATTTAAAAAACTTCACACAAACTATTCTTGTAGATAAAAACGTTTAACACTAACAAGCCTCCAAATCTAATTAGGTGAAAATATAGGACACTAACCTTGAAAAATGGCATTGTACATGCTAAAAAAAACAGCACTTGCATTAGACGCTTACTGGCCTCCTATACTAAACAAATATTGAAATGTATTAAATAACGCCTGAGGAAAGTGACAATGTGCATTGTGCAACACAAGATACATACAAACAGTAATAATGTACCTGCTAGTAATGGAACTTGTGAATGTTGCATTATTGACCCTTTTTGTATGTAAACAACCTGAATCGTTAATACATATTTAAAAAACATCTAAAGAATTGAAAGATCTTATCACAAACCATTCCATTAGGTGGAAACGTTGGACACTTATGGACCTCCGATGCTGATCGATTATCTTGTTTAAAATACAATGGCCTTAGAAACTGACGCTGTGCATTGTGCAACACAGGACATTCAAATATTACTCAATTAAAATCTAGAATATGCAAGTGATATAACTCATAAATTCTCTCCTTCTTTCGTACTTTATCGCAAATGCCAGTAATAGCATGTAAGGGGAGCAAATTCATTCTCATCAAAAGGATCAATTTTCAGTTCTCATTAGGGAGATTCCAGGTTAAATAAGGTTGTTGGGTTATTCCCAGGATTGCTCTCCAATGCCACCTGATTTTGCTCATTTGATTGACAGAAAGCAATGTATCTATCCTGACTTACTCTATAGAGGGTATTTTTTATATGACTCTTTTATAAGGATTTAGGCATGCAGCAGCCTACAATCAAATCAATCTCAAAGGTTTCTTTCGCCAACTCATAGGACCTAATGAATGAATTCATGTTTTTGAAGGCGAAACATTTCACACCTAAGAGCTGCACAAAGTGTGCCCTCCTCTCTGCCCAAAAGTGAATTTCCCCATCTCAAAACAGTGCCCAGTGCAATGGTAAAAATTGACATTAATCCCAACTTCAGGCAAAGGGCATGAGGGGCTGCTAGAGTATCCAAAGTACCAGGCAAAGGGTCTGACCATCTACTACCTTCAAAAAAGCACTAGCGACTTATATCTAACACCTTAAAGGCATAACTGAAGGAATTTTACCCTTATAGACCGGCAAAATATGACCAAAGTGACGTTTCCCTCACTATATAATCTAGAAAGGGTATTTGACTGGGATAGAGCTCTAGTTGAACAAAGATTAACTGATTGCTATTGCGCCCATTACTAGAAACCCGGATTAATCGCGCCAGGAGGCGCTTAAATTACTGCCTCATCTCCGGGGGAGCGGGGATCTCGCCAAAACTGACCTGACTGTTGGCGCCCTTGTGCGAACTTGTGGGGACGCATTTTGGAACTTTCACGGACCCGCTGCTTGTTCCGACGTGACAGCCCGCCTCCCGCCTCCCGCTGCCGCACTCAAACTCCATATCCGTGCGGCCGCAGTGCGGAGGAGGGGCCGGGGGAACTACCACGACCAGCAGCCTTTGCGGCCGGAAGCCGCACCCGGATCAATCGCGCCAGGAGGCGCTTAAATCACTGCCTCATCTCCCGCGACACGGGAGCGCGCGGGCAGTGCCGGGCGAAGCCCGGGCAAAGGGCGGGCCCTCTTAGGCCCTCAGAAGCTGAGTGAGGCCGGGCAGGGCCTATACCCTTTCATTGACTGACAGGTACTTAGCTTTTGTACTTTCCAGTGAAATGTCTATCATGGTTCCAAGCCCTGAGAAAGCCACTGTAGAAAAACCGGGGGGGTCACTCAACGGCACTCTTGATAAATATTTCACAAAAGTTGTCATTGACCTAGATAAGGAAACAACACTAGCAGAGCGAAGGGCGGAGCGCCGTCGTTCGGTTGAAAGCATGAAGAATAAGATACCATCAGATCTTATGTCCCATGCCCACTCCCTAAACGAAGGTAGTCTTAGTGGTAACAATGATTTTACATCCCTGGAGAGTGTGCCACTTTTACTTAGAGATTGTACACCTACACCTTGTGTCTCCACCGAACAGCCTTTGAGCCATATTCCCCCCCCCAGTCCTACTAGTATAACTAGTATAACTGAGAATTTGACCACCTCAGTTCCTATTCATGTAAAATCTGTTCGAAGTAAGACAAAGAAGCCAATGCCGCTCAAGGACCATGGTCCACCACCCTGTAAAAGAAGACGCAAGGGGGTGGAATGGCAAAAACCAAAGATTAGTCATTCCGACTTTGGCAAGTCTTCTAAGCCTACCATCATTACTGATCAGGCTGTAATAGTCGCACCCGATAAATTGCCAAATGTGATAGTCCCCCTAATATCTCCACAAATCGATAAGGATGCTAGTACCAGTGCACCAACTGTAGGTCCTGCAGAACCCCTGCTGCAACCAGTACATTCTACCGTTACACTGGACAGTATTGAACATCTAATCAGGTCTTACACCCTACCAATTATCGAGAGGTTAGACAGGGTGGAGGAATGACTCGAAGAAATAGAGTTGAGAATAAGGAGCAAGGATGGCCCAACTAAGGCACCGGTGAATGTGGCTGTGCAACTTCCAACTTTGGCTACATTACCCACCACATCTGCCCCTAATGTTACATTGCAACCGACCATAGCCACACCAAAACCTCCCAAAAGAGCAAACAACAACCAACACAAGCCATCTCCCCCAAAGCAGACAAACAAACTAGCTGCAATCTCTGTAAGTAAACCCACAAGGGGATTGGAGAAGGTGCGCATGGGGAAATCATGGGAGGAGGGGGGAGGCACTAGGCATGTAGGGGTTCCAATGAATAGGGGTCCATTAGCAGAACTTGCTCCTGAAGCTGTGCCTTTTGTGGTTGTCCTTACAGGGGTCCCTGAATTGGCAGAAAACAAGAGGGAAGGTTTCGCCCAGCTAAAGAATAAAATTATGCATTGGCTCAGTATATACAGACCAATTGCAAATAACATAAATGGCGAAATAGTACATGTTCGCCGACTTCAATAGCTGGGTGGCAGAGGCAAAGACATTGAGGGAGATGTAGTTGTAGTTAATTTTAGAGACCCGCGTGCGGTCAATTTTATACTAAATTGGCCCTCAGGCAATGGCAATAACTGCATCATCCCCCGTGCCCTGACATATTTCTATCCTAGATCCATAGTGTTCCCACCAACTTACACAAGTGGTCAATTACTTACCAATACTTATTTTCCAACTTCATATTACACTAGGCATCAATTACATGCACAATACCCAGTACCCGTTGCTGATCCCTTTGGGTGGAATATTGTACCTCCTAGGTTTAATACAAATGCTAACAGGAGAATGGATCACTTGAGACCCTTTACACCCCTGGAGACAGCAAACAGGTTTGATGTATTTACTGGTATGGATGATTGCGACTGAAGACTATAGCCTACATGGGGTATGGGTGGTCGAACACACACTATCAGCTCAGCAGTTAAAGACCATGGGTTTTCCATGGTAAATACATCACACTTTGTGTTACATCAGCCTCTGGGGGGAATCAATGTAGCCAGTTATAACCGGGCAAAACACAGTAGTGTTTTTTCACCCTATTCTGAGGGTGATACTCATGCGGAATCATCACATACCAAACCCTCTAGCACACAAATGGCCCAAAAAGTCCCGGCTTTGGAAGAAGCTTCAGTGGGACCACATGACATGATTAGAACATACCCTCAGGCAGTTAGAATGGGGGGAATAGTGAAAGATACAACTAAACATGGTTTAGTGTCTCACACACTAACTAGGAGGGCGATAGGAACAATAGAAGTAGATGTCATAGGACCCAACGATAGTTTGCAGAGTCATGGGTCTGCTGAGCCCAACGACACCCCCGGACTTACAATCTCTGAGAGGGATGTGCATCCACAGTATGACCAGGCCCCAAGAGAACTAAGTAAAGACCAGGTTGGACAGTTTTTAGTGTCATGGAATGTAGCTGGTCTTAGGAAAAAGATGGCTTCCAGGGATTGGTCAAACTTTATTAACAAATATATCGTAATCGTCATGCAGGAAACCTGGGCAGTGGAATCCCAGTATAGGTCGGGCTACCTAAATTTTTCGCTACCCGCAACCCACACAAACAGGGGAAGGCCAATGGGGGGCCTGACCACCTGGGTTAAGCAGGATGATAGGTATACTACTGTGAAATTAGACTCCAACTCCAAGGATATTCTAATTGCAAAACTAAACTCCCCTATGTTTGGAGATTGAATAATCTTCAATGTGTACGCAAGGGGGAAACCGGGAGGAAAACCGTCAGAAACAGTTGACCAATTGGTCACCATGTAAAAACGCTTAGGGGAAATGCAAATGTATTGATATGTGGTGATTTTAATTGCTCCTTTTAGCCCCTGGACCAATTCGATATAGATCTTACAGAGGCAGATATAGATCTCACAGCTGGCAAATCCCCCAATTAAATATACCCCCCATAAACAGGTGGACCCAAGCAGCTCTCCAACTCAAAACCTTAAGTCTTGAGTGTGGACTTAGAGCAGTAAATGGAAGAACAAATGGGGATAAGCACGGAAGTCCTCCATTTAACAATGGCAATAGCTCAAGTAGGATAGATTATATACTAGTTAATCTGGAATTCTGGTCAGCTATCCGGGACATGAACGTTTTTAAAAGAATTGAGAGTGACCACAATCCCCTCAGTTTAGAGATTCAGCTCCTTAAGGGCAAGGGAGAAGTCGCCAGGTATACAACAAACGATATCGTTCTTGCTAACGACACAAGGCGACTAAAATGGGCTGAATGTTTAGGTAATCATCACTGCATCACAGAAATGGATGCATTGGTATCGGGTGCAATCTCTGAGTTACAGGGCTGATCATCCGATGATGATTATGTAACTAGGGTGGTTCCAATCCACACAACTCTTTTTTTAAATCTCAGTAAATTTTTTATCAAGGCAAGAAATGATCCACTCCGTAAAGGTAGAAGGAAGCCAGACTCCTGATATGACAAAAGCTGTAGAACTGCCTACAAATCCCTAGCACTAGCAGTGCGATCAACGGATAGGCTCTTAATACGTGATGCTAGGCGTCATTACAAAACGACCCAGCAGGAAGCAAAAAATCCTGGGACAATAAATACTGGGAAGAACTATATGAGGCAAGTAAGTCCAGAAATATGACAGGCTTCTGGAATCTAGTGAGATGGGGCAAAGGGAAGCATTGGCCCCAGCCAGAAAATTCTGTTCCTCCTGAACGCTGGGTATCACACTTTAAATTACAGTTTGCACGCCCCGATGGGGCAAGCGTAGAAAGTTTGGATCCTACTATAAATTACACAGCTACTACTCCGCTGGTGTTTAGCCGGAGAGACATTGAACAAGCTCTAAACACACAATACCGAGAGGAAGAGCCCCGGGTCCGGACACGATTCCGGCAGACCTTTTTCTTCATAGCAAAGAGGTCTGGGTGCTGTATATAGAGCTGCTGGCAAATGCCATTTCCAGGGGCTCACCATTACCAGAAGTTTGGAGGGGAGCTGAAATAATTCAAATTTTAAAAAAAGGGGATCGTGCCGATCCTGCGAACTATAGGCCAATCAGCCTAATTGCATGTATTCAGAAGGTGGGGGCCAGGCTCGTGCTCCTTAGGATTCAGAACTGGATAGACGATTCAGGGGTCATGTCCACGCTTCAGGCAGGCTTTCACCCATTTACGAGTACTGTGGATCAAGTTTTTAGATTTTCTGCCATATATTGGAAATGGGTTATCCTTGGAGGGGGCACCCTTTACGCAGCCTTTGTCGATTTGAAATCGACTTTTGATCTTGTGCCACGCACTAGGCTGTGGCGAGTGCTTCATGAGCAAGGTATGCCACATGAACTCCTTGCCTTCCTGATCAAATTTCATGAAAATAATTATGCTCAGGTTAGGTGGGGAAACCAGGGCCAGGTTACTGATAAATTTGCAACAGAAAGGGGAGTTAGACAAGGGTGCGTCCTGGCGCCAACACTGTTTACGTTATATATAAACAGGGTCACCGAATATTATAGGGAAGTACACACAGATGCACCCAAACAAAATGGCATCCCAGTTCCCCTGTTAATGTTTGCAGACGACACTCTCATAATCTCCAAAACGCAAGAAGGGCTTCAGAAAGCAATTGGTTGTTTTTAGATGTTCTGCAATGATTATGGCCTAATCATTAATGTGTCGAAAACAAAATTTATGGTAATGCATAGACACAAGAAAGTAAGGGGCACAGTTCTTATGGAAGGCGAGCTTTTAGAACAAACAGATAGTTTCAGTTATTTGGGTATCACACTGGGGTCTCGGTTAGAGTGGAAGCCACACATGACTTATTTAACCACCAAACATGCACATTTGGCTGGTGTCCTACTGAGAGAGTTAAAATCCTCAGCCACACAACCAATAGCCCCAGCCCTTAAAATATACGACACAAAAGTTAGGGCCTCAATGCTGTATGGGGCTGAACTGTGGGGGGTTTCCGACGTCACAGCCTTGACTAATGCACAAAACAAATTCTTGCGGTGCCTAACAAGGCTCCCGCAATCTACACCATTGGTACCTTTGTACATGGATCTGGGATGTCGGAAAATACAGGACATATCTAGCTTCAGACCTATCGCATATTGGAGGAGGCTATGGGTTACACACAAACTTTCTCATTATGCTTTAGCGCTTCTGGAAACCAGAAATATGGATTCAGGGGGTAAAATACTATGGTTCAGACAGGTGAAGTCGCTTTTTAAAGCCCTGTGAATGATGGAACTATGGGAAAATCCTTCAGAAAATATCTTCCCCCTCTCAAAAGACCTTAAAAGAGTTGTACTGGGCGTACATAACCCAAAGGGAGTTTCAGAAACATACTGATCAATCACTCACCAGGGCCTTTCTGGAACAAAAACACACTCCTGTTTACGAGCGATATTGGGACCTCATTACCATCCCAAATAATAGGAAACTTTTCCATCAATACAGGGTGGGAACCCTTCCTATCAATACATTTACTAGCAAATGGTCAAGTAACAAAGATCACCATCTGTGTCCTTTTTGTGTAGCCCAATCTGAAAGTCTAGCTCATGTTTTGTTTATATGTCCAGCATACAAAGCCCCGCGCCATAAATGGATTAGACCAATCTGCATACAGAAAGGCATCCAAAGTGGCACTGCGGCACTAAGAATTGTTAAAACAGATTGCACTGACATGGTAATTGCACTTGCAAAATTTTTAAAATGGATGTGGTCAATACGCAGGGATAAGTTGAAATTACTGTAGTCTGCACTATTTTAATCTGGTCCCAAAACCTAAAAAATGTATGATAAGTAAAAATGGTACTAAATTTTAATGGATTTTATATTCACACAGTATTATTTTTTTTTCTAAATGGTTGTGTTGGAACACCCTGTACATGGCATCGATTGGATAGATCAATTAATGAATTTTCCCTGTAAACTGTGAACATTGGATGTAACAAGTATGAAATATTGATTTTTACTGTTTTTATTGTGTTGTCTTTTATGACTAATTGTCGAAATAAAGACTTATTTGACTTTGATTCCAGGTTAAATAAGGTTGTTGGGTTATTACCAGGATTGCTCTCCCATGCCACCTGATTTTGCTCATTTGATTGACAGAAAGCAATGTCTCTATCCTGACATACTCTATAGAGGGTATTTTTTATATGACTCTTTTATAAGGATTTAGGCATGCAGCAGCCTACAATCAAATCAATCTCAAAGGTTTATTTCGCCAACTCAAAGGACCTAAAGAATGAATTCATGTTTTTGAAGGCGAAACATTTCACACCTAAGAGCTGCACAAAGTGTGCCCTCCTCTCTGCCCAAAAGTGAATTTCCCCATCTCAAAACAGCGCCCAGTGCAATGGTAAAAATTGACATTAATCCCAACTTCAGGCAAAGGGCATGAGGGGCTGCTAGAGTATCCAAAGTACCAGGCAAAGGGTCTGACCATCTACTACCTTCAAAAAAGCACCAGCGACTTATATCTAACACCTTAAAGGCATAACAAAAGGAATTTTAGCCTTATAGACCGGCAAAATATGACCAAAGTGACGTTTCCCTCACAATTTATATAATCTAGTAAGGGTATTTGACTGGGATAGAGCTCTAGTTGAACAAAGATTAACATGATTGCCATTGCGCCCATTACTAGAAATGTTTTTACCCAAATAAAGATACAAGTCCACTTTTTCCAATGTATCTATCCCTAGATACTTTTTGAACTTCCCTCCTGTTCTTGCACTTTTCTTACGGAAAGTCTAAATGTAACTTTTAGATATATTTATTTTCAGAAAGAAGGCTTCTGTGAACTTCTTCATAGCAGTAAGGTGATGTTGTAAGGCGAAATAGGTTATATCCATTATAGCCACGTCATCAGCGTACAGCAGACAGCCAAAAGACATTGTGCAAATTCTGGGTAAATCCCCCTGCACCTGACCTAGAATACCTGGTATATCATATATACAGAGAGAGAAAGCAACAGGGGAGCCAAAAGGCAGCCCTGCTGTAAACAATTCTGAGTTGTAACCTTTAGAAATCGTCCCTAAAATCCCCCACGAGAATCTGGCAGCAGGTATCAGAAAGAAGTTCAGTAATGAGCCTTAAGAGGTGGCGAGGAAAACCCAAACAAAAGAGCTTTCTCCAAAGCAATTGTCAATCCACTCTATCGAACGCTGTGAAGAAGTCAAAGAAAGCCATATATATTGCCATACCACGGGAAGAAACCAAGTTACTTACCTGTAACTTTAGTTTCCCAGTATTGGAATCTTTCATAGATTCACATGGCTGAATCATTCCCCGTCGTCGAGACGGGAGTCTCCGGTATATAAAAAAGCAGTGCTTAGTAGTATAGCAAACTGAAAAGAGGCCTAGGCCCATTTCCCTTTTGCAACCCATAGCCTTTGTTATGTAAAAAAGGCCCAAACGTTTCCCTGAACCAATCAGATCTCCTCACCCTCTAGAACACTCCTGAGAGAACCTTCTGCCCCTCAGATTTTTCGCGCACTTGTGCATATAACACACTTCTTGTGCTAAATCCGAGGTGAGCCTCTCAGGGGAGGAGGGTGGGTGCATGTGAATCTATGAAAGATTCCAATACTGGAGAACTAAAGTTACAGGTAAATAACTTGTTTTCTTACTCCAGTATTGGAACTTTCATAGATTCACATGCCTGAATCAGAATAGTGAGCAGTGAAAAAACAAAGCACATTTCTCTGATACATTTCATAATCATGCAATACCATTTGAAAATGAAGCATAATCTCATATACATATATATATATATACTTATATAAAATGTGACTTTGTAAACAAGAGAAAGTATGGATGGAGGGATGTAAAAAAGGCTCACCTTTACTGGATGAAATTCCGCAGTACCGCCTCTCCCGCCGCCGCATCCGATTCTGCAGCTGCTTCCAAGCAGTAGTGCCTGGTGAAGGTGTGCGTAGATGCCCAGGTAGCTGCTCTGCAGATATCCTGGATTGGCACTCCTCCAAACAGTGCAGTGGATGTGGCCACCGCCCTTGTGGGATGGGCATGAACTCGTGCATTCAAAGGCTTTCCAGCCGCTTGATGACAGTAGACAATCACACTGGAAATCCATCTGTCAATTCCCCTATTTGACAGCGGGAAAGCTTTCCTGGGTGCGCTGAAAGCGACGAATAACTGAGAAGACTTGCGAAACGCCTTAGTTGCTTTCGAGTAAAATTTCATACATCTCTGAACGTCCAGCGAGTGCAATACTTGTTCTGCTGCTGTTGACGGATGAGGAAAGAAATGTTTCAACACCAACGGTTGGTTCAAATGAAAATCAGTTGGCACCTTCGGAATGAACTTTGGGTTTGTCCTGAGAATCATTCTATCCTCCTGAAACTGTAAGAAAGGCTCCTGAATCATGAGCGCTAGTAGTTCACCTACTCTTCTTGCTGAAGTCAATGCAATGAGAAGAGCCACTTTCCAGGACAAAAACTTCAGGTCTGCCATGTGTTACGGTTCAAATGGTGGTTTCATCAATTGAGAGAGTACAATATTCAGATTCCATAATGGTGGTGGAGGCTTTACTGGAGGAAAGACCCTGAATATCCCCTTCATAAATTGTTTGATAATCCTTGATGACCATAAGGATGGGCCTGACGATGACCTCCTGTAGCGGGATAACGCAGCCAAATGCACCTTGATGGAGGCGTGTGCTAATCCTGACTTTGCCAATAGCAGAATGTAAGGTATAATCTGATGAGGTGCAGCAGTAAGAGGGAGAACATTATGCCTCTTACACCACAGACAAAACCTCTTCCATTTCATCCTGTAGGTTTTGTTGGTACTCTCCGCTCTAGCCTTGGACAGGATCTCCCTACATTTGTGTGAGATGTTCAGATGGCTAAACTCACAGTGTTCAGGAGAAAGGCTGCTAATCGCAAGGATTTCGGGTCCGGATGGAGCACCTGCCCCTTGGACATTGTCAGAAGCGATGGAATTGGACGCAAATGAATTGGACGGTCCTCCGACAGCAGCAGCAGTACCGTGAACCAGTGTTGTCTGGGCCACCACGGGGCTACTAGGATCAGAGTGCACGGCTCTTTCTTGATCTTCACCAGTACGCGGGGAGAAGAGGAATTGGAGGAAAACCGTAGGCAAAGATGCCGGACCATGCCATTGAAAAAGCATTCCCCCAAGATTCCTTCTGGGGAAGCCAGCTTGCGAAGTACTGGCATTTTCTGTTTTCCTTTGTAGCGAAGAGGTCCACTATCGGTGTTCCCCATCTTTGAAAGACGCTGTCCAGGATCCCCTGGTCTAGCTCCCATTCGTGGCAGGATGATTTGAGCCTGCTGAGAGTATCCGCCTTGATGTACTGATCCCCCGGGAGGTGTTCTGCTGCCAATGATATTCCTTGCTGAAGAGCCCATTCCCATATCTCCTGGGCTTCCTGAGACAGGGAGAGAGATCTTGTTCCCCCTTGCTTGTTCACATAATGCATCGCCGTAGTGTTGTCTGTTCTTACCAACACCGGCGAACCTCTTATCCTTGGTAGAAAAGCCAGTAATGCCAAGCGGATCGCTCTGAGCTCCAGCAGATTTATGTGTAATTGCTGCTCCTGCGCCTTCCAACGACCGCTGACTTGAAGGTCCTGAAGGAAAGCTCCCCATCCTTCTAACGACGCATCCGTCGTTACCACTAGAAGAGCCGCTCTTGCCAGAAACGTCAGTCCTTGAGACACATTTGCTTTTTGTGTCCATCACTTTGCTGCCTGTACCATCACTGGTGTCACCCATATTGTATCGTCGAAGGATCTCTCCGCTTGACGCCATTGGAGATCGATCTGCTCTTGCCATGGTGTAGGAAGGTGGCTACGTGACTATGGTTACCCCAGAATTTTTGCCCTGTGTTTAGCTGGTTTTCGACTTAGTTGGCCTGGTTCCCTGCTAATCAGGGCCCCAGGCTATCTGCTCTCTCTGTAAAATGGATTCCATGTACCCTAGGTGCATAACTAGATTGGCTTGGGTCACCTTATCAGCCCCTGTACAGTGCCCTATAGGTGCCCAGGGCATAGGTGCATCCAAGGCCTACCAGGGGCTGCAGCATATCTTTTGCCACCCCTGGCTGGCTATCTAAATTGACACAACTGGCTGAACACTCAGCTGGGGCAAGTGGGTGTAATCACCCCTTGCTTAGATATAGTATACCTATATCTAAACCTATATCTGGACACATATATAACCTGTGAGCCACTCCTATGGAAGGCCTCATCAATCCTGGAGGCAGAGTGCGTGGTTTTATGTGAGATGGTGCTCTGGCATGAGCTGAGCCTGTCTGCAGCTGTCGGGAACAACCCCCTAAGCTGGTCCGGGATAATGCCATACCATATACTCTTAAGCGCCTTATAATCCTCGCGGTTATATAGCAACTTTGGTTTGGCTTTATCAAAACATGTCGTGTAAGGTGTCATACGAATTGGAATACTACCCCCTCGCCAGTTCTGGCGACGGGGGTAGCATTCCACCCTTCTAGAGGGAGAAGACATGTTACTTTACTGAAACGCGGTTGATTTAAAATGAGCCTCAGATCCACAAAATGGATGCCCCTGCCACAGACACGGGTCTGGCCTCCTGCTGCTGACCGAAACCCGGCAGAGGAGGCCTGGACAAAGAGTTTCCTGTCACAGGGCGGTGTCAAACCACCCCAGACAGGAGATAGTGGATTGGAGTAGGGAGGTTTCAAAGAAACCAGACACTGCCTGGGGAGCACAAGGCTGCCCCTTGCAGGATCCGGCCAAACCGGTTCTGGGGCCTCCCAGCCCCTGTCCCAGCGCGGCCAGGATCAAAGGAGAGGGGTGTAACCACCCCCTTCCTGGGTCCCACCCATAGGAGGGGACCTAGCAGGATGTCCAACCCCCTAGATTCGAATAAGAGGGGGAGCAGTCCCAACGGACTTCAGATCATCCTGAAGAAACATAAGAAACGAAATCTGGACCCTTCGACTTTCTACACGACGTGAGAAGACTGAAGAATCTCCCTTGTGGTCAAGGAGTGACCACCCTGTGCAAACAGGCACCATCCAGCCCTCGACCCTTGCTTTGTTGCAGTTCCCGCCGGAACTCGAGCGACAGAGATCGACGAGATCAAGCTTGCCTGCCTTCTACCTGCCCGATCCACAGTCCCTGCAGAGCTGAGACCCGTGGAGGCGACCGGAAGTGTGGGGCACGCCATCTTGAAAAGGCCACGAGACGCTGACCGTGCAGCCCACGAGTGACCCTCGAAGCTGTACACCGGGGTTTGAGAAGCCCCAGCCCCGAGCTCCACTTGCACCAAAGCTCACCCCTCCACACTCGACGAGTGCTGCGTGGGGCCCTTCTGCTTGTGTGCGCTCGACGCGTTGGCCCGGTCACTTGCCAGCTGGCTTGTGGCCCCTGTGCCGACGAAACTTGAAATACGACTTGCTTTTCTGGTTGCTCCAGATCTGCACCAGCTCCTGTGAAAAGGAGCACCGACTCTGACCCTCCTGGTTCGAGTGATAAGCAATCTCCCGGTTCTGCGTGGATTGCTTTTGCCAAGTGCTGTTTGCTGCAATCTTGAAGCCGACGGTGCTGACGGCGAGAGCCTACGTGGGACAGATCGTGACCTGCTCCTGGACGTCGCAGATGCCCCAGAGCCCACGTGACAGCGGAGAGAAGCCTATCGACAACCGCCTGATTGCGCCCGACATTGCCTGGTTCCGTCCTGGTTCCACCCTGGTCACTGCTGAGGGACCCAGACTCTGTCCCCTCTGCTTTCAGGTACTTTTCTACTTCGATCCACCCTTGGATCGCACCGGACACTTCTGCTTCACAGCGCCTGCAGCTGCAACAGCTTCAAGCACCAAGAACCTGCGTGACAGAACCCGACGCCACTTCGACCCTGTGCACCCACGGCCTGTGGGTGAGGTAACTTTGCAACGCCGGTGTCCTTACACTGGTACACACCTCTAGGGTCTGTGTCTAAAGTTTTGTGTTCCTAGGTTCAGCGGAAGTATCATTTAATTCACTCTATCCAACTTTTACGCACCATTGACTTTGCATTGGTGCGCGCCGCACTTTCCGTGCTGCACCCGTCTCCTGTGGGCTACTCCCGACTTCATCATTGCTAGTCCTGACTGCTCCCAGCGAATCTCTAGGCCCTAGGCCTAACCATTGTTCGATAAGTGTTCCTTATACCACTTTTTTAATATATGGTCTGAGTGGCCACCCGCCCTCATCCATAACTGTGCAACTTTATATGTTTTACTGTGCTTTTGATTTAACGCTTGTGCCCCTTTCCTCATAAAGAGTACTGGGGAGTAATTTAGAAATAAATACATATATTTTTACAATATATACTTGTGTGGTGTCCTTTCATTTGATTACAGGATTGTATGTGGTAAAACAGCTCGCTTAACACGACCTCTTAAGTTAAGCCTTTAAGGCTGCTTAGTCCATGCTACCACTAGGATAGCTTGTCTACAAGGTTGACTTACAACCTGACATCTTTGGGGTTTGTTTGGACTGATACCCAGTGGTTCCAGAATTGGAAACACTACATATCAGGCCAACTTCTCACATTGGTGTGCAGCGGTGCGGATTTGAGCTTGCTGTTTGTTTTACCATTGCAATCTTTATCAAATTGAAAGATCACATCAAGTACCTCTAGGTACATATAAATCAAAAGCTTAGCATATTAAGTTCTACTGAACTTAGTAGTTGTAGATTAAAGGGATTAGCACACCCTGACTACAACTAACTAGCAAGGTACAGTAGGAAACCACTTAGTGTAGGTAAGTGCACCACTTACACCTCACTAGCAGTCATGTCTGATACAGGTAGACCCTCAGGCTCTGCTCCTGTAGAAGTTGATCCTATAGGGACAACATCCAGATATGACAACCTTAGCCACAAAGACCTGAGTGCCTTGTGCACAGCCAGGGGGCTAAAAAGGGCAGAGGCCCTACCATTCCTTCCCTAATAGCTCTCCTAGAAAAGGATGACCTAGATAAGGTGAGTCAGGCTCCCTTAGAATCAGGTGAAGGGATAAACTCCCCTGAGAATGAGAATCTTCCAGAAGAAGAGGAGGAGGAAGAGGAAGAGGAAGGCTCTGATGTAGAAGAGCCTGAAGATCAGGATCAGAGGGGAAACCAGGTACAGGTTGCCAGGCTTAACCAGGCCAACTTGGACCTACATGGGAATGGAGAGGGCCAGCACCTCCCCAGATCTCATAACCAAATTCTCCCAGGTAATAGGAGGGAGAGATCTCTATCAAGGGACTCTCACCTTTCTAGTGCCTCAAGAGAATCTCAGAGAGGGATGACTCCCTCCCAGAGAAAAGAGCATAGGGCCAGGATGAGGGCTGTCCAACTCCAAATAGAAAGGGAAGAGGTAGCCTTGGCTCAAGCTAAACTTGCTTTAGCAA
The DNA here is from genome assembly GCF_964263255.1 of Lissotriton vulgaris. Taxonomy (NCBI): domain Eukaryota; kingdom Metazoa; phylum Chordata; class Amphibia; order Caudata; family Salamandridae; genus Lissotriton; species Lissotriton vulgaris. Next base: position 980,136,673 of record NC_141693.1, read on the forward strand.
GAGAAAGAAAATTGTGTGGCTTAGATGCCACTGGTGGCAGCAAAGTTCCTAAAGAGAAACCCAGGTCCTATGATAGTAGAAACCTGACAAAGATTGTGCCCCCCTATCAGGAAGGGGATGACATCCACAAATGGATGACTGCTCTGGAGAGAGCCTGCATGGTACAGCAGGTTCCTGAGGAACAGTGGGCAGCAATCTTATGGTACTCCTTTTCAGAGAAAGGGAGGGATAGGCTCCTCACTGTCAGACATGAGGATGCCAGCAATTACAAAGTCCTGAAGAGTGTTCTGATAGATGGGTTTGGCTTAACCACTGAACAGTACAGGTTAAAGTTCAGAGATACCCAGAAGACACAGACTCAGGACTGGACTGATTTTGTTGATTGTGCAACTAAGGCTCTGGAGGGTTGGCTGAATGGCAGCAAAGTACATGACTTCACAGGATTGTATAATTTGATTATGAGGGAGCAGATCCTTAGTAATTGTCAGAACCAGCTCTTACACCAGCACCTGGTGGACTCAGATTTGACCTCTCCCCAAGAATTGGGAAAGAGGGCAGATAAGTGGGTCAGAACCAGGATTAGGCCTAAGAATCAGGACAATAACCAGAAGAAGGAGTCTACCAAGCCTCAAGATAAGGGTGGGGATAAAGGTAAAGAAAACACTTCCCCAGGGCCCCAAAACTCCAAGAAGGGGGGTGGGTCCCAAGACACTTCTTCAACAGAGAAAAAGCCTTATTGCCATGCCTGTAAACAGGTTGGGCATTACAAAACAGACAGCTGTTGTCCCAAGAATGGCAATAAGGAAAACATACCTCCAAAGCCAGCTCCAACACCTCCTGTTACTGTCAGCAGTAATCCCCCAGGAAGTGGGAGCACACCCAGGAATCTGGGTGGGTTTACTTTTGGAGTCCAAGGGGACCCTGGCCTATCCAGGTCCCCATCCCCAAATAATCTTGTTCATGAGACTGGCATGGGGTTTGCCAACTTCTCTGTTTGCCCAAATACCTTGAGCAAATATAGACAAGAACCCATCATCAATGGTTTGAAAGTTGAAGCTTTTAGAGACACAGGGGCTAGCATCACCATGGTGGCTGACTGTATAGTCCCCTCTAAACAACTTCTACCAGGTGCCACATACCAGGTAACAAACATTGATGGCATCCAAACAAATCATCCCATGGCAGTAGTAAGTCTCAGCTGGGGAGGTGTCACTGGCCCAAAGAGAGTGGCAGTGTCACCAAACTTGCCTGTAGACTGTCTACTGGGTAATGATTTGGAAATCTCAGCCTGGGCTGAGGTTGAACAGGAAATCCATTCTGGAATGGTAAGTTCCAATGGAAAGGTTAGTGGGGCTGTACTGGCTATAGCCCCAATTCAAGATGTCCTTCCTGAAAAGGTTGGTAGGGCTGAGCAACTCTCTGCCCCATCTTTACCAGAAGCTCTTCCAAGACAGAATAGCAAAGCTGTTATGATAACAGCAGAAACCCAAACTGAGTCTCCTCCTGAAAAGGTTGGTGGGGCTGTGATGGCCACAGCCCAAACTCAAACAGATATGTGTGTTGTGAAGCCTGAAATGATGGATCACTCCACCCAAACTGAGAGCATGGAGGAGGAAGAGAAATCTCCCCCTCACCAGACAGTAGGACAGGATCAGCCTCCTCAGGGAACTGATCTTACCCCTGATGAAGGAACTGCCCCAGAGGTTGTTAGGCCTGGCCTGACAGAGCCTCTGATGGCAGTGGACCCTTCTCAGGTGGGATCCAGTCTGGAGCAGGTAACCTGCCCCTCTCTACCTTGCCTTAGTCAGCCCAGGGCTGCAGAGGACAAGAAGGACAGTGAGACCCAGAGGGCCCCCTGTCAAATAAAGCATCCCCATCAACAGATTAGGGGCACCAAAACTAGTAGGCCTAGTAAAGTGAAAACTTTAAAAACTCCTGAGGGAGCCCCCTTAAAAATTGTTAGGGACCTCCCACAGATGGATTCTGTTGGGCACAGCCAAACCTGGGACCCAAAGGGCCCAAACCTGAACTGTCCCTCCAGCAAGCCAAACAGAGGGACCCAGCCTCCAGCTTTAGGTAGCCAGAGGTTGACCCTGAGAGCTCAGTGCAACTCAGTTGAAGAAAGAAAGGCACATATGGTGGAAGATAATTGGAGGAAGTTGAGCCCAAAAATAGTGGAGCCTCACTTCAATACTCCATATCCAAACCAGCCTTTAACTTTGCATAAACACACCCAAGGTAGTGATTCCCTATGGTGGAGACCCTCTAATACCCCTAGGGTGAGGGACTGCTTAGTGGACCATGAGACAGGGGGTACCCATGCTAGTGCAGGTACTTCCTTATATGGCCACTCAGGCAATAAAGGCTTACCTGGCCAAGGATAGCCTTATCTCCTTTCGTCTGGGGGGGGGTTATGTAGGAAGGTGGCTACCTGACTATGGTTACCCCAGATTTTTTGCCCTGTGTTTAGCTGGTTTTCGACTTAGTTGGCCTGGTTCCCTGCTAATCAGGGCCCCAGGCTTGGTTCCCTGCTAATCAGGGCCCCAGGCTATCTGCTCTCTCTGTAAAATGGATTCCATGTACCCTAGGTGCATAACTAGATTGGCTTGGGTCACCTTATCAGCCCCTGTACAGTGCCCTATAGGTGCCCAGGGCATAGGTGCATCCAAGGCCTACCAGGGGCTGCAGCATATCTTTTGCCACCCCTGGCTGGCTATCTAAATTGACACAACTGGCTGAACACTCAGCTGGGGCAAGTGGGTGTAATCACCCCTTGCTTAGATATAGTATACCTATATCTAAACCTATATCTGGACACATATATAACCTGTGAGCCACTCCTATGGAAGGCCTCATCAATCCTGGAGGCAGAGTGCGTGGTTTTATGTGAGATGGTGCTCTGGCATGAGCTGAGCCTGTCTGCAGCTGTCGGGAACAACCCCCTAAGCTGGTCCGGGATAATGCCATACCATATACTCTTAAGCGCCTTATAATCCTCGCGGTTATATAGCAACTTTGGTTTGGCTTTATCAAAACATGTCGTGTAAGGTGTCATACGAATTGGAATACTACCCCCTCGCCAGTTCTGGCGACGGGGGTAGCATTCCACCCTTCTAGAGGGAGAAGACATGTTACTTTACTGAAACGCGGTTGATTTAAAATGAGCCTCAGATCCACAAAATGGATGCCCCTGCCACAGACACGGGTCTGGCCTCCTGCTGCTGACCGAAACCCGGCAGAGGAGGCCTGGACAAAGAGTTTCCTGTCACAGGGCGGTGTCAAACCACCCCAGACAGGAGATAGTGGATTGGAGTAGGGAGGTTTCAAAGAAACCAGACACTGCCTGGGGAGCACAAGGCTGCCCCTTGCAGGATCCGGCCAAACCGGTTCTGGGGCCTCCCAGCCCCTGTCCCAGCGCGGCCAGGATCAAAGGAGAGGGGTGTAACCACCCCCGTCCTGGGTCCCACCCATAGGAGGGGACCTAGCAGGATGTCCAACCCCCTAGATTCGAATAAGAGGGGGAGCAGTCCCAACGGACTTCAGATCATCCTGAAGAAACATAAGAAACGAAATCTGGACCCTTCGACTTTCTACACGACGTGAGAAGACTGAAGAATCTCCCTTGTGGTCAAGGAGTGACCACCCTGTGCAAACAGGCACCATCCAGCCCTCGACCCTTGCTTTGTTGCAGTTCCCGCCGGAACTCGAGCGACAGAGATCGACGAGATCAAGCTTGCCTGCCTTCTACCTGCCCGATCCACAGTCCCTGCAGAGCTGAGACCCGTGGAGGCGACCGGAAGTGTGGGGCACGCCATCTTGAAAAGGCCACGAGACGCTGACCGTGCAGCCCACGAGTGACCCTCGAAGCTGTACACCGGGGTTTGAGAAGCCCCAGCCCCGAGCTCCACTTGCACCAAAGCTCACCCCTCCACACTCGACGAGTGCTGCGTGGGGCCCTTCTGCTTGTGTGCGCTTGACGCGTTGGCCCGGTCACTTGCCAGCTGGCTTGTGGCCCCTGTGCCGACGAAACTTGAAATACGACTTGCTTTTCTGGTTGCTCCAGATCTGCACCAGCTCCTGTGAAAAGGAGCACCGACTCTGACCCTCCTGGTTCGAGTGATAAGCAATCTCCCGGTTCTGCGTGGATTGCTTTTGCCAAGTGCTGTTTGCTGCAATCTTGAAGCCGACGGTGCTGACGGCGAGAGCCTACGTGGGACAGATCGTGACCTGCTCCTGGACGTCGCAGATGCCCCAGAGCCCACGTGACAGCGGAGAGAAGCCTATCGACAACCGCCTGATTGCGCCCGACATTGCCTGGTTCCGTCCTGGTTCCACCCTGGTCACTGCTGAGTGACCCAGACTCTGTCCCCTCTGCTTTCAGGTACTTTTCTACTTCGATCCACCCTTGGATCGCACCGGACACTTCTGCTTCACAGCGCCTGCAGCTGCAACAGCTTCAAGCACCAAGAACCTGCGTGACAGAACCCGACGCCACTTCGACCCTGTGCACCCACGGCCTGTGGGTGAGGTAACTTTGCAACGCCGGTGTCCTTACACTGGTACACACCTCTAGGGTCTGTGTCTAAAGTTTTGTGTTCCTAGGTTCAGCGGAAGTATCATTTAATTCACTTTATCCAACTTTTACGCACCATTGACTTTGCATTGGTGCGCGCCGCACTTTCCGTGCTGCACCCGTCTCCTGTGGGCTACTCCCGACTTCATCATTGCTAGTCCTGACTGCTCCCAGCGAATCTCTAGGCCCTAGGCCTAACCATTGTTCGATAAGTGTTCCTTATACCACTTTTTTAATATATGGTCTGAGTGGCCACCCGCCCTCATCCATAACTGTGCAACTTTATATGTTTTACTGTGCTTTTGATTTAACGCTTGTGCCCCTTTCCTCATAAAGAGTACTGGGGAGTAATTTAGAAATAAATACATATATTTTTACAATATATACTTGTGTGGTGTCCTTTCATTTGATTACAGGATTGTATGTGGTAAAACAGCTCGCTTAACACGACCTCTTAAGTTAAGCCTTTAAGGCTGCTTAGTCCATGCTACCACTAGGATAGCTTGTCTACAAGGTTGACTTACAACCTGACATCTTTGGGGTTTGTTTGGACTGATACCCAGTGGTTCCAGAATTGGAAACACTACATATCAGGCCAACTTCTCACACATGGTCTCATCCTTAGCCTGCAGCAAGGTACCAGGGGAATACAAGATGATATCGTGGCCAGTAAGGATTTGTACCTGCGGACTGAAAGAGACTTTCTTTTTACAAAGTCTTGGAAGAGGGACACAATCCTCAGTTGCCTTTCCTCGGAGGGAAACGCTTTGTTGCATCAGTGTCCAATATTGCCCCCAGAAATGTGATCACTTTTGCTGGGTGGAGGTTCGGCTTTCCCTCGTGGAGAGTCAATCCTAGATTGGCGAATAAGGCTATGCAGGCCTGTGTTGACGCTCTGGCCTGTACCTTTGATGGTGCCTTGACTAACCAGTCGTCGAGGTAAGGAAATATTTGATGTTTTTGCTTTCTCAACACAGCCGCCACTGGAGCCAGGCATTTCGTGAAAACTCTTGGCGCTGACTTCAAGCCGAATGGCAGTACCCTGAATTGGTAATGTCTTCCGGGTACCCAGAACCAAAGGTACTGTCTGTGTGCAGGATGTATCGGCACGTGGAAATACGCGTCTTGTAGGTCCAATGTGGTCATATGATCTCCTGGGTTTAATAACGGAAGGATGTCCTGCAGAGACACCATCCTGAAAGATTGTTTCTTGAGATAGGTGTTTAAGGATCTGAGATCCAGAATGGGGCGCCACTGGAGCTTGTTTTTCTTGATAAGAAAAAAACGGGAGTAAAACCCCTTGTTTTCCTGGGCTTTCGGTACCGGTTCTATTGCTCCCTTTCGGAGCATTGTCCGAATCTCCTGCAGGAGTTGATGCAGATGGTTGGCTCTCTGGTGCATCAGTGGCGTACAAGGGGGTGCTTGAAGAAATTCTAGGGTACGACCGAATTGAACTATTTTGAGGACCCACTGCTTCGTTGTTATTTTCTGCCAATTGTGAAGACAGTGAGCAATCTTTCCACCCAGGGGAGCATCTGACAGAGCCGGAAGATGGAGGTTGTCATAGTCGACGGGTGTTGTCCTTTCCCCGGCCACCCCATCCTCTTGGAGTTGATTTTGTATATCCTCCTAATTGACGCTGGCTGTACTGTTGACGGTAAGGCTGCAATGAGGACGGATAAGAATATCTCCCCTGTTGGTATCCTCCTCTATACGAGGACTGTCCTCTACCCCTGGAGCCACAAAAAGGGGTTTTCCTGTATTGCAGTGTTCCCGGAGCCTTTGCCGTATCCGTATCCTTCTTGATACTCTGCAGAGTATCATCAATATGCTTCCCAAATAACTCTTCTCCATTGAAAGGGAGGTCTAAAATCTTGTTTTGCACCTCCGGCCTAAACGCTGTTGCTGGCAGCCATCCTTGCCTGCGCAGGACCGCCGCTCCTCCCAAGGATCTAAACGCTGTGGTCGCTATATCCATAGCGCAGTCTATGACTTCAGCCGAAGTCCTCTCTCCTTCCATGAGAATCTTCTTCGCCTCCTGCTTCTCTTGTTCCGGCACCTGGTTAATGTATGGAGACAGGTCACACCACATCTGCCTGTCATACCTTCCCAAGATAGCGAGGGCATTAGCAGCTCTCACTAGCAGAGCCGACATTAAGGAAAACCTTTTTCCCGCATTAGCCAACCTTCTGCCCTCTTTGCCTGGAGGTGTTGCAATCAGAGCAGATGGGTTCCTGGATTTCTGTTGTGCCGCCTGAGTAATAACAGAATCCGGTTTGGGATGACCCAAAAGGCAAGTTGGAGCATCAATAGGCGCCTTATACTTTTTCTCTAGTCTGGCCAGAACCGGCGTTACCGTGGCTGGCGTCTCCATGACCTTTAATCCTTCCTTCCAAATATGAGACACTATAGGCAGGGATCGAACGGATTTCCGAAACGAGTCCTTGAAGTCGTATAAAAAACATTCCGTCTTCTCCTCTATCATGGTCACTGCAAATCTCTTAGTGGCTCTTTCCATCAAATTATGAAATCCACCAATGTCCTCCAGTGGAGAATCTACTGGTCTCTGTGGAGGAGTAGACGGTGAGGGGGTGATATAGTCATGCCATTCTGGACTTGTGTCCACAATTTCCCCATCCTCATGATCGTCATCTGAGGTATCGTGGTGTGCCGTCAGCGGTGGAGACCTAGCAGTAGGTTCCGTCAAAATCTCTCTCCTACGAACCGGTGTCCCTGGTACCGATGATGGACGTGGAATAACCCCTGGGGCTGTTGAGCGACTGGAGTCGCTGGGTATCTCTCCCAATAATCCTCTAACATACCCTGGAGATCCTTCAACAATGAGGATGGCACACTTGTCATCTCCTCGCGTTGCTGTTGGCGATATCGGTGCTGTTCCTGGGGTTGTTCCTGATAACCCCCATATTCCTCCTCAGAATCCTCCTCCTGGTACTTGACATGCAATTGCGAAGGGCTACTGGCAATTCCATACTCGTCATCTTCCTCTTCTGAATCTTCCTCTTCCAGCAGGTGAGACGGCAACAATGGGGAGACCTTGCTCGGAGATGTAACCTCTGGTGTTATAGGTTTTTTCCAAGGCACCAACCTTTTTTCTGGTGTTTTTTCCCTTGTTGACAAGCCCGTTGACAAGATTCCCATCGCCGTTGTCGACTAAGTCATCGTCGTCGACGCCACCGTCGACGTTGTAGTCTCCGTCGACGCTGTCCTCGTCGACGTCGTCGTCCTCATCGACGCTGCCGTCGACACAGTCCTCGTCGACGCGATCGTTGACGGTGAAATCGTCTATGCTGTTTTCTCACCAGCTTTAACATTATCTTTCTTCGTCGAGGACGGAGGTGTTTTTGTCGTCACCGATGATCCCTTTTTTGTCAACGGTCCCGTCGACGGTGCTGAAACAGTACCCTTCTCCTCAGAAGGCGTAGAAGAAGACCGTTTGATGGTAATCTTGATTTTCTGAGGTGATTGTGGTGGATCTGAGGCGGATTTCACTAGTTTCACCTCACAAGCAGAACCCTTCTTCCTCTTAGCTGAGACTGAAGGGGATTTTGAGGGACTGCGCCCTGAAGGCCCTGGAGTGGTCTTTTTTGGGGCCTTCTCAGGTCTTTCCCCTGAGGAATGTGAGATCTACTTCTATTCTGAGATCTCTTAGACGCCACAGATTCCTCTTCACTCTCACTTGAGAGGATCTCCTTTATGGCCTTAACCTTCTGAAGGCAGATCAGTAGCCTTCCCTCACGATCTCTCAAGGTCTTATTCGAAAAGGTACGACGTACCTTACAATCTGCTGCCTTATAGTCTGGATAGAGGCCGTAGATGCAGTCATTGTGAGGGTCATCTGTATAAAGCCTCTTCTTAGAGCAGGTGGAACAACCTCTAAATAATCCTTTCTTCTCCTTCTCAGACATGGTAGATGAAAAACCTCAAATCTAAGTCAAAATACTGTAAAAGTAAAGAGTTTGAGCAGAGCTCAAAGGAGACTCCCTAGCACAACGTGCGGTAGAAACATCTGAGGGGCAGAAGGTTCTCTCAGGAGTGTTCTAGAGGGTGAGGAGCTCTGCTTGGTTCAGGGAAAAATTTGGGCCTTTTTTACATAACAAAGGCTATGGGTTGCAAAAGGGAAATGGGCCTAGGCCTCTTTTCAGTTTTCTATACTACTAAGCACTGCTTTTTATATACCGGAGACTCCTGTCTCGATGACGTGGAATGATTCAGGCATGTGAATCTATGAAAGTTCCAATACTGGAGTAAAGAGGATATTTCCCAATAATCACTTGAAGGACAGCAATATAACAGATGGTACTAGCATCTCAAAACCTGCTTGTTCAGGGGGAATGAGGTTCGTTTATCAAACCCAATGTTGTAAATGGGAAAGTAAACTCCTAGCTTAGAGTTTACCTGTTGTATCCAACTATGTTAACTGTCTAAAACTAGCTGGGGAAGATTTATGGCCCTTTTCATAAATCGGTATGATGATACTACCCCTCCAAGACACAGGGATAATCCCTGTTCGATAGTAATATTCAAAGCGTGGGCCAAGAAACTCTCCACACTCTACAGCCTCCTTTTTATTAGCCGCAATAGGGCTCTCATCTGGCCCCACTGCTCCATAAATTCTTGCATTTTTTTAAAATAAAACTATCAGTCTCAGCTTGAGATGGAGCACCATATCTTACAAATATTTATTTGTCTATTCTTAACGCCAGAAGATCATCTTCACCAGAACAACTACAATACAGGTTAGAAATATACCCCACCCAAAACATTTTCAGGGATGGAAATTTTATGGGCTGTCTCCCTAGAATCACAGTATTCTGCCACCAAACGTAAATATTTCCTTGAGTCCCCAGAGTTCACGGCCTCCCTTCAAATAATCCACTTAGTATCACTTTCACTCCTAAATTCTTGCACTTTTAATCTTGCTCTGATAGTATAAAGGTGGTACATTTCATGCTATCTTAGAGAGGAAAATAGCAAATGATGCCTCCTTATCAGGAAATGTATTTATATAATGAATGCCTATATTCATGTTATATATATCAGGGACTGTAATGTAAAGATTAGAAAACTCCAATAGTGGGTAGAAGACACCGAAAGGAGTGTAGCACCCCACTGACGATCGTAAATAATATCATTACCCAGTAACTGAGACTCCTGTTAAGATGTGTAGTGTTTCATTTTGCTTTGAGTATAGAGGTCTTTCTTTTAACTAAGAGAGTAGCACTGCCCTTACAGATATATATCTGTGTCTGTTGGTTGACTGTTGAGTTATGATCTCTTGTCCCCATCCTACCTGCCTGAGAAGCCTTTGACAGCTCCTTGCTACTCAGAAGTGTAGAAAAGGTGTATTTGGCCCACTGTGCCGAGGCTAAGTAGGGAAAACCACAGGAGACAAGTGGCAAACAATTTCAACCACCACGGTTGGCTACACAAAAACACTTAAAAGGTGATGGGAGGAATGCTTGGACTGGCAATTGCTCTTGGTAGCATTCCAACCCACTGAATTCCACCCACTGTGCCACTCTAGACCGTGTCCTGTTTTATGCAAATAAGTACTAAACCTGTTCCTCATGGTTAACAATCTATCCTGCCTGCCGGGCAGATGTGTTTGATTTAATGGCCAAAGCTGTACCCAGACAGGTCCCCATGGTCATTGTGCCATAGAATCCAAGCTATAACTCATGGATGAGACCTAATAATACCGAAACTGGTCTGGGGATGCTTGCATTCCCTTCTGGAGTGTTGGGTGGAATGTTCCCATGAGGAACTATTACTATTGAAGTTACTACTGGATTAATGGGACCAAGCAACATGTTAGGGAAGCGTTGCATCTTTCCTCTAACCCACGGATCCTACAGTGTTCAACCCTGATTTCACTCCTGCGGAATCAGATCCCATGTTTAAATGCTGGAATTAGGGCAATCCATCACCCTTTGGAGTGTTATCATTTACAGGCAGCTGTTATTTATACTGAAACCAATAGGGAGAGATTAGCCCTGACCTTATCGGGTACAACAACCACACTGCGCACTTATGGAGTGACACAACAACAAGGGAAAAACACCTTTTGAACAACTGTTCTCAAAACAACAAAACATAAAGGGAATATCAATCTTATATTCCTTGCTAAATAACTCCAAATTGATGTTCAAACATGAGGGGATGAGGGAAGATTTATTTTCCAAACTTCAAGTCGTGCAAAATGCGGCGGCCCGCCTAGCTCTCAATAAACCTGTCTCATTACTGAATGAGCTGCACTGGCTACCAATGAGGAATAGAGCAGTTTTTTAACTCCTGTGTCTGGCCTTTAAAGCCTTGGTTGGGCTAGGACCAGAATATTTGAGGAAAAAATTAATATGGTACACTCCATCCCATCACTTAAGATCTAGTGGCCATAAGCTTCTTCAAATACTGAGAATCAAAAAAGTCAGGATGGGTGGTCGTGCCTTTTCTTATGTTGCTCCTAAGTATTGGAACGCACTACCAGAAGACCTGCGGATCTGTCCTACATTCATGGCCTTTAAGAAAAAGCTAAAAACATGGCTATATTAGTGTTTTGATGTTTGTACACAGTTGTCTGCTTCTCGGGGCCGAGATATCCCTCTGGGTATGATTCGTGCACCATACAATTAATAAATAATAATAATACATAATGCAGCAGGAGGATGACTGTTGATGCCACATAACAGATGAGTTCTGGTCTACGATTTGGGGTCAAGGAATTAAGTTATTTATTTGCAATAAAGGGAAAATATGTATAAAATAATTACTTTCTGGAACCTCACTCTAACCCTTCTGAGAGCGATATTCAATTTCTCCTATTTATGGTGTAAGTGTTGTACAACACAAATCGCTCTATTAAGTATGTGATTGCCATGTCCCTTTGATGAGGAATATTGGAGGGTGGTGACATCCTACAAATAGATTCTAACCGAACTGGAGATAAATATTTTGCTAAATTCTTAAAGACGATATAGGTGCCAGATGTAGGTAAAATCAAATTTGTGAATCCTTAATAGCGAATTTTACCGATTTGTTATTAAGGACTCGCAAAATTGAATGTAGGCAGGAATCGATAAAATATTAGCGATTCCTTAATATTCCTTAACCCTTTCGATGCTCATGACGAGCTCAGCTCGTCATGATGCACAGTTGAGCTGTGCTGATGACGAGCTGAGCTCGTCATAAATAAAGTAATAAAGCATTTTCCAGCACAGGGGGGGAAAACGCCTAGCAGCCAAGGTGTTAATAATGAATCTCAAATTGAGATTCGCTAATAAGGAATACCTACCCATTCAGGAGGCCAGGAGGCCCATAGGAATGAATGGGAAGATATTCACTATTTGCGATTCGCTATTAAAGAATCACAGATAGGGGGAGCTATTTCAAGGGTGCCAGGGTGTCAAAAGGACACACTGTTGCACCCCTGAAATGTGCATATGTGCACATGTGGCGCACATACATGCCCTAAGGGCATGAATGGGTGCCACATGGCATTTTTAAAAAAGCTGAAAAGTGCTTTTTTAAAGGAAATCGCTAATTACCAACAACTTGGAGTTGGTGGTAATTAGCGATTCCTTAAGGTTAAAGTGCACTTTCTTTTGTGTTACTTACATTGCATTAATGAATCGTAATTTTGCGATTCCTTAGTTTGCTAGTAGGTTTAAACCTACATTGCTCTCAGCCAAATAGAGATCGCAAATGCTGAAAATCTGCGAATTTCAGAGTTAGCGCTCGCTATTTGGCCACCTACATATGGCCCATAGTTGTTGAGAGAGCTTTCCCTCCTAGGACAAAGTTGAATGAACCTACTATCACAAATTTAGGTCAAACCTGGAAGCTCACAGACCCACTCCAGATAAATATGGGATGTGCAAGACACTGGACTACATATGCCATGAAAAAGCTGACATCTACAATTAAAGACAAGAAAGGAAAACAGGATAACATGTGAGTCCAGTCGAAGACATGAAGGATTACACCTCCTCAATCTAGCAAAGATGATTGGGAGAGGTGATATGCTAATACGAATGACCACATTTGGATTGTCAAACAAAGGAGGGACGCACCGAAAACATATAGGTAACAAGAGTTTGTTACAATTTTAGTAGATTGTAAAGCACAACATTCTATAATCCAATAGATTCACCTGAAAGGAAGGGTACCCATATGTTTCAAATATTGTGCAAAATAATGTAATATTTCTGCCTCAAAACATTCACAAATTTGTTAAACAAAGAATGATTATAAGATGCTTTCCTGCAGAGAACCTTTTAGGCCATGACTAACAAAGAACTAATTCCCAAAGGCATTTTAGAGTACGTTAAGTAACACTCTGTATGTGCTCAAACATGCCTTTGTGAAGTAGCTCCAAACCCTCTAATGTGCGAATAAACACGGCAATATATGTATACAATTAGTACAAATCAAAAGGATTGAGTTCTCTTTGCATTTTCACTTTTTTAAAGAGAACTCATGTAGTACTTATTCCCGTTGTCGTAACTGCTTTTGTGAATCGGCCACAGTGCGTTTTCAATCACATCCAATAATAACACAATCGATTGGTGGTGTTCTCTTTAGTAATATTGACTTATTTCAATATCACCAGATCATAAGCATTAAAACCCCTTTCAGAAGATGACGGAGCAAGCAGGAGCTACGGTCCAACCGTGGGGGCTTAGGCCTTTTACTCTCTTTTTTTTTTTTTTTTATTGAAAGTTCATGTCGATATCATAACAAATACAAAACAGAGAAAACAAATTGGCATGGCGTTACCAAGTAGTTATAAATATCAAGGCATAGATAAAACTGACAAATTTTCACCTTCTAAAAAAGTACTTGAGCTAATTAAAACCATTAATATAGCGGAAGATACATATGCTTATAATATATTAAGATTATGCAGGAGGTAATACTATGGATATTTGACAGATTAAAAGCCATGGGTTTTTGACCGCCTCCAAGCTGCCACAGGTGACCAGATCCTAAGTCCCATCTCTCTGGATTTCACCCCCTTCAGTGCGTATAGCTCTGATTCAATGTTGTGAATCCCTAATAGCCTACACATCCACATCTGAAAGGTTGGGGCCTCAGTGTCTTTCCAAGCAGCAGCAATTAATATTCTGAAGACTGCTGTAGCTATAAAAACCAGTGCCTCCATCTCTACACTCAACCCCACTTTGGTATCAACCCCAAGAATTAATACAGTTGGGGATAGATCAATCCTAGTATCTAGCAACCCCAAGTAGTTATAAATATCAAGGCATAGATAAAACTGACAAATTTTCACCTTCTAAAAAAGTACTTGAGCTAATTAAAACCATTAATATAGCGGAAGATACATATGCTTATAATATATTAAGATTATGCAGGAGGTAATACTATGGATATTTGACAGATTAAAAGCCATGGGTTTTTGACCGCCTCCAAGCTGCCACAGGTGACCAGATCCTAAGTCCCATCTCTCTGGATTTCACCCCCTTCAGTGCGTATAGCTCTGATTCAATGTTGTGAATCCCTAATAGCCTACACATCCATATCTGAAAGGTTGGGGCCTCAGTGTCTTTCCAAGCAGCAGCAATTAATATTCTGAAGACTGCTGTAGCTATAAAAACCAGTGCCTCCATCTCTACACTCAACCCCACTTTGGTATCAACCCCAAGAATTAATACAGTTGGGGATAGATCAATCCTAGTATCTAGCAACCCCTCTAAAAACTTTCCTATTTCAGTTTTAATTGGTCCTAATTTCTCGCAGCCACAAAACATGTGGAGCAGATCTGCCGGACCCTTGCCACATCTGGGGCAATTATGGTCTACTCTCTTGCCCCAATCAAATAATTTTGCCGGCGTATAATAGAGATTGAATAAAGTTTTAGAATGCTGTGCTCTTAGATTTGAAGATCTTAAAAACCTTTTATCCATAAGAATGGCTCTATCTAAATCGATATCAGGATCATTTAATTTCGCTGCCCAAGTGGTTTCTGTCTTGAGCAGATCATCCAACAGTGTATCCAAAAATAATACATACAATTTCCTTATGCGACGGCCACCTCCCTTTAAGTAGTCTAAAAGTGCACATTCTTTAGATACATCTATGGTCGGTCTCTTGGATTTAATTGTGTTAGTCAGTTGTATGTATTTAAGCTCTTGAGAGCCTTGAAGTGCATACCGAGACACCAGGAGATCTAGGGGCCTCAGTAGATCCTTTACCATCACTTGACCCAATGAGGTGATTCCTTGTCTTTCCCAGTGTCTCCAGGGCCCGTCTGTGCTCAAGTGGGGGAATAACCCAGAGTTCCAAAGTGGAGTGTGTTTATTGTACTTCGGGATATTCTGATTCTTCTGTATCCCCACCCAAATTGTATAAATATCTTCCAACATTTTGTGCCCTTGAGACTTAAAGAAACGTTTGTCAAAATGTCTTAGAAGTACTCCATCGGTCTCTTTCCCTAATAATAACTTATAGAAAGAGGGAATACCACTTTGAGAATTTACCGTGTTAGCAGGGAAGAAAAGTATAGCCATATCTTTAAGCAGACAAGACCAATGATAAAATTTTAAGTTTGGTATACCCAGGCCACCCTTTTCCTGAGGAAGAGACATAAATTTGATTGATCTCCTCACCTTGCCATATTGCCAAATAAAACTTGCCTCCATTTCCCTGATCAAAGTATCATCAATTTTAAAAGGGATCGATCTGAATTTATATAAAATTCTTGGAAACATTGTCATTTTAATGACATTCGCCCTGCCTATAATTGATAAATGCAAAGTATCGATCCGCTTTAGATCCTGTTTCATTTTCGACAATAATGGTGAGAAATTATCCTTAATAATTTCCTGTGTCTGGGCATTGATTGTGATTCCCAAATAGACAGCGGAGTCCACATATCTACTATCCAACTTGACTGTCTTGCTGGAGCATAGAACCTGTGTTTTTGCCACATTTAATCTGTATCCGGATGCACTACCGAAATCAGAGGTAACATTAATTAGTTCCCTCATATTTTACTCTCTATGTTCCAGGGCCAAATCTATTATGGATCCTGAGCAACTGGGACAAGTACCCCTTAGGCACTTGACTCTCAGTGGTAGCGCAGGTCAAGCAGTCCAAGGCTTCTCCAGGGGAAGAAACATCTTGGGAATTAAGAACAAGATAAAAAATGATGCATGGTGTAAAGTGATAGTGAGGTGTCTTATAATTACGACTCAGAAAACATGGAATACAGAGCCCTTTTTTGTAAATGGGTTTAAAGTAATTTGTACTAACGCTATACCGACTAGAAGAGGAAGATCAAAGGGAGGTTTAGCAACACTAATAACGGTTACTGCACGGTTACTGCACCTTTGATAGTGAAAGACGTTAATACTAATTCACAATTTTATCAGTTGATACAGCTTTATACTGAAGGGAAACAAACAATTATTTTTTTTAAAAAATTTTTTTTCAAAGATTGCATACATTTAGCAGAGCTCTGTACCCCAGAGATATCTGCAGGTCAAATATGCCACAACAATTAGATTGTAATCCATTTTTCTTATAGGAAACAAGCAGTTACAAACAAAACAAGATTAGCCCCACTCCCTCCTCCCCCCCCGAAACTCCCCTCTCCCGGATCCCGCCCAACAAACAATTATTTTGATTAATTTTTATAATAATATTTTTGATATCACTAAATCAGTTGTAATTAAAGACCTAGGGGTTGATTTAGAGAATGTTGTGAGGGAATTGTGAGGGGGGTATGTAGTTATTTGGGAGGCGGTGATTTTAACTGTGAAATTTGCGGAATTCCAGGGAGATCAATGTAGTCTTGGAGACCGAATTCCACATATTCCACATGATACATATGGTGATGCCATAAATAATATTATTTTTAAAAATAATCTAGTAATATTGGAACCAGAAAATTTGGAGGGTGAAACCATGATCCCAACCTATGTAGGTGGGAGAGGGTGATCAAATATTGATCATTTTATTATATCAGCAAAGTGTATAGATCTGGTAGAATAAGTCAAATTTAGTGAAAGTCTGTTTAGTGACCATCACCCCCTTACATTGGGGGTTACTTTAGGTCTGGGCCAGCAACGAAGGGGCATGACTTCTTATACTGAAATAAAATTGCAAGGAGATAATGGAGTCTCCGTTAAATGGGCAGGCATTGATCCAATGCTCTTTTTGGGTAACCTAAAAGGGAAAAACCAAAAAGATATTGATATCTGCTTGAATAGCTCCTCCACAGATTTGCTAATTGTTAATGCCTTTTATAATATCACCACCGAAATAGCGAGTGATTTAATTTGCAAAAGAAAGAACATGAAATATGAGAACAACCCTAGATGGTTTAATAACAAATGCTCAAAGCTAAACAGGGATCTAAAAATAGCTCTCAAATTAAAACCAAGAGATTATGCCAGAATAAGCACCCCGAGGAAAGACTACAAAATGGTCCTAAAACAAAGGAAAAGTGAAATTCAAGAGGATGCTTGTGCAAGCCTAATACAGGCACGGGAAACTAGAAATGCAATATTGTTTTGGCGTACCATTGATCATCCTTTTTTTAAAGATAGCCTAACCCCGAACATTGAGATTGCGGTGCCCCCAAATGAGTGGATGACACACTTTGAGTCTATTTTCAATCCACACGCCACTAGTGTTAAAACAATACAAAATAGACATTTTATGCTAGTTGAACCCGCAAAATCACTGCCATTACATCAGTGGAAATTAAAACTGCCCTCCTAAAGAGTGCCAGCGGGAAAGCCGCTGGACCCGATGGTGTACCAATTGATGTTTTTAAAAGCAATATGGAGCTCTACCTGTATCATGGACACAAAGTATTATCGTTCCCATCTTCAAAAAGGGTAATCGAGTGAAGGCGAATTACTACCCCCCCATATCCCTTCTGGACTCAACCTCTAAATTATCGGGAAGAAACCTTCTGGGGAGGTAAGAAGAATGGGTTAATGAAAAAATCATCCTCTCAGAAGCCCAGTTTAGGTTCAGACGAGGTATTGGGGTGGTAGAACAATGATTAAATTTGGAACTCCTAATAGGAAAATAAACACTGGTTAAGGAGGGGGTTCTACATTTATGCTTTGTAGACCTCACCAGTGCATTTGATTTTGTCAATCACGCCAAATTGTGGCAAACCTTAAAAGAGTTAGGAGCACCAAATGATATTATTATATTTCATTTCATTTTCCAATCTTTATTTCGGCCATTTGGTCATAAAAGATACACAATACGCATATACAATCACAAATAAATCAGTTCATAAAGGGATAAAACCATTGGAATGCATGTGCTAAAAATGCTATACAAACTATGCATCTAAAATTTTTTAAGGAGGACCCAACACCTTTAAAATACGGTTACACGTATGCCAAACATTGGTAAGAAATTTTGTTAATGCAAAAACAGTTGGGCCGGAGACATCAGATTTTAGAATCCTGTACATTGGTGCGTATTCCCTGCAACCCATATTCCTTATCAACTGGAGGAGCCAGTATTTTCTTGCTACCTTATAGGCTGGGCAGAAGAAAGCCACATGCAAGTCGGTTTCCTCCATTGCATCACAAACCAGACACTGCTTTGTGGAGGAGGCCGGTAACCAGGTGCTTGTAAAGGACTGGAAGGGCAGTGTGCCGTATCTCCATTGGAGAAACAGCTTTCTAGCAAGTACAGGGGAAATAGGATCTAATACCTTCTCAAACCTATAAAGATCCTTGCTTTGCAAAAACACAGAGGATAAGGACCCTTCTGCCTGGGTAGCTTGGGCCCTAGCTAATTTGTGTTCGTGATATACATTAGCCAGGGACCTTTTGGAGATGTTTAATGCGGCATTCGCCGGCTCAGTCGATAAATCAGGGAGCCCTAATTCCATGCAAGTGACTTGGATGTTTTTGACCCAGGGGATACGGAGCGCTTTTGGGTGATTCAGTAATTCGACCAGTTCCGCCCTGTAATCTGCAAGATCATTGCTGCTCCACAGCCTGCGCCAAAAGGCTATGGGTCTCAGGCTTATTTCATCAGCTAACGGTCGCAAACCCAAATCAAGCCTCAGGGGGAGGAGCGGGGTGCTGGGCGGGAGTGCGGCTATCTGTCTTATAAACTTGTTTTCCGTTAGTGACAGACTCCAGCAAGGTGTGTGACCCCACAGTTCCGCCCCATACATGATCGCTCCCCTAGCCTGGGCCTTGTATATCTGGATTAGTGCCCCCAATGGACGGTATGATGAGCCGGTCATCAACTGGGCGATGCCCCCAGTGGTTTGTATGAGTTTGAGGTTTGCCCTACTCTGGTGAGATCCCCAAGTCATGGTTTCGTTAAGAGTCACACCAAGGTATTCAAAGGTGGCTACTCTCTCGAGCCGTACAGCTCCCAATTGCGGATTCGGCCGCAATTTTTGGCTCGGATTCAAAACCATGAATTTGGTTTTTGCCGCATTAATTTCTAGCCCCCTATTGGTACAGAAGGCCACAAAGGAATCAAGAATCCTCTGTATACCCATAGGGGTTTTAGATAGCAGCAGGGTGTCGTCCGCAAACATAATTGCGGGCACCCTGCTGCCATTTAATTTGGGGGCGTCAGTATAGTCAGTGGCATTCAGGTGGGCGATTACCCCGTTGACGAAGAGGCAAAACAGGGTCGGTGCCAACACACAACCCTGTCTTACCCCCCGGCCAACGGGGAATCTATCGGTCAGTTCCCCGACCTCCCACACCTCACTCGGGCGTAATTATTGTGGTGCAGACTCTGTAAGATCAATAGGATGTCCGGGGGAACGCCCATCTCTGCCAGGACGCTCCAAAGTTTCCCCCTGGGCACCAGGTCGAAGGCGGCCCGTAAGTCCACAAAAATTGTGTACAGACTACCGCCCTCGAATTTTGCTGCCCTCCAATAGATCAGGTTCAATCTGAAAACCTGATCCACTGTGGATACCCCCTTCCTAAATCCCGCCTGGTAGGGACTAAGGGCGCCCACCTCCTCCATCCAGTCCTGGAGCCGATTCAGCAAAACCCTACCAAACAGTTTCTGTGCTACGTCTATTAAACTGATTGGTCTGTAGTTGGCTGGGAGGAGAGGCGAGCCCTTTTTAAAGATGGGGACCACCTCTGCCCCCAGCCAAGTACTAGGGATTTCCATGCCGCCAAGAACTCCATTGAAAAGGGCAGCAAGGTAAGGCGCCCAAACAGTGGGCTCCTGTTTAAACATATCCCCAGGTAAGCCATCCAGTCCCGGCGCCTTTCCGGAAGCCAGACCTGAGATGGCAGCAGTGACCTCGCCCAGTGTTATTGGCTCCCCTTCATAGCCCGGCCAGCCCACCTCAGTGGCAGCAGAAGATTCTCCCGGCTCAGAGCTGTATAGGGACTGGAAGTGAGCCTGCCACACCCCTGGGGCAATGTTAGGCTCTAGTGCCGATTGTAAATTCCCCGACCCCCCGTTCACTATCCTCCAAAACAGGCGTTGGTTTTGGATCGCTAGGGCCTTGGTGAGTTCTTCCCACTGATTTTCCTCCCATTCTGCCTTAGCGTGGGCGACAAGTTTCTTGTAAGCTCGCCTGCTTTGTTTAAGGCTATCCCCCCCTGGTCCCTCCTTGATTAGTCTGAGGAGTTATGTTTTTGCCCGTCTGCATGCTAGGTTATACCATGATGTTTTGCCTTGCCGCCCCCCTCTTGGCTTTCGTGAGCTACAAGTGAAATGAGGTGCCGCAGCTTTTATAAGGTCCTCATGAGCCTTGTACAATCTGGCCTGGGAGTCTTTGTTGTTTGCCTCGGTATCCAAGCTCCCCACAGTTTCCAAGATGGGAGTTATCCCATCATAGAGCATGGGGAGTTTATTCTTGCTTGTAACCATGTGCTCCCACCTGATTCTTCTCCTGCTATTGTCCAGGAGAAGCGCAGGATTGTTCCCTTCCACGTTAGTCACGGGAGCTTGGGGGCCAGGGTGGACAAGGTCAAGCTCAAGTGCATTGTGGTCACTATCGGTCCTTTCCATCACCCTAAAGTCCTGGATTGTCGGCCACTTCACTATTTGGGCCAAGACATAGTCCAGACGGGACTCTCTTCCCAGTCTGTTATAGGTGGTTTTACTGGGTATGTCGGATTTCATTCGCCCGTTGCAAGCTCTGATTCCGAACTTTAGGGTGAGGGCTGTAATTTGTAGGGCTAGTGGGGTCCAAGCCTTCGGTGGTGGAGCTTCCACCGAGGGCACTACCCATCTGGCCTCTTCTTCCGATAATAACCCGTCCAGAAGGCCAGGGAGTGGCTCGAAGTGAGAATTAAAATCCCCTCCCACCACATAGAATGAATCACTCGGTAGTTCAGATATATAGTTCGAGAGTTCTTCTATGGTCGGTGATTCCTTTGCAATTCCCACTGGCCTAGAATAGATGTTAATAAACACAAGTTTAGCTTGGTTAGGCCATGATAATGAAACCACAAGGATGTCTTCGGAGTTAGCCGACAACCGTGATGCCACGCAGCCCAGATGAGATGCGACCCAGGTCGTAAGCCCCCCTGACGGACGGCCTTTGCCTTCCCACCTCGCTGGAATGAAGAATGACATGTAGCCTTGGTGACCATAGTCCTCTCTGGCCCAGGTTTCCTGGAACATACATACGTCTCCAGTCTCGATATAATTTGCCCAGTCCGGGTCACCCAATTTGTTGGCCAGTCCAGCAACATTCCAGCAATTAGTATTATTATATACTTATCCCAAATCCATACCTTTTTGAATTCAAGAGTACATTTTGGAATGAGGGGCGAATGTACACAGGATTTTAAGGTTACAAGAGGTGTACGCCAAGGTTGTGTATTGGAACCTTTGTTGTTTTCATTATATATTAATAATGTGGATCACTTTCTGCAAAAGCAAAATGTTGATTGTACAAAAGTAGGCAGATGTATAACTCCAGTTTTACTCTACGCAGATGATGCTGTCCTATTATCAAGGACAGCGAATAGATTACAATGCTTAATTGAGAATTTTACACAGTACATGTCAGATAGGGATTTAAAGATAAATCTTAACAAAACTTTTGTTATGGCATGTGGAAAGACTAAGTCGAAGCTTAGACAACATAATGTGGGGGTGTATCCATAGGTAGAGTCTCAACCTTTGTTTATCTGGGCCTACTTTTCAATGGAAAGGGCAGTTGGAAACCCCACATAGATTCATGTAACCTGAAATTTTTAAGAGTTGCTTAGATTTTCAGCCAAAATGGGTAACAAGGCCTGTTAGGGAGATACTTACCTTATATAGAACCAAATGTGTTACTGGTGCTAGTTATGGGGCTGCCATATGGGGGAGAGAAAATACCATATCCCTACAAATCCAAGAAAATACATTTCGAAAAAGAGTATTGGCAGTACCAAATTCCACAGCCAATTATATTGTATATAAAGAATTGGTGGTTTCTTATATAAATGATACCATCAAATTAGCGGGCCTTACACTCTGGCGAGGTTTGTGGGCAAAAGAAGAGCCAAAATTTACTACGGACATAATAATGGACAGCCTGGCTCTTGATCACTGGAAAAAAATGCCATGACTTGAGTATATCCTTACTGACAGATTGTATGATAGACTTTGACAAAAGGGATTTAACATCTAAATTAGACATCAGTAAAATCGAGCTGTAGTCAAGATATATCTCGGCCATGACCTGTATTAGAACTAATGAGGTAAATCATAAATAGGGCTCAAAACTCGGAATATGTTCACCAGCAGCAATAAATGAATGTCCCATCAAATACTTACTTTCCTGAAAAAAGGAGTATTTATATACAAACACAGAGTAAAATATGACATTCAATAACAATACAAACAGTCCTTTGAGGTCAGGGGTCTAGTATTTTATATGCCAGTCCCTGACTCCCACTCCTCTCTCCCAGTGGTAGTGGTTAGTCCTCATGCACTAGATGCAAAATTGATGTTAAGCTCCATTATAAGTCCAAGTCTCAGGACTCGTCCAACTCTATATTAAAGTCAAAATTGCTTCTGTGCAGAAGCACTATCTACCATGCAAGTGCTGTGGGCCATCTGGCCAGTCAATCAATCTTACCTGCACCAGTATGATCTGAGCAACCGTAAAACTCTGAGCGTGTCCCCTTCGTGGGTACTAAGCTGCAACGACTGCCTCCAATAACTCTTTGTCACGTGACCCGGATGAAGCTCAAGTTGAGTTCCTCACATGGGGTCCTACAGAGTCCAGGGGGTGGGGGACTTCTTGATGCTCCTTTGATGCCGGTAGGTTTCTTGGGATCCTCACCACACGTTGGGAGAGGCATAACACTCCAGATTCTAGTCCTCAGTCACGGCTTGGGCCTGCTCAGTTCACCACTGCAGCATGATCAGAGGATTAAATGCTCAAGCTAAGAAGTTTGAGATACCAGACTCTCCATGCCCGATCCCGAGCCTCAAAAATTACTTAGGCCCAGACATTTCTGATCTCTTGAGAACTCTGGGCAGGTTCCATTATTGAAAAAGCAAGGATTGGAACTAATAGAGATAAAAAACATCAGAGCTATATCCCTGCTCCCCTTTTCAGCTAAATTACTTGAGGCCTATGTTGCCTCCGAACTGTGTAAGTGCCTACAGGTTACGGTGTTCCTGCACACTGTTCAAGCTGGATTTTTGCACAACACAGAATTGGTTTTACTATCTGTAATAGATGATCTAAGATGGAAAGAAGAGCAGGGAAAAGAAGCACCACTGGTACTGTTTGAACTATGCACAGGCTTTGACATGTTCAATCATAGGATACTGATCGATCAAGTGAAGGACGCAGGATACGCTTATGAATTGAATAATTTCTTGTGGACCACACTCAATCAGTTAGACCAGGGCTTTTTACATCTAAGGCCAAAAGAATGGAATGAGGAGTCCCTCAATGCTTCTTAATGTCTCCCCATTTATTCAATCTTCCTATAAGGCCTTTCATTGCTGAATGGGTAAATAGAGGCTGCAATGTTTATAAATATGCAGATTATACTCAGTTAGTGTTTCATCTGGATGGTACACCTTGAGCACACGCAGTTTCAGGACATCATTCTGGTTGGATGAAGCTGAACCAACTTATGATAAAAGCTGACAAGACAGAGGTAGTCTTGTTAAATGCACAAGATTGTCGCTTATGATCAACAGTATTGGCCTTCTGATGTAGGTCCGTTACCACCTCCCTCTGTCGTGTTGTTAGGGCTGCACTCGGCATAAGGAACACAGGACGCCAAATGAGGTTGGTCACTTTCTTTGTTGTAGTTGTGGTACCAGCGTGTCACAGCACGTCTGTCCTCTTAGTCTGTCCTCAGTCGTCTGTCCACTTCCTGTCCCCTACAGAATGTGGTGTCCAGTGACCTGGTCACTGCCCTATGACCCGCAGGGACCTAGTGCCATACGTCTGTTGTCACCCTACAGTTATGGATGCTACATCTCCCCCTTTGACACAAACAAGAGTTCTTTGTCACATGCACGAAATCTTGGTACATCATGGAGGTAGTGAATGGAGAGAGAGAGAGAGAGAGAGAGAGAGAGAGAGAGAGAGAGAGAGAGAGAGAGAGAGAGAGAGAGAGAGAGAGAGAGTCCAGGTGTCATCATTGACTCGTCTCTCTACTTTCTGACTCCTATGTTTTATCGCTTAGTCTCTTTGTCTCCTTGCATTTCTTTTCAGTCGCCGTTCTCTGACATCGTCTTTTTCTTTTGTTTGTTTGTTGTCCTCCTCCTGCTCTCCGCGTGCCAGCTTCTATCTTTCCACTTCTAGCTCCTTGTCGTGTGTCCAATATCCTGGTCCCGCTGGCGCTATCTCTGTTGGCTCCTCTCTTTCTACGGCCGCCTTTTATTTTGTCTGGTTTTTCAGTTATTCTTTTTCGTGCCCTTCCTCTTTCTCTGGTCTCTGTTTCTTCTCTTTGTTCGCTTTCAGTGCGTTGTTCATTGTCTTTTTTCTCATATGTCATAGTTATGAGACCCATTGTTTGGGCGGTCTTAGCAGGCATGGTCCTGGAACGTCGCCTTTCAGCACATGTATGTCTTCTTTGTTCTTTTTGTCTTTATACTTCAGTTCCCTTGTGAACTTTCCCAAGTTTGTTATTTCTTTCTTTGACCCCCAGGTGAAGATCTTGACCTTAGACGCTCTCAGTGCCCGCTTTGATTCAATTTTCTCGTATTCTGATGCACACATGACATTGCATGTTGCACCACTGTCCAGTACAAATTCCGCTTCATGTTCTCCTACTCCTATCTTTGCCAAGTCCGTCTTTTCCTGGGTGTTTCTGCCTGTGCGAGTTGTTGTCTCTCCTTTTCTGTCTTCCCCATTCAGTTCTATGTGAACCTCCGACATGTGGTATAGTCTTTCCACTTTCTCTTCTTCCTCATCTTCACCTGATCCTCGTGACAAACTTCTTCTTTCTCTGTCGACATATCTGACGTGTCTTGTTGTCGACTCTTGTTGTCTTCCTGTTGTTCTCCTGTCATCTCTGAATTGTACGCCTTGGCACATACTGGCGTAGTGATTCCTCCCATTACATCTTTTGCAGGTCTGGCCAAACGCTGGGCACGGACCTCTGTGTGGAAATTCCATTCCACACTTGTAGCATGTTCCTTCAGGTTGTATCCTCTCTGTTTGTTCTCTCCGGTCGTTCTTCCACCGGCCTGCGCGTAGTGTGCGTTTTCTATTTCAACGTTTTTCCCTCTTTCAATTTCCTTGGCATGTGCCGTTGCTCTCGCCTCTGCTCTTGCCAGAGACAGGATGTTCTCCAATGAGATCGGTTCTTTGAGGATCCTTGCCCTGAATCCTGTGTCGCGACAGCCTTCAATGATCCGTAGTCGTATTGCTTGTTCGTTGTCGAACTTGTCAAACTCACAATGTGTCACTAATTTTCTCAGCCTTGTCGCAAAGTCATCCAGCGTCTCATCCACTTGTTGACACGCAATAGTGAATGTATATCGTTCGAAGTCAATGTTCCATTGTGGGTCAAATTTGGCCGTTAGGCATTTCTTTAATGTCTCATATGTCTTTGTTTCTTCGGTTGGCAGTGTCACTAGAAGTTCTTCGATGTCATCCCCTGCTAAGTTCAGCAGTAACCCTAGTCTCTTTCCTTCTGTTACGTCTGTTGCTTCCATATATCTTTCGAACCGTCTGATCCACTTCTCCCACCTTATTCCT
Organism: Lissotriton vulgaris; assembly: GCF_964263255.1. Classification (NCBI taxonomy): domain Eukaryota; kingdom Metazoa; phylum Chordata; class Amphibia; order Caudata; family Salamandridae; genus Lissotriton; species Lissotriton vulgaris. The sequence goes on from NC_141693.1 coordinate 980,162,427, forward strand.
GTTTGTGGCTCCGATAAGTTGAATGGCAGTGGCCTCCTACATTGTGCGCTGGGCTTTGGGTCTGCCATCCTTGCCTTCTTGCCTTTATCTGCTCTTTTCCTCTTTTCCTTTCTCTTTATCTCCTTTTTTTTTTGTTTTTGTTTTTTAGTCTTTCACTGTTTCTTTTCTTTCTTCCTTTCTCTTATCTTCTTTTTCCTTTGTCACTTTGTTTCTTTAAGTCTTTGATTTCTTTTTCTCTTTGTCCTTTGTCCAGCCTTTATTTGCTGTCTTTGGCTTTGCCTGTGCTTTATTTCTTTTCTTCCTCTTCAAATTCGGCACTTTCCAAGTGCTCACGATCTTTTTCTGACTTTGTTCCTTGATGTGGGGCTCCATCTATGTCCCTTTCCTTGTTTTCTTCTCTATTTCTCTTTATTCCTCGTTTTTTTTTCGTTTAGCCTGCCCTTAAGATGGCTGCCTTGTATTTTCTCACTGTTATTTTTCTGCTGTCCCCATCAAAATGGCTGCCCTTGTTCACGCGAGACTTCGCTGTCGAAATGTCGCTTTGCCTGTTCCCAAGATGGCCGCCGCGTCGTTACATTGCTCTTATTGGCTTTCCTGCCTGTTTCTAAGATGGCCGCCGATGTTCCCGCTTCTCGCGAGACTTCGCGCTTCAATTTCTGAGCGCGAGGATCTCGCGCTTCTGACTGGGGGCACTAGCGCTGTTCGTCCAATGCTTCTTACCGCGCTTTGCCGTTTTCCGTTGGACGCTGATCGGGGTGGGCTCCCGTGTAGCTCCTTGCGTCTCTCTGCTACCAGTGATGTTGTTTTCGAATACACGGCGCGATTCTCACACGTGTGGATTCGTCACTTCCCTCGTCGCCAGATGTCGTGTTGTTAGGGCTGCACTCGGCATAAGGAACACAGGACGCCAAATGAGGTTGGTCACTTTCTTTATTGTAGTTGTGGTACCAGCGTGTCACAGCACGTCTGTCCTCTTCGTCTGTCCTCAGTCGTCTGTCCACTTCCTGTCCCCTACAGGATGTGGTGTCCAGTGACCTGGTCACTGCCCTATGACCCGCAGGGTCCTAGTGCCCTACGTCTGTTGTCACCCTACAGTCATGGATGCTACATCCTCGTCAGTGTTTAGGAGTGTGAGGGGCATGACTGATAGTAATCTATCATTTTTAGACTCAAGCGATCTCTCTGGTGTCCAAATGCACCTTCCCATTAAAAATGATGAGAAAAACAGCCCCATGGTGACTTCTGAAGCACACAAAGTTTTAATAGTGACTATTCTATCCAGTTTGGATTATGCTAAGCTAACGTGGTTTTTGCCGGCCTGCCAATCACCGACCTACATAAACTTCAAGTGTTACAGAATGAGGCAGCTGGGCTAATTTCAGGGCTTAATTTGAGCCGGAGCTTGCCGGTGCTTAGCACCGGCACCTAATTATCAGGGCCGGGTCTACAGTCACGCTCATTAAGTGCACCGTCAGTAATTGATAATGAGTTGTGGCACTGGCACAGAGAGCGTGTGCTGTGCTGTGCTGCGCCTGCTGTAGTATCGTTAGTGCTGCTGCTGTAACTTGCTTAGTTTAAGTTCTGTCGTACTGGTTGTGGATGTAAAACACTTACTGTGTGTCCTAAATGGTGACGACGTGATGTCACGTGATTAACTCAGATTCTCTCATCTCCTCACTTTCACTTCTCCGGCCGCGGATCAGTGTTTCTGGCCCACTCGGATCAGTGGGCGGGACACTGAGTTGGGCAGGGCGCCTTTGCCGGTCTTCTTCTGTGGGGGTTGGGGCTGTGTGCGGCAGAGGCAGCGACGCGTGCGTAGATTTGAATGCGCGCGCATTCACAGCTTTAATTTTGCCATGGCACGCCCGCCCCAGCATACCCGCACGGCCGCACCTCACCGACCACCGAGTATCCACTGGTGGCTGATGAACTACTTCAATGCCGCCCTTCAAAGTAGCGGGAGTCGGGACCTGGTATGTTACTTTTCTTTACATTGAGAAATAATTCCACTAGATTTCCTGCCGGTTTCACCCCGACTGCAGGTAAAGCAAGCCTGGCTCTTCATGTTTTACAATTCATACTTCTTGAAGCCGGTTGCATCACCGTGAGCCTGGAGACATTTAAACTGTGATCTTATTCAATCAACTCCCTTCACCCAACGCTGCTAAACACTACTTTGTTACACTGAGTTTGCCGTTTGTATTCAGACGTGCGACCGTCGGCACACTGGGTGGGCTCTCACCCCACTGAACTGTATTGTGTATTAAGGCAGCATGAGATTCACGGTCTTTCCTTTGAGACCCTGATATTGTATGTGTCACCAGGGTCTGAATGTGAAAATTGTTCTCAGCCACCTTGCCTCCCAAGCCGTTAGGTGAAATATGAGTTTACCAATCAAGCTACAACTGGGCATTCTGAGTCAGGCAGGTCCAGCAAGGATCTGGTCCGAAATAGTAATAATAGCTTGTTTTCTTGAGTGGTGCTTGCTGTGGCAATTTGCACTTTTGCAGAACTGTATACAATTAAAAAGTAATATATCCCACCACACAGTGAACTCATAGGGACAAAACGCCGAGTCAAACAGGGGTGCTGGCAAGGAACATGTAGAGCCCAGATCACCGCAGCGAGTACATTAACCCACTGAACTAACGTACGCATGACGCAACTCTTTCATTTATTTATTTTAGATTTTCCATACATTCGTTTAGTTGAAGTATTTCATATAGCACAGACTTGGGACCACAAAAAATAGAGTGCCTTAATCGCAGCATTTTATTGCAGCCGGAGAATCTCCAACACAAAAATAAACAGGTAAAGAGTTGTGTGCGAGGCCTATAAATAAAGCTGCGTAGGTGAGGCAGGGCCTGGCAGGCCGCAGGCGCCGTGACGGTGATTACTGTTTTTTAAATCATTATGTTGATTGGTCTAGTCATGATGGCCTTGGGTAGGCGGCGTAGGTCGGCGGCCTAATCATGATTTAAAAAATAAAGCTGCGCAGGTGAAGCATGCAGGAGCAGCAGGACACCAAAGGCTCCAGAGGTGTAGTGATCCTATTGCGTATCAACCTGGGGCCTGACACTACACGCAACCAGGGAGCCACTGCTCTCTTGAGGCACTGGGCACTTAAGACCTACTGCCCATTCCACTACTGGCCTCTCTGTCGAGAATTCACCTCCAAGAGGTGAGAGGGATGCCAACTAGGGATCTCTCTATTAGGCACATGGCAGGAGACAAGCAAGTAACATTCTCTTTGCCCATCCAATCAATGGCTGGGTCACTTCTAAAGAAGGGTTCAGCCTACACGCTCGTTCAGCTCTGGACGCTCTTGTGCATACAACTCATAACATTTCTACTGCGAGGCGAACCTCTCCCAGCTGGAAACAAACACGCTTCTCTCACAAGCCCCCTTCTTTACCTGACCCTCACGCACCCTAAGCCCTCACACCACTATAGCCCTCTGCTCATGAACACCCTTTAGTGCAGGCTTTCGTGCAGCTGGCATCATCAGCAGATTGTAAAATGTCCATTTATTGAAGCTTCTAGAATGTTTTAGGGGAGCTTTGGAAGCCTCTATGTGCAGGTTTTCATAGCATGACACCTTGAAGTATGTTAACTGAAGACAAGACAGGTGTGACATCATGTCTAAGTGATGGTGTGTTACCGCAAGAAGTGAGTGAGACCTGTTATCTACTGAAAGGCGTGTCCATCAGTTGTGGTCTCACATTACTAAACTACTGCAAGGGGTTTATTGGGGTACACTAGGGGTTTCTCTCCCAGGGCCAAGGGGACAGCGGGTACCCTCTGCAAAGGGGGTGTTGTAAATTACTGAATAGATAAGTGGGCTTTGTGAGATAAAACGGTCTTCCTTTGAAGATGGTAGCCCCCCCCCCCCTCCAGCCTGGTGGCAGGCTTCATCATAGGATCCTCCTCCCACCTCTTGGGGGTGGGCTACAGCCCTGCTAGGCATGGGGGCTCCAGAAATGTCCATGTGTGGTGTGGTGGAGTCCTATATCAAACAAGGCGTTGTGGCGTGGGGGAAATATTTGAAAAAAGTGGATAAAATAACCTTGCAGTGCTATGTACAGAGACGCAGAATGACTAAAAAGACCTCTCTGGTGCCCTAATAAACTCTACTCCTGTCCCCTGATGGGCTTAATTAAAAGTGCAGAGGAATGATTCAACCCTTTGGTCAGGTGGGCATGTTTCAGCCCACTGTATTGCCCCTCCACAGGATGCGTACATAACCTACCCCCTGGTGGTATCCGAAGTGACGAACGATTCTCTTGGTAGATATGTGGTGGTAGAGGTACCCTTTTGAGGGTTGCCCAATCCATCCCCTTGGAATGTATATTTGCCCCCCTCCAGCTAGAACCAAGTGTGAGATGTGATACTAAAATTACCCTAGGGAATCAGCCTCAAAAGGTGTGACTTTAATGAAGCGCTGAATCCAGCGGTGGGCTCTACTGGGCCCAGTGTGTTAGGAGGGGGACATTGACAGGTCTGAAATAATGGGTCGTAGTCCTGGTGCTTTGTGATGCGTGGAGGACATGGAACCCCCATGACCGGTTTTACACTCACCTGTTGGCAACACACAAGATACAATCCCAAAATAGCCTACTGTTACTCCCTCCTAACGATCTGACTCAATTGTCTGATTCCCTCACTGTGCCCAGGTTTATCTCTGACCACACCCCAGTAATGCTACACTTTGGATCTCAGAGCGTGGGACCTAGCCAAGTGTGGAGGCTCAACTTGTGGCACCTCTCAGACCGGTGTTTCACACAGGGACTGGCTCAGGGACTCCAGGATTATTTGACCCTCAACAAGCACTCTGTTGCCTTGCCTGGCATGATGTGGGAGGCCTGGAAGCCTACTATGAGGGGCTGTGCACCACAGTTCACAGTATGTTCACATGGAAGGGTGCAGCCGGGTTATGTAAAAGGGTTATTATTATTACTGCCCTGGCTCTGACCCGTTGAAGATGTGGGTGGAGCTAATATAGTAAGTGGGTGGAGCCAGTGGAGGAAGTGGGTGGAGCCAGAGAAAAGTAGGTGTGGCCTCCGACAAACATTTGAGCACCTGCACTTCATATTTTACAAATTAAGCACTGGCTAATTTAAAGGGTCACAAGACATACTCAGGCGACACAGTTGCTAAAAAACATTGCACTGGCTTTCAAGGAAAAAAAGGACAGAATTTAAACTTTTCTGTACGGTCTTTAACTGCGTAAACAATTTAGCACTGAACTTTGTTGCAGTTAACATTAAAAAGTATGCTCTTCACAATCTAAGACATGCCTATTCTAATTTATTAGTTGCTAATTATCGGAAGAGCAGATAGGGAGGGAGGAGCTTTGCAGTGTTAGCCCCCACTATCAGGAATTTTCTGCTTTGCACAATCCGTTTTATCATTTCGAAAAAAATCTAAAGACATAGCTATTTTAATAGACTTTTGAGCAGATTATACATATGCACCCACCTGATAGTGCTTTTACAATAGTGGCAAGAGACCTTTGGTGAACGTGCATTCTACAAATTAATCTTAGCATAACACAATAATAACATAACATGATGGTTAAATACCTACTCCCTTCATTACCCTCACCATTACAAACTACCCACTCCTAGGGGCTGCTCCTCAGTTTGAGCAGAGGAGAGTCGCACCAATTTAAAAAACCACCCAAAGCCCCGAGATGAATAAAATGGTCAGATGGGACCGAGCGTCAGGACGGGGGCGGGGTCGCTTCTGAATGACAGGAGCAAGGAGGAGAGTGGGCAGTATATGCACTTTTTAAACTGTGCATGTCCCTTTGGCTGGGTGTCTTGAGACGGCCAGTGAGACATGCACACATTGAAACCTCTAACCCAGCTGCTGGGTTGGAGTAAGTGCAGGCCGCTAGGGAGCTCCTAGTGAGGCCGCTCCCTCCAATCAAAGCGCTGCTCTCACAACATGAGAGCAGCTCCAGGATTGATCTAAGGAGTTTCCTTGTGGTGGACGAGCTGCATGCGCGAGAGGTTCGGGGCAGGATGTCCTGTCGTAAAGTAAGTTCATTTTAAATATATTTGAAGTTTTTTTCTCATGAGCGCCTATTTATTTTTATATTTTCAAATTTTGTTTGAGCACGCAAACACCCCCGTTGATGCCAGCCACCCCTGTCCACCCCTGATCCGCGTCACTCTCACAAACAGTTATGGTATAAGATCCGATACATACGTCAACAAGGATAAAGCTGGCATCACTCACAAGCAATACCAAACACCCCGAGTCATCGATGCCGTTAACTAGTATGAGAAATACAAACAGTGTGCAACTGATTTGTAATATAGAATGTTTTACGGATATCGTCAAATTTATGAGTTATTGTTATAAGAGTTGAATCAAATGTTCCAATAACGATGACACAATAGAAAAGTAATGAAACGTGACAAAACTACACAATATGAAACGTGCATGTATTTGGAAAACAACTAAATAAAGATATTTTGTTTTAAATACCTGTCTTTTCCACTTCCGTTCACCTTTTTCACATCTGCACCATTTTCAACCAATAAAGTGACGAGACTATGTAAAGAAAACAGACATTCTCATTTATATTTATCAAAGAAATTCTAACACAGACCTTTTGTTCAGATGTATAAACAGATATTTGTTATCTATACTACTATTATAAAGAGAGAACACACACCTTTGAGCCAGGTAAATTCGGGAACCACAGCGCCTATCAAAACACCCAATACATCATAGGAAACGTCAGGGTAAGCAGATGGACATAGGCGTTATACCATAAAAAAATATACCTTAGAAGGGAAAAGGACGTTCTTTCAGAAAGTAGTCCCTTGGAAGTAGCACCATGTCTGAGGTGGGCATGTGCGTTTGATACGTGCTGACATCACAATCACGGGTCCGCCATGTTAGTAAAGTAGTAAAGTGCTCAGAGAGCGGACAGGAGCGTGGCCAGAAGCGGGCAGGACAGGAGCGCCGAACCGACAGACTACGGAGTTCTACATGCCTTAAGCGGACAGGAGCGTGGGCAGAAGCGGGTAGGAACGCCAAACCAGGGGGCGCTAGAGGGCGCACTAGCAGCATGGCCGCACTAATGTGAGGCTCCTGCAGCCTGGAGACCTTATCTGTCATTAATCCTACTTTACCACCATCTGCGCTTACTTTGTCCGTGAATCCTGCTTGAGGCTGGCCTGATACACCTTCGGTTCAACTTTCATCCATTTTCGACGTTTCTGGCCGAAGTTACAGCCGGTAGAAGATCTGACCGGGCGGTGACCTGGAGACGCCTGCTGCTGCTGGCCGGGCTGCCGATCTACTTGAGACAGCGGCGCACCACGAGGCAAGAGGGCCTTCACACGCACTACTCGGCGGGGCCTTACGGCTCTGTGCTACCCTGGGCGATTATCGCCGGAGCGAGAGGACGACTGACAAGGATCCTTCCTCTGCGTTTGGTGAGACGCTGTGCTGCACTGCAGTGACTGTTGCCTATAGAGCCGCGTTGCTGCATATGGCTCCGGCGGCCGTGTGGAGCGGCGGCCATTGTGTGAGACAGGTGAGGCGGGTATTTTACCTGCTCGTGCCCCTGGTTGCTGTGGGCTTTCACTGCTCCCCCTGTTTGCTGGCTGGTCCGCGACTGCCGGCATTGATTTCCTTGACATTTGATGCGGCGCTGAGATTGTGTGCAGTCCCTGTACGGGCCTGCTTTACCCTGGTGCAACTATCCTTGTGGTCTGCGTGGGACCGAGGACGTTCAACATGGAGAGTGCTGTCCTCGACCTCAATTGCCGGAGCTAACGGGGGACACTGCTGGCATATGGTGGAGAGATCATTCTGCTATATTTTTATTTTCTCCCAACTCGAGGGTGATGCAACAGTGATGCGAGGCACTTTTCCGCCTTTTGTGCCTGCTGAATGAAATGCTGTTGATTGTACTATACATCCAATAACTCTGGGATTTACATTCCTGCCACCTGGAGAGTGGGCTGCGGCGGGGGATTGGCAGGCTCGGTGCTCATCTAAATAGCTACAGTGCTGGTGGTCTGCTTCTGAGGTTGGGGGTGTGCGCACGGAGGAGACTGCTGCTGTTGATTGCGACCCCCCTCTTTTGCTGCCCTTGGACTGAACTGTGGATTGGGTGCTCCGTCTATGGTGTTGGTGTCACATGCGTGCTGCGATATCCCTTAAGCCTCCTACGGACAGTGAGTGCTAAGCAGACGAGGGGGGGTCTTTGGCCTGCGTTGCCCTGTGACTGCTGGCCGCTTTGTGTACCGTCAGTGTAGCAGTACTTGCTTTGGGCGGCTGCAGGCAATTGGGCATGGGTAAACCGGACAATAAACAGCCGAAGCTGTCCTTTGACTCATTGGCGGCCAAGAGAGGATTGCGAAATGCGCAGGACGCGGGGGCTCCCGCTCCCCCCCTGCTGTATCTGACGCTGTCCCCCAACATGTTGCCCCTGACTTTCAGCAAATGATGCAGGAAATGAGGCAGGGGTTTGCTACTATAGTGGACAAGGTGGATAAACTGTCATCACGGATGGATGCTGTGGTGCAAAAAATGGACGTTCATGAGGAGCGTATTACAGCGGCAGAGCAGCGTATTTCTGCCCATGATGACACGACGGCTACCCACACAACACAACTGGCGCGTATGGACAAAGTGCTCCGGGTCATAGCTGCAAAGAATGAGGAGTTGGAGGCCAGAAGTCGTCGCAATAATATACGCGTGGTAGGTGTGCCGGAGACGACCAATGTGGGTAGGATGGAGACTTATGTGGAAAAGATTCTGCTTGAAGCGATCGGCTCGGAGGCCTTCTCTAAGCAATTTATCGTGGAGAGGGCGCACCGTTCCCTTGGACCGCGACCTGCTACCGGAACCCCACCGCGGCCGATAATCGCCCGTCTCCTGAACTATCGGGATCGAGACACGGCTCTTCGTGCGGCTCGCACCGCCCGCACACTCTCTTGTGACGGGGTAAACTTTTCCATCTATCCGGACTTCACGCCTGTGGTACAGGAACAGAGGCGTAAGTTCCTGGATGTCAAGAAGAAGCTTAGAGAGCTGCAGGTGGACTATGCTCTATTGTACCCTGCAAAATTAAGAGTGACGCACCAGGCGAAGCAGCACTTCTTTACAAACCCGCAACAGGCAGGGGACTTTGTGAAGCGGCTTAAGAGGGAGCGTGCAGCGGGTCGACAAAATGGGGATGATGGGCAGGAGGGGTTCCACTCGGCCAACGAAGATGAGTGATGCTGAACACTGACTGGTCGGTGTCTGTAAATTGAACTTCTGTGGTTCCGCCATAATACCCGCTTTTCCCTCTCCTTTTTGTTGTCTGACCCCGCTGCGGAGAACTGCAGGATGGCTCTATCGCGTACTGCCAGAGGACACTGGAAGAGCGATGGACTACGGTGGTAATGTACTCCAGGCATCCCCCCCCACTACCTGGGCCGTGCCTACCTGTGACGTGAGGGTCAAAGGCGAGGTGTGGGGGGTGGTTATGTGCGCCTCTAGATTACACCCTGAAGGGTATTCCCCATTGAACTTGGTGCTTTTGATGCAAATGTTGGATTGGATGGGTTTTGCTGCGGGAGGAGGGGGGGACAAGGGGTCCTGGCAGGTTGGGGTTGCTCAGGTGGGTGGCGGGAGGATGCACTTGTACTAAAGTGCGATGGTCCCGTGGGACTGTTTTTTGTTGTTTTACTGTTTTCTACACTGCTATGATCATGACTGCCCTTCTGGACCGGGGGCTTAGACATACTTGTACCATGACAGGCCTCTCTTGTTATGTCATGCTGTGGGATGGTCTTGTGCCCTGCACTCGGATCTGACCCTGCTACCAGTGGGTGGTAGGATGCTGCTGGGTGATTGCTAGGTGGTGTGTTGTGGGTACTTGCCTTAGGCACCCTGCATTGCTTGCACTGTTCTTGTTTATGGCCTTGTATTCTGCGGTAGTGTGTAGCTGGTGTGTGCTGGTTGGGGGTTGTCGAGTTGAGGGGGGGGAAATCATGAGGTGTGTTTGTGGTGCAGATTGGGTGCGGATGCGATTGCATAATGTTTCTTTGCTAAGTTGTTCTTCGCCTGGGAGGCGACTTTGGCGCATGAGTGGGTCTGTGTTGATGGTCTGCTACATGGATAATGGCTGACGGTGCGCTGGATAAATTATCAATCATGTCCTGGAACGTGCGGGGTCTTAACGATGCCAGAAAGTGTAGGAATGTGTTGGCGTACTTGGATAGACATCAGGTGCAGATCGCTTTCTTACAAGAAACACATCTCCGCCCAGGGATTGACCCTAAATTTGCTAGCCATTGGGCCCTCGTTCGGAAATTTTCATCATATTCGTCCTATGCTCGAGGGACTGCTATGTTGATTAAAAAAACGCTTAATTTCCAGGAGCTGGGGGTGAGGTTGGATCCTGGTGGGCGATATGTGATATTGTGGGGTAGATTTGGTTCAGATACTGTTGTGCTTGTGAACTGTTATGCGCCCAACGTTGACACTCCTGACTTCTTTATTACCCTCTGGGGCCACGTCGTTGCCATAGACGCCACACATATTATATGGGGCGGTGATTTTAACATAGCGCTGAGGCCTGTGGCGGATAGGTCTGACGGGAGCAACCAATATAACACTCAAGCGAGGGACGTTTTACGGGGCATACTAGAGGAGGCTGGGTTGGTGGATAGTTGGAGGTTTACACATCCTGACAGCAGGGAGGGCACGCACTTCACAACACACGCACGCACTTGGGCGCGATTGGACTATTGTTTTCTGTCATGGGGGCTTAGCGTGGGAATACACAAGGTGGAGCACCTCTCCAGAACTTACTCAGATCACTGCCCAGTTAGGGTTGTTGTGACGATGCCGGGTCTCAATAGACCGCGACCCCCCGGAGGTTGTTCCCCTCAGTACTGTTAGATCCCATTTTCAAGGCAGAGCTTGGGGAGGAGATAGAGGCGTTCTTTCCCAGGAATAAGGGGTCAGTGGATAGTGTGGAAATTATTTGGGAGGCATTTAAAGTGACGATTCGAGGGGTTACGTTCTCTAAAAGCTGTGGGATACTCAGAGATATTGCCAAGACCATAAAGAAATTGGAAGGAGACTTAAAAGACCTAGAGAACAGGATGATCAGTGATTCGGACCCGGAGCTCAGTCATACGTTTAGAGGCAAGCTATCGGACTTTGAAGAAGAGGCTGCTAGGGAAGTGAAATATAGAGCGAAGTATTGGACTGCTAGGAAATACTGTGAAGGTGAAAGACCGGGTAAAGTGCTCGCTGCCCTCACGAGACACCCACGTTTTAGCACTGGGGTCCTAGAACTAGCACTGAAAGACGGCGCACGGTGTCAGGATGCAATAGGGATCCAGAAGGCCTTCATGCACCACTATGAACAGCTGTACACTACACAACAGTCGGGGGAGGTCAGATAAGGGGGCTTCCTTTACGATCTTGCATTGTGTTGGCTTTCTGATGGCCATAGGGCATTTCTCGGAGGGCCCCTGGAAGTGGAGGAAATAAGGGACGCCATAATGTCTCTGAGTAATAGAAAGGCGACGGGTTTGGATGGACTCCCTGCCGAGTTCTATAAATGTTATGTTGATGTTATGGCCCCGGTGCTTAAGGAGGTCTTTGAGGAGTCTCTGGAGGTAGGGATTCTGCCGGGATTGATGAGGGAAGTGGCAATTACGTCCCTACTAAAACCTGGCAAGGACCCTCTGGACACAGATTCCTACCATCCCCTGTCGCTGCTTAATTGCGACGCAAAAATGTTAGCGAAAGTACTAGCGTCGCGGCTGTCTTTGCTTATGCCCACTATAGTGCTTCCGGATCAGTCTGGCTTCGTGCCGGGGTGTGCGACCACCCATAATCTTCGCACTCTCTTCTCTTTACTTCCGACTATAGCTCCTGAGCTCCCTGTTGCCGCAGTTTTTCTGGATGCTACGAAAGCATTCGATTCGGTGGAATGGAATTACCTCATCGATATATTGTGAAGAATGGGCTTTCCTAAAATATTTATTGCATGGGTGAAATTACTGTACACCCAACATGTGGCCAGAGTGATAGTTAACAGAACACTCTCCCCTCAATTGCCTATAACGAGATGTACTAGACAGGGCTGTCCTCTTTCCCCACTTTTATTTGCCATTGCCATAGAGCCACTGGCGTGTCGAATCAGGCAATTACATAAACACAGTGCGTTTAATTGCTTTCAACGCCAAATAGGTGTGTCACTTTATGAGGACGACATCACCTTGTATGTGAAGGACCCGCAGGTGAATCTAAATCCGATACTGCGGGAGCTTCTTGTTTTTGGCAGAATATCCGGTGTGCACATGAACTGGAAAACATCACAATTCTTCCCGCTTACGGCGGCTGTTGAGAGATTCCAGCTGGATTACCCCCTAGAGTGGTGCGATACCGATCTCCGCTATTTAGGTATAGTGATCTCACTTGATAGAGAAGAGACGATTAGGCTCAATTACGGAGTCGCTATCACTAAGTTGGCTGACAATGTCACGCGATGGATGTCCTTGCCGCTCTCTATGGCGGGCAGAGCTTCACTGCTGAAAATGGTGGTACTCCCACGCTTCTTGTATCTGTTTCAGAATGTCCCATACCACCCCGGCGCCTATTTTTTTAAACGCCTTAGGTCGGAACTCCTTAGATTGTTCTGGGAGGGCAAGCAACCGAGGTTGAAGTGGTCCACTTTAACATTGCCGTATGACAAAGGGGGGGTTTGATGTCCCGGATTTTGAGGTATATTATCTGAGCGCTCAGGCGCACTATGCCTATCACTGGATGCGGCCCACGCCCTTTATGCCGCAGATAGCAGCTGAGGAATGGATTGTGCATCCCCTCCCACTTGATGGTATGGTACTGGGGAGAGTCAGTGATGTGAAATTGCAGTCCACCACGGTGACGTGCACGATAGATGCATGGACTCGTATTGCAAAGGCTCTGGGAACCATGTTGCTTTACTCACCGGCGTTGCCACTTGCGTATCACCCTAAATTGTCACTGCTGCAGGAAGAACATAAGTTACTTACCTGTAAACTGTGGTTCTCCAGTATTGGTGTCTTTCATAGATTCACATGCTTGAATATTCCCCGTCGTCGAAGTGGGAGTCCCACGGTACATAAAATAGCAGTAATATATGCATGTATATATGAGAAATATTATAAATAAAATATACATACATATAATGCAATAAAAATGTAAACTTAAAAAAGTACCATAGAACAGAATAGGCCCATTGAAAAGCCCAAGGGAGAATTCACTTTAGTAACTTATAGGAGTCATTATGTGTTGGTCCACATTCCAGCCAATCAGGCTGTAGCCTCCTCTAGAACCTTCTCCTCAGAAGCCCAAGTCCTCAGATTTTCGTAGCACAAGTAAGTATAAATGTTTGAGGAGAAGAGAGCCTCTGAGGGGAGGATGGGAGGGTCGCATGTGAATCTATGAAAGACACCAATACTGGAGAACCACAGTTTACAGGTAAGTAACTTATGTTCTTCTCCAGTATTAGGGGTGTCTTTCATAGATTCACATGCTTGAATAAGAATAGAAAGCAGTAAAACATACATTAGTCATAAAGGAAGATACAAATTAAGTTTAGGCATAACTTATCACTTAATAAGCAATAAAAAACCAAAACATGACAATACCTTTATGACTGGAGGCGGGTAGCAACAGAGGCTCACCTTTAATGGAAAAGATTCCGCAGCACCGCTTGACCCACTGCCGCATCCGCGGCATCTGTTGATTGCAGGCAGTAGTGCTTCGTGAAAGTATGGCTGCTGGACCAAGTAGCAGCTCTGCAGATTTGTCTTAGAGGTACCCCCGCAAAGAGGGCAGCAGAAGTCGACACAGCTCTCGTGGAATGAGCTCGAGCAGGAGCAGGAAGGGGCTTGCCAGCCCGTTGATGACAATAGGATATAGCAGACGATATCCATCTGGTGATAGTCTGTTTAGTTACGGGTTGTCCTTTGCATACTGGACCATATGCAACAAACAATTGATCAGACTTTCTGAAGGTAGCTGTGCGTTGAATGTAAAATTTAAGACAGCGCTTCACATCCAGAGTGTGTAAGGAGCGCTCCGCTGCAGATTGAGGTGCAGGGAAGAAAGTCTTAAGAACAATAGGTTCATTGAGATGAAAGTCACTGGGAACCTTAGGAATAAAACTGGGATTTGTTCTCAAGGTAACAGCCTCGTTGGAAAATTGCAAAAACGGTGGCTGTATAGTAAAAGCTTGAATGTCGCTGACGCGTCTAGAAGAGGTCAGAGCAAGTAACAGAGCCACTTTCCACGTGAGGAACTTCAGATTGGAAGAATGGATGGGCTCGAATGGAGGCAAAAGCAGCTGAGACAGAACTAGGTTGAGTCGCCATGAAGGTGGAGGCCGACGGATTGGAGGAAACATCCTAAAAAGGCCTTTGAAGAACTGTCTTATGATCCTGGAAGAGTACAAAGATGTTATGCCATCATGACGGAAACGAGAGATAGCAGCCAGAAAAACCTTAAGGGTGGAGTGAGATAATCCTGATTTTGCTAGCGACAAAAAGAATGGCAAAATTTGTTCTGGCTGAGCACACATGGGATCTAGTGATCTAGTGGAACACCAAGCGCAAAAACGCTTCCATTTCAGCTGGTAAGTTTTGACAGTAGATTGTGCTCGAGCATTTGATAGCACTGCCCTACAATCCTTGTCGATATTCATGTGTGCAAATTCATAGTACTCAGGTTCCAAGCATGAAGTTGAAGGTATGCTGGATCCGGATGGCATATTTGACGTTGATGCATTGTGAGAAGATGTGGTAGCGGATGCAACCGTATCGGTTGTGTCAGAGAGAATAGGAGGAGATCTGAGAACCAAGGACGTCTCGGCCATTTGGGTGCGATCAGGATCATCCGACATGGTTGGAATCTCATTCTGTGTAACAGACGTGGAATGAGCGGCAGAGGAGGGAATGCATAACTGAAGGCGTTCGACCAATTTATTGAAAAAGCATTCCCACTCGACTCCTTGTGAGGATGCCGGCTCGCAAACCTTAGACATTTCCTGTTGAGAACAGTTGCAAAGAGATCCAACTGCGGTCGGCCCCACTGTCGGAAGATGTACTCCAACGTTGGTTGGTGGAGTTCCCATTCGTGGTTGTCCGAGAGGGCTCTGCTGAGCGCGTCCGCCAGCACATTGGCCACACCTGGTACATGGATAGCTTGGAGATGTATTTGACGTTGTAGAGCCCAGTCCCAAATTTCCTGTGCCAGCTGTGATAGCACGAGAGATCTTGTGCCGCCTTGTTTGTTGATGTAGTGCATGCTGGTGGTATTGTCTGTCTTCACCAACAATGTCTGTCCCTGCACCACTCTTTGAAAGGACTTCAAGGCCAAGAAAATCGCCAGTAGTTCTAAGCGATTTATGTGCCAAGTGCGCTGAGACGCCGTCCACTTGCCTCTCACGGACATTCCGTTGAGATGAGCACCCCAACCTTCTAGGGAGGCGTCTGTCGTCAGTGTCAGTGTTGGTTGTTCGTCCTTGAATGAACGACCTGTTGCTATATTTGGAGGATGAGCCCACCACTCCAAAGCTCTTTGTATGCGGGATGTTAGATGGATCTTGTCCTCGAACGACCCTGATACCTGCTTCCACTGGCTGTCGAGTTCTTCCTGAAGGACTCTCATGTGCAGTCTGCAGTTGGGAATCAGTTGAATGCACGAGGAAGCCATGCCGAGGAATGACTTGTACATTCGGACAGAAACGTACTGTCTTGACTGCAGGAACTGAACTTTTTGTAACATTCTGCCCTGACGTTCCTGTGAAACGAACACCTGCCCTAGCCGAGAATCGAGCGAGGCTCCTAGAAAGTCTCGTTGTTGAGAAGGGCGAAAGTGTGACTTCAGGCAATTGATGGAGAAACCTAAAGTTTCAAACAGGGATATGCAGACTTGTGTGTGTTCTTGTGTCAGTTGGAAAGTCCTGGCTTTTATGAGGCAATCGTCCAGATACGGATAAAACTGGATGTTCTGTAAGCGCAGGTAAGCGGCCACCGGGGCTAGGATCTTGGTAAATACCCTCGGTGCCGATCGAAGGCCGAATGGGAGGACCTTGAATTGGTAATGAAATTGGCTGACTGTAAAACGAAGGTATTTCCTGTGCCTGGTGTGAATAGGCACATGGAAATATGCATCTTGAAGGTCTATTGTCGAAAAGAACTCTCCTGGAATGAGGAAATTCAAGATTTGAAGCAGGGTTAGCATCTGAAAAGTCTTGGATGCGATGAACTTGTTTAGAGCCCTCAGATCCAAGATGGGGCGCCACTCTCCTGATTTTTTCTTCACTAGAAAGAAACGGGAGTAGAATCCCTTGCCGCGTTGACATTGCGGTACCAATTCTATGGCTCCTTTCCTGATCAGAAGCTGCACCTGGGCCAACAGTTCCTTGAAATGGGGAGAAGGTGGGCCCGAAGGCGGGCGAGCGGGGGGAAATTTCGTAAATTCCAGGGTGTGTCCCTTTGAAACTACATCCAAGACCCATCGGTCGTTGGTGATGTTCGACCAATTGCAGAAGAATTTCGAGATCCGACCTCCAAGATGCACAATCCTCTCACTGTTTTTTGCTGGTGTTCGCACCACCTCTGTAATTGGACTTCCGCTGGTAAGGTCTGGAGGTGGATGAACGATTTTGGGACTGATAGGATCCTCTTTGTCTGTTGTCGTAAGTGTATCCTCTATATTGATTTGTGCCTCGAAAAGTAGAGGTTCCTCCTCCTCTACCACGTGCCCCACAAAATGGCCTCTTCCTGTATTGGAGAGTTGTTAAGGACTTTGCTGTGTCCGTGTCTTTTTTGATGAGTTCCAAGGCATCATCAACGTGCTTACCAAACAGAGATTCGCCATCGTAGGGCAAATCAAGCACTCTGGATTGAACTTCCGGCCGGAAGGTTGTTGACTTCAGCCAGCCTTGGCGACGCAAAACTGCAGCACCCGCCAATTGTCGGAATCCAGTAGAAGCTATATCGACGGCACAGTCGATAATCTCCGTTGAAATCTTTTCTCCCTCGAGAATGATGGCCTGTGCTTCCTCCCGGATGGAGTCGGGCATTTGGGGAAGTAGACCAGCGATCTCGGACCACATTTGACGGTCGTATCGACCCAGAATGGCTAAGGCGTTGGAAGCTCTTACCGTTGTTGCTGCCATTGTGGTAAATTTCTTACCAATGGAGTCCAATTTGCGGCCATCCTGATCCGGGGGGGAAGTTAGGGGTATGGCTGGATTTCGAGACCTTTTTTGTGCCGCCTGAGTGATCACTGAGTCTGCTTTAGGCTGTGAAACTAAGCAGGCCGGGGAAGTAGGCGGCGCCTTATATTTTTTGTCCAGTCTAGGTAGAACGGCTGGAATGGAGTTAGGACGTTCCATCAATTTCAGACCCTCTTCCCATATGTGGTCAATAATAGGAATGGTATGAGTTTGGCGTTGAGGCAAGTCTTTAAAGTCATACAGAAAACATTCTGCTTGCTGCGTTTCTAACGTTAGGTGGAACCTTTTTGCTGCACGAACCATAAGGCTGTGGAAACTTGCGATATCCACTGGTGGCGAAGTTCTCGGTGATGTTGGTGGAGTAGAGGGTGTCTGTGCCCTATAATTGTCCCAATCCTGCATTTCCTCATCATCAGTGTCATTATCTCCAGTGTTTTGTGGAGTTTGACCCTCATTATCTATATCAGGAGCAGCACCTAAAGGAGACGTAGGTGCATTAGTCGCTTGAGCTCGAGGCCTAGGTGCTGGAGACTGTGGTTGAAGCGCTGGAGACGGAGGGCGTGGAGCTGGAGCCTGGGACCGTTGCACTTGGGGTGCTGGGGAAGGCGGCAGCGATGGTGGAAATCTACGATTGTAGTCATCCAGCATGTGTTGTAGGTTTTTGACCATAGACATAGGAATTTGTGTAAAGCGTTCGTAATTAGGTTGTTGTGTGCTATCCAATGGAAAAAGGACGTTCCCATCTTCGACGGTATTATCCGTATACTCATCCTCATCGCTGTAGTCCTGACACTTTATGTGTAAATCCGATGGACTGGTTGCTGGTTGGTAAAGTTGATCCACTTCTGAATCATTTCCAGATTCCTCTGCTCCAGATTGAAATAATTTCTCCGGAGGTTGCGATCCACTCCTAATAGGACTTAACTGTATCAGTGGTACAGACTTGAGGGACGAAGTAGAAACCACTTTGAAGGTGGTAGCAGATTGTAGGGGTTGCTGTGTCGTCGACGAGCCCGTCGACGAGAGTGGCATAGCTGTAACACCCTCTAGTTGTTTTTTCGTTGGCGCCGCTGCATCTGGCGTAGGAAATTTAATTTTGGTAGACGATGATTTTTTGGTCGTCGACGAGGCCGTCGACGAGGCCGTCGATGGAATCGCAGTCTTTGCCGTCGACGAGGAAGTCGGCGGCGGAGCAGCCGTCGACGGGGGGTTCATCATCTGCGTCAATGGTATCGTCGACGGGGCTGTCGTCGACGAGGATCCGGTCGTCGACGATGAAGCCTTGGTCTTCGTCGACGGGAGAGCCGTCGACGATGGATGCGTTGACGGTGGTTTCTTCGTCGACGGTTTGATTGACGAGATCATAATAATGGATGAGATGGGTCTCACCTCCTGGCTGCTCATCGACGAGATGATCATCGTCGTGGCAGAACTAGTCGACATGGAAGAAGTAGTCGTCGACGTGGAAAAAGCCAAAACAGACTTCGTAGACGCTGAAGACGTCGACGGACGCGTCGACGAGCCCGTCGACGAGCCAATGCCCGTTTTAGAAACGGAGGGCATGGTCTTGGGACGAGACGCCAGAGAACCAGGTCCCGTAGGCGCGCCCTGAAGCAAGTCTTGTGAGGAGACATCCTTGGAAGATCCCAGCTTTTTACTCTTCTTAAGAAAAGGAGAGGGGATTTCAGTCTCAGACCCACACTTCTGAGAGGTTTTAGAAAAACCAGATGACATACTCTCAGCATCGGACACGATGTTGTCAGATGATTTCAACTTCTGTAGCCACAGAAGGAGACGAGCCTCTCTGTCCCTCAAGGTCTTAGGAGGAAATTTGCGACAGAGTCTGCAGGTAGAGACAACATGGTCCGGATATAGACAGTAAATACACTTACTGTGTGGATCCTCATGAAAAAGGCGAAGTTTCCCACAGGATGGACAAGCCTTGAACAGAGTTTTCTTTGAAGAAGACATTTTGAAGAAAAATATGAAGAAACTTGAAGAAAACTGAGCAGAGCTCAGGGAGACTCCCTTCACACGACGTGCGGTAGAAAATCTGAGGACTTGGGCTTCTGAGGAGAAGGTTCTAGAGGAGGCTACAGCCTGATTGGCTGGAATGTGGACCAACACATAATGACTCCTATAAGTTACTAAAGTGAATTCTCCCTTGGGCTTTTCAATGGGCCTATTCTGTTCTATGGTACTTTTTTAAGTTTACATTTTTATTGCATTATATGTATGTATATTTTATTTATAATATTTCTCATATATACATGCATATATTACTGCTATTTTATGTACCGTGGGACTCCCACTTCGACGACGGGGAATATTCAAGCATGTGAATCTATGAAAGACACCCCTAATACTGGAGAAACGGGGTTTCAAACTATGTGCAAACGGAACAAGATATCCACGTGGGGTGACCTATTTCTCAAAGGTACTCTTCATACGAGAGATCAATTCTTCCGTGAGGAACGGCCCTCCCCCTTAGACGTTTTTTATTACGTGCGGCTTCGGCAGGGGCTCCGTGCTTTGCTGCCACAGTTTCCGTATGAACCTGGGGTAGCCTTGCCACTGCATGCTCTGCTGGTGTCTGATGGTCGACATCTGGTCTCGAAGTTGTACAACACCATTAGGACGCAGCAAGAGACTCCGACTAGTCATGCGCGTGAACAGTGGACTCTTGAATTGGGCGTCGATATCACTGATGAGCAATGGGCCTATTGTTGTGGCATCACTGCCAATATTTCATCTAGCTGCCGGCTAAAGATAATACACTATAAATTTGTTCAGAGATTTTACTACACTCCAGCTAGGAAATTCAGATTTCGCCTGGCAGAGGATGATTGATGCGCTCGGTGTCGGGCGGAGGGGGCTGGCTTTATTCATTTGGCATGGGAGTGCAATGCGATACGTGACTATTGGGTCCAGGTTCACGATGCACTGCAAATCATGACTGAGGAGGCTATGACGTTTGATCCCCTGGTTATGCTGTTGGGATACACGAAGGAAGTTCCGGTGCCTTACCGCAGGTTTGCAGATGTGGCTTTATTACTAGCGAAAAGAAGGATAGCCTGTAGGTGGGGAAGAGGCAGGGCTCCAAAATTTAAGGACTGGCTGGATGATATGGTGTATTGTCAGGATCAATATAATGTATATGCTGACTTGATGCCTGTGCGGTGTAGGCCTAAGGACTTCTGGAGCCCACTGCAGGTTTACTGGCTGACCAAAGCTGCACAAAGCGCGTACTCGGATAGTGATATCCAGGGTGGCGTGCTGTGAGGGCTGTCCTCTTTGCTAAATCTGCACTGCCGTGATTGAATGGCATGATCTATTAATATGCGCATTATCTACACCGGAATGCCGTGATGGATGTGTGACGGCTGCTGACTTCTGATACCTGAAGGGGTGCTGGGCTGCTGATGTCCGCTGTGTCACTAATAACATGTGCCTTCCTAGGATTCTTGCTGACTGATAGGGGTTGTCGATATTTACTGATGCTGTACATTATGTGCTACACTATGCTGGGATCCTATCGGCTGTACTATTCCCCCCTTTTCTGTACCGTGGCCCTGCTGTACAGTGCTAATTGCCGTATATGTTGACCCGTACTCCCAATTGTAATATGTACTGCCCAGTGTGAAGAACGTTCTCCTTTATTTTTTGACTCTAACATTGTGCCTTCTATTCTTGTAACCAATCTGTATGTGCACTACTGTATGGTTTTTGCTCTAATAAAGGTTTAAAAAAAAAAAAAGGAACGCCAAACCAACAGCCTCCGGAGTCAGGACAGGAGCGTGGGCAAAAGCGGCCAGGAGCAACGAAACGAACGTGGGCAGAAGCGGCCAGGAGCAAGGAAACGGGGGTAAGGAAACAACACCCCGCGCACGTGATGCTGGTAAGTACACTCTGCTGCTCCCGCTGCTGGCCGCTCTGCTGCGTGTCTCCTGCAGCGGACCTGCCCCCAGCCCCCTTCTGCCCCGGACAACGTCAGGGCGGGCTGCTAGTTAAATATAAACACATAATTTCAAATATAGTCCGTAGCAATGCTGCTACTTCAATAATTCACAGCAGATCACAATTTTTTCTGTGAAGTAACAGGGTTGAAACTCACCCAGGAAAACGTGAAGTGCGCATTTTGGATCTCGGCCTGGCGAAAGCAGCGCATGCGCTGCTCTGCCATGAGAGGCCTTTTGGATTTGATACGATTCTAGCATGCACACGGGGAGACAAACGAGACAGAAGATGTGCACGCGGGTATTGGCCACTTTACTGGCGGCGTGATACTCAGTGGACTTTTTTTTGCACCGCCAGTAAAGCCAGTCCCTGCGTGCACATCTTCTGTCCGCCCTGCAAAGAGATGTGCATGGGCGCGCACATGCCGGCATGCTTTATGGAGAGGCCCTCTAAGTCAGGTCTAGAGATGTGGCTAATTCCCCAGCACGTGATGCAGCGATGAGGTCACCGTCCGCGGGAGCCACAAGGCTCCATATGCCGGGAGACCTACTGCTGTAAAGAAACGTTTCATAATTTATTTCTTTATTTATTTTGTTTATTTATTTTGTGTACTTGTAGAGCGCAGTCCTGTCACCCAAAGGGCATCCTGGCGCTTTGAACTTGAGCGGTTGCACTATTCGCTACTCAACAATTTTTAGGAAACAAATGCGTTTTTAACGCTTTCCTGAACGGGAGGTAGTCCCTGTGGCTTCTCAGAGAGAGTGGCAGGGAGTTCAAGAGTTTGGCCGCTGCAACACTAAATGAGCGGCCACCCATCCTAACTCTCTGAAACCTCGGGACTACCAGCAGATGCGCCGAAGAGGAGCGGAGAAGTCGCGGGGCAGAGTACCAGGTGAACATGTTCTGCAGAGGTACCGGGCCCAGTTGATGTACTGCCTTAAACACCAAACACGCGGCTTTATACAGCACTCTCAGATGTTCCGGGAGCCAGTGTAGCTCTCTCAAAGCTAGGGTAGAGGAGCTAGACCTAGGGCGTGAGAGAGCCAACTTGGCGGCCATATTCTGCACCCGTTGTAACTTCCCCACCAGATTTTTTGGGGCCTCTAGAAGTAGCGCATTACAATAGTCTAAACGACTTAGTATGGTACCGCGAACTACTTCCGGCCTAGCTTGGGCGGGGAGAAGGGGCAGAACTTTACGCAACATGCGTTACAACATCATGCACGTAGAAGTGGTTTTGTTGACGTGCCTGTCAAGCTGTAAATTTGCTCTTCATATCGTATGTTAATGAATACAACGTTCCATTACCACCCCAATGCTAAGGATTCAAGGACACCGCACTGGGAAAGCTGTCATCAAGCTTTAACAGGCACCAAACAGCACCATGAGGCTGTGTAACAGCAATAATGAGTACCTTTCGCCGTGATGCTCGCCCGTAAGGGTGGCTTACAGTAGCATCTCACACAGGAGTAGCCTTACAGAGCCGATGTCACAACTACCCAGAAGGAGGCAATCACCAGCCAGGTATAAAACATATGTTGTAAATAGTATAAACAGCCGTGGCAAAGATAACAAGTTTTACTTTAACATGCCAACCCATGCAAATCACCAAAAGATGAGAGTATATAGGGTAAATTCAGGGTGCCACCTGAACTGCAATGTACATAAGCAAAACAAAAAGTATGGCGTTTCACTGTTATGCAAGTGCTAAGATGCCATACAGATGCCATAATGAAGCTTCTATACGTCCAAGCACCATATTCAGTTCATTCATCCATGAGAAGTTACTCCCCACAGCAGTGGTTAAGTTGTAAAAAAAAAAGAAGTCCTGGAGCTCCTGTCAGGGGGTAGCTTGCACCAGCCCATTTCTCCTGTTAGCGTCACCTAAAACAGAACCAAGTACTAACCATGAAAGAGGGGAGAGGATGTGTTGTAATGACTAGAGCTGCCGAGTTCCTACCTTTGGAACCAGGTTCAAGTTCCGGCGTTGGTTCAACATCCTGTGATTCTGGGCAAATTACTTAATCTTCCCCTCTGGCAATGGCACTGACGGGTCCACCCGCTGTCTCTTCAGGCTTTGGTTTTGCTCTTGCTGAGTGGTCCCTTTGCAGACCTCACTCCGGGTCTGCCGGTTTCTCAGATATACCAGGGGCTTCTGTTGCCTCGTACTAACTTTCTCCAATGGATTACTGGCCGGATTGCGGGATTATGCTCCGGTTGTGGCAGAGCTCAGTTTCAAACCCGCCTCACCCAGAGCTGTGTATAAAGGGGAAGTAGCTTGGTTGCAACCACGACTGATTAATCTTTATGTTAATATGGTATCAGCAGGGCATGGACACTTTGCAGTTGTTTACCTGGCAGAGCCTGTTCAGTGTAGGGAAGCACGACTGAGGCCTGGTGAGGCCTACTAACCAAGAACCATAAAGGGTGAGTTTAATTTGGATGGGAGAATCCTATTAACTAGAGTCCTTGTTTGCTCGCCAACTCAGGAGGGATGTCACTAATTTGCATGTTTCTGCACACGTTCTTACAGGACCTTTCTTTTCCTTTCCTCTTTCTTCCTCTATCTCTCCTTATTTGTTTCTGCCTCCTGCTCTCTACCTCCCCCCACCCCTATCACTGTCAGTGTCCTTCCTCCTGTGTATGTATGTGCTCAATGCCTAAACACTTAAAAGGTCCCAAGATCGAGACCTATTGGCTATGCCAATGCTTGTTTTGTTTCCTGCAGGCGTCATACGTTGTAAATAGTATAAACAGCCGTGGCAAAGACAACAGGTTTTACTTTAACATGCCAACCCATGCAAATCACCAAAAGATGAGAGTATATAAGGTGAATTCAGAGTGCAACCTGAACTGCAATGTACATAAGCAAAACTAAAAGTATTGCGTTTCACAGTTATGCAAGTGCTAAGATTCCTAGCTCTACAACGATGTGTACACAGGACGTGAAATCCCTGACCCAGTAATGTGGCACATTTGATCATCGGGTTTTGTTCCTCGTTGGGCAGGCAGGGGATCCTGTTCAGCTTAATGGCTTCCAATTAACGGAGTTCTTTTTAAATGCACCATTGTTTTTGTAAGGCTAGGTGCTCCTGTGGGAACCCCTTGATGTATGATTAAAATTACCTAAAGGAGAACAAAGAATCATAATAATGATGTTCTCGACGCTAAAGTTAAAATTAAAATTAGGACGTTTTAGGGTATTTTGTGTCTCTATAGTAGTTTCATGTGATCAACATGTTTCTGCTGACAATATGGCCTTGATTACAAGTCTGGCGGCCTGAGGTCTGCCAGACTGCAGGGGCGCGTCAGTGGCGGTCCAGCCACTGCTGCGCCGTTGGTCCGACTGTCCTATTAGGACTCCGGCGGTTAGACCGCCAATGCACCGTCACGGCTGTCAGGGAACCACCATTCCCTGGTAGTCCCATGGCAGTCAGAGGGCTGCAATATGCTTGGGGGTGCCCTGAGGCACTGCTAAGCATATAACGACTTTCCTCAACGCCTGCGGTATTATGGAGGTTCTTCCTCCATGTAACTGCTGGCGGTGAGGAATGAAAGGAGGCCCTACAGGGCTCCTTCCTGCCCCTGTGCACAAGGGTGACTGCAGGTGGGTGGATACATGTTGTGCCCCCTGTATTTCTGCACCCCCAGTTCCTGCACAGGAAGTAATGCACGACATGGTGCATTTCTTCCTGTGCAGGAACGTAAACTGGTGGTCCTCCAGCGGTGCTGTTTTAGGCTCACAATGAGCCTTTTAAACAGCACTGCTGTGGGAGCGATATACTGCCCGCCAGACAGACTTAAAAAAACGTTCAATCTGGCAGGCGGGTGGCGGGGACACCGGCCCTTGCGCCGCCAAAGATTGCAATCTGGCCCTAAGTGCCGAACTAGGGGATCAGAGGCATTTGCCAGGTCCAAAAGAAAGAAAAATGGCACTGTACTCTACCTACCCCCATCCTAACTAGATGTATGAAGGTATCTGCACTTAGAACTCTAACTAGGTGTATGGGGATGTTTTTTTAAATTTTTTTATTAAAATATTTTTATTGAAGTTATTTGCAGTCTCTTAAATCAGCTACAAAGAGTATAAATCTCACAGATCTACATTATCATTCTTTTCAATATAACATATTATACAGGAAGTTACTCGAAATACACTCCCCAAATCTTTTCAAACTTTTTTATCCCCCCAACACGTTTGGCATACATTTGTTCGCATTTCCTGACCCTTTTCAGTTTGTCAAACCACTCCTGAAACACCGGAACCTGTGATGAGCGCCAGTTCTGCAATAACAGTGATCTAGCAACCGCCATTAAAATATAAACTAATTTTGCCAAATAATCTGAAAGTTTACAATCAGGATCAAAGCCAAACAGTAATAATTTTACGTTGCATGAAATTGAAATCGCATAATAGGTTTTAAGAAAAACAAAAATGTCATCCCAAAAAGACTTAATTTTTGGACAGTAAGCCATAATGTGAGACCAATTGGCTGGGTCACATTGAAAGCATCTAAAACAATTAGCAGACGTATTATCATACATTTTGGCGATAATTGCAGGAGTGCGGTACAAAAGCCATTTGCTAAAAAATAACATTCTGCGCCAGTTGGCACCACGTAATGAACCAAAGTTAAAATGATTAATAGTTTTCCATATATCGATAGATAACACACAATTTTCCTGTGTATGCCATTTTCGTATAGCTTTAGAGCTCAACTCTTCCTCCCGACTCTGTTCCAAACAATGTTTCCATTCCCCAGGTTTCTTTATTGAGACATTTACAAAGAGATCTTCGGCCAACAGAGAAGGGATACTAATATGACTGGGGTCTAATTGTGCCAGAGTTCTATAGATCACAATATAGGACCCGATTAACAAAAAGTTGCCAGGAATTAAACGTGTCATTTCATCAACAGCTAACCAGGACCCATTCCCCATAAAATCGGCTAACGTTTTAAACCCAGCGCACCCCCAGTTTACAACAATTATGGGTTTAATTTTGATCCTTAAGAAAGCATAAGCACCAATTAGAAGAGTTGTTAAATTGAAGAGGGCAAGGGAATATCTCTTAAGCATGGCATCCCGGCATTTAAAAAAACAATTCAGGGTCTTGTATCGAACAAATTTAGGTGATTTGAGCACAAGAAGGGGGATGGGATCTGAATTTCTAAACATATTAACTCAAAGAAAAAATGTATAAATAAACCCACCCCTGGAATTGTATTTTTAAATCTGTCTAAGTACTGCGCAAAGTATGCGTTATAATAGTCTTTTAAATTTGGTAATGAGAGGCCTCCATATTCAGTTTCTTCGTATAAAGTCCGTATGTCAATTCTAGACGTTTTTTTTGCCCAAACAAATGCGGAAAACATAGATTCTACTCTAGAGAAAAAAGAGCCAGGCAAAAAAAACTGAAATAGTGGAAAATAAAAAGTTGAAAAGGGGAAGTATTGACATTTTAATCAGGGCTATTCGACAGAGAATAGATAACGGTAATGGATCCCAGCGAGCGAACATTAAGCGGACCTTCCGAAGCAAAGGGACAAAATTAAGTGTATTAAAATCCTGAATTGTAGGAGAAAATAAGATCCCCAAGTATCTTTTAGGTTTTGAATTAATACAGCCATGCAGGTCCGGATGTAATACTGGGTCTACTCCCCCACAAACCAGAATTTCTGTCTTTTTTTTATTAATTCGATAGCCCCCTAAAGCCTCGAATTCTTAAAAAATCTGAAGAGCCTGTGTCTGTGATTGAAGATCCGGTTTAATTAATAACATAATGTAATCTGCATATAATTTTATCTTGGCCATAGAAATGATCGGGGGAACAATCTGAGCACAGTTCCGAATAGCTATAGCAAGTGGTTCAATAAAGTAAGCAAACAGAATAGGAGACAGAGGGCACCCTTGCCTAGTTCCCCGCTGAACTAAAATTGAACCCGCTAAAAGTTTATTAATAATTATATTAGCTGTAGCACCAGTGTACAGATTCTGTATTAAATTATTGATTTGTTGTGGGATTCCAAAATATTTCAAAATAATAAAAAGTGTGTCCCAGACCACCAAATCAAAAGCTTTTTCTGCATCTAATAATAGAACCAAAGCATGTAACCCCCGTGACCGAAAGTAATCTAGTGCCTCAATCAAAAAATTTGTATTTGTGAGTAATTGCCTTCCTATAATAAACCCGTTCTGATTGGGATGAATCAAATCCGCCGTAATGTTATTAAAACGAAGTGACAGTAATTTGGTGGCGATTTTATAATCCGAATTTAATAACGTGATCGGTCTATACGAATTAGGGTCCTTTGGTTCTTTCCCCTTTTTCAAAAAACTAACAACCGTACCTTCATGAAAAGATGCGGGAACTTGTCCACCATCGAGCATAGAGTTTAATAATACCAAAAACAGATCACAAAAAAGAACTAAAAATGACCTTAAACAACTCTGCAGGGAAGCCATCCGGGCCACAAGTCTTACCCAATGGAAGATCCTTTACAACCAAATCCAATTCCTCCCGGGAAAATGGACTTTGCATGATTAGTTGATCGTTTAATGATAAACTAGGAAGTACATGTCTCCCCAGAAAATCTGACAGCTTTTGATGGTCGATAGAATACTGTGTACTATAAATTTTTTGATAGTGGGAGAACATTATTGAATTTATTTCTGCCTGATCAGAAGTCTCAATAGGAGTAACTGGACTTTTTAAAGAAGGAATCATATTCGTAGCAGCTTGTTCTTTCACCTGCCAAGCTAAAAATTTCCGAGTAAAGTTACTTTCTTCATAGACTTTTTGAGATTGTCTACGAAAAACCTCTTCGCTCTGTGAAAAATAATGGGCACTAAGTTCCCGCTTGGCTTCACTAAGTTGTTTCTGAACATCACAAGTTGGATTGGAGTATTGTTGTGTTAAATCCTGAATTTTTTGTAACAGAGAATTCCTGATATTTTTTACGGCGAGCAATTCAGCCGTATCTTTGCTTATGACTATACCCCAAATGAAAGCCTTCAGGGAGTCCCAAATAATATGTACGGGAGCTCTGCCTGTGTTTCGAACAATGAAATCCGTAATCTCTGATTTGAGTACAGTAACCCAATTTATCTCCCATAAATATGCTTTATTAAAGATCCATCGTTTAGGAATTTTAGTATTGTCTCCCACAGCAAAATTAATAACCACCATGGCATGATCAGAAAAACCATTATGAAAAATTTTCTGAGAAGAAAAATTGAGCTTTCTGGAGGCCAGAAAAAAAATCAATACGGGAGGATGATTTAAACCTGCCCGACCTGCAAGTAAAATCAGTTTTCCGTGGATTTTTCAAGCGCCATGGATCACATAAATCGAATGTTAACATATTATTTAACATAGTCCTAAGGGATTTAGGTTTAGGCTGTCTCTTGGAGGATGTGGTAGAATCTAAATTAGGGTTCATAAGTATATTAAAATCGCCGCCTATAACAATATCCCCTCCCACCAATAACAACGACTGAAACATAGTGTCATAAATCTGAGAATTATCCTCTATAGGAGAGTAAAAGCTTACAAAGGTAATAGGCCTTTGTCAATTTTTGAAACTACACGAAGCCCAACACCAACGACCTAGCCCGTCCTGTTCCGTCTCAGTAATTTCAGCCTCCAAATTTTTATTAAAAAAAAGAGCAACTCCTCATTGTGAGCTAATGGCGCATGAAAAGCCCCGGAACAAAGCCCATGCCTTGAACATCGTAAAATCCTCCTTTTTAGGAACGGAGAGATGAGTCTCCTGCAACATTATAACAGCGGGATTCTCAGTCTCAATCCATGACTCTATGGCTCGCATTTTTTTCCTATTATTGAGGCCATTGACATTAAACAAGATGAATTTCAGTGTCCCATTAATAGACATAATACATATTACAACTTATACGCGTCAAACATTGTAACATCATAAATAGCACAGTGCCAAATTTTCCATAAATAACAAAAATCTTTACAGAGAACTCTTTCACCAAAAACAATCCTACTGCAAAAAACTTCGATATTTTCACCTTTTTTATCCCACCCAACCGTATCCCCACCCCAGACTTCACCCGTGGCCATCCTACTGCTGCCCTTGCCCACGCCTGCCACCGAGTCTGAACCCATACCATAGAGGTGTCTTGGTATAACACCCCCTAACCCTCCAAGCACCCCCCCTCCACCCCTCCTCCATGTCAATTATAACGCCATCCTCCAATAGATTAAAGAAAAAGAGAAGAGAAAAAAAAAGAGGTGAATTAACTATCTAACCAGGCAACATTTTGCTAAGCAGATCTTGAGCCTCATCTACGTCTGTCAACAAGTAAAATTTGCCTTTAATCAGCACCTTTAATTTTGACTGTTGCGTAATTGAGGTGTATGGGGATGGTTGTGCACAGGAATTCATACACTGTCTAACCCTAATAATTTCTATTTGGATTTAACATTATTTCACAGGAAGGCTGGTGGATCGCAAAGGTATATCCCAATCCCATTGACTGCAACAATTCACTGACATTCGATAGTTTTCAACCTCAGACTCTCAGGAAGTATTTACCATTTAGACAGTTTTACGCCTGCATAAAAAATGCACTTGCAAGCAAGCAGAACAATTGACCTTGAAACTAGATAAAAGGAAATACCCAAATCAGATTATTAAAAGAGCAAGAAAAAGTGTATAAAATAATATCTGTGAAGCTCAGTAGGAACCAAGCATAAGTCTAAAACATGAGAGAATCACATGCGTAACCAACCACATTTTCTTTGATCTGTAATGTTAAAATAGGTCATGAAGAGACATTGAGAGATCGTAAATACAGGACAAATGTGACTACCAAAACGTTTGGTATCCTTCAAACGAGGGTGTAGTCTAATATAAATATATAATATATTCACGACCGAAAATCACTTCAACCAGTGAACAACCAGCCATTTGGTGCCTTCTGCCAGTTATGAAGCATTCTACTTGTGGGCACACAAGCACCACTGAAGAAGTTGTTTTGGTCTTCTGTAAACAATAGCAGCTAAGAAAATACTCTTACTGCAAACGTGATCATTTGATCTATTTCTTCATTTTCTCATGTGCACTAAAATATGACAACCAGGAAGATTAGGATCCACATTGAGGAACACCGCAGTAATGTCTGCTACCATGCTTCTTAGCACGGTTGACTAACCATTTTTTGGAATTAAGACACAATGAAAATGATATAAATAATCCCTGCATACCATAGATTCCATCACTAGATTATCAGCAAAAGAACAAAAAGTGGGTCTATAGAATAAAAGACAGATTCACAGATTGGGACTAATTGGTGAAATGCCTTGAGCCCGCTTTGACCAATAAGTCTTTCTGTCGTCCACTTTTGTTCCAACTTTATTATCTACAAATAAATGTGGAGCATGACAAGCTATAAACATTGTATTAGATGGAAATATCATTTGGCGCTACTCTATTCACAGTTATTTTGCAACACTGTCTGCACAGTCTTTATAATATTTTTACTGAGACATATGGAATATCTAATGCTAATTGCATTCTTTAACTTGGCAGAAAAAAGTCCTTCTTCTTTACTTTAGTACAGTTATATTTATTACTGTATTTATTTGCACCATTGATGCTTACTACCTTGTTTGCACAATACTTATGAAGCTATTTTTGTTGTTGCTTTAGTCACACTCTGTGCTGGCCTTTTAACATAATGATGTAGATTGCCTCAAATTATCCACCAGCTGTATAACGCGGCATAGCAGTACATCGGCATGATGATGTAACAAGCTTCTGTGTCAGAAGCATCCCAACTCTCTTTTTTAGGTCTCGCCTGCCGACAGCTCACAAGCTGTCTACTGGGAATAATAATGTTTACTATAAAGGGCTTGGAGACCACCCATTGTTTCCCATTAGTTGCATATTTGCCACCCTTCTTTGACTGCCTACTACTTGGTAAACCTGTGCCAAGCATCACTTCCGTTTTCTGTCTATGGAGCATGGACCAAGCATAAACCGAGTCATCTTAATTAGTGTCCATTCGCTGCAAAATTCCACTGCACACTACACTATTCCAACCCACACTATTACATGTCACACAATTTCACTCCACTCGATGCAACACATTCACCTCCACACAATTTCACTCCAAGCCACACAATTCCACTTCACTTCACACCACACAAGTCTACTCCACAAAATTTGACTCCACACCACATAATTCCAAGCCCTGACACTCCAAACAATTTTATGACACACAACTCAATTCTACTCCACATAATTCCACTGAATGCCACACAATTCTCCTCTATGTTGGGCAATTCCACTGACACCACGTAATTCTACTCCACTCAGTTCCACTCAATGCCACACAATGCTACTCCACACCACACAATTCCACTACATGCCATACAATTCCAGCCACCAAATTTCATTCCATGCCACACAATACGACTCCACTCAACACAATTCAACTCCACTCCACTCCACACGATTCCGCTTCACACAGTTCTACTCCACTCCACATCACTCCCCACAATTCCACTCCATATCATACAATTCCACCCAGTGCCACACAATTTCACTCCACACCACACAATTCCACTCCACATCACACAATTCAACTCAATTCAAAGCATGTCTACTAAGCATGTTATAAAAAAGATTAGAAGGATAACAAAATATGAACATGTTAATTTAGAAAAAAATAATCAATTTATGGTGTGTCGGAGGTATCAATGATGTCACTCGCAAATTCAAAGGCCAGGAACACCAAAATGGAGTACATCACTGCAGAAAATGATTGCTCGATAGCCCAGTTCATAAGTTACAGAGAACAGACATGATCCTCAGTCTCAGCCGATTCCTAGAAAGTTATTGGCTAACCTGCATCCATGCTATTAGAGCCTGTACTTAGTGATCCATGTGCCGATGGACACATCTCTGGAAGGAGTGGCTCATACCTTGCATTGTGGAGAAGCGGCAAGCCCAAGGGCCAACTCTCAAAATAGGTTGCTAAAGGACTCATCAGCAGTTCAATGTCCATGAGAGATGGCGCCTGCAAAGCTAGGCAAGTATCCAGTGCTCATACGAAGGGGCATCAGAGGCAGTGAAACACAGGCAGCACGCAGGTGAACCAGACAGGTCTGAAAGTTAATACACATTCAAGGTCCAATTCTTGAAGTAGTAAGATCACAAAGTATTGAAACATATGCTCACGGCACAGCTGGAGCCGTGATAATTCCAGTGGGCTCGCAAACAGAGCATCATTGCGGAGAAGCAAAAATAGAACCAAAATTCTCCAAATCAGGAATAACAGCTGCGGGAATCCTCCTAACACACTAGAAACAAGCATTTGCAATGCAATAGGTCTCGCATTAGGAAAGTTTGAGCTATTGGTCTTGTAAATGAAATTTTTTTTATTTATGTGTTGGCTTTGAAAATAGCGAAATTAATAGCTTTGTCATTTACAATGCCAAAACTTTTAACTTTTGCAAATGTGACACCTATACCATTTGTAATGCAACGTGTTTTGTATTTACGTGACTTAGATGAATTGATATTACAAATAACTATGGATTTTAATTTCTTTCAATAATTAATTTTTAATTAAAAGTTATTGTAATTTATAATGGCAATAGCTTAAACTTTTGTAAATAACTTTTTTGAAGATTATGTTCAGTGTATTTTATTATGACGAAAATCCAAGAACAGAAGTGAAATATTAACATCTTTTTGTGACATTTGTAATAAATCTTGAAACATTGAGAGAACATATTTGAACCAGTTGTTGTTGAATGGTTGCACAGATAACATAAGAACATAATATAAAATAATAATATAAAAAATATAAGAAAACATACTGTAACGTACCATGAACACATAACATAAAATAATATATAACATTAGAAGATAAGAAAAATTAATAACATAACACAATCTTATATAATGTAACGCAACGTAATGTAGGTAGAATAACATAATATAACATCATTTAACATGACAACATAACATAGAATAGCAAATAACATAACAACATTACGGAAAATAGTAACGTAACATTACATAACGTAACATGACCACATTAAATAAAATAACACATAACAAGTACATATCATAAAATTGTATTGGGGACACCAGTCTTAGCCATCACTGGACTGCCATCGGGCAGAGGAAAGCCGTGAGGGAAACGGCGGAGTGTTTTTCCGGGAGGCACCGGCACCAGGAGTAAAGGACTGCAATCCCCAGCAGCCCCTGGGGCACCAGCGCGACCGTGACGCGCTCGAAGCGCCCGGAGGCGCAGGTAAAACGCTGACCCCCACGAGACCAGGGGGGACACCAGTCTTAGCCATCACTGGACTGCCATCGGGCAGAGGAAAGCCGTGAGGGAAACGGCGGAGTGTTTTTCCGGGAGGCACCGGCACCGGGAGTAAAGGACTGCAATCCCCAGCAGCCCCTGGGGCACCAGCGCGACCGTGACGCGCTCGAAGCGCCCGGAGGCGCAGGTAAAACGCTGACCCCCACGAGACCAGGGGGGACACCAGTCTTAGCCATCACTGGACTGCCATCGGGCAGAGGAAAGCCGTGAGGGAAACGGCGGAGTGTTTTTCCGGGAGGCACCGGCACCGGGAGTAAAGGACTGCAATCCCCAGCAGCCCCTGGGGCACCAGCGCGACCGTGACGCGCTCGAAGCGGCCGGAGGCGCAGGTAAAACGCTGACACCCCCCTCGCCCCCGCGAGTCGCGCGCGGGAGCGCCCGGGGCGAAGCCCGGGCAAAGGGCGGGCCCTCTGTGGCCCTCAGAGGCACGAGGAGGACGGGACGGGGCCACCTCCTTGTATTTATTTACCCATTCGTCACAACTGGAAGGTACTGTTCATTGGTCCACTGGCCATTCCTCATTTGGGAACTGTGGGTACTGCTATCATTTCCGGGACTATCTGCCTTTTCAACTATTATGTTTGCTATGTGTCATTGACTCTCGTATCTGTAGTCCTGCATAACAACCCAAACCGCAGAACAGGGAATATTATCTGTCAGCATGTCCCCAAGAGGCACCCGCAGCAAAACTGCCGCCGCTGTGACTGGCCCCATTGACCTTTTTATTTCTAAGGCCAATGATGCCATCAATCAGGGCATTAACCTACTAGAACGCAGGGTATCACAAGACTTGGCGCATGCCAAACGTTCTTCACTTGGCCTCATTGCTACCGCCACTACACCTGCACAAGCTATGCCTAACAACATCAGACCCCTACTTGATGTTTGTGCTGACATACACACCATTCCCAGCGAGGTTAACCTCTCAGCCTCAATTCCCCTGTTAGACACAGACACCGACACTAGCACAGACCTGGAAAAAACGCCTGACTTACTAATTAACCCCTCTCCCAAAGTAAAATCTGCTGACAACACCAGGCATGCTAGAGGTAGGCGAGAGGGGGCAGTTCAAAAACTGAAGTTACACGCACCCAAGCCCCGGGTAACTACGATCAGGAAATATGGTCGGGCACAAAGGAAACCTGGGAAAAATACCAACTTTGTCCCTGACAATAATCACAACGCGACTAAGGTTACGGTAATATCCCAGAGGGATGATAGTGAAACTGTTCAGCAGGGCAGAACAACGAACACTAACGGAAATATAGACAAGGCATATGACCCCCTGTTGGAAAGACTGGGGGATTTATTAAGTATTTATCTATCCCCAATCGAAAATAGGCTTGCTCGATTAGAAAAACAGCTAGATGAATTGAGCAACCCTCTTAAGATTTTCCTAAAGGGAGGTCCTGCAGCTAGTACAAAAAATAGTAACTCCACCAATATAGCAGGTCCTAAAACAACTATCTTACAAGTACCCCCAGCCGCCCCAAATAATGTAGATAAAGTCGTACCTGTCGCGCCGGCCAATGGCCCAATTACTAAACAAAAAACAGCAACATCACACACCAACAGCAAATCCGCAGATAAAAGGAAGGACCCTGGCACCAACACCACCACGAATACTACACTTCCAATTGCGAGTACCACAGGTCACCCTTTAATTCCTACAAGCAATCCTATCTTGACCCAACCCATCCCTAAAACACCCAGACAAGTTCCGGCCCGCATTAACCTTCCTCCGGAATGCGGAGCATATGTATTAGTGTTAGTAAACGTTACTAAACTAAGAGAGGATCAGGATGAAAATCCCTCATCACTCAAAAATAAAACCCTGCACTGGCTAATTGCTAACTGCAATTACCCGA
The DNA here is from genome assembly GCF_964263255.1 of Lissotriton vulgaris. NCBI lineage: Eukaryota > Metazoa > Chordata > Amphibia > Caudata > Salamandridae > Lissotriton > Lissotriton vulgaris. Next base: position 980,197,887 of record NC_141693.1, read on the forward strand.
TTGATGGTGCAAGGGAGATTATTAACACACAGCGGGTGGGTTGGATTGGACCACTAAGGAAAAAATTTGAGGGCGACTGTGTCATTATTAGTTTCAGAAAACCACATTGGGCAGAGAAAACATTAGCCAACGCCCCTTTACCATCGCCATGGGAATTTAACACCACGCTCCTTCCCCTAGGATACTTTTACCGACACCTGATACCCCCAGAACAAGCCACGGTTAACCCTCCCAACAATTTCCCCATTAACTCATACCAAGAGATGAATTTTGGTGCAAGGGTCAAATCACCCCTTTTTGACCAAAACCAGAACCTAAATGCCGCCTTTTCCAACAACCTCAACTGGCATCCACAACCTCTAATGCCAATCCTTACCCCCAACCACCCGCAGCATTTTCAAGCCCCAACTATGCACCAGAACAATCACAGGGATAGGTCCTACCCAATTCCTAACCCTTTCCAGTTTGCACAGATGACACAAGCTAGGCCAATGTATAATATCCCAACTTTCAATCGGTTCGACTATCTATCATCATTAGACGAACAGGATTGACTGAGCACACCCCTCAATAAAGAATTATGTAAGAATGTAAAAGCCTGTAACCAAGAGGATGCCATAATTATAAATCCACCTGCATCGCTTCATGCTAAAACAGCAGTTCCAGAAATCATATTGTCGGATAGTATTCCGGCCATTTCAAACGAACCAACTACCTATGATAACGGGAATATTAGATGCACATTTATTAACCAGGGGTTTAAATACGGCCTATCAATTCTAAGCTGGAATGTCGCAGGTTTAGAATCTAAGCTCTCTGACCCTGCCTGGACCGAACTAATTAAGGACACAGACATACTCATGTTTCAAGAGACTTGGGCTGTTGACAACCTGTATATTGAAGGCTACCACTGCTTCAGCCTGACATCTCCAAAACCTAGTTTTGGCCGAGCGGTGGGTGGACTTTTTACGGGGGTTAGAATTCTGGCAGGCGGTACAATTAATGTTCTGAAGTTAGACAACCTTGACAATTCCAACATTCAAATTTTGGAATATAAACTGAAATCAAAGACCACAATTTATTTAATTAATTTTTACAACAATGATTTTAATGGTGTACCGAACAAAAATTTTGTTGCTCTTTCTAAGGTATTAAATATGATTGATTGTTCCTTGTCAGTAGATACTAAGACTAGTATACTGATCGGGGGAGATTTTAATGTGAAACTCATAGATAACTATGGATCCACTAATTTTGATCACTGTAACGACCGCAGGGGTCTGGAATTGATTAGCATACTCTCTGATTTTAATCTTGTTGATGTATTGAGTGTAGGGTATGATATGAATTTTCCCTATGCCCCTACGTTTAAGGGCAGGGATAACGGTTCAATTATCGATTACATTTTTACATCACCTGTGCTAACGGATTGTTTAATCAAATCTTCTGTGGTGCAAACGTCCTTCAGCGATCATAATCCTTTGTTTGCTATTTTTAATCTCGCACCCAGTCCGATTTTTATGAATTTAAATGGAGCAAGGGATATCACACCCTCAATTGATGGCCTTCGCCTTAAATGGAGAGGAATTGATTGTGGGGCCATTATAGATACGATTCGGGAGGCACATCCGGATTTATTGAAATGCCTCTCCTCCCCAAGTACAAATAATGAAGAATTGATTACTGATTTTGAAGCCTTATGCATCAATATAAAAACTCTCCTGTCAGTCCCACTCTCTATTGACCACAAAGAGCCACGGTGGTTTGATACATCTTGCTCCGTGGCCAACAGAGAGTTAAGAAAGGCCCTCTCAGCCAATCCCAGGTGTAAGGACGCTGTTCGAGCTGCTAGGAAAAACTATAAAGATAAAACAGCGAAAAGGAAGGCAAATTTGCTCTCCGATCATTGGGATAAGCTGGTTATCAGCGCCAATCTGGGTGGTAGCGGCCCATTTTGGACGGCAGTCAGGAGAACGAGGGAAATGGGCAAAGAGCTTACAAAAATTAGTTGCAACATAACCAGTACAGCCTGGGAGACCCATTTTTCTAATATTTATGCCGCCCCCTCGGATGAGCAACCTCTCCCCAACCTGAATCAACCAGCAGGCTTAGAGATTTCGGACTTAGAAGTCAGGAAAGCTATCAAAGAGAGCCTAGGTAACAAGGCGCCCGGGCCAGACGGCCTCCCTATTGATATCATTAAATTTAACGCTGATCTTTGGACACCAATACTTTTAAACATTTTTAATAGTCTTCCACATGTAGCCATGCCTGCCACCTGGGCTACTAGTATTATTGTCCCTATCTACAAAAAGGGAGACAGATCTGACCCAGTAAACTATCGTCCCATCTCCCTCCTGGACAATACTTTAAAAATACTAGGACGAATAATTTATAATAGGGTACTAGAATGGGCGTCTGATACTGACTTTTTAGACCCCTGTCAGATGGGGTTTAGGAGTGGGGTAGGAACAGTCGAGCAATGCCTAAACTTAAAATTGATAATAGATAAATACTGCATTGCTCGCTCATCCCCCGTCTACCTAGCTTTTATGGATCTTTCATCCGCATTCGATCTTGTGAATAGATCCAAGCTATGGTTAACCCTCCTGTCAAACGGTCTCGATGCCACTCTTGTTAGATTTTTAGCCTATCTCCATACCGACCTGAAAGCTCGGGTACGTATTGGTATGGGCGGAGAGGTATCGGGAGCCATTAAGATAGGGAGGGGGGTGAGACAGGGGTGCGTTTTAGCACCCCTGCTGTTTATCATCTATATTAATGGCCTGTCCAACTGTTTAAAGAAAGCTACCCCCGACGTCCCAATCATTTTAGGAAATCCCCTGCCCGTACTTTTATATGCAGACGACGCTGTCCTTATGGCACGTACACCTAACGCCTTACGCCTGCTTGTACATAGTTTTGTAAATTTTATGGAGGGACTGGATTTGAAAGTTAATTTTAAAAAGTCTTTTATCATGCCTTGTGGGCCGGGCAAAAGGAAACTCGGCACTATTCAAATTGGAACAGATAAACTTGAATCTGTCCATAAGTTCCCTTATTTGGGGTTGGTTTTCGCTGCGAACGGCTCCTGGAGTGGGCATGTGGCCCACGCCACGAGCAAGTTCTCGAAAGCCAACAACTCTGTCCTGAGTCTCCCCCGCCCTAAGAAAATCGGCGCCACCAAAGCTATTGTTACAATTTTTAAACTACAGTGTTCCCCTGTTGCTACGTATGGAGCCGAAGTTTGGGGATCGGCCAGCAGCATTGGTATTCAAAGAGAGGAAAACCGTTTTTGCAGGAAATTGCTGGGAGCACCAATTTCCTCCTCCAATTTCATCTGCCACAACGAACTCAACCTCCCTTTTATAAACGACTTTATTAAAGCAAGACCAGCACTCTTCTGGATCAGAATCTGGAGGAATGAGGCTGCTGCCCTTACGCAAAACATTATTAGGGACTGCCTTAATAGTGATAATGGCATGCAGATCCCCTGGTTTAAAGAAGTTTTTAAAATATTTAATGAAATTGGAAGAGGTATTCTGTTTACTGAGCCAACGGCTATTGAACCAAAGGATAAACATGAGGTCCAAAAGGCACTCTATGCACTTTACCGTAATGAACGGCTTGGAATCGAACTACAGAAATCAGGGGTTAAAAAATACATTGGTAATGGTCTCTGTATGCAAATCATGCCACCCTACCTATCATTGCCTATGTCAAATTGGGAACGATCTCTATTGTTTCGTCTAAGGGCAGGAACTGTTAAATTTTTGCTTTCTTTTCCTTTGGGGTATCAACATCATACTGACCTTACCCCCTGCCCCTGTGACGGCACAAGCACTCAAGACGATTTGCACTTTCTGTTTTTCTGTAAATTTTATGTGAGATATACCAAATGGCTTTTAACCCCATATTTTAGAAAACTCAGACCTCTTACACTTCAGGAATCCTATATGCTGCTGCTTACCCTTGACAATGATGAACTGACATTTCGCACTAGCACTTTTCTAAGACTAGCCATACGTGCACGCAAGACTATGGAAAGTCCTTGCAATTAGATTCAGTCAAAAAATACTACTGCTAAAACCTTATAAGCTAATGAAATTTATTGTCTAACCTCTATATGAATTACTTTGTCATTATGAAATGTAAATTATTTAACTGTTTTGTATTATGTGTATGTATATGTTTTCTGATGTGTTCGGTACTTTTATGAATTTTAACAAATTCGAATAAAGGTCTTTTGAAACTTGAAACTTGAAACATAAAATTGTAAAACATAAGAGATCATCTCACAAACAACACACTTGGGCACAAAGTGACATTGCACAAATACCGTAGCACATCATTCACTATTTATTTATCTTGAGGTGTGGTTTCTGCGTGCAGGGCACAGTGGTTACTGTCTGAAATGCCCTGAAAATAAATTAAACGGTCTATTGTTATTATTAAGACCAGCCCTCCCCCTGCCCTGCTCGTTTCTCACCCTCCTCAACACGTCACCACTATGCTCTCAGGGCTCTCACGTCTCCGATGCAAATTCCTCCCATGCCCTGCATGCTTGCTGCTTCTGCTGAGATACACACCTCTGGCTTCGCAACCCTAACATTTGTCTGTTAGGCAACTGGCGTCTAAAATACCACAAAGCGTTACACCGGACAAAAGCCCACTGGCTCGCAGGCAGTGTGTGCCCGTGGGCACAACACTGAGGGAGGAGGTGTTTTAACACAACAAAGTCTAGAGTTAGTAAAGGGGAGTATCCGATGTATCATTGCTGGATTTCCTTCAAAGTAAACAGACATCTCAGCTCAACGTAAAGACGTTTGATAAAAAAACACAAAAACAAATCCCATTACAAGTATATATGGATCGATTTGCAGTGAATTAAAATAAAAAGTACATAAAGATTGCTGCCAAACTAGAGTACCTTAGCTGAATTTGTATTAAATTCTACCGAGATTGCAGCCAAACATGAATACGACCGATAAAGAAGCCAACAAAAATCATCACAAAAATGCGCACTCGGTTTGCATTATAGATCGCAGATACACGTTAATCCCTTAGCTGGATTTGCTTCAAACTGAACAGACATCTCAGCTCAACGTAAAGACGTTTGATAAAAAAAATGAAAACAAAGCCCATTACAAATATGCGGATCGCTTTGCAGTTAATTAAATAACAAGGCAGCATGTGGCTGGGTAGTGACTTTAAAAATATCACCGCCAACGGGCCCGGGATTCCAGAGGAAACGCTGTGCCCGCCTTCCTGCTCGGGGCCGCGCTGCCATTGGGGGACCCCTGAGGCAGGAAGCCAGGCAACGGGAGAGAAGACGTAGGCCGGGCCAGAAGAAAGAAGGAAGTCCCGCCTGCTGCTGGGCTATGATTGGCTGCCCGCCGGGATGGAGCAAAGAAGCCGAGTCCTCCCGCGAGCTACGGAGAGCCCCGGGGCCGCCCCAGATAAGAGAAATCCTGCGTAGCCGGTGAGTGGGGTCCGGTGCTGGTGTGTGTGTGTATGTGTACGATGGCGGCTGCGGCGGCGGGGGGGAGGGAGGGGGGTCTTTGTATGTGTGCGTGCGTGTGTGTAGGTGCACTGGTGTGTGTGTGGGGGGTCTCTGTGTGTGCGTGTAGGTGCGCTAGTGTGTGTGTAGGTGCGGGGGCGGGGGGGGGGGGTGTGTGCCTGTGTATGCGTGTGGCTGTGTATGCGTGTGGCTGTGATGTGCGCATGCGTGAGTGTGGGTGCGCGTGCACACAGCTGAATCCAGCCGGAGAGAAGCGCGTGGCAGTTTCTTGTCCTTCATTGCCCCGAGTCAGCTAGCTATAGTTCTCCACCTGGACCGCATCCTTCGGATGCGTATTCCCAGGCTCGACCTAAAAAGGGAATGAATAAAGGCCGGTATTACTCCGAAGAGTGTATAAAGTAAACTGACTAAGCCAGAGCCCCAATTCTTAACCCCTTCGTTGCTAGGCCTTTCCCCCCTCAGTGTTAAGCCTTTGTTGGCGATTTATGGTGACTGGTGGAGAAATGCCTCTTTTAGAAGTTGGCATTTCTGTGTAATGTGTGTCTGCCTGCCTGATGTGAATTGCATGTCTGGCTTGTGATTGACAGGTGCTGGATGAAGTGGGTGGCTCCATGAGCCAGGATGGATCTGCCCGGTGGTGAATAGGGAGATCTGCACGTAGATGGGAGGGAGGAGTTGCAACTGGGACCTGAATAGGGCTGTGCCTTCCCTCCACAATGCTGGCTCTGCCCATGTGGTGCGTCTGAGCATCTAGCCCCCACCTGACAAAGAGGAGAGGAGCTGAGCACAACAACGTGCTCCAAAGCTCCCCCAAACCAGTTGCATCTGGTTTTCCCCCAGCCTGTGCGGCGTGAACAAAGGGCAAATGTAATATAAAAGAAGGGGCTGTGACCTTATGAAATTGTTCACTCTTGGTGTGCTGTTCCTGACGGAGGTGGGGCTTGCTGCTGGTGGGGCCCAGGAGGAACCGCCATGATGGCTGCCTCCCTGCTGGAGGGCCCTGTGTGCTGGCCCCTGGGTCCTACAATGTCCCCCCCCTTGATGCCTCCAGGACTTTTTGGACATTTTGCTTCCTTTGACTTTGCCAAGACTTGATGCTGCCTTTTTGCGACCTGGGAGCGCGGAGATTTGGCTCCAAAAGGAGCCCCAGAGCTTGGCAGCGTTGAGCTGCATATTGCCTTGATGGAATCCCCAGCAAAGGCATTCCCCCGAAATTGCTGAGATTAGCGTGTGCCCACCCTGCTCTATATTTTAATTTTGGAGGGAGCCTACCCTTCATTGCCCACTTTATATTTTATTAATGAAGCAGGAGCCCACCCCGCGTTTCAGTAGAAGGTGGGAGTATTGCAGAAGCTGTTATATCTTTTAGAAAACAGGGCAAAATTTGCTTCCGAAGCATTACATGCGCCGAGGGCGGGCATGTATTTGCAAACGCATGAGTCCCCGACAGAAGTGTTGCATTCTTTTCCAGTTAGGAAGATCTCTTTGCCAGCATGTTGACAATGGAAGGAAAAGAGGATTGAGCAAAATTCATGAATGAAGCTGCCTTCTAGGGGTTCATATTTACCAACAGGGAAATGTTTCATACAGGGTGTGAATTGGAATTGGTAATGATATTACACTGTGTATTAACCAGGCAACTGAAGGTGCTTTGGCTATTGTAAAGGGGAGCTGTTCTAATTTTCCTAAATGTAACATTGTATAGATAGCACTTTCTTTGCCATCAGATGTTGTCTGTGTGTTAAATTAAAAGGCAAAAATATGCTAGTGGAAATCAAATAACGTCAGGGTATACACCCATTCATGAGGGTTTGAAGTGTCCAACTAAACTGCATGATAGACCTAAGCTTACTTCGCCCATGATCAATGTCATCATGTCACTTTGCATAATATGAATGATAGTTGACACAATGTTAAATAAATTACATATGTGAGAAGACAGGATGTTAACACTATTATCAATAACAGGAAGCACTTTATCCAGATAATCTTTATCAATTTGTCTTAAACGTGAGGCAGCTTCCATTTGCAATAATTTCCAGATTTCATTATAGGTAGCATAAATAAAACTTTTAAACACGGGGAACTTGAGCCTAATAAAAAGTCTGATAAATCCATGTCTTCGGACAGGAGAGAAAGATGTCTGCAGGATCTCCATTGGACCGAATGTGTCTAAAGGAACTTTACCTCAGACAACTCCATCAGTTACTGGAACGGCTGAAATGATCAAGAGGGACAGGCCTCTTTTAAATTTATGGGACGAAGAGTGGGGGGCCAACAGCACGTCGAACAGTTCTGAAGCAGAAGGTTCTGGACGGTAGTGGTCATTAATCAGCAGGAAATAAACAGTCACAAATCCATCCATAGGAATAGAAAATCCAAAGAAAGTGCAATCCAAAAATATATCCAACGGGACCAGATAAGTGCACTTCAGCCATGAACAGAAAACAAAGATCCTTGAAGGAAGACTGTCTAAAATGGAGGAACTGTCTGAAGACAAATCATTGCAATCAATATAGTACCCAGAAGCATTCGGTTGAAAAACTGGTGGCTCATGTTTGGTAACTGGAGTCAGAAAATCCAGGAGTCAGAAAATCCAGAAGAGGTGGACTCACCGAAGATGGATCTGTGTAGACAACGTCAGCTGCAGAAGATGCAGCAGTAACAGCTGTGCTTACTTCAGTTGTGTTGCTGGTTGCAGATGCAGGAATTAATTGTAATGCTTTCTCTGCCCCCCAGCTAAGAAGAATCCGCTTCTGTGGTGCTGACTAGCTGCAGAAGAATATCACGGGTTACTCGTGGTCTGCTGTTTAAAACAGCCATATGGTGTAATTTGACATATTCAATGGAGACAAAACAATTGTCTTTAGAACCAGGAAGCAGTGGCAGGATAACAATTCTTGTTCCCTGGATACCAAGGACTGGAACTGGTAGTAGGTATGAGGGGCGAAATTCCTATTAGACCTCGACCTTCTCCCGAACAATTCAGCCGGAAGGTTGTGGTTCCTCCTCAATGGTCGGAGAGGGAGACATTTTAAAATGTTCATTGGATTGCCCATCACAGAACCTTTTTAGATCCAGTAAGACAGCACAATGATTATCTACGGCAAAGGGCAAAGCTGCCGCCACAATGTCTGGACCGTCAAATTCTGGAACATACATCTTGATGCCAACAAGTACTTTGTACGGGCCACCAACCCAGAGATCTTTTAGGGAGGCTATTAAGTGCTTGTTGAACCCCATATAGGTGGCGGATCCAGCTATGCCTTGTGCCTAATACTCTAGCCGTTAAGGACTTCTTTAAGTCATGGTTCCTTCTCTCCACAACAGAATTGCTGTTGGGTCGGTATGGAGAAGAATAATGCATCTGTACACCAAGGGATGCCATAGAATCCTGATACGCTACAGACTAAAATGCTGGGTCCTTGTCAGAGTACAGTGCACTGCATGCATGTGTTCCGATAAAAACTTGCATGTCTTTAATAAAAGATTGAGTATCAGTCGAACGCGGTGGCCAAACCCAGAGGAACCTAGAGTAAGAATCAACTGCAACTCAAATGAATCCAACCACAGTATCTGAAATAAGAGGACCACAGTGGTCCAAATAAAAAAGCATCTTAAAGGCTTGTTGAAATCAACAGGTGTGTCTGTTGTTGACGAGTCAAGGTGGAAGCTTACATTTTTTGACAAAAGTCGCATCACAGGACATATTTTTGGCCTCATGATATTAGCCGTACCACCAATATGGTTGCTGTCGCAAGGAAATTGTGGCCGCTACGCCTGCATGTGCAGAAGCAACTCCATCATGTGCCACTATCAATAAAGCTAGTCTGCGGTCTTGTTTGGGAATCCAACGACCACCAACCGATGGAATAGCAACAAAGGGATCTTTTGGTCACTTTGGTGTTAAGAATATTTAGAAGAAAAACTTTTACGTAAAGGGATGTCCTCTTAATTTGCATTAACGGCAGACAAAATTAGGATGTGGCTGCTTCATCAGCTAAAGAATGCCCTACAACGTGCTCAGTGGCAACCTGTCTTTGAGATCTGTCACTTTAATCTAAAGTGTCTTATGCTTGTGTTGCCTTTAGAATCGTTGAATCCATTCTGCTACCAACAAAGGGATCTTTTGGTCACTTAGGTGTTAAGAATATTTGGAAGGAAAACATTTGGGTAAAGGGATGTCCTCTTTATTTGCATTAAAGGCAGCCAAAATTAGGATTTCGCTGCTTCATCAGCTAAAGAATTCCCTACAACGTGCGCAGTGGCAACCTGTCTCTGAGGTCTGTCACTTTATTCTAAAGTGTCTTATGCTTGTGTTGCCTTTAGTATCGTTGAATCCATTCTGCTGCCAGCAATGTAGATGACCATTAAAGGACTGTACACAGTAATACGAATTAAACACAATAAGTGTGAGGAACTCAGGATCCATATGTTCAAGTGCAAGAATTAAAGCCTTTGGTTCAGCCAACTGTGCAGTACAGTCACTTAAGGACTGGGTGCGAGTTTTCGGCGGTTGGAAGTTGCCATCCTACATAACACCAACAGCAGTAGCACATACTGCTGAATATTGCTGTTTAGTACCTCTAGCACTCTAGCAGGTTGTGCTGAACCATCAGTGTAATTAATATATTTGTACTATTCAAGTTGTAAGACATATCTTGGCATGAGATAAACCTGCTCATACTGTAAGAATTTCTGTACGTGCAAAGACAGGTCAAAGACAAAGTCTACATCAACAGCTGTTAAGGATGTTGCCCACTGTATCCATCTAAGATGGAGCGCTTTATTGTTAGGAACGTTAGCTTTTGTAAAAGCCTCTAAGGCTGGCACTTGGAGTAACAACAATGATGCGTTTCCTTTGTACAATTGTCTTTTCTTTTAAAAAAGCCACCTGCACATCAGTCAGTATTTTTTCAGTGGAAGCAAAAAGCATTTCATCACTGGAATATAAATGCGATTTACGTGCCATCAGCACTGGTTCACCTTCATTATAAGTAACAGAGGTAAATCTAAGTGTACCCGGTCAAAACCAGGTTTGTGGGATATACACATGTATGTAAGTGTTGTGTAGCAAGTAAGTAAGATTGCAAATATTTGAGTGCATCTGTGTGTTCTGATGTCCAACGTGAATTGGAAAAATCAGGGTGAATGAATTCATATAGTGGTGTAAGGCATTGTGCATAATATGGTATGTATGTTCTGACAAAATTTAGAAATCCTAGCAGGGACTGTAATTTATTTAATGTATCTGGAGTTTGCAACTGTGCACACTTCTCCAAAATATCAGGTGCAAGGCCCATGTGTAAGTTCATATCCTAGAAAATGGACTCTCAGAAAAGCTATATTAGATTTCTTCAAGTTGAACTTACAGCCAATCCCAATATAATGTGATCTACTCTTGCTAAATGTGGGTTCAAATTAGATATCTACATAGGGCAACGCATCTAGGTCAATGTCATGTAGAATTGACGCTATGCATGCAGAAAAAACTCAAGGGCTATTTTTATAGCTCATTGAATGCCTTCCATATCTTATTTGCTAAATACAAGTGTGGAGAAAGCTGTCCAATCACAGCTTTAGGGCACTAGATTGTGACTGAAAAAACAATTGGAAATATCCACGTTTGTTTTTTATTTTTTTACAGACTATATTGTTAATAAGTGCCATACAGTGTGTATTTTGTATTGCAAAAGCGCGTGTATGACTGTTTAAATGTCTATAGTCTAAGGCTATATGATATGAATGGCGTGGTTTTAAAATAGGAAAAAGAGGATTGTTCATTTGAAAGACACAGGGTTCAATTACTCCCTGATACTCCAAGTGGGAGAGTATTTCTCTAACAGGTGCTTTAGCATTTCGTTTAATAGGTACTGTGGTTACACTTGCGGGCTGGACCTTATTGGTATAACAGGATAAGGAGAATCCTTATCCCTGCAGACATAGTTGCGATATAATACAAGGGCTAGGGCAAGAGCCCACTTAGCTGCATAAGCTTGCTGAACTTGATCAAGGAAAAGCACTGAAAAAGAAGGAAACATCACATCCTCACCTTGTGGGAATATCATACAAATTGCAGGGGCCAGTCAACCTCTGTCAGAAGGATGTTGTAGGAGTAAGTTGAATTTTCCCAGAAAATTGCTTTAATTGTTCGCTGTATGTCACCCTCGATTTGAAAGTCTATGCGATATAATTTATCAGGAGGGGCCACACGACTGTCTAGGCTATCAACTGTAATAAAAGTATCAGTTGCTTTCGCTACCAGAAACTCCTGGAGATTACGGCACACTATGGTGACTTCTGCTGTGCTGTTGAGGTCAGTCACCGCCCAACTCCTGTTCGGAGAGGGTTATCAGTGTCTGTAGCATATTTTACGTCATGAAAGCTACTTTCTTTTGTTAAAAGGGGCTTTATATTGAGGGGGTCTGTAATCCTTTATCTTTACGTCAGACGAGCGTTGTGTATCCTTCCTCAGCTCCAAGTACTCTTCCTGTCAGCGCTTCGATCAATCTCCTATCCCATACTGCTTATCCTGAAAGAAACGAGGAGAATGTGTATCAGGAACCTGTCTGGAGTTTTGAGTCTTGAGTTTGGAGCGATCACAAAAATCGTAACGTCTCTCAGAGGGCTCCAGGGGTGGAGAACCTCCACGAGGTTTACCTTTCTGTGGTTGTTTTGATTTAGCGCTTTTAAAAAAAAAAAAAAAAAACTCACGGGTCTGCTTGTCTTCCTTGTCAGGGCTAGGCTTGCCAAGTGGTGATTTAGTAGGTCAGGCCCCCAAAATAATAAGTCCTACGGATGGATATACATCTGCAATAATTATAGGCAGCTCACATTCGTGGTGACTTGCACAACAGCTGTGAGTCGCGTATAACCAGATATGCTGCTTCACTTTTAACATTAGATAGAATCACTGAGGACACTATGGGAACATTTTCCTTCAGTTTCAACCCCAAATCCAGGGCAGCATTGCCCCTTGTTCATTCTGTATCTGTTTGAGTATTACTGGTAAGACGGACATTGAGAGAGCGCCGTGACAGATAGTATAGACTGTGGTAAAAACCATCCCCCAGGTGTTACAGCCTCCAATAGAGGGAACCATCCCATTGGGTAAGCATATAGTCAACATTATGTGCTTGTCTTGTGGACCTGTAAAGGTAAACACAGTTTCAAGTTGATCTCGTTTTTGGGCGATCCAAAATGGAATTTCCTTGTGATAAGGGGGTCTTTTGCCCATAACTGAATGAACAATTATAGGACTTATTTTAGGCACTGAAGGCAACTGAGCTTGCCCTAGCAAGCTAACCCTTGCTGGCTGCGCCAACAAGGTGTGTGAAACACTTTGAGTTAAGCGTCTATACAAAACAACTAAAGATTCGGAAAACGCTTGTGTTTGCAAAAAATGAAGGATATGGCATATATCCAGCTAAGGCTGGCCAGGTCGCCCCATCATGACTGAGGGAACCCATGCGAACAGGCATAGGTACGTGTGAGAGGATGCAATCCAAAAATTCCCTGTACCCAGGACTCGAATTAGCAATTGTCTTGCGGGCATGAAAACAGTCTCCACTGGAATTTTCTATAGTAAAATTCTGGATATACCTCTTCGTAATTCTCTGAGTAGGTATTTATTGTCTCTAATGCCCGACTGTCCTAAGCAAACACAATATTTGTTACTAGTAGTAAAAAAAGAGGGGGGTTCACTAGGTATTCAACTCGGCGCGACCAATATAGTCAGCCCTAGATAGGACTATACCAACATCCACACATACACAATTCGTACCAGAAAAAATGTGTGGCGGAGAGGAAGGCACCTCACGGGCGAACACCCTCGGGGCAATTTGGTCAGATGTTTACCAAATGTTGTGCCCCTTTCTCATCATAGGTGGCCATTCCTATTTCCAGAATTTGTAAATCAAGTGAAAAAAAGAAGGTAAAGAAAAAGTGCAAAGAAAGGAGCTTAGAGCGTGGCTCCTGACATAGACAAAACAGAGTGATAGTAAAATCAACAGTCAGACCTCTTGAACCAAGCAGAAAGGGGTGGCGCTACTGTTCAGTCCGGCCGCACAATTTGAACCTATGTGCACTCAGAGTGACAAGGAAGGGAGGTGGATCATGGTCAAGGGCCGGCTGAAGGGTAAAGTGTGCACTCTGGTGTCAATATATGCCCCCAACACTGGCCAAAAGGGCTTTTTGCATACACTACTGGGTAAAGTGACAGATTTTGCAGAAGGGCCTGTTCTTCTGATGGGGGACTTTAACCTGGTTTGGCACCCAACACTAGACAGTACACACACTAGGAGAGCTGACATGGGTATATTCCCGGACTCTACCCAGGCGCAGATAGGGGACATGGGACTCCTAGATAGCTGGCGTGTGGCACACCCGAACACGCGAGAATTTTCGTTTTACTCCTATGTGCACCAAACCTATTCCCGCCTGGACTACATCTTCTTCAGCCAGTCCCTTCGGGGTTCCTTACAAGACGCAAAGATCCTCCCCATTTCTGTCTCGGACCATTGGATGTACACTGTCTGTTTGACCTGGTTAGGTTGCACCCCAAAACCGGCACGGTGGTACTTCCCGGAAGCACTAGTGAGAGACAAAGATTCATGCATGCAACTGAGGGGGGCCATCGGGGAGTTTTTCTCCCTCAATAACCCAGAGGAGACCTCTGAATGTAACACGTGGGACACGTTCAAGGCGGTTATTAGGGGTAAATGCATTGCGCTTAACTCAGCCTTTAATAGACAGCGCGCTAAAGAACGGGAAGGCCTGGAACAGGAGCTATCGAAGACCGAACAGACACATAAGCAGACTCCCACCAGGCAAACCCAGAGAGCGCTCACGGCCCTTAGAGGTAAATTACGAGCTATATACAACAATAGGGCGGAGTTCACTCTTCTTAAACTGCGCAGCCTAGCCTACACACAGGGGGACAAGGTGGGGAAACATCTGGCCAGACAGTTAAAGGATAAGAGGGAGAGGGAATATATCGGGGGCATTCGAGATGGTGCGGGGGACCTTCAACACAGAGACGAGGACAAAGCAGATCTCTTTGGAGAATTCTATGCGTCCCTTTATACAGCGGACGCCCCAGACGCAGAATGTCAGGACGCCTTCTTGAGGAACCTGCCCGTCCCTCAAGTGTCCCCGGAGTGGAACGACCTCCATGTAGCCCCTATCACCCTAGAGGAGGTCCGAGCGGCGATCAAAGCCCTTAAGGCTCATAAAGCACCGGGGACGGATGGATTCACTGCAGTCTTCTACAAGACCTTCACCTCTGAGATTGCGCCTCGCCTGGTCCGCCTGTTCAATTGCATGGCCACGGAGGGCAACTCATGTGCGAGGCGGTGATCTTGGTCATTCCCAAGCTAGGCAAGGATCGCTCCCACTGCGCCTCATATAGGCCAATTGCCCTCCTCAACATAGACGCCAAACTTTACTCCTCTATTCTGGCCACGAGACTGGGCGACCTTATGCCCCTTATCATCCACCCCGACCAGACCGGCTTCATCAAAGGGAGGCAAACGCACGACAACACTAGGCGCATCATTCATTTAATAGAGAAGGCCAATCGATTCAAAATCCCTGCAGTGCTGATAGGTCTGGATGCAGAAAAGGCATTCGACCGGGTGGATTGGAGCTTCCTGTGGTCCACCTTGCGGCGGTTTGGCTTCTCCCCTCAATTTCTTACTATGCTCCAGGCCAACTACAGGCACCCGCGCTCTAGGGTCTCGGTCAACGGGGTGCAATCGGCCCCCTTTGACCACTCCAGGGGGACGAGACAGGGTTGCCCCTTGTCCCCCTTGCTCTTCGCCCTTAGCATAGAGCCCCTAGCTATAGCGATCCGGGAACACCAGGGCATAGAAGGTCTACCCTTCACCGGGGAGGCCCACAAAATCTCGCTCTTCGCGGATGATGTCCTCTTATCTCTGTCCAATCCGCTGGGGTCCCTCCCGCACTTGCAGGAGGTGCTCATCTCCGTTGAGGGAGTTGCAGGCTTCAGGGTCAACCTGACCAAATCCTCCATTCTCAACCTGACTCTTTCTCCGCCTGTAGCCGCGCAGCTTAAAGCGCTATCTCCACTCAACTGGACGCCCTCCTCGCTACAGTATCTGGGGGTCCAATTGACTCCCAAGCTCAATCAATTATATTCAGCCAACTACCCTGGGCTCCTTACCCGACTCCAACAAGATCTCTCCCGTTGGAAACCACTTTTCCTCTCCTGGCTGGGACGCATTCACGCCGTCAAAATGACCCTCCTACCCAAGCTCCTCTATCTGTTCCAGGCACTCCCCATAGAGCTAGAGGAAGACTTCTTCAAGCGTCTTAATACCATGCTCCTGAAGTTTGTGTGGCAGGGGGGAGGGCACGCTTCTCCTTTTATATGCTAAGGCGCCCGCAGCGAGAGGGAGGGGCAGGGCTTCCGGACCTTCGTCTCTACTATAAAGCGGCTCAATTGCGCGTCCTGGTTGAGTGGGCACAGATGGAGTCGGAAAAGCACTGGCTCCATATGGACCGCAGCGTAGCGGGCAGGACGATCTGGGATCTGGTATGGCGCGCTAAGAAGGACAGGCCCCTCAATGCGTGCACCAGCACCCCTACACGCACTACCCTCAAAGTGTGGGACACTGTGGCTGGCAGGGAGGGTTGGACGTCCTTCCCATCACCGCTCACCCCGATCCATTTCACCCCTTCCTTCCCCCCGGCGATTCGAGAGGGACCTTTCGATGCCTGGAGGACGGGGGGCTGTCTCGCACTCACACATCTGTTCCACGACTATGACCCACTCACCTATGACAATTGCAAGAGGGATTATGGGGTGGGGGACGGGGAGCGATATCACCACGCTCAACTCCTTCACTGGGCCCTGAGTCCGCAGGTTAGGGAGGGTGCCACCAGACCTCTTACCTCACTCGAGTTATTCCTGCTCAAGGCCAAGTCCATGAAGGGGGCAATCTCGGAATTGTACAAGCTCCTACTCTCTACAGAGATTGCACCACGGCCGCGCTACATGGCATGGTGGGAGGGTTTGGCGCAGCGGGACATTGGGGAGGAGGATTGGAAACACCTATGGGCAGACATATTTCGCTTTAATCGCTCCACGAAACTGAGGGAGGCACACATAAAGGTAATGGCAGACTGGTACCTATACCCGACTAGACTGGCCAAGATCTACCCAGGGACATCCGATAGGTGCTGGAGGGGGTGCGGGCTCCTAGGCGACTTCAAACATATATGGTGGATTGCCCCTCCATTAGACCGTTCTGGGAGGAAATTCTGGCTCAGGTAAAATCCATTTTGAGTTATCCGATCCCGACTACTATGGCAGAGACACTTCTGGGCCTCCGGGACCCCCAGTTAGAACACCAAACCAGGGCAGATAAAAGGATTATGTGGTTGTGCTTGGGGGCAGCCAAGCTAGCCATTGCAAAAGCATGGAAACAAAAAGAGGCGCCAGCGCTGTCAATGTGGCACTCCCGCCTGTGGCAACTGCTAAGCCTGGAACGCATGTCCGACATCTCCCGAGAAGACTCCAAGAACTTCGAGTATCGCTGGGGGCCACTTGTCAGGTTCCTCTCTGAGGGCCTCCCATCGGCGGTGTGTCCCTCTACAATCAGGGCCTTACACCTGTTCCAGTTCTAGACGCAGCACACAGGCCTCTAGATATTGACGCTACACTGTAGGGCACTTTCACCACTGGGGGGGTGGGAGCGGGCGGTTGGGGGGGAGGGGGGGTTGTTGGGGGTTCACGGGTTCTAGGTAAAAATGTCCACCTTTAGCTGTCCTGGCGCTTTGGGAACGCGGGAAGGGCTAAGGCTCTCACTGGTAGGGCCGGAGCGTTGTGATTGGGAGGGCCGGCCCTCCGCAGGAGTATTGTGCTGTGTCATAACATTGGAGGATCCCTCCTTCTGGACTCTACTGAGACTCGACCCTGGCAGCCCGAGAGCTGACTGTTATAGACGGACGGTGCATGGTCCAGGGGTTTCTAGAGTTGTGGATAACTGTTGACCCCCTCATCTGGCTAAGCTTTGATTGCAATGCTCCTTGTCTTATGGGCCCCTGCGTGGGCATATTGGCGGTTTGTGCCTTGCATATTTCTTTTCGAATGTGGACAACAATAAAATCTGTTTGCAAAAAAAAAACTGGAAGCCTGAATCAGCTATGCTCAATTGTACCAGCTGAAGAGGCAGTTCTCCGCCTTACTGTTGGTTGTCGTATCAACCGTACAGGTTATGAAATCGTGCCGTAAATCATCCCAGGAACCATTTACGGCAATTTGCGAACTCGCCGGACTTGCCTGTTGGGTCCCGCTCTTCCTGCCAGCACCTGCCCAGCCTGCAGCCGCTCTCCCTCCCGCCGCCGCGTTTCCAGCCTACAGCGGCCGCCGAGTGGAGGGGAGACAGGCAAAGGCAAACCACAACTCCCAGCCTGCACAGCGGCAGGAAACAGGAAGCGGTCACCGCCCGCAACCACAGCGCCAGGAGGCACTTAAATCCCACACAGTTTCGGTGGAGCAGGGGTAATTTGCGAACTCGCCGGACTTGCCTGTTGGGTCCCGCTCTTCCCGCCAGCACCTGCCCAGCCTGCAGCCACTCTCCCTCCCGCCGCCGCGTTTCCAGCCTACAGCGGCCGCCGAGTGGAGGGGAGACAGGCAAAGGCAAACCACAACTCCCAGCCTGCACAGCGGCAGGAAACAGGAAGCGTCACCGCCCGCAACCAAACCACAGCGCCAGGAGGCACTTAAATACCACACAGTTCCCGCGTCGCTGGACCGCGCGCGGACCAGCGCCGGGCTAAGCCCGGGCAAAGGGCGGGCCCTCTGTGGCCCTCAGAGGCACGAGGAGGACGTGACGGGGCCACCCCCCTAACTTTGTCTCCGTAAGGTACTTGTCCGTTACTAGTCTTACTAGTTTATTGTCCGGCAAGTTTCCCTGAGGATTATTGACATTACTGCTTTATATTTCTGCCGGGAGCACCAACATGCTGATACTTAGTAATCTTGCTCTGTGTTCCTTGTGGTAACCCCTTTCTCATCCTAGGCTTTTGCTCTCCGTATTTGCTCTGCTCATTACTCTTGTTCTGTCCAACAGACTTTACCTCACATTGTGACTCGATCAGTATATGCTATTACCATTATGTCGCCAAGAGGCAGTCGCAGTAAAACAGCTGTTGTAAGGGGTGGATCAGTAACTGGCCCTATTGACAATTTCATAACTAAGGCCAACGATGCTATAAACCAGGGTATTTCTCTTTTAGAACGTAGGGTCTCACAAGACCTGGCCCATGCTAAACGTTCATCCCTTGGCCTCATTGCTTCAGCTACTACACCTACTCAGGTTCTGCCCAACAATATCAGACCCTTAGTAAATGTATGTGCTGACATACACACTATCCCACGTGAGGTAAATTTATCTGCCTCAATTCCCTTGATAGATTCGGAGACAGATACTAGTATGGATTTGGAAAAGACCCCAGACTTACATATTAATCCCACTCCTGAAGTAATATCAGTTGATAACACAAGGCAATTAAGAGGCAGACGTGAGGGCGCTATTCAAAGACAAAAACTATATGCACCGAAGCCCCGGTCTACAAAGGTCAGAAAACATGGCCCACAAAAAGAAAAACCGGGAAAGGTACAAATTCTAATTCCAACCAAAATTTGAGTAGGGCTACAGAGACTATTCAGGAGGACGAAAGAGAGGAGGAGCAGCAGGGTGGGATATTAGATAAGGAAAGAGAGGAGGAGCAGCATATTAGATAAGGATGATATAATCAATGATAATATTGAAAATGTAAATGATCGTATGCTGGAAAGGTTGGGTGAACTATTAAGTATCTATCTATCTCCCATAGAAAGCAGGCTCGCTCGGATAGAAAAGCAAATATCCGAACTGAGTATCCCCATTAAGAACTTATCCAAAGAAGGTGCCGTGAATGGTGCAACGAAATTAAGTTCCACTAAAACAGCAGGTACTAAATCTAACATCTCTCAAGCACCATTTACAAATATAAATACCGCACCTAAAGCCCCATCAGCCACACCAAAAGGTCCAACTATCAGTCAGCCAATAGCCAACCCTAGCACGAAGAATGTAGCCTTAGACATAAGGAAGGATCAGAACACCAAACAACTAAATGGGACTACTGCAGGCCAACCTTTGAACGCTGCAAGTAGTTCCCTTATGACCCAACTGCCACAAAAAACAATCAGACAAGTCCCCTCTCGTATTAACCTTCCACCAGAATGCGGAGCATATGTACTGGTCCTAGTAAATGTCTCTAAATTAAGGAAGGACCAGGACAAAACTCCGACATCTCTCAAAAATAAAACCTACACTGGTTAATTGCAAACTTCAATTTTCCTATAGATGGTGCAAGGGAGATTATTAATACTCAGAGAGTGGGCTGGATAGGCCCACTCAGGAAAAAGTTTGAGGGTGACTGTGTTACAATAAACTTTAAAAACCCCCAATGGGCAGAAAAAACACTTGCTAGTGCCCCACCACCCTCACCATGGGAATTCAACACTACACTCCTTCCACTAGGCTATTTTTATAGACATTGGATACCCCCCAAACAAGCTATGGCGAATTACCCTTTAATACCTTATCAAGATTTGAATTTTGGAGCAAGGATTAAATCACCACCTTTTATTCAGAACCAGGAGCCCAATTTTAATCATATGAATAGCCGCAATTGGCGGAATCAGGCCCCAATGTCAGTTTCCATCTCCCATCCTCCGCATTACCCGCAATTCCCAACTATGCAGCAATACAATTATAGAGATAGGTCTTACCCAGTTCCTGATCCCTATCAGTTCACACCGATAACTGAAGTTAGGTCAACATTTAATATTCCTACTCACAATCGGTTTGAATATTTCTCCAATCTAGATGAACAGGACTGACTGGGTACACTGGACAAAAATGATATGCATGCCCAAGTTACAGTCAGTAAACCAGAGGGACCTCCAGCACCAGTTGTAGTTTGTCAGGATCTGAATGGCCCTATAGAAATCTTGTCCTCTAACAATATTTTGCCTGTTTTTGACAATACAACCTATGATAAAACAGGGAATACTGGGAGTAGACCTGGCAAACGTTGCACTACTCATGGTCTATCAATTTTAAGCTGGAATGTTGCAGGAATGGAATCTAAGTTGTCGGACCCTGCATGGATTGAGATAATCAATGATGTGGATATACTTATGTTTCAAGAAACATGGGCTGTTGGGAATCTGTACATAGAGGGCTACCACTGTTTCAGTTTAACATCACCTAAATTCAGTTTTGGCCGAGCAGTGGGTGGCTTATTCATTGGGATTAGGATCCTGGCAGGTGGTACAATTAGAGACCTGCAGATTGAAAACCTTGATAACCCTAATATCCAAATTCTTGAATACAAGTCAAAGTCAAAGACCACGATTTATTTAATCAATTTTTATAATAATGATTTTTATTGTGTACCGAACAAGAATTTTCTGGCATTATCTAAGGTTTTAAGCAAATTTGAATGTTCCTTATCAGTAGATACTGCGACTGGTATTCTTATAGGGGGTGAATTTAATGTGAAATTAATAGAGAATTATGGGTCTGAAGATCAGACCTACCTTGATTTAGTAGACCGCAGGGGTTTGGAACTGTCTAAAATATTAACCGAATTTGACCTTGCTGATGCCATGAGAGTAGGGCATAACCCTAACTTCCCCTATGCTCCTAAGTTTATTAGCAGGGATAGTAGTTCTACTATCGATTATGTATTTATGTCACCACTGTTAACAGATTGCATAGCAAAAACTTCTGTGGTACAAACATCCTTTAGCGATCATAATTCACTGTTGGTGATTCTAAATTTTGCACCTAGTCCGATCTTTATGAATTTAAATGGTGCAAGGGATATCACACCGTCAATTGATGGCCTTCGATTAAAATGGAGGGGAATTGATTGTGGGGCCATTCTAGACAGTGTACAAATGTCACACTCACATCTGATCAAGTCTTGTTTGTTCCCCAGTGGTAACCATGACAAATTAATTGCTGATTTTGAAGTATTGTGCTCAACCATTAAAACCCTCTTGTCAGTCCCACTACCCAAGGAATGTAAAGAGCCAAGGTGGTTCGATTCATCTTGCTCCTTGGCAAACAGAGAGTTAAGAAAGGCACTTTCTGCTAAACCCAGGTGCAAAGTTACAGTTCAAGCTGCCAGGAAAAATTATAAAGTTAAAATATCGCAAAGGAAGGCTAATCTACTCTCAGAACAGTGGGACTCTTTGGTAATTAGTGCAAATCTGGGTGGCAGTGGTCCATTTTGGTCCGCTGTCAGGAAAACGAGGGAAATGGGAAAGGAGCTCACCCAAATCAGTTGTAATATAACAAGCGCAGCATGGGAGACCCACTTCACTAAAATTTATGCAGCCCCCTCTGATGAGCATTCTCTCTCTAATCTAGGTCAATTAGGTGGCCTAAAGATTTTGGACCATGAAGTTAAATTGCCATAAAAGAGAGTTTAGGAAATAAGGCGCCCGGACCCGATGGCCTCCCCATCGATATTATTAAATATAATGTCGATTTGTGGACACCAATACTTTTTAATATTTTCAATAGCCTCCCAAAAGCAGCTATGCCGGCTACATGATCTACCAGTATCATTGTCCCAATCTACAAAAAGGGAGATAGGTCAGATCCTGCGAATTATCACCCTATCTCCCTTTTGGACAACACCCTAAAAGTCCTGGGCCGTATAATTTATAACAGAGTATTGGAATGGGCGGTGGACACTGACTTTTTAGACTCCTGTCAGATGGGGTTCCGGAGTGGGGTAGGAACAGTGGAGCAATGTTTAAATTTGAAATTAATAATCGATAAATATAGCAATGCCCGCTCATCTCCCACCTACCTTTCTTTTATGGATCTTTCATCCGCTTTTGACCTCGTGAATAGATCCAAACTCTGGTCAATTCTCCTATCTAACGGTCTCGATGCTACTCTCGTCAGATTTCTAGCCTATCTCCATACTGACCTGAAAGCACGGGTACGTATTGGGATGGGTGGAGAGGTCTCGGGAGCCATTGAAAAAGGAAGGGGGGTGAGACAGGGGTGCGTTCTAGCACCCCTGTTGTTCATCATTTATATCAATGGTTTATCCAATTGCTTGAAAAAAGTCACCTCAGATGTCCCAATAATCCTAGGTAAACCTTTACCTGTGCTTTTATACGCAGACGATGCGGTGCTCATGGCCCGCACTCCCAATGCTCTCCGTCTGCTCGCACATAGTTTTGTCAATTTTATGGAGGGTCTGGACTTAAGGGTACATTTAAAAAAATATTTTATTATGTCCTGTGGCCCGGGCAAAAGGAAACTCAATACTATCCAGATAGGCACAGACAAACTAGAATCTGTTCCTAAATTCCCCTATTTAGGGTTGGTTTTCGCTGCGAACGGCTCGTGGTGTGGGCATTTGGCCCACGCCACGAGCAAGTTCTCGAAGGCCAACAATTCTGTTTTGAGCCTCCCTCGCCCAAAGAAAATTGGTGTCTTTTCCTATGGGGTATCGACATAGTGCTGACCTCATTCCATGCCCTTGTGATGGTGTGAGCACACAGGATGATCTGCACTTTTTATTTTTTTGCAAATTTTATCTGAGATTTATTAAATGGTTTTTAACCCCTTATTTTAAAAAATATAGACCTCTCACACTTAAAGAATCTTATATAATGTTGATTACTTTGGACACTGATGAATTGACTTTTCGCACCAGCACTTTTCTAAGATCGGCCATACGAGCGCGTAAGACGATGGAAAACCCCTGAATATAGAAACCAGCCATAATGGTGTTATTATGAAAATAATATAATGAAATGAAATCCATTGTATAGTTATTGTATGACATTTTATGATATTATGAAATGCTTTTCTGTATAATATTCTTTTTATTCTGTTTGTATTATATTTAAATGAATCATTGCTGTAATCGGTACTTTTATGAATTTTATGAAATTCGAATAAAGGTCTTTTGAACTTGAACACTGGTTGTGCCACCCACAGAAAAAGCTTGTAAAGTGTGTCTCAGGCCTGCCATTGCAAGGCCTGTGTGCAGTCTATGACTGCCATGTCGACTTGGCAAGTGCACCTACTAGCCAGTCCCTAAACCTTCCCTTTTCTTCATATCAGATACCCCTATGGTAGGCCCAAGGGCAGGGTGAATTGTAAGTATGAGGTAGGACATACCGTGGTGTGTGTGGCATGTCCTAATAGTGAAGTACATCCATTTTCGTTTTTCACTTTTGCAAGGCTACCTGTTCTCCATAGGCCAGAATGGGCAATTAGATTATTACATCTTACAATCCTAACTGACTCAGGGAACATGGTAGAAATTCGAATTTAATATGCCTGAACTCAAAATGATAAAATACATCTTTTTAGTAAAGTTGGTTTTAATATTCTGTGTTTGAAAATATCACTTTTAGAAAGTAGGTATTTTATTGTCTAACTATCCAGGCCGATATACATATAAAGGGGTCCCAGACCAAGCACAGAATGAATTTTTAGTGATCACAATATTCAGTTAAATTGATCCAAAACAAATGAGGGTGCATAGTGTTTTTATTTTCACCGCACCGTTATAACCATTCAATGATCTGAGAATCAATCATAGTATACACAAATTTTCAATGCGCCCACAGGGAGAAGGGAGAAAGTGCAGGGAAAAAAAGAAACACATTTTTGATAGTTGTACATCACTAATCAAATTTACATATGCATAAATCCATAGATCAAAATCATAAATGTTGTTGATCCCCATATGAGAGGTCAAATAAAATATGCATACATCAAAAACATTTTATGACAGAAGCTCCTAATCTGCTGTATATTTCAAGCTAATGTTAGGAGTTCGAGGTTGTAGAAAAAATGTCTACGTTTCGACCCAGAAAATGTAGGACAGTAGATCCTTACTACGCGGGTCTTCGTCAGGACGTGAAGGGAGGGTATGGTGGGGCTGATTCCTGGAGGGAAGACTGAGGCGGCCAGAAAAGACGTGGTCCGTGGCCAGGCTGTGCCTTTTTCTGCGCTGGATGCTATCCGTATCTCTTAGTGTCAGGATAGTGGAAAAAACTGATTCTTGCTCCTCCGTCAAAACGGTTTTTTTTTTCAAAAAATCTTTAAAGTGAAAGGATCACTCATACACATCCGAAGGGATTGTGATTGTAAAGGAGCGTGCGAGCCGGCGTCTCACCGCGTCTCCTGAAACCAGGAGACGCGTATGAGTGATCCTTTCACTTTAAAGATTTTTTGAAAAAAAAAACAGTTTTGACGGAGGAGCAAGAATCAGTTTTTTCCACTATCCTGACACTAAGAGATACGGATAGCATCCAGCGCAGAAAAAGGCACAGCCTGGCCACGGACCACGTCTTTTCTGGCCGCCTCAGTCTTCCCTCCAGGAATCAGCCCCACCATACCCTCCCTTCACGTCCTGACGAAGACCCGCGTAGTAAGGATCTACTGTCCTACATTTTCTGGGTTGAAACGTAGACATTTATCTACAACCTCGAACTCCTAACATTAGCTTGAAATATACAGCAGATTAGGAGCTTCTGTCATAAAATGTTTTTGATGTATGCATATTTTATTTGACCTCTCATATGGGGTCAACGACATTTATGATTTTGATCTATGGATTTATGCATATGTAAATTTGATTAGTGATGTACAACTATCAAAAATGTGTTTCTTTTTTTCCCTGCACTTTCTCCCTTCTCCCTGTGGGCGCATTGAAAATTTGTGTATACTATGATTGATTCTCTGATCATTGGATGGTTATAACGGTGCGGTGAAAATAAAAACACTATGCACCCTCATTTGTTTTGGATCAATTTAACTAAATATTGTGATCACTAAAAATTCATTCTGTGCTTGGTCTGGGACCCCTTTATATGTATATCGACTACTTACCCAGGTCCCACTGACTACATGGGTCCAACCCAATTATTTACAACATAACTATCCAGGCCTGCCTCTGCTAGGGTGTGTATTCCTTGTCTGGAGTTTGAGTGACAGGGCTGGGGGATTCCAGGAGACAGAATGAGTCAGCCCAGTGGTGAATAGGGAGATCTGCATCTAGATTGGAGGGAGGAGTTGCACCTGGGACCTGAATAGGGCTGTGCCTTCCCTCCACAATGCTGACTCCACCCCCTGGGGTGCGGCTGATGTCTCTGCCCTGCACTGTGAAGGAAGAGAAAGAATCATGTCAACAAAGTGCTCCAGGGCTGGTTTGAAGTAGGCAAAGATCCCTCTGCCTTCAGAGAACAAAGAGAAAAGTAGTATAAATATTGGGACCCAGATCCAAGAATTTTAGATCACTTCTGGGAACAAGACCAACCTTTTGCCAAGGAGAAGAACCGAGGAAGCTGCAGGAGTTTGGACTGCCCCTCTGCCAGTGTGCTGTTTGCTGGGTATGCCTGCAGTGGTTTCTTTATTGCCAAGGAAAGGAGACAGAACTGTTTAAGAACTTTCATCATCTTGCAGAATATTTCCCCAAGGGATTGAACTTGTGCTTGCCTCCTGCTGACGTCTCAGGGACAAAAGACTTTATCTCTAGCTCCCCTCTGAATTTCCTTGCTGGGAATTCAATCTGCAGAAGCCTGTGTGTCACTGGGAGCGCGAGGCAACGAGAAGAAGCGTGACGCCACCACAGCAGTAGTCATTGCATCGCCGGAGAAGCGTGTCGCATCTCGCAGGAAGCGTGTCTTCGTCGAAGCTGTCTGATGTCGCATCACCAGAGAAGCATGACGCCATCGAGAGGGTCGCCATCGCATCACCAGAGAAGCGTGTCGCAGCTTCAAAGTACAGAGTCGTAGCAAGGCTGCCAGGGCATGAACGCATCGTCATCGCATCAAGGGCGCCATCTTCTCGCATCGCACCAGGATTGTCGCTTCGCATCAAGGCACCATCTTGCACATCGCAACCGGGCTGCAGGCCGAGAACCTACGCATCACTACCCCACCCGTAAGGATCACGAGCCATCCCCTACTCTGTGCAAGCATTGAGGCGCGACGCATCATCTCCCCAAGAGCACGGAACCGATGCATCTCCCTCTGATAGCCTTTTGTTTATTTTGGGTTACGCATCCAGGTACTTTGTTGAGAACTGTGTCGCATTTATCATCAACTTGAACTAAGTAACTTTTACCATTTTTAAGTCAACTTTAAGTACAGTATTGTTGATTTTTGTCATTTGTGGTCTTGTGTTAAATCTATATAAAGAATACTTATTTTTTATAAAACCTGTGTTATGTCCATCTGTAGTGTTTTCACTGTATTACTGTGTATATTCACAAATGCTGAACACACTGCCTCTGAGATAAGCCTGTCTGCTCGTGCCAAGCTACCAAAGGGGTAAGCAGGGGTTATCTAGGAGTGTAATCCCCTTATCCTGACTTAGAAGCAAGGGTCCCTATTTGGACAAATGTGTATACCATTGCCAACTAGAGACCCCCAGTTCTAACAGCAATTAACAGGAATAACAATAGGCTGTGCTGCCATAGTATGGCAGAAAGGACAATAAAGGCAACATAAAAATGGGTTATATCTCTTTAAACTTTCAAGCTTGAAAAAACAACAGACTTAGGTGCTTCCTAAAGACTTTGGAGGATTAATCACAAACAGCCTGAACATCTCTGGGAAGACGTTAAGGTTACTGTGGCCACGCACAAGCACTACTCAGGAGACCTGTGAATAAGTACCAAACCCAAACATTGGTGGCACCATGTTGCAGGGATTCTGTTCAGAAACAGAGCTGTGACTGGAACCATAGCACACCAGTATGTAGGGACTGAGCCACCATACAAGATCAGTACCTTTGGACCCAGATCAGACTAGGTAATAGTGCCTCACTTGCCCTCCTAACCTTTCCAGAGAGACACGTAATTTCACAGCCCAGAACACAACACTCTAGACTGTCTCAGGAACACGGTAGCAGGTCATCACCTTTCGTTCTCTCATTCATGCATGTCCACCATGAATGATAAAGAGATACGAGGAAACCTTACAATATTTATTGAAATTATTGTGCTCTATTATGCAGCAACTGCGCTGCAAATACAAAACATATGCAGGTCAACAATGTGATTAGCAAAATTAGAAGACCATACACAATAAAAAGCCCTAACATATTAGCTGACAGATTTGCCTAAGCCTACCCTCACTATGTAAAACAGTAATATATTATAGATCTCTGGGATTAATGGCAAACCCCGTAACTGGCATACATAGATAGCTGTGCTATAGCTCAACTGGTGTAGTAGCCGTCTCCTCTCTGGATCTTTGCTCTGCAATGATGTTTTAACTATGCCTTTTTCAAAAGGACAAGTCCTGGGTTATATGATAAAAGTATGTGTGTAAAAACAGCAGCTGGATTTCTCTATTATGTCTAGGGGCTAGTGTCCGACCAAAGAGAATAACAAGGAGCAGTGTTGTTCAACTTTTAATAGGATATTCAGACTAAATCCCAGGAAGAGAAAAAAACACAAAAACACGTGCAGCCTATTTGTTAAAATACAATGTGACACAAAAACAAGCATGATATTTGGTAATGTGTGCAAAGCAAAATCGGCCTACTATGCGCACACTTAGGTTAATATAGGAAAAACGACAATGGGCTCTATAGGAAACACACAATAATACCGAAACACAGTTATACATTTGAATCAGGGCACCATGCAGCTCTCTTTGCCACAGTGTTTTTCGAAACACTAGGCTACATCTGTTATCTGAGTCAGACATATGGTTGCAATGGATCAGGGTTGGTGATTAGGAATGCAGGACATCGCAACGTGGATGAGCAAGAGCAGCCTGAAACTCAACGCGGAAAAGACAGAAGTCCTCATCCTCAGAACCACCCCATTGGCATGGAACAACCCCTGACTCCCAAGGGCCATGCCAGAAACCTAGACATCCTACTTGAATCCTCCCTCTCCATGAACTGCAGGTCGACCCTGTGGCCTCCAGCTGCTTGAACACCCTCCGCAAGACCTTCAAATGGATCCCCCCAAAACAAGGAAGACAGTCACCCACGCACTCATCACCAGCAGACGGGACTACGGAAACGCCCTGTATGCCGGCATAAACAAGCCCCTGCTCTGCAAGCTCCAAACGATACAGAACACCGCCGCCAAACTCTTCCTCTGAATCCCTCGGCACGAGCACATCAGCAACACCTACGGGACCTCCACTGGCTCCCCGTCGAGAAGAGAGTCACTTTCAAGATACTCACCTAAGCCACAAATGCCTACACAACACCGGACCCCAATATTTCAACGATAGAATCACCCTCCGCGTACCCAAACGAAACATCAGATCTGCCAACCTCGTCCTCGCCGAAACCCCCCGCATCCGCAGAGCCGAAACTTGGGGAATAGCCTTCTCCTACATCGCGGCCAAATCCAGGAACGAGCTCCCAATTGACATCAGACGTGCCCCCTCCCTGAACACCTTCAGGAAGGCTCTCAAGACCTGGCTCTTCGGCTGAACGGAACTGCTGTGCTGACCCCCACCCTCCCCCAGCACCTTGAGACCCTCATGGGTGAATAGCGCGCTTACAATTCCCTGATTGATAGTGAACAGCGCAGAACTATTCGGTGTTGGAAGACCACTACCTGCATGAACAGACATAACTTAAATTAGCAACACACAGAAAAGGACTTACTGCGGGTCATACTGGACGTCATAGCTCATCGCCCTGGGAGTAACACAAGTCAGGTACTGCTTGAAAGAGAGCAATGGTGGGTGTATCGGTTAAAGACTCATATAACTGGCCTCAACAATGATATTCCCTGGTTACAAGTATAGGAGTAGTCCCACAGTGGATAATTTGTACTTGTAATGATCACATGGTCTCTTAAACCAAAAGTATGTTCCAAAGCACTCATTGAATCATACTGAGTTGTAACTATGGCATGAGTCTTTCAAGCTAGAAATATGTTTTCCACTGTTTGATTTCCAGATGTCACTTCTTTATGCTTCCAAATAACCACCTTGGATAAGAAATCCCCTTATTACTAACTTTTTAATGAATCAATCAATCAATCAAGAGTATTTGTAAAGCGCGCTACTCACCCGCTAGGGTCTCAAGGCGCTGGGGGGGGTCTGCTACTGCTCGAAAAGCCAGGTCTTGAGTTGCTTCCTGAAGGAGAGATGGTCCTGGGTGAGTCGTAGGTGGGTGGGGAGGGTGTTCCAGGTCTTGGCCGCCAGGTAGGTGAAGGATCTTCCTCCGGTGGTGGTTCTGCGGATCTGTGGGACGGTGGCGAGGGCGAGGCTGGCGGAGCGGAGCGGGCGGGTTGGCGTGTAGAACGTGAGGCGGTTGTTGAGGTATTCGGGGCCCAAGTTGTGGAGAGCCTTGTGTGCGTGGGTGAGGAGACTGAACGTGATCCTTTTGCTGACGGGGAGCCAGTGCAGGTCCCTCAGGTGGGCGGAGATGTGGCTGTGTCGGGGATGTCCAAGACTAGTCGTGCTGAGGCGTTCTGGATGCGCTGGAGTCTTTTTTCTGTAGTTTGGCGGTGGTCCCAGAGTAGAGGGCGTTCCCGTAGTCCAGACGGCTGGTGACGAGGGCCTGGGTGACCGTTTTCCTGGTTCCAGTGGGGATCCAGCGGAAGATCTTACGGAGCACGCCGAGAGTGTTGAAGCAGGAGGAGGTAACGGCGTTAACTTGCTTGGCCATCGTGATGGAGGAGTCAAGGATGAAGCCCAGGTTGCGTGCGTGGTCCGTGGGCTTGGGTGGGGGGCCCAGAGGGGGGGGCCATCAGGAGTCGTCCCAGGCGGAGATGGATGGGCCGACGATGAGGACTTCCGTCTTGTCTGAGTTCAGTTTCAGGCGGCTGTGCTTCATCCAGTCTGCAATGTCTTTCATTCCGTCCTGGAAGCTGGCTCTGGCGGAGGTGGGGTCGTTGGTGAGGGAGAGGATCAGTTGGGTATCGTCGGCGTAGCAGATGATGTTGAGGTTGTGCTTGCGTGCGATGGCTGCGAGGGTGCTCATGTAGACGTTGAAGAGGGTGGTGCTGAGCGAGGAGCCTTGAGGTACGCAGCAGATGATCTTGGTGGCTTCTGAGAGGAAGGGCGGGAGACTGACTCTTTGGGTTCTGTCGGAGAGGAAGGAGGTGATCCATTCCAGGGCCTTACCTTGGATCCCGGAGTGGCGGAGGCGGGTTATCAGGGTGCGGTGGCAGACCGTGTCGAACGCAGCCGAAAGGTCGAGCAGGATGAGGGCGGCGGTTTCTCCGTTGTCCAGCAGGGTCCGGATGTCGTCGGTGGCTGCAATGAGGGCGGTCTCGGTGCTGTGGTTCGCTCGGAATCTGGACTGCGATGAGTCGAGGGAGCCGTTCGTCTCCAGGAAGGCTGTCAGCTGTTTGTTGACGGTTTTCTCGATGACTTTTGCAGGGAAGGGGAGGAGCGAGATGGGGCGGAAGTTCTTGAGGTCTGAGGGGTCTGCGGTGGGTTTCTTCAGGAGGGCGCTGATCTCTGCGTGCTTCCAGCTCTCCGGGAAGGTGGGGGATGAAGGAGTTGTTGATGATGTTCCGAAGTTTGGGTGCAACGATGGAGTCAGCTTTGTTGAAGATGTGGTGTGGGCAGGGATCGGCTGGGGAGCCCGAGTGGATGGTGTTCATCGTGTGGGTGGTATCTTCCGTGCTGACCTGAGTCCAGGCGCACATGGTGGTGGTGGGGGGTGTAGGTTCGGTGGTGGGGTACGTGTTCTGAGCGCCGAAGCTGTCGTGTATGTCGACGATCTTACGGTGAAAAAAAGGTGGCCAGAGAGTTGCAGAGGTCTTGAGAAGGCGTGATGTTGTTGTTGCTGGCGTTTGGGTTGGAGAGCTCTTTCAAGACGTTGAAGAGTTCCTTGCTGTTGTGGGTGTTGTTGTCCAGTCGTTCTCTGAAGGATGACCTTTTGGTGGTGCGGATCAGCTGGTGGTGTTTGCGGGTGGCGTCCTTCAGGGCTGTCATGTTGTCCGTTGACTGGTTGTGGCGCCAGGCTTTCTTGAGGTCACGGCAGGATTTTTTGGAGTCTTTGAGATCGTTGGTGAACCGCGCGGCTTTCTTGCTGTTGAGGTTGCTGGGAGGGTTTTTCAGTTGGAGCAAGGGTGTCAGCGCAGTCGGTGATCCACTGTGTGAGGTTGCGGGCTCCTTCGTTGGGGTCCGTGGTGTTGGTGGGAGGGTTTAGGCGCAAGGAGGTGGTGAGTTGGTCGGTGGTGATCTTGCTCCAGCATCTTCGGGGGGTTTGTTGAGGGGGGTGGTGGGTCGTTGGTTTCCTGAAGTTAAAGTGTACGCAGCTGTGGTCGTTCCAGTGGAGCTCAGTGGTGTGGCTGAAGGAGATGTGGTTGCTGGAGGAGAAGACAGGTTGAGCGTGTGGCCGGCGTAATGGGTGGGGGTGTTGACCAGTTGCTTGAATCCGAGGTTGGCGAGGTTGTCTAGTAGGGCGGTGGTGTTGTTGTCCTGGTCGTTCTTTAGGTGGAAATTGAGGTCTCCTAGGAGGATGTAGTCGGGGGAGGAGAGGGCGAGTGGGCTGATGAAGTCTGCGATGGCCTCGCTGAAGTGTGAGCGTGGTCCCGGGGGTCTGAAGATGAGGGTTCCTCTGAAGGTGGTCTTGGGGTCGGTGTGAATCTGGAAGTGCAGGTGCTCTGCGATGGCGAGGGTGTCGTCGGTGTTGGTCGTGATGCAGATAGTGTTTCTGTGGGCGATGGCGATGCCTCCTCCGATCTGGTTGACGTGGTCCCTCCGGACGATCTTGTAGCCGTCCGGGATGGCAATGGCGATGTCGGGGGCTGAGGAGGCGTTCATCCAGGTTTCCCTGAAGAAGGTGACGTCTGGTGCCGTTTTGTCTAGGAGGTCCCATAGTTCGACGGCATGCCTGTGAATGGAGCAGGTATTGAGCAGGATGCACCTGAGGTGGTTGTTGTTGGCGGCTGTTTTGGCTGGCACGGTGCTGGACCGAGTGCAGGTGAAGTATCAGGCGTTGCAGGTGAAGACTCCGAGGGTGCATTTCGGGGTGGCTTGGTAGCAGGCTGGATGTCGGCCGGGGTTGAGTGCGTGGAGGGTGGCGGCGTCGTAGCTCAGTCGGGTTGGCGGGCTCTGGCGGGGTCCAGGGGTTCTGGCGCTGGTCGCAGTCCAGGCGCGGACGGGTGTAGACGGGCTTGACTTTGGCGCGCCTTTGGCGCGTACGCGCGGTCCCCGCCGTTTATAGCGAAGTGAGAGGGAGGAGAAGCCGGGAGGTGGGAGCGGGGCGGCGAATGGGGGGCGAGGGACAGGAGAAGGGGGCAGGCCGCAGGAGAGCAGCGGCGGGGAGCAGAGGGGGGGTTGGAAAGAGCGGGAAAGCGACATTTTCATTTTGTATATATACATACATATATATAAAAAAAGTTCAAGCAACAATTGCAAACACAGTGGCATCCTATTTGTTGAGTCTATAATTTCTAAATTTTAAGCTACCTTTCGAAATGTGACAAACAGTTTAGTTTTTGCTCCTGATTATTTTTTTAACTCTACTAGGAGGTCACAGCTCATGCCACAGATCTTGGAAAACTTCTGTGCTCCCTAGCGTAGGATCACAGCATCCACATTTGCAAGCATGTAGATGGAGACTACATTTCCCAGTTAGGCCAGCCCAGCAACCCTTTTTCGAAGTCATCGCTGACAGTCCTCGTTATAGTCCCAAAGCTACCACAGTCACAACAGCATCAGTAGGCGATCGGACCGCATAGTAGGTTTTGTAGAAAGGGAAGACCTTTGACAAGGTAAGTCCTTTTGAAACAAATAGAGATGGAGCATTTTCAGTTGGATATAGGCATTATCTTAGCGATTTCCTTTATTTACAGTGTGTGAGTTTAAGGCTCTCCTTCTCCCCTCCTCAATTAAGAAGGAACTTCCCACAGAGTGAGGTTTCTAGTGCATGCATAATGAAACATTTTATATACACACAATGCTTGTTTTACTAAAGCATGACTTGGATGTTGGACTTACACAAGCCTGAGTTGGATGCAGTGTGCAGTGTACACACCAGGAAAACAAGATGTAGTCATTTGATATTGGTGAATTTGGCCTAACTTGCATTTTGAGAGTCAAGTGTATATGTTACCTAGCGATTACATATGCATTGTCTCATTTAATTTATATTATGATTTATGTATTTTTCTTTGTTGTCGTTTTGGCATCAGTAATATTTATAAATGATTTTTCTATGTTTCCGCATAGGACCTATGTTAAAGATGGCAAAAGTCCTGACTACACAGATCAGAAATTAGGATCTGTGTATCGTATGCATGTGCACAGAGCGTGTGTATGGAAGTAGGGAAACGCATAGAGTCCCTTTTGGTCCTGAAAAAAGCACGGGAACCCGTTGGGGGCAAGCTTAGGGCTGAAACATGTCGACATGATAAGAATAGGAGTATGGTTGAGTCTAATCTGTTCTGTTATTGATCTTAATTGTCCCTCTTCGGCCACATAATAAATCCAGAGTTGTATTTCTGGCAGGTGGAATGGATTTTTACTAGGATACTTCCCTTCCCTCAGTTCCTTTAAAAAAAAATTCCCTCAGACTCAGACGAGGGGCCACCAGTCAGAGTATGCTTTAGCAAGCACGGATGGCCGATGATGAAGCATGACACCTGGGGGTCATGTGACGCCATCTGGTTAATTTTCAATAAATGCCCATGTGGACATAGTAGTGATCTGTCCGGAAAACAGGATCTACTTACAATTGAGGAATTCCTCGCAAAATAAAAAAGCTAAGCCATAAATGTTGGCTTAATTTAAAGGGAAGGTTTATTTTGTGTATGCTGGTGCAAAAGAAAAGTTTGCTGCTACAGCCAACTTTAACACTGTTGATTCTGGGGAGGTGCTTCGCGCATAACCAAGATGGCCGCGTGAGCACAGGACTCCCGAGACCCTCGTAACCTCCTGCATATATCCTGTTGTTTATCCTGACCCCTATTTACGTCTTTGTGAAGACGAACCACGGGAGAGGCAAAAACTGCAATCAGAATCCAGATCGGACCCCGGAAGCCGGAGTTATGGCGCTTTGAAGATTGAGGCCTACACCTCCTTGATGCCCGGCTGTGGAGTTGACATGGTGCCCGAGGTGTAATTGAATAACATCGGCCAGAGGTGGAGGGGACGGCTGGTCCGGTCCACTTTCACTTTCGGCTTTGCCTACTGGAGAGACCCGGGACTGGGAGCGCCTCCCTATCGCCGAAGGCAGCTGTCTGGCTTGGTACTCGAGAGTGTGTATTTCATTCAATTTATTTTATTATGTTTTGGCTCTCGACGAGGGCCACATAAAATACACAATACAAATTACATGCAAAACAAAAATTCAATACAGCAAGCACGAAACAAATTGCATCCATTGACAATAGACAAGAATAATCAACATCAAAGACCTCCATGTCACATTAATAAACAGCTAAAAAACCTTTGACAAAAATTAAAAATATAGAATCCAAACCATTTCATTTGGGGGACAGTGCAGAGCTTGTAGGAAGATTTTTACATTGTAAATGCCTAGTAGTAAACATATTGGTTTTAACCATTTATACCGCAATAGGCGGAG
This sequence comes from Lissotriton vulgaris, assembly GCF_964263255.1. NCBI lineage: Eukaryota > Metazoa > Chordata > Amphibia > Caudata > Salamandridae > Lissotriton > Lissotriton vulgaris. The sequence continues at coordinate 980,233,005 of NC_141693.1, forward strand.
TGCAGGGCAAATCAACAACACGTGCATTCGATCCTGAACACTCATATTGCAAAAATTACACATCGGAGAGGATCCATACCGTTTGGATAAGAGTATATTTAGGAGCAATAAATCATATCTTAAAAGAAACCATAATCTTCGGATACCATGTGGAATATTCCATGTGGCATAGGGTTGGGCCAACTTCAGAGAGTAAGAATTAAGGAGGAGATCACAACCCCCTTTTTCTTGTACTACATTCTTATCTGTTTGAAAACAGAGTTCCCACGATGCCTGTTTCAGCAGGGTTTTTAGCTGAGTCGGCGAATGTAGGATTAGAACACTTTCGTCTAGCTTTAGAAGTGACACAGCTCTTCTAAAGTTCCTTACTAATCGAGAGAACTCTTTGAAGATGCCCAACAATTCTCCTTTAAGAAGAGCTCTCATCGATCCCGGTTCAGCTCTGGCCAAGCATGCCACCCATCTTACCAGAGCACATAACCCTTGAACCCAACTGCTCCTAAGGCCAAAATCAAGCCTACATGCGGCCAGGGAACACGCTGAGTTGAGGGTAGATAAGGATCTTAGGAGTTTCCCTTCAATTGTGTGGCAGAAACCCCAGTGCTTCAGCTCTATAAGTTCTATGCCATATAATATGGTAGCAGGAATCTTTGCCCTATACACCTCAAGTAAACAGGAGAAGTGTCTTTTACCAGTGGCGAGATAAAGGGAATTCAAACCTTTGCCATGAGCGAGGGCTTTACGTGAACTATGCTCAATATGAGGCTTCTCACTCAAATTGGCCGCAATTATTTTACCCAAAAAGGTATAGGATTTGACAACCTCTAATTTCTGGCCACCTATAGACCATCCAAAGTTTTCAGATCGACACTCCTTTTTCCCTGCAATACACATAATTTTACTTTTAGATGTATTAATCTTCATAAAATGAGAGTCAGCAAATGCATGTAAAGCCTGCAACCGATTAGCCAGACCCTTAGGTGTTAAATCTAGGACGAGAATATCGTCGGCGTACATCAGACAAGAGATAGGGAACCCTCCCCCCCACCACCGGAGCTATACCCACACAAGCAGACAAGGAAGCAGGAAGATCTACAGTATACAAGGAAAACAATAATGGAGCCAGAAGGCAACCTTGTTTAAGGCCGTTCAAAGATGGGATTAATTGCGAGAGTCCTCTTTCCCCACCTTGAAGTACACGACACCAAGTGTCCGTATGGAGAGCACGTACCAGATCTAATAGGTAAGAAGGTAAGCCTAGCGCTGCTAATTTTCTCCACAGCGTACAACGGTCTACTTTGTCGAACGCTGTGGAGAAATCAATAAACACAGCAAACACCACCCCCCCTCGCACATTGGTGTATTTGTCCGAGATCACCTGTAGGGCGGTGAGATTATCTAGTGTACCGTGCCCCCTACGGAAACCAGTTTGTTCTAATGGTAGATATTATTCTTCTCGATCCATTCGTTAAGTAATATTAGGATACATTTTGCAAAAACCTTTCCGATTGAATCGAGGAGAGCTATCAAACGGTAATTCATGGGGTTGTCCCTTGCTCCCTTCTTAAAAATAGGGATCAATAAACTTCCCCTCCAAGAAGCAGGGACCGTTTTAGTAACAAAGCAGGATCTAAACAATGGGTAGAGGATCTTACTCCATAAAGAGGGCTCCTGCTTCAAAACCGTCATAGGTAGTTCGTCAGGTCCCATTGCTCCTGAGGAGCACATGTTCTTTATAGCCATTTCTATGGTTTTCTCTGTTGGGAAATTAATAGGACCCTCAGATGTTAGAACAGGCTCACTATCTTCAGCCAATATGTCATTCCCAGCATACAGCTTCCGAATGTGAGAGGACCATACCTCTTCAGATATAGGGATGGGGAGAGGGCTAGTTCTGGCACCACATCCCTTACCAACTATAGACCAAAATTCTCTAGCCTTACCATGCACAACCGCTTCCCTTAGATTTATCCATACAGAATCTTCCTTCTCTTTTTTTAGTTTCAATTTCAATCTAGTTCTCCTTCTTTTTAACCTCGATATTTCGTTTGCTAATTCACCAGATCTACCTAAGAATTGCTCCCGCACTAGTTTATTTATTTCCTTATTCAGAGTACGCAATACACTAGGATAAACTACCTTTTTCCTAGAGCAACTAGCCTTTTTCACATCCAAGATGATCTTCCTCATAAATTTTTCAAAGTTAACAATTTCGGAACCCTGCCAATCGCTTAATTCTTATATGGTTTTGGAAAGAATTTTCTGCACACCTATAATAGCAGTTGGATTCCAGAAACATCTACCCGAAGATCCATGGAAGTTAACATCGTTATTATTAAGGGACCAAGACTCAGTGGGAGGAGGTTTTAAAGAAATAGTTAAAGTGATTATGTTATGGTCACTCAAGAGTGTTGGGGAAACCATAAGATCCTGAACGAATGGAAAAATGTCATAATCGGAGATCACATAATCAAGTATAGAAGCACTAAAGGGGGACCTATGAGTAAATTTCGCAGGCACGTCAGAGGGGAATCTACCATTTAAAATAAGCCCCTCGACTGCCTGCAGTTCTTCCGAAAGAATCTTCCCTCTTTTATTAGTTACTATTTTATCTGGGAAGAGGGATTGTGGAATGAAATAGGCCTCTTCTTTAGGTTTATTTCTAAATAAATTTAAACTAGCATTAGAAATTTTACAATTTAAATCTCCTACAAGAATAACTTCAGGTGAAGGATGAGCCTTTTTTATCTGCCTGATATACTGAAACACTTGCTTCAATAAAATGTTAAAACATTCTTCGGGAGGGATGTAAGCATTAATGATTACAACAGAAGACTTATTTGCAAAGCTAGGGAGATTTGCTATTGTTATAGCTTGGAAGAGATAACTTGGGTCAATATAGTGAGAGAATCTCCACTGCAGTTTGTTAGACAAAAAGCAAGCAATTCCCCCTTTAGCATGACCTTTCTTGGAGGGGGCAGCCGGCACTTCCAACACATAGTAATCCTTTCCTGCATAAATATTATTAGCACACCATGTTTCTTGGATGCAGATCACATTTGCTTCCAGCGAGAATAGAAACTCTAGTTTCTCTGGACTACTGTATATCCTGGCTGCATTCCAAGAAATGATTTTCAAATTATTGTTAAAGATGTTGAAATAATTTGGGATTTTCTGTGGTCTTATTTGATAGGGCACTAGGCAGCCAATTCCACCGTTGATTATCCTCTGATGGAAGAGAGTTCTGAATTAGTGGAGGGGGCAATACCTGGGAGACCGAGCGTTTCCCCTTAGAAACCCAAATCTTTAAATCATTAAAGGGCGAAAGGGCCCCATCTTGTTTATCACCCTTTTGGGCCATCCTATGAGAATGAATGGCTTTTCCTAGAGTGAAAATAGGCAGAACATCAATACCTCTGCATTAGAAATTCTCCGCTTGTTGTAATATAAGATTTACAATAATTTTAGAATGAAATTTGACCCTTATACGTGTCACACTATCTCCACCTAGCAGAGTAACTAACTCAATATCACTTGATTGTATAAGGTGAAGACTTTCCAAGTCTCTAAAACATTTAAGCAACCATGATCTGTTTAAGGGCAAATCAGCATCAAATAAAGGCAAAAAGTCCAGAACCAGAGTGTCCACATAAGACATTGATATTTTTGGCTGGGAGGAAAGATGGGGACGAACTTCAACCTCATCTATAGGAGAAAAAGAAGAAGCCAAAGGGTTGAGGGCCCCAAGTTCGGCCAGGATAGGTCTCCTCATCTCCGCCTTTGGTGGGGCAACCAACCCATGACCACCAATCTGAGAGTCCTCCACAGACATAGGAAGAATATTACATATGACCTCTGGACCACAATCTGAACGGCAGGTTTCAATAGCCGGATTCGTGGCCACCGGGTTAGAGACGGTGACATTATCTTCGTTATCAGTTAAAACAATTGGATCTTGGAAGATTATCCGCCTCTGTCTTTTCTTCCTATATTTGCGCACAGGTTTCCTTTTTTTTCCTTTATTATTTCTATGTTTGCCGATTTTTTCCTTTATCACTTTCTCCTCATCATGTTGCCCTTTTTTTTTTTCCGGGATGAATATTGGAAATAATTCTTGTGCCACTTTTAAAACTGAGACAGACAGATTTTCTTCCTCTATTTCAAGATCTGAGTTCTTTACATAGTTAGTCGCCCCAGTGACTCGCGGTACCATGACATCGTTTTCTTGAACTACTACTGTAGACTTGGTACCAGAGTTTCCTGCAGGAACATTTACATACCCCGTTGCCAGGCTGATACAGGCCTCAGGAGGGAAGTCACTCCTCTTTTCAGGAACTTTTAGCAGCAACGTATTCAATATTTGTGTGACCGAATCCAAAATACAGTCAGAGCTACCCACAAATTTACCCAAAAGAAGTAATATAGAGGACAGCAAATGTTCCAGGGCAATCAGAGATTCCGATAAAGGTTTTTCACCTGTAGCAACAGGAGGACAGATTCCAGATAGATTGATCTCAGGGCTCTTGGAGACGTTTAACAATGCAGACATGTCCTGCGCATTTATTGAAGGAGTGCTGCTATATAATAATAGCCCAGAAGGAGTAGCACCCACTGATGACTTAATGGCTTCTGGAGATTTCAAAGTACCGGCATCCAAGTAACGGCCACAGAGTTCTAGGTCAATGGATGACAATAAGGAATCTCCTCCTGACCGAACATAAGGAGTAGAGACTTGTGGAGTTGGTGAGTTGTTAGCTTGTTCTCCCTCCGTAGTTTGAACATGGAGCTTGATATCACTATCAAAATCGGGATGTACAAGGCAGGTCCTCGCAGCAATTTCTATTTGGGATGGATCTCTCACAGCAAATTGGGAGACCGGATTATCAACCACTTTAAACGGTCCCGTGTGCGCAACTGAGACGGAGCCTTCTATTTCATCAACTGGTAAGTTCTTATCCATTGGTTGTTCCCATAGTTTAAAGAGCTGACATTGACCCTTCAGTAGAGGGTTATTAACTGATTTATTTCTTAGGGGGTTGGTTTTTGTTTTGACACAAGACCTTCTCCCTAGTATTCTCCCGGAGCGAAGTTTCTTCGTCATCCTCCCCGGCAATTTATACAAAATATGTTGTTTATAAGGAAATAAACTTCCACAGAGAATATGATTAAGAACGTAAATGGACCAAAAAATAAGTGTACGGATGGAGGAAAGTCTGGTGTTGCCTTCCAGTCAGTGTCAAAGGAGCAAGTAACCAATTTTACACCTCACAAGGCGGCACTTCGCTTATGATCGCAACATGTATATTTAAAAGCAAATATAAATAACGTGGCCCAGCCCAGCCTACCTCAGTCACCGAGGGCCACAGAGGGCCCGCCCTTTGCCCGGGCTTCGCTCCGCGCTTTGCCCCGCGCGCGTCCCGCTAGCGCGTCAGTGGCTGTCTCTATATAGCGGGAGGGGGCGGGAAGAGGACCAGCTGCGGCGAGTTAGGAACGCAGCGCCCGCTGGTCCTCGCAGTCCCTGGTACGATAGCAGTCCCTCGGCGGTCGCCTCTTGAGTTCAGGCAATCCAGAGATGAAAGCACCTCGAGCGGCGCCCGCGAAGCTGGGGCCGAGAGGCGTGGTGCGAGAGGGGGCAAAAAGCAGTTCAAAGCACCCAGCAGCAGTAAGTAGAAACACTATGTGCAGGCACAGACGATGTGTCCAGCTCTCCGCTCTTCAAATCCAGGCGGGAGGGGGCGGGAAGAGGACCAGCTGTGGCGAGTTAGGAACGCAGCGCCCGCTGGTCCTCGCAGTCCCTGGTACGATAGCAGTCCCTCACCTCTTGAGTTCAGGCAATCCAGAGATGAAAGCACCTCGAGCGGCTCCCGCGAAGCGGGGGCCACGAGGCGTGGTGCGAGAGGGGGCAAAAAGCAGTTCAAACCACCCAGCAGCAGTAAGTAGAAACACTATGTGCAGGCACAGACGATGCGTCCAGCTCTCCGCTCTTCAAATCCAGGCGGGAGGGGGCGGGAAGAGGACCAGCTGCGGCGAGTTAGGAACGCAGCGCCCGCTGGTCCTCGCAGTCCCTGGTACGATAGCAGTCCCTCGGCGGTCGCCTCTTGAGTTCAGGCAATCCAGAGATGAAAGCACCTCGAGCGGCTCCCGCGAAGCGGGGGCCGCGAGGCGTGGTGCGAGAGGGGACCGCGAGGCGTGGTGCGAGAGGGGGCAAAAAGCAGTTCAAAGCACCCAGCAGCAGTAAGTAGAAACACTAGGTGCAGGCACAGTATTTCATTGGTTGACCTGCTCTGGAGAGACGCTCGAGCTGTGTTCTCGGGCTGACTCTGACCTTCCGCTCGAGGGACCTTTGAGGCCTCCATCTTTCCACTCAGTGTGACTGTTCCAAGTCGACCGACGTTGATTGCTGCCGGGAATAGCCTACCACTCTTCAGCTGCTTTGTTTGCGCTCTGTCCCCCCACCACTGTTTGGGATTATACCTACTACCTCCCGCAATGGCGGGGAAACCGGAGGGGGACAAACAGAAGTCTAACACCACTCGGCGGGGTGGCTATACCCAAACTAACATCATGGATCGCTATGCCCAGGCTAAGGTGTCGCCCAGTGGACCGGGTAGGTCGCTGGAGGGAATGAGAGATCCACTGATTTCAGCAGCCGAGCCGACCCTGCAAGATGTTATGGCCGCTATCGATGGGATCAGATCGTCCCTTGGGAAACAAATGGAGATTCTCGCCCACAAACTCAACACAGTGGCGATTGATGTGAATCTGATCCGCACGGACCTAACGAAGACCAATGAAAAAGTTAAATCGTTGGACATTAAGACTTCCAGTCTGACGGATGACATTGTTGAGATACAGATGGAGGTTCGCAACTTAAGGGCCTCCAATTACCTCTTTGCGCGTCGTCTAGAGGATTTTGAAGGAAGGGCTATGCGGAACAATGTCCATATCATTGGAGTTCCGGAGAAGGCGGAGGATCCGGCAGCTGACCTCTTTGTGGAGAACCTCATCGTTAGCCACCTTGCACCCAAGGGACTGAGTATTTTTTTTACTGTGGAACGGGCTCACTGGGTTCCGGGTGGTAAACCCAAGGCGGGTGCCCCACCGCGGCCTATGATAGCACAGATTGTTGTTATACATAAGGAGGGGAAACCGAGGGATAAGTGTGCGTCGTACCGACCGATATCTCTTTTGAATGCCGAGCCTAAGATTCTTGCAAAGGTATTGGATAATCGATTGATCACTGTTATTAGCAATCTGATCCATACGGATCAATCCGGTTTTATTCCCCATAGAAACACTGCGCTGAATCTTAGGCGTCTGCACGGAGTTCTCGCGAGGGCTGCGACGCTACGTGAGCCGGCCATTTTGGCATCGTTGGATGCCACAATGGCTTTTGATACTATTGAATGGCCATATCTGTGGGCTGCGTTGGCTACATTTGGGTTTGGTCCCGGTTTTATTGGCTGGGTGCAGCTTCTTTACGAGGACCCCCTTGCGCAAATTGTGGTGAACGGTCTCGTCTCGGTTCCGTTTGGTCTCGGGCGCGGTACTCGTCAGGGGTGTCCCTGATCACCCCTCCTGTTCGCCCTAGCCCTTGAGCCCCTCGCTGCATGGATCCGCTGGGAGCCCTCGATGAGGGGTATTCGGTGGTCCTCTGAGTATGAAGATCGCATCTCGCTCTACGGGGATGACATTTTGCTATATCTGACCTCTCCCAGGAAATCGTTGATAGTTTTATGCGATGTCCTGGCCTCTTTTGGTAGAAACTCGGGCTTGATTATTAATTGGACAAAATCCTATTTGTATGTTCTTTCTGGCGATGCCCCCTTCCTTCCGCGTAACTGCCCCATCCAGGTGACACAGATGGGATTTAAATATCTCGGTATCTGGGTCTCTAGGGACCCTGTGACTCGGTATGAGCGGAGTCTTCTCCCACCTCTGACCAGATTGAAGCAGGACGTCGCGGGTTGGCGTAGGCTTCCGCTCTCGCCGCTTGGACGTGCGGCCCTCTTTACGATGATGTCTCTGCCTCGTTTTCTTTATGCCCACCAAAACACTCTTGATATAGTCCCCGCTAGTTATTTTCGTAAAGTTGAAGGTCTTCAAAGGAAACTGATATGGGACGGTAGACCCCACATTGCGCTGGCCAAACTAACACTCCCGTGTTACGACGGGGGTATTGCTCTCCCTGACATCAAACAATATTATTGGGCATCTCAATTGGGGGCCATTAATCACGGTATGTATGGTCCCGAATTGAACCCTGATTTTGCTATGGATAGATGGCTGCTGCCTGGGGGTAACTATTATAGGGCACTATACTCGAAATCAGTGGTCAAGTCTTTGTCAGGGCCTACGAAGACGGCAGTTCGTATATGGCAATACGCAACTAATTTGATGGGATGGAAGGACCGCTTGACTTTAGTGACCCAACTTTTCGAATCTGATAGACTTGGTAAACTGTGGAAGACTAAGGGTTTTGATAAGTGGGACCTCATTGGTATTAGCAAGGTGGGAGACCTCTGGGTTAAGGGACTAGTGAAATCGTTTGAGACTTTAAAGACGGAGTTTGAATTAGGGAACTCGGAGTTCTTCCGCTATGTCCAAGTTCGCCATGCCTTGATGTCAGTCTTTTCGATAGGGGAGGTGGTCCCTGAGTCGTCCCCTCTTGAAGACAGATTGCTGGACGGTCATGTTCCAGACAGTACTATTTCCCTTGTCTATAAAAAGTTGATCAATGATAGGTCGGACCTCCTGCTGCCCTTACGTGATCTCTGGGTCCGTGACGGCCTCGAATTGGATGACGAGGACTGGCAATCGGCGATCTCCTCTCCCAAGGAGGTCGCGATTCCAGCGAGACTTCGGCTGGTCCAGCTTAAGATTCTTCACAGAGTGTATATCACGGGCCCCCGTATGGTTCGGATGGGCTTTTCTGAGGAGGGTCTGTGTAAGCGGGGATGTGGGCAGGTGGGGACATTTCTTCATATTATTTGGGAATGTCATGAAGTCGCTGCTTATTGGAACAGGGTATACGATGTAATGAAAGAGGTTACGGGTTTTGCTCTCTTACCGGAGGCCAGGCGCTGCTTGTTAAATATCTGGGAGCCTACAGATTACAACGTAGCCCAGACCCAGTGGGCAACCCTGGGGGCCATGATTGCTAAGCATGATATTGCACAGTTGTGGGGGTCCCAGAGGCCTCCTACAGTTTAAGTATGGAAGGAAAACATGGACTGGTGCATGTTTAGGGAAAAAACGGTGTATGTAGCCCGGGGCCGCCCCCGGAAATGGCATAGAGTGTGGGGGCCATGGACCAGGTATCGTGGAGACATATGTACACCGCCTGCAGTGGATAACATCGATTTCCCACTCTCCCCCTGACCCCACATTAATGTTTGCACTATTGTCTGTTTACTGCTTCGCCCCTGTTCCCCTCCCTTCCTTATAGTGATTATTGATTATTTGATGTACTGTTTATCCATCCTCGTTTGAACAAAGCACTCTGTATATTGTTTTCTTGCCTTGCTTGTTATACTTAATAAAAATAAATATAAAAAAACCCACTGTTGATTCTATATGTAGCTTGTCATCATTAGGTCGTCAGAGATTAATGAATCAATCTAGAACTTAAAGTCCCTCTTCCTTGTAGCTGTAGTTAGGCACAAACACACCGAGCAAGAAAATGAATATCTTCAAATATATCTTCACAAACAACTTGGCAACAACTTCATCAGATTCTCAAAGTCACCCGCAGCATCTCCTTTGTTGTTTGCACCCAAAAAAGGCAAGACATTTACTACTGAGAGTTAAATTACTTTATCATCAACAAAAGAAATTCCCTACTTTTAATAACAATAATTACAGACCATATAAAAAAACACAAAAATCTTTTGAATGATCTGCGAGGGCTTGAGAAAGTGATGAAAGAAAACAGCATTCAGTATCACATTTGGTTTATCGGAATACCAGTGGCTCCACAAAGCCACTTGCAAGCATGGAGCGCGGGACCAACCCCTTGGAGGAAGTGTGCAATCAATTATATGAGAACATTTTTGTTGGCTGACTGATTGAGGATCTGCAGACCGAGGGCCTGTGAGGTGGTAGTCAATATCTCTCCTTGGCTGACTGATAGAGAATCTGCAGACCAAGGGCCTGTGAGGTGATAGTCAATATCTCTCCTTGGACTCTGTGGCACGGCTTACTTGAGCTGGGATGGTGTGGGTTGGTATTCCGGTTTTGAACATGTGGGGAGATTCCCTCCCACCCCTTGTTGGCGGCGTGGGGGTTGACCCTTTGCTCAAGGACGAAGCAGCTGGTCCTCTGTAGTAAATGTTCAGGACCGGAATACCAACCCACACCATCCCAGCTCAAGTAAGCAATACCATGGAGTCTAAGGACAAAAGAAATTGCTTGAAGCCCCTAATCCAGAGGTCAAAGTGAAATTAACTATCAAATCCTTAAAACTCCAAAAATCTCCTGGACCTGATGGGCTCACAGGAACTTTGCCTTCCTGGATGTCCTGCGTCATACTCAATTCTTTAATTCTTTTCTGAAGGCAGGGGTAGTTATACCTTGAAAAGCAGAAGCAACAATTACTCACAAACCAAAAAAGGATCCTAAACATTGTGTATATATGCTGATAGCATTACTTAACAGTGATGTTAACATTTATACCAACATCCTAGCCATGCATCTGGAAAATATTTTGCAAGATCTAATGCATCCAGATCAGTCAGACTTAGTTAAAAACTGCCAGATGCTTAACAGCTTGAGACGGGCTTTGATAAGGTAGACCGGGGCTTCTTTTAACAGATGTTGGAAAGTATGGGGTCTGATCCCAAATTCATGGTGATGGTGCTACCTAATTACCACAATCAGACTTCGAGAATAGTGTTTAATTGGAAGCTTTCCCCTCCACACTCTCTCTGCGCAGGGGCATCCACCAAGGGTGTCCGCTGTCACCACTCCTCTTTGCTATCACTATTGAGCCATTTGGGCAATGATGAATGAATAAAGTGACTGTAATTTGGGCAAGAGATGCACAAGTTAATGTTATTTAAAGATGATGTCCTACTTACCTTGACTAATTCTGGCACCTCCCTCCCTCGACTCTCTGCTTCAAGACTTATTGATGGACTTTGAGGGAATGTCAGGATTTTAAATAAATATACCTAAATGTGAAATTCTAAACAATCCCAGATTTGGTAAGTAATTGCTTTGCAAGATTGAACTCAACTGTACAAGCTACAAGATTGGTCAGATTTTTGGGTGTTCATATTACTCCCAAGATTAAAGATTAATTTGGAGCGAACAAAGCAATAATCTTGGCATCTATAAAAGGGAAACTACACAGATTGCAGACACTCCCAATCTCATGGCTGGGAAGAGTCAACTAGATTAAAATGACAGTTCTGCCTAAGAGATTGTACCTCTTGTCAGGCTTTCCCAATCGCTGTCCCCAAAACCTTTTTTTGAAATGTTAAAAAGGGGCTTCTAAAATACATCTGTGGTGGAGGTCAGACGCAGATATAAAAAATTACGTGCCAGCACAAGGAAAGGGCTATTGGTCGTACCCGGCTTTAAAATGCATTATCGCACAACCCAGCTGAGGGTGATCTCTGAATGGAGCGCTTGAGAGTCAGGGAAGCTGAGGATGCCTTTGGATAGAACAGCGAAAGGTCCCTCGATGTAGGATCTTCTATGAAAGCCCTAGTATAGTGGCCCACTAAATGTCTTCTTGAGTACTCATATAGAAAGATTACTATTAGGATGGGATGTGATAAATAAAATATCTCCCTAGAGCACTTTCACCTCCCCACAAACACCAGTGCCTAAGAACCAGTCTTTGTTTCAAGCACTACACTTCTGTGTGGCGAGATGGAGATTGCTTAATGATAAATGTACCTGCTTTGGTATGGGATGATTTAAAAATTCATGGAATGTAAAAGAAAATACCACATGTGTGAAACTGAACAATTTTTCTACACACCGAGATATTACTGGATACTGCAGCCTAGTCTGAGGGAGATGGCAACCATACAGCTAACCCTTTTGAGAAGTTTGTAAAGCCATAATTTCGCAATTATTTATCCTCCTATTGGAAGCAACCCCATATGGCAAAGACCAGCAAAGATGCAAATGGCATGACCTCTCTGGTGTGAAGTTCTCAGACACCCAATGCCTTAAAACATGGAAGGACCTGCAACAAAATGTTTACTGCACATTGAGGAGGGAAGTACACTATATCCATGCCTCCCAAAATCATAACCATGTTAACAGACCTGCAGGTTTGGCAACTCAATTATTCTACATGACCTACATGTAGTGCTCTTGACCCATAAACTGGTCTCAAATGATGTGATCCTAGGCAAATATTGCATTTCAACAAGTCACTTTTTTTCCACTGTCACATATGACAGGACCTGCAAATATGTGAGTTTAGAATGTCTGCAGCAAAACACATGTTTTGTTTGATTTAATAGACATTTGCTCCATGATTTAAAAAGAATCTAGTCCGCATGTAAGATACACATGACCCCTGACTTGCCTCGTAGGGCCATATGTATGAAGCTATTTTTCTGTCGCAAATGATGCGAATCGGTAAAAAATAGCGTTTGCGACAGAAAAATATCAATTTCCTATGGGCCATATGTATCAAGCAAATTAGCATTCGCAAAGGCCCAAATTCTGCGAATTTCGGCCTTTGCGAATGCTAATTTGCTAAATGGAATGTATGAAACATTTTCGCAGCAAAATAAGGAATCGCAAAATTTGCCATTCCTTATTTTGGGATTGCCCTTAAGGAATCGCAAATTTAGCGATTCCTTAAATGCTATGTATCAAATAAAATTTAATGCAAAAATGCCCATAAGAAATCGCAAATTACCACCAACTTCTAGTTGGTGGTAAGTTGCGAATTCTTTTGAAAAAGCAATTTATTTAAAATCCAAAGGTGGCATATGACGCTCATACATGCCCTTAGGGCATGTATGTGCGCCATATGCCCACACATGTCATTTTCAGGGGTGCAGCAGGGTGTTCTTGTGACACCCCTGCACCCTTGAAAATATTCCTAAATTGCGATTAGCAAATTGCTAATCGCAAATTTCCCCTTCATTCCTATGGGCCTCCAGGCTCATAGAAATGAATGGGAAATTTGCGATTAGCAATTTGCTAATCGCAATTTAGGAATGTTAAGGAATCGCTAAAAAGAAGCGATTTCCTACATACATACCATTTTGCGATTTCTAAATAGCGATTCCTTAAAAATCGTTATTTAGAAATCGCAAATTGGCATGATGATACATATGGCCCTATGTATCAAAGAAAAATGCATGCAAAACAAGGAATCGCTATTTAGCGAGTTCCAAAAAGTGCGAGAACCCGAAATCTGCGAATAACATTGCGATTCCCAAAATTACGATGAAACCGCTTAGCGAAAATCACAAATCTGGAAATCGCAATCAAGGAATTCGCAATGATATGTATCAAACATTCGCAAATTGCGAAACACTGAAAATCGCTATTTAGGGAATCGCAATTACCACCAAATGGGAGCAGATGGTAACCAGGTGTAAAGTATATTAGGAATCCCAGAATGCAACACATCCTTTCCACAATGTCTGGGCTCTACATGATAGTGAGGAGGCGAAGACTGAGAGCTGTGGCGCAGAGGAGGAGGCGGCAGGAGAGGATATTCCGTGCGCGCACAACCATCTTCCAGCGCACTGAGGAGGACATCTACACCCACTAAACACTGGAGGAAGAGAGCATACTTGATTTAATAGAGGAACTCAGACCCTACCTAGAACACCCCACCCGCAGGACACAAGCCATACCCACACACATCCAGGTCCTGTGTTCACTACACCTGCTGGCCTCAGGTAGTTTTCAGGGGGTTATTGCCTCAGCAGGAGGGGTGTCACAAAGTGCCCTGTTGCGCTTCTTCCATGCGTTCCTTGATGCCATGACACATAGGATGCAACACCACATACACTTCCCCAGCACCCCACAGGAACTAGCACAGACCAAGCAGGAGTTTTACAACATTGCCCAATTCCCCCACGTCATAGGATGCATCGATGGGACACATGTTGCCATGTCCCCCCCTCAAACGTCGAGTACATATTCAGGAACAGGAAATGCTACCACTCACTAAACATACAGGTGGTGTGTGATGCCAAAAACATCATCACATACATAGTGGCAAAGTATCCTGGAAGCACACATGACGCCTTTATCTTCCGTCACAGTGGTCTATACCGTAGACTCTCAAGAGGTGATTTTGGCGATGGATACCTACTAGGTAAATGCTCACATACATAGGCCACGTTTCCACTGACTAGCATGTGCATTACAGTGACTAACTGTTAACATTTCAAACCACAGGTGACAGTGCTTATGCAGTCCGGGATTTCATTCTGACACCGTACCTCAATCCTGCTACTGCTGGGGAGCGGCGCTACAACCGGGCACACATGTCAACAAGAGGCACCATCGAGAGAACATTTGGCATATTGAAGAGCAGATTCAGGTGCATTCATAAAAGTGGAGGAGCACTCCAATACTGCCCCGAAACGTGCTGCAAAATTGTTGTAGCTTGTGCCATGCTGCACAACATCGCTACCAGGAAAGGGACACCAATGGAGTTGAGTGATTCGGACTCCTCCGACGTGGAGGGACCTGGACCTGTAGGCATGGAAGCTGGCGTAGCTGGTGCTGCAGCTGGGCGACAGAGGCGTGATGAGATCATGCGCAACTACTTCTAGGTGAGTAATGATGAGACAATGACAACTTCTATCTTAGCAAATGTGTTTTTATTGCTACAGCAACAATGGCACACATTCACATCGACAACATCCAACACTCTCAATGTGAAGCACATGTTCAAATCACAGTGCAACATTTTGACAGGAATGACTGCACAGTCAACACTGTAGTGGGCCATATTCTGCCCTGAAAAGTCATTGTCATTTGGCTGCACATCCTACTGGTGTATAGCAGGCCTATTGCTTCTGTCACGACGGCACCTCTAAACAGTGGGTGGTGGGGTGTTGGAGCTCCGCACGGACTGGGAGTCCTCCTCACTTGGGGTCAGCATTCCTGGTCCAGCGGTACGTAGGGCACGCAGTTCATCCAGGGCAGAAGTGGACTGCACGACAACTGTGGCAATGTCCTGAATGCCGTGAGAGAACTCACGCTGGGTTTCTATGGTACGCCTGGACAGTATATTTGTAGATGAGGCCAGGTGGTTTATTGCCCGTGTGTAGAGGTCCATGTGGGCCAGCTCTTTGCGCCTGGCAGCGCGTTCTTCACGCAACTCAGCAGTTAGCTCTTGCACAGCACCCCTGAATTCTTGACGCATACCCCTGATTTCTTCACGCACACCCCTGAACCCTGCCCTCATCTCACCCTGTATTGCCTTCATATGTTTTGCCTGTAGGCGGTGTACTTGGAGCATGTGCAATTCCAGCCCAGCAAAAACCGATTCGTCCTGATGTGCAATGGAGCTGCGGCCCGTGCTGGGTCTACGCCTGCCTGTGACCTGTGGACCCTGGCTGTGTTGTGGCCTTGACTCCTGCTGCTGGGAACCTGGGGCACCAGACTGCTCAATGTAATTGTTGTCCTCATCTCCGTCCTCCATGACTGGTAATGGCCTGACCATCCTCCTCCTGCATTCCCTTGTTGGAATGCCAGGACTGTCCTCCCCATCTGTGTCCTGAACCTGGCTAGCATCTCCAGAGGCTTGGGGTCCTGTGTCTCTTCCACTGCCTGTGGGCTTATGAGTTGCAGGTGCTGTGGATAGAACATCACACCATTTTTTTGTTGCTAAAGTATGATGTGAAAAAAAAATATTTCCCAGTTTTCCCTTACTTTACTTTAGTCATTACCCTTTCCTGACCTGCACATGTGAAAAGTGCATTAGATGGATGCTACTTCAAACATTTCTGTCTATTGTGACTACATCTCCCACAATGCATTGCTGTGACTGCCTGTGTACTTGCTCTAGCGTGACATGTGGTTCCCCTAATCCCTAGGTTGCTGCAGGGGGTGGGGGGGTGGGTGCTTGAGGTGGGAAGGCATGCTTCTTACCTGGTCTTGCAGCTGGTTGGTCGGAGCTGTCTAGCACGGATAGGCCCGCAACACTCTGGAGCCAGTGTGCCCTCTACCAGTTCCTCAAGCGGTGTCGATTCAGGCACATTGGAGGTTTTTCTAAAATCTAAAAACGAAATGCCAGTATACAAAAGATCAAGTATCTTTGCTGGCTTTACACATATATTACGGACATTCTCGTAAAAATATTCTTCATTAATTACATGCTGCTCGGATGGGATCTTGTTCTATTCCGCCATATAGCTTCCCTACTACATTTCCCATGAGTCCTTTTGACACAGTTGGATGACGTACGCAGTATTGGCCAATGAGCCCTCGCCTGTGTGTAACGGCGCATGCGCATTGGTTTTTGTACGCGACGGATTGGTTTTCTCCAGCTAGAAATATGACGCGTAAACACTTCCCGGTGCCTCCCCAAACTGCGCAGATGCCTGACTGGAGTACCGACGGAAAGGTATGCTCCAAATCGACTCTGTGCACACTGGATTGCGCGCTATTCTTTAAAGGTATTGCGCGCAAGGGCGGGTAACCCCCTTTTGAGCTGACCTTTACAGCGTCTCTTTAAATTGGACATTCAAAGAAACTCTTTCGGCATTGGCCATCAGAACGGGGTGTTTTGACATCTTAAAAACAACTAATCCACCCTCAGTAGATAGAATTTTTCCTGTTAGGTGGAACACAGTTAGTGACCGCTCTGACAAAACAGAATGAGACTAATGCTTAATATGACATGCTCATTACCATTGATTTCATGGTAATTGTAACAAGTTGATGGATCAGTTGCTTTGGCAGTTGTTGTGAGGGGTTCTCACTATCGTTTTTGTGGTTTTAAATAGAGCGGTGCCCCTATTTTCTGAGCTGTGGCCAGGTGAGGAGCGGCGCCGGTCCCTCAAAATCTAGGTGAGTGAGAGGCATATCCAAACAATAAATGGTTGGGTAATGCACTTGGGATATACGAGTATACAAGTAATTTCAACTGTTGAAACTCAGGAGAGATAACTTTCATTAATATGTTGCCCCATTTTCTCTGTTTTCTTTTATATGTGTTGTCTACACATGATTCCTCTCGTTTGTGGAAATCAGCTTCTCCTAAACAGGAGCATTGAGAGGGCCGACTCAGGTGATATCCTAGTATCTATATAATTTCTATTATGCACGCACGCACTTTTTAAGCAGTAGCAAAATATATTCTTGGTCCTGAAGAAGCAGGTGATACCGTTAGTATCTGTTAACTGCAGAAACATGTCGACCCTTCCATACATGCAGTAGATATTTGTTTAAAACTGCTGTCATTTTGCACTTCACGCTTTTTAATCTTGGAAGTGGACTGCTTCTCATTAAAGTCCTTTGAGCACCCACTATCCATTTTTAACTATATCACTTTCACTCATTGTTTTTTTGTGCACTGCTTTTCGGTTACCACTATCCTAGTGTACTATATGTACGTTGTGGACATACCACTTTGTGAGACTGGCCCAAATGATGACAAGAAGGGCGGTTCAGAGTGTGTAACTGATGGGAATCTTTATCACACAGTGATGAGTCCGGATGTATCTTGTAGTAGATTAGACACATTTTGAACACAGAGACCTGAGTTTCTCGAGACCCACAGTTATTATTAAGATATATAGTGTTCAGCTTAAGGGGTTATAACTGTGTTTGGGTCTTTAAATATTTCCCTTGGACCCTACTCTCTCCGTGTGTGTTGTTACATTGGAGGTTCCCCCACCGGTGAGTTGAGACTGCTCCAGCTTGGCTGCCAGTTTTTCTGTGGAGCGCTGGCGCAGGTCGTACCTATCTATTTGGACCTTCCCCTGTTTTTGTCTAAGCGCTTGCAAATTGTGCAGAATCAGGCGGCCAGATTAATCTTCAAGAGCCACGGTAGGAGTTAGGCGAAACCACTGCTGGTTACTCTTCACTGGCTACCTATAGCCCAATGGGTTATATTCAAAGTAGGATGCCTGGCCTTTAAGGCTCTCCACGGGAAAAGCCCCATGTTTATCAACAGCCTTATAATCAAACATGAGCCGACCCGCAATCTCCGCTCTGCCTATCAGTCCCTTCTCACTCTGCCCTCCTTTAAACGGAAACATCTTGGTGGGTGCCGATTCCCTCATCTTGCTCCAAAGGTTTGGAACTCTTTCCCCGTGTCACTTAGGAGATGTACGAATCTCATGGAGTTCAGGAGCACACTGAAGACCTGGTTATTCAAGCAATTCAGAAAAGGGGGGTGGTGATGAACAGAGTGTCTGAATTGAGCAGACCACTCTTACCCAGTCAAAAGATCAGGGCTTGATCCATCACCGTTATTTATCTCACTGCCCCATCCCAGCTCAGAACCTGGCTATATGCAAATCAGTCTGTCCCTGGCCCACTGCATCATGGGAACAGGGCAGACTAAACTACCAAGCCAATTCTTCACCAGAAAGGAGACAAGCTACCGGGGACCGGTTTCTGGCATTTCAGCCGTCTTCGGTCCGGCTTGCTTGAATCCTGATGGAGCAGTGAGAAAGGGACTCATGTCTGAGTATACCCTGCCACACCTATAGTGGCCAAAACGATTCAGAAAAGGGGGTGGTGATGAACAGAGTGTCTGAATTGAGCAGACCACTCTTACCCAGTCAAAAGATCAGGGCTTGATCCATCACCGTTATTTATCTCACTGCCCCATCCCAGCTCAGAACCTGGCTATATGCAAATCAGTCTGTCCCTGGCCCAGTGCATCATGGGAACAGGGTAGACTAAACTACCAAGCCAATTCTTCACCAGAAAGGAGACAAGCTACCGGGGACCGGTTTCTGGCATTTCAGCCGTCTTCGGCCCGGCTTGCTTGAATCCTGATGGAGCAGTGAGAAAGGGACTCATGTCTGAGTATGGTGTTGGATCTAGCCCTGATCTCTTGACTGGGTGAGAGCTTTCTGCTTAATTCAGAGACTCTGTCCCTCACCACCCCTTGTTGTAAATATCTGGTTATTCAAGCAAGCTTCGGGTTAGGTTAACTGTTTTGTTATCTCTCCTCACTACTAGCGCCATGAAACCTCTGGGTGCCCGCGCGCTTAACAAATTCAGAATAACATAACATAACCAGCGTGTAGTAAATTACTCCAGTCAAGTTGAGGTATTTATTGAGATGTTAAGAAGTCCAGAACAAGACCCACCAGGAGCCACCAGCAGGCAGCTCAGCCCCATCATAACTGTGTGTTTCTTTCACCCTCCACCCAACATTCTATGATGAATCACAGTGCAGAGGCATTCCACAGGCATTCCACTAGAAAGCATGAAGTGGATAAAGGCATGCATAGAAATATGCCATAGTAGGTTATAACTTACCTCCTTTTCTTCGACAACAAAATAGAGAACATAGGAACATAGAACATGAAAGAAAGAAAACGCGTACTGATCATTACTAACTGGCACACCCACTGGCCAGACAGATGTGACAGGAAGGAATGAACAGCAAGAAACATAGAAACAACAGAGAAGATAAGAATGAAAATAGATCAGATCCCACTCTGTAAACACAAGACAAAGCAAAAGTGAAAGAACACCCAGATTAGAGGAGAGAGACAGAGACAGAGACAGATACATTCCCAAGACACAAGACAAAGCAAAAGCAAAAGAACACCCAGATTACAAGAGAGACAGAAAAGCAGAAGGACATAAATAGGAACTATTCTTCCCTTTCTTTCCAACGAAAACATAAACGTGGAACAGACAGGTAGCAAGGACATGAATAGGAACTATTCTGCCCTTTCTTCCCAATGGATACAAAAACGGAACAAACCAGTAGCAAGACTGGAACACAAGAAAAATAAGAGCTTTAATTCTCCTCTACAGAAAATAACGAGAAAGAGAATTAAAAAACAACCCAACACTCACTCGAGACACACCCACAGCTAAGGAGAGTATGAAAAGGTGAAACATTGAGTATATGATGGAAATACCAAACAGAAGCAGAGAAAAGAACTAATAAAGATCTTTCATACCACCCTGTTCAACAGCATTAATAAACAAGTAGAATAGATATTGACATTTTTGGGAAAAGAACCTCATATACACAACTTTCAACTCTTGAACCAAGTGCGCTGTAGTTTCCTTATTGAGATGGACAAAATGTTCACCAGATACCACTCTGATAGTACATAAGCGTTTGTTGAGGCAGGAACCTTGCTAGTAGAGACTTTGTGAACATAGTGGTTTGACTCTTGAAAGATGCTGGAAAGTTAAGATGACTTGGTTGTAAATACAGCATACGAAACTAGCGTAGATCAGAGCACACTTCTTTACCAGACAGTCCAAAAGCAAAGCGTCAGAAAGGAAACAGCCAGTTACCTTGCTTGAAGAAGTGTTGTTGCTGTGAAATCCAATTTTGAGACTTGAAAAGGAATCTGGCACAAAGCAGTTGGGGGCGACCAGTGAAATGGTCACTGGTGGGTCTTGGTGCAAAAATTAGTGTTTGAAGTTTGATGGAGTTAGAAATAGATGAAACTTTACAATATCTTGCCTCCTTGATGAAAATTATGACAGTCTAGGTTTCTTGAGAATTGATTTCTTGAGTTGAATACGTAGGTAGGATCAATTCGTCGCCATCAAAATTTAGTAACTAAGTCCAGCCGAGTTGAGGTATTCAAGAGGTATTTATTAAGATGTTAATTAATCAGGAATAAGTCAAGAACAAGAACCCACCAGGAGCCACCAGCAGGCAGCTCAGCCCCATCATAACTGTGTCTTTCTTTAAACCTCCACCCAACATTCTATGATGAATCACAGTGCAGAGGCATTCCAAAGGCATTCCACTGAAAGCATTAAGTGGATAAAGGCATGCATAGTAATATGCCATAGTAGAATATAACACAGCGCTTGAGCAACACTTCCACACTCCTGTGTGTTACTCCAAGGGCATTGACTTTTGCCTGTATGCCTTCCCAGATGCAATCCTCACTCTCACACTCTCTCACAATCAATGCTGTTGCACCATGGGTAATCAGGCACTTCCTGGATGGTGATGTCATCAAACTGCATCAGGATTGCGATTGGATGATTCTAGAAAATCGCAATTTTGCGATTTTTTTCCGGTGGGATTTTCAACCGGAAAAAATTGCAAATTTGCGATATTTTACCACTAAGGAATCGCTATTTATTTTCTCGCAAATATTTAGCGATTTTGACCGAATCGCTAAATATTAGTGAATGTGTTGATACATTCCAATTCGCGATTCTGAATCTGCGATGCGGTAAAATTCGCAGATTCCGAATCGCAAATCGACTTCTTCATACATATGGCCCGTAGTTCACTAATAGCATTGTAATCATGGGGGTAGCATGATGTGGTAGCGCACTACCATTTACAGGCCATTCCATTTTCAAATTGAATAGCCATGAACGTTCCCACTAACATCCCGTTTTACTGATAAAACTATTGTGAAAAAGAAAAGCAAACACCAGTTTCCAGGAAAATATAAGCAGCACTGTGTAAGAAGACAATTGACCTCTGTCTTTGAAGCACGGAAATGTGACAAGATAAAAGAAAAATGCTACTTATCCTATAAGCATCTGTTTGTGGCATGTAGTGCTGTAGATTTACACGCTGCCAGCTAGTGTTATGCTCGCAATTGTACAAGTTGTTTTTCTTTTTAGATTTCTTCTTGACTCACTAAGTAGTGTGAATTCATCTCTTGCTTGCAATGTGCGTGGTAATCAGCTCCGTTCTCATTTTGTTTTTCCCACACAACGGGTTAGGATGAGGCTGGAGCAGAGTGACACAGGAAAGAGAGAGGGATAAAGATGACCATGCAAGAAAAGTAGAAAATAATGGTAACTGCACCAGCCAGAGGTGTCCGGGGAGGAGGGTGGGAGCATGTTAATCTACAACACTACATGCCACTGACAGATGCTTACAGGGTAAATAATATTTTCTGTTCGAGGCATGTGCGGCTGTAAAGACACATAATGAGCATAGACTGTAAAGCAGTCCTCCCCTAAGTGGTGGCTAGCCTGTGGATATTGCAGAAGATAGAAAGGGGGTATGTAGTACATATAGCCTGACCAACATTTGCTTGTTGGTGGGCTAATACATCTAAACAGTAGTGCTTAGTGTAAGTATGTGGTGTAGACCACGTAGCTGCTTTACAAATGGCCGCTTTTTGTCAACCTTTGGGTTAAAAACAATTATCTTGACCAAGCTCCTTGAATACATCTGGATCAGGCTTGAACATCCCCTCCAGCATGAGAATATACTACATGGAGCGATGAGCCGAAGAAATAATCTCAAAGAGGAGATCCTTCTAGACAGGATCTTTATGCATCTGCACTTTGTGGTATGCAGCAGACCCACCTAGAACCTCATGATAACAAGAGGTTCCCCTGGCAGGAAATGGTGGGCAGGGTAAAGGCTGGGATCAGTATCCTTAGGTGGATCTACATCATATGAGGAGAGGGTGAGCACACACTGCCTCATATCCCATCGCTGGGATGAGAGAGAGGCAGTGTGCTCCCACCCTCCTCTGATTTGAAGAGGCTCCCTTGGGCTACTAAGCTGACGAGCTTCTGTTGATTCACTTGAGCCCAGTGAGTGGTACAGAGACCTGAGAAGACTTTGGGCAGCATTTCCAGCGAACCCAAAACAACTTGTTGCTCTCTACGGATAAATGAGTGAATGGAGAAACACTTCTAATTACACAGCACAGGCTTCACCAACAAGGGTGAAAAAAAGAAAGACTACCACTGAAGTAAGTGTTATCTTGCACTGCATTTACCATGATGAATTTGAGCAAATTGAGTGCTAGGATGTAAGGCAGTGTGCTCCCATCCTCCTTCTGTCTGAAAAGGATCCCTTGAGCTACTGAGCCGATGAGCTTGTATTGATGCACCTGAGCCCAGTGAGTAGTACATAGACCTGAGAAAACGTACGCCAGCATTTCCAGCACTCTCAAAATGACTTGTCGCTCCCTACTGATGGAGTGAATCCCAAAACACGTTTCTAGAGTTACACAGTACAGGCTGCACTAACAAGAGCGAAAAATCAGAAACTACAACTGAAGTAAGTGTTATCATGCACTGCATTTACCATGATGCACTGGGGAAAACTGAGAGCTGGGATGAGAGGCAGTGTGGCCCCAGCCTCCTCCTACATCATAAGAGTCCTAAGGCTCTCCCTGTGGGGGCACATCATAAGTGTCCCCCCCACCCTGTTCACTCATGTCAGAATGTGGTGACCACTGTGGACTGTAAGACAGTGAGTTAGGTAAAGAAGGAGATGGGGAACATGATGGTGGTGGCCAGGGTGGAGGCAGTAAGGGGTCAAGAAGAGGGCTGGTGGTTTTACCCTGCTGCTTTGGATGAGGAGGGGGCTCCAGAGCTGCTTCGAAGCTGAGCTGACTATTAGGAGGCCGAGGATCATGCATTCGAGGCTGTGTCTGTATCCGGCCTGTTTGGGGGTGAATGACTATTTCAGTGTATTTTCTCTGGTTGCAGCTAAATGTTTAGACTGCAGAGCCGACTTGTGCTTGGAGGCTGACTGTTTCAGATCCGACCTAGAATGGTGTTCGAAGTTGATGGTCGGTGCCGACCATTTTCTGAAGGCAGTAGTTGCCCAGGCTTCTGTGGGTCCATAGTGGCTGAATGCCTCTGTGAGGTAGAAGTTCAGAGGGGAGTCAAGGGTGAGAGGTATTCATAAACTGTTGGGTCGGTGGGAGATCTTCGATCTCAAGGTCGGAGCTGGAACTCTTTTCGGGCAGGAAAGCCTACTCATCAGCAGACAAAGGCTCAGAATGATGTTCTCCCTTGAGGTCCTGGGTGCCAAAGAGATTATCTTGGCCGCCCATGAGCAGCATTTCGAATCAACTGACCCGGCGGTCTTGAAGGGTTTTCTTCAACAGAAAGGACTGCCTCGTGTTGCAAGAGGCCTAGTCATGCTTGGGTAAGAGGTTAAGATTACAGACCTGGTGGGGTAAGGCCAGGGGTACTTCGCAAAAGACTGTGAGCAGTATCAAAAGGGTGTTGTTCCATCACAGGTGAGGAATGGTAAGAGCGGAAAGAATGGAAGGAAAGAGAGGCCCCAGGAGAAGAGGCCCAACAGGGGGTCAGATTCCACCGGCAAACTGTCCCGGATGGTGACTTGAAGCGTTGCCCTGATACGAGAGAAAAAGGAGAAACATGATCTAATCCAACACTGACTGAGAGATCGGGACAATGAGAACCGAAAAGATAACCACAACAGCATGAATCTGGAGCACAGAAGCACATGTCCATAGGTGGCTGTGGCAACAGAGCCAATGGCCATGCGCATTGTAAGCAAGAGGTGGAGCCACAAACCCCATGACTCAGGAAGAATTCTTAGAAAGACAGCTTGCACACATCCGAGCCCAACACTAGATGGCAGGAGTATGCGCAGCATGTGTATCTACAGCCACACAAGCCTCAAACATAAGATGTAAAGACATCTTTATTGCTCATTGACTTCCCGAATGAACAGAACACCTAGGGGCTCATTAGGATGACAGGCGGACTTTGTCCGCCCGCCATCCTGTCGGAATTCGGGACCGCCCGCCATTAGGGCGGGGGTCTTATGGGGGGCATTAGGATGTGCCCGCCACAGTGGCGGGCACGTCCTGCATTTATAGCATTATGGCGGGCGGTGCTCTCTGCACCGCCCCCGCCCGCCACAATGCAAATGCATTAATGCATTTGCATAAACAAAGCTGCAGGCACCGCGCGGTGCCTACCGCTTTGTTTATGCAAATGAAGGGGGGTACCACAGGTACCCCCGTGTGCAGCCCCCACCTCTCCTTCACTCTGGGGGCTCGCAGGGGCCCCCCAGAGTGAAGACCGCATGCCTTTCCGTGGCGACATCGCCGCCACGGAAAGCCATCTCCCTAAGCCCATTGTAATATGGCTGGCGGTGTCCGCCACCATATTAATACTTTACTGAGTAGACTGATGGTTTCTTAGTCTTAAGTTTGTTGTAATGTGAGTTTTCTTTGTAAAGGAATTGTTGATACTTTAAATAGAAGGAGCATCTACACAGGATATGTTATTCACTTGAAAAACAATGAAATTGCCACAATTATAAAGAAAATTAGATAAGGAACTATACACCAAAAGCATGCAATTACACTAGACGCCACAATCGATGTTTCTATTACATGCACAAGTCACACACTACATCTCCACACACTGGATGAGAGAAGGCATGGAACCGGAAACGACGGCCCTGCTCACCATGCAATATCTCATGGGATCGGGCAGTCATTTCACAAAGTGGCTCACTAGGGGTATCAGAACGAGTAAAGCGGTACCGCTACAGCCACTTCGTACATGTTGGGAGGGTGACACAGGCGGAGACATTGATGATAAGGGCTGGGAAAGGATACTAAAGTTCCCCAAGAAAGTGTCACGCAACCCTAAGTTCAAATTCATACAACTCATGATCGTCCATATAGCATACTTAACCCCACACAGAATACACGCAATGTTCCCTGAGTCGTCCAACCAATGACCCAGATGCCACCGGGATGACGCGGGTATGCTACACATGTTCTGGGACTGCCCTAAGTTGGGACACAATCTACCACATCCTGGCGGAGGTTGCCCCAGGAAGACCATACGACTCAACATTATACAACATGCTGGGGCTGGGGCACAAAGAAAGGAAGAGGAGTGTAGCAACTAGGTTTGTAGACCTGGCGTTATTATTAGCAAAGCGGGCGACAGCAATGAAATGGAAGTCAGTGAAACCACCGAGTGTGGAGTCATGGATTAGCGAGGTATTGAGATGGGGTAAGGCAGAGGGCCAAGAGCTACAAGGAGAGGAGAGAAGAGGCCTACGCAAACACCCAATCTCCATACAATGGAACTTAATGGTAGAGGAGTTTGATACGTGCGCGAAGGAATACACCGAGTGAATATCTATGCCAATAGTGGACAGGTTGGTGGGCTGACAAGGGCAGGGGAAGGCCCCCCAATTGGGGTGTCAACCAAGCTATGATGAGGGTCACATACACGTCATACAGGTTGCAGAATCGAAACACATCATAATTGGCAGTAGCATTGAAATATGAGAATGATGCGACGGTTGGCCATTATATTACGGAATATAAAAGAACGGACGTGGCTCGCAAGCAAAAGACTCTATACAATGTATAAGTGCCGGGGGGGTGGGTGGGGGGGGGGGGTTGGTTGTAGCAAAATTGAAACAAAAGTAAATATGTAGTAATAATAAATGTCATGGGGGGAGCAGCGCTGACAAAGTAAACGGAAAAAGTGATAATATTGATGTGAAAATGTTGATGACACCGCACAATATTCTGTAACTAAGAGGAGACGAAATGATTGTAAATGTAATGGTGACCTTGCAATGACAATAAACATATTTTCAAAAAGAAAAACTATACACCAAAAGCAGAGAAATGTACTTGTAGTAGGTCCACAAAGGAGTTCTTAAATTTAATTATTAATTAACAAGGGCTTCAAATGGATGCAAGTAACGTTAAGGTTGTAGTGGTCTGATCCTAACCAGTGCAAGGTATTTTATGCATTTTGGCGTCGACTAACTTCTAACAGTGACTAATCACTACTTTTTCCAAAATCATAACACCTAATATTTGACTGTTGAAGAAAGGAATTTTCTTTGGGTAGTCCAAGTAAACAGATGCTGTTTTCATATACTGCTAGTCTATTTCACTGCAGCATGCACTTTGCTTCACCCTAATCCCCTGAATTCAACTTTTCTAGAAGCTGGTGCTTCAGAAATAGATGCTGTGGCATACAGTTGGAACATACCTCCAGAAGCGGTAGCTTGCACCCTGTTGTGTATCTTAATAACCAGACCAGCAGAGCAGAACAAAAAGGCTGATGCTTTATGTAAGTTTTCTCTTCTTACAACAGCACAGAAATATCTTAGCCCATCATACCAAACTCTAAAAATTCTTTGCACAAACACCAATGATGGGCATCTTGCTTGGGAACATGGTGGACGCCACTGAATAGAGCTCTGCACTGCTCTGCCCGATAAACTTTAAATATCCGTCCATTCAAACTTGCAGCTGTACCAGATGAAACAGTGGCACTGTGGAACCTAGACTGCACCTACAACTGCCAACACCGAGGGACATGGCGGACGCCTGCAAAAGTCCATGGTGTGGGGTCCTGAGGTGAAGCAGAGTCTGGCGGAAGTTTGCTATTGGAGGCCTGCTGCACCTGTATGAACATGTACCCATTGACTGAGATAACATCTAGTATTTTAGCTGGGCCGCCAACCCTTGTTTACTGACCCAAGGCCTGTGCCTTGTTGCCATCTGCCCAAGTGAGTGTGGAGGCCTAATGGCGTAACCCTAGGTCCCGGCAGCAGGCAGGGGCCATGGACGACCAGCTGTTATTGGTCCCCTGAGTATGCCTGGGACTGGAGTGAGCTCTGCCCTCTGCATGCAACCCCCTCCCCGCCCCTTCTAAGTTTCTTAGCTGTGGTAGATTAGGCCACAATGAGGGCCCATACAGGGAGACAGGGAGTGGTCTGGGTGGTCTTTGGCATGCACTGCTCTCCTGCCCGGGTATGCTTTGGTGAGTGGGACATTGATACTTATCCTGGACATGATAGTCAGACTGCACTGCACTCCCACTGTCCTCAGATTCTGCGAGAGCCCTGGGCAACAATAGGTATTGACTGTGCCCCTTGTTGAAACTTCTGGTGCCAATGTATAACAGATGAGGTGACTGTGGGGTGAGCTGTGCTCCCCCGCTGAAGCTCTGCCCCTTCACAATTTCTACTGGAAGTGAGAGGCCTATCGGTGTTGACATTGGGTTGGTGAGCCCTATTATCTCATCCTTTTGTGACCATTGTGTGGCGTGTGGTCCTTACGAAAGCTGGTCCCAAATGTGTTGACCTAGAATATTTCTTTGGCTGAATGGGCTTGAGTTCTCTGCCCCAAGAACTGTGTATCTACTGGCTTTTGAGTCCCAGATTGTAATTGTTGATTCAGGAGCTCTTGTCCAGGTATGTGGGCAAATTCTACTGAATGCAGCTCCGCTGAAGTTAGATGCTTGAGGTGTTGAATGTGTTGAAATAGTTTTAACAAGTTCCCTCTGTTTAAAATGTCCGCAGGCCCTCTAGAGACGTAGTGAGGGATCAATATTGAGCCGACTGAGGAGTTTTCTGCCTTTGTTTGCCCATCCCCTTTAATGCAGGAAGGTAAAGGTTCTCCTGGATGGCCTGCTTCCTTATATTCCTATGACGCTGGAGTCCTGGGCACTTGAAATTTGCCGGTCCCCGCTTGTGTGTAAAGAAAGGTGCTGCGGATGTGCCCCCATGTGACCTTTTTTCCACGGTCGGTTTCATGTGTTGGGATATGCTAGGATTTCTGTTAAGGTCCCAATTGTTTGAAGCCCCCTCAGCAGGGTTTCCTGTGCCTGCTCATTGTCCCTCGAGATTCGACCATTATATGCGTGAAGATTCCTTGAGGAGGGTCGGTTTGAGTTGAGGTCAACATTGAGCTAGCAGAAGGGGGAGGCAGGGTGGAAATTATGTGAGCGCCATTATGTGCGACTGATTTTTCTGTGCTAGACAGAAGGCCAGGGGCTGTGGTTTGAACTGCATATCGGCTCGGATGGTAGTGTGCGCTCTGGTTTTTTATTAGATTTCCCGGGCTGGCCTGGTGTATTGGTGGAGTATCTGCCAGGGATCCGAGCCTGGCCATTGTTTGTGTTGGAGTCAATAGCAAGTCACTTTGTATTCTGTGGGTTGGCTCATCTGTGTTTGGAGTTCTTTGTGTGCTCTGAAGGTTTTTCCAATATAGGAGGCTGTTCCATTTTCTGAGTACTGGCCACTATAACCTTGACATGAGAATCGCTGGAGTTCGAGCTGGTGCGTAGTTGGGATCTCTTATTAAAAATGTACCTGGCTTTCCTTGTTGTAAGATTGCGCCTGTTCTTGTGCCTGGGCCTGATGTCATCTGGAACCTTTTTTGTAGGTGCTGTTTTTTGGAGAGTTTTTTCTGCTTCTTTTTTGCTCTTCTAGATCAGAGAGGCTCCCCTGAGACATGGACGTTGAGAGCTTGCTGGGGGCTGAGAGAGGGCTCTTCTGTCGAGTAAGCATTAGGAGCTAGGTGGGTGGTGCTCACTGATGAGTGTAATTTTATGTAGGAGCTCGAGGTTGCATTGGAGTGGGAATCTGCTTCCATGCATTTGTTATGACAAGAGGATGCGGGCTGGTGTGCTGGTTTCCCTGTGGGCATTGGTGTGCTGGTTGCTGCATCTCCGTTATCCCTTTGAGTGTCCGCTGATAGACAATTCTTCTTAACATTGTCTAATAGGGCCCACAGAATTTCCGGTATCAAGGTCAGTTTGTCCATTAGTTGAGTGCAAGAGCAAGGTTGGCCCACTTCCGTCTGATCAAGTTTGAGTTCAATCATAGTTAACCTGTTCCCTAAGACCACTAAGCTTGTTTCTATTGACTGGATGAGGTTGATCTGGAGCTCCATTTTCTGTGACTGCCGCTCGAGCATAGCTTTGGCTATTGTGTCTTATTTATAAAAGGAGAAAGTGCAGCGGTGACCCCTCTAGCTTTATATATATATATATATATCAATAACAGGGGCCAAACAATGTATGGCCCCTGTTATTGATATATATAAAGCTAGAGGGGTCACCGCTGCACTTTAGGGGGCCGAGCTGTGGGGTACTTGTAATCTGGAGATACTAGCCAAAGCGGAGAGCACATTTTTGAAAGATCTAATGGCTCTCCCTTTGAGCATACCCACAGTCCCTGTGTTAGTTGACTTGGGATGTAGACCGATTGAAGATCAGGCACGATTACGCCCCCTGTTGTTATGGGCCCATCTGTGGAGGGTCCCAGAACTTGCCTCATATGCTGAGGGCCTGTCCGAGGTGATGGCTATGGGGGGTTGGCATAAGATAAAGTGGCTGAGGGATATCAAAAGCCTTTTGGGGGAGTTGGGATTGGGCGAAGCATGGTTTACTCGCTCCGCCCCCCCCAAAGCCACCTTAAAGAAATTGTACTGGGACTGGGTCTCCTCTAAACTTATTAGCAACCCACGCCACTGCAATTCCACCGCAGCTTTTCTACAAATTAAAGACGTGGTGGCTTACAAACCCTATCTTGACTTGATTTCCATCGCATTCGATAGGGCTCTGTACTTAAGGCTTAGGGTAGGCACTCTACCAGTAGGCTACTTGACATCGAGATGGAAATCTCCCTCCCAGCACTCTCCCTATTGTGCCCTATGTTCCACAAGGGTGGAGACGGTTGCCCATATCTTCTTTGAATGCCCAGATTATGTTAACCCAAGAAAGCGCTGGCTTAAACCTGTGTGCAGATCATTCGGCACCCGCCAGTATACAGTGGCCCTTCGCATCTTACATACAGATACCACCCCCCTTGTAGTATGTGGCGTCTCAACATTTTTAAAATGGTCTTGGTTGATCCGATTAAATAGGCTTTCTGTATCCATTTAATTCCTTTTTAACTGTATATACCAAAATCAATGCTTTTTAATTGTACATATTCCAATGTTTTATTGTCTTTTTTAGCTTTAGGATGTATACCTATGTACATTTGTTGTATATCTTTTTAAATTACTACTGTATGTATTGCTTTTAAGATATTTTTATGTATCGAAATAAAGCATATCAACCAAAAGGAGAAATCATCCCGGTTGTAACCTGCCGGGCTTCCCAAGCTGACTTGGTCGGTGCTCTCTTCATCCAGGTGGAGCGGTGAGTGATAATTAGTGTGTGTAACTCGCTTGGTGACTGGCCTTGGTGTTTGGGATAAAGATGCTTCCATTTGTGCACTATTTGAGCTTCTAAAGTTGTTAAAAATTCTTGTGATAGGGCCCCCTTGTAGGGCTTGTTTCACTGAAAAGGCTGGAGGGAATAGCTAACTTAAGCGAGTGACCGGAATCTGTGCTAAAAGTCCAACATGGACATGCGCTATCATGGAATGTGTATTTCCCTCGGCCAGTCTGTTTGGCTCACAGACTTGGTGTAGCGTAAGGTGGGAATTTGATCTCCTTATGTTACCCCCTTTAGGCTGGGACGGCTCTGGGCTCAATGACACTGCCCAATTTGAAAGTTGGGAGCACCTGGTTAATTCCTTAGTGCCCTTTTCAAGGGCGTGGTTGCATTTGAGGTGAGCGATGGGGTGTGTAGGGTGAATGATTCTTTGAAAATAACTTTGGATTTTCCCCCATGGAGGAGGGCGCGGAGAGGTAACTGGAGGACCTATCTTGGGTGGACTCTTCTTCAGATGATTGTCAGTTTCCATTATGGGTTCCGTTGTAATTATTGTTGTTGGTTGAATTGTAGGTGTACGTTACTGGTACCCGAATGGTCAGGTGAGGGACTGTCTTGCCCCTCTTCGACTGTGCCTGAGCAGGCACTCGCGTGGTCTGTTTACCCCTTCCTGGCCGTGCTTCTGCCCGGACACCTCTTTTTGACCATCTTTGTTTGGTCTTTGGTCTTGGCTGCTAATTCCTAATGCCCCTTTTTGTTTTTTCCCTCCGGGTATATTCCCAGGGTGTCTGTATTATGGGTACCGGCGCAGTTACTTTCGAGATGCCGGACTTACAGACTAAATTTTTCAAACACGTCCAACCACCATTAGAGGGCTCCCCCTCCGGATACCAGCTGCTGGACGGACAAGGCTTGCCCCCCCCCCGCCCCCCCCAAGAAAGTGCCCCTCTAAGGGAAAGGTGAAGGCTGTTGGCTGTTGGAATGTTAGGGCAGGTGGAGGGCCGGCAGACCTGGACTAGGGGGCTAGACTGCTCGGGCTAAAGAGTAGGTGTCCACTTTATCTCCTTCCTAGGGGCAAGTTTGACTGCTGAGACTCCTTTGGGTCCACTG
This sequence comes from Lissotriton vulgaris, assembly GCF_964263255.1. NCBI lineage: Eukaryota > Metazoa > Chordata > Amphibia > Caudata > Salamandridae > Lissotriton > Lissotriton vulgaris. The sequence continues at coordinate 980,264,973 of NC_141693.1, forward strand.
CTGAGGCTGCTGCTGCTGAGGTTCCGGAAACTGCTGGCAAGGCAGCAAAGCAGCGTGGCAAGAGGTGGTGGTAGACACCAAATATGAGGCTTGTTTTCTTATAGGTTTCCATGCAGGTGGGATGATTGGGGCACTACAGGGTAGGTGCAGGCTGCACCCGGGACTAGCCGGGCCACCTCTGCTCCCCCCTGAGGCTCGCTCTCTGCGGCTGCTGTCTGACAGTGGCCGCACTCGCACTTACATAAGCTTCATCGGTGCTGGGCTGGGCTCTCCTTTCAGGGCGCTCGGCACATGGCTCAGCACACAACGTTGGAATCTCCTCCCCAGCCAAGAGCAGTCGTGGGGGGAACTCGATTGAGTAGAACCGGGAAGAACTCAGAGCGGTCGCGACCTGTGGCACCGGCCCCTCCTCCTTGCGTCAGGATATGCAGCACATGGCTGATAGGCTCACTAAAACAGAAATGTATATATTGCAGATCAAAGACATAACCACGGGTCTCAGAGACACCCTTAAGGAACTGAACAAGATGTCCCATGAACGTTGCAAACGCGCCAAAGCTGAGGGCAGGTTGAGGCACAATAACCTTTAATTTGTGGGGTTTTCTGAAAAGGTTAGAGCTGCCTCATCAACATTTTTGAGGAGTGGATTATAGCTCAAATGCACGATGCAAAATTCCCACACTGCTTCTTCATAGGAAGAGCACATGGGGCACCGTGATCGCTGCCCCCATGAGAAACCCTGCTAGGCAAGGTGATTGCACACTTTCTTAATTATCATGATCGAGCCTCTATTGTTAAGAGCCGCTCGTGGGTCCCAGGATCTACTATTAGTCACTCACAAAATTCTCATAATTTCAGACTAACCTTGAGTGGCCCAGTAGTAGCTCCAGACCCATGACAAGGTAAAATAGAAGTTGTGGGCCATGGGCCTATACTATATGCTACTCTTCCCTGCAAAATTATAAGCTCTCCTTAATGATGACTTCTTCAACGCATCGGACCAAGCATGGGCTGGGATGGAAGAGCAATCATCTCACCTCACAAAACCACAAGACAAGGTGCAGTACTCCGAATTCCCCTTTGCAACAGTGAGTCCCAAAAAGCAAAGAACACGTTGAAGTAGATGGCTGAGAACCCACAATTTTCAGAAAACTGACAATAAATCTGAAAGTCTAGTAAGGTCCCATCAGACCCGTGCTGATGTGGAGCTGGGTAGGGCAGTGGCCTCCAAGTTGTCTCAGTTTGATGCTTTGTGAGATGCTCCGAGGCCACCCTGAGATGGTGGGACACTATTCACCTGAACACAATGTAAATATTGCTCCTTGCAAGTCCAACTTGATCCTACTAATATAGTGGGCCCTACATTTAGTTTCCCCTAGATGTCACTCACGACCTCTCAGTTTCTTGTCATTTGGTACATGACCAGGGTTGGGCAAATTACCTTAGTGTAGGCTCCTCCCTCCTTCCCCTACCGGAGGGGACATCTTTGCATAAGATAATGGTAATCACACAGTGGTTCAGAGAGCATGGGTATGCATCACCACTTTTGAGCCCGCTGTTTTCCTATCCCCTTCATAACTTTTTCCTTCTACTCATCTTTATGTTTTTTTCTCTTTTGTCTTAAAATTTCCTGTTCTTCAAGGCAACGGATGCTTTTGGGTGGAGGGCAGTTGGTGGCTGAGATTCAGACATTATTTGTCCTAGTTTGAGTAGTCACAGGCTAATTTATAATTCTTATCACAGCATCCACTACAGAGATGACAGATTGAATTGACCCTGCATACCACCTGAGGAGGATATCACAGGGTGTGGTGGCTCACTGCATGGTGGCTTGACGAGGATTTCCTAGTAGCCCTCCTCCAAGAGAATATTGTTGAATATTTCACTCTCAATACTTCCTCAGTAAGTTCCCCTGTAACACTCTAGGGGGGCATTCAAGACGACCATGCATGGGGATACAATGTTATACATCAAGGGTGAGTTGAGAGATAAACTCAAGGATATATCTGATTTTGAGGAACACACAGAGTCATTTGCGAGGCAGTTGGGTCCCTTCATAGGCCCACCCACTAATCGATCACTTGAGCTCACAAGGGCCAAGCTGAGACAACAAATGCTTGACTAGTCCCGCACAGGCTAGATGGCTACTCAAACTAAGGTTTACGAGATGGGGGATGAGGTTGACAAACTATTATATTATCTTGCCATTGTAGATCAGGTAAATAGAGCAGTTCCCTCAATATAAACTGAGAATGGCCTAGCGAGTACTACAAGAGCAGGTATCAGTGTATCCTTTGCCTCACATTTCAAAGCACTGTCCTCACGTAGGCATCCCCTTGCAACAGTGTTTCCAGTATCAGTCATGCTTGACAGAGATTGACAGAGATTCTCCCATTACATAGGAGTAACTACGGAAAGCAATAATGTACATGCCCTCAGGGAAAACTCTGGGTTCAAATGGCATCTCACTGGAGTTTTTTAAAGAGGTACTCCTCAATCCTTGCGCCTCACCTCCAAAGACTGTTTGCAGGAGTATTCGAGACCAATTCCTCACCATTCGACCTGTGTGGAGCAACAATAGCAGTCATTCGCACCCCCAAAAAAGCAGCAAACAACTGTTCCTCCAACCTCCCCATATGTTTAATTTATATTGAATAGAAAATACTTGTACCAGATATTGCCTATGGCGTCTCAATCTTATTTTTGCCAGGGAAGACAGGATCTCAGGGGACAGTGCACTGCTTTTGCTGGACACGGAGAAAGCATTTGATTCAGTACACTGGCCATTTCTCTGTCAGGTGGAACCTGCTTATTATAGGTTTGTGAAAATCATCTACACTGAGCACTGGGACAGGTCTGAGTCAATGGGATCCACTACACACCATTCGATATACAGAGTGGACCACAACAGCGCTTCCCACCTCTCCAATTTAATTTTTGTGAGTTGTAGAGCCCTTGGCCTTATGGATAAATATAGATGCTCATTTGGAGGGGTTAAGGTGGCAAGTGACCAGGAAGACAGAATCTCAGAATATTCGAATGGCATACTACTGTAAGAACCCTGCATCTTTGTTCCATGCCTCATGGACATTTTATGGATGCATGGTGATGAGTCTGGCCTTAAAGAAGAAATCAATATATGCCCCCAATGAAAGGAATCTGCCGATCTCACCTGTTTCTTCCACATTGAGGGAGACTACTTTCGATATTTGGGTATGGAAATTACAAGAAGCCAGCTGGGAGTTGAATACAGTTCACCTCACAGACAAATCGAAGCAAGAGAATACATCCAGGGCCTCCTTCCCTCTAACGCTAATGGGATGGAGTTTACTGTTTAAAAAAAATTCCATGCCACACTTTCTTTATATCCTATAAAATTACTTATTTCCGCTATCACCAACGTTCTTTGCAGATTTACAATTCCCGATTAGTGGCTTTGTTTGGGGGGATTCAACTCCACAAGAGTCTTTCACTAAATGTAGACAGTCCCCCTGTGATGGCGGGCTATAGGTTGTAGACTTTGGACTCCATTAACGACCACACAGCTCATCCTCATTAATGACTGGATTTTCGGTGTTAGGGAAGAACCCTAAACATACTAGATGTAGACTTTTTTGATCAATTTGACTTATTTCAACTATTGTATCGTGGGACAATCTCCAGGATGATGGTGGTGGCCACTAGACTCCTGTTACTATGCAGGAAGAAAGCATTAAAACAAGGCACTTGACTTGCCCAATCAGCCGGATTGACTAGCTTTCACCAGTGGAACATGATCGGTATCTCTCTGTTGGGGGATCTGTGGCAAACTAACAGTATTAGGTTGGTCAAAGACTGGGCTATGGATTTCTAGGTGCATAAAACCCAATTTTCGAGATATCTTCAACTATGGCACACCCTTGAATATTGTAATAAACAAAGAGAATCCAACCCGCAGGTAGGGTGAAGTGTTCAACATGTGTTGGAGCACTTAGTGTTTTGTAAAATACCCCTCACACACCAACAGGCCCCTTGGTGTCATGCTTCATCATCGGGGTCTTCGCACCCCTCTAACGGGATGTGGCGTGCTGTGACCTACGACTACGTGGGAGCACTTATAGTTAGTGACTATATGTGGTGCATGTGTGTAGGGTGTATTTACAAGTGAGTGGTGGGACGTGGTGAAGATTTAAAAAGTACCTGGCACATGAGTATATTGGAAAAAAAATTATTCTTAACTCTGGCTGGTACTATTAAAAAAAGGTGCAGTGTGAGGTCAGATCTGTTGTATTAATGAACAGGACCTCTGGTGTGCGTCGACATGTTTCGGAGGCAAAGCTCCTTCTTCAGGACGGGGGCACAACTTCCCCACCTTACTCACGTATTTCTAGATAATATCAAAATTAATTATAAAAAAGTGAAATATAAGGCTAAAATGTGCCTACAGCGGTCTGCTACAAGCTCAATGACTTATGAAGCTTGCTTGCTTGCTTCATGAGCAATTGGAACGTCTGGGGTGTTGCTATTTTTGCAATAGGATCGGGACATAGTAATCTCCGCCTTACCCCCACACGCTGCTCCGCCGTGTGGGGCAATCACTTCGGCGGAGCAGCGTGTGGGGGGTAAGGCGGAGATTACTATGTCCCGATCCTATTGCAAAAATAGCAACACCCCACACGTTCCTATTGCTCATGAAGCAAGCTTCATAAGTCATTGAGCTTGTAGCAGACCGCTGTAGGCACATTTAAAGCCTTATATTTCACTTTTTAATAATTCATTTGGATATTATCTAGAAATACGTGAGTAAGGTGAGGAAGTTGTGCCCAAGTCCTGAAGAAGGAGCTTTGCCTCCGAAACATGTCGACGTACACCAGAGGTCCTGTTCATTAATACAACAGATCTGACCTCACACTGCACCGTTTTTTAATAGTACCAGCCAGAGTTAAGAATACATTTTTTTCCAATATACTCATGTGCCAGGTACTTTTTAAATCTTCACCACGTCCCACCACTCACTTGTAAATACACCCTACACACATGCACCACATATAGTCACTAACTATAAGTGCTCCCACGTAGTCGTAGGTCGCAGCACGCCACATCCCGTTAGAGGGGTGCGAAGACCCCGATGATGAAGCATGACACCAAGGGTCCTGTTGGTGTGTGAGGGGTATTTTACAAAATACTAAGTGCTCCAACACATGTTGAACACTTCACCCTACCTGCGGGTTGGATTCTCTTTGTTTATTACAGTATCTCTGTGGAGCAAGAATCCATTCCCCATTTGCTCTACCTCCCCCTCTTGTTTTTTGTACACCCTTGAATATTACAAGAGCATATTTGGCCGCACTTCTAGAACGTAGTCCGTTCAAAGCCATATTAGACACCGATGCATTTGGGGAAAAAGGGATATCATGGTTTAACCGGTCTCTAGTGACCAATTCTCCTGATCCCAACTTAAAAAAGAGAGCTTGATGGCGGTACATTAGATTGTGAGTGGGTGGAAGCAAGAATGGCCCCACAGGTGTTAACCACATCTGCAATTCAATTAACTAGCAATTTTAAATATGTACACAGCTATTACTACAACCCCTTATCACTATGGCAAATGGGAAGGGGAAAGCACTCTCGGGTGACAGAGGTGAAATTCTTCTCTTGGCAAATATGATCACATGATTTGCCAGTGCCTCCAAGTGATGGGCAAATGCACTACGTGTGCATCACACTGAGAACGGTGGTGGGTAGGAGGTTAGTCCTAGATCCTAAGGGGATGATGTGATGATTCTAGGACTCATGGAATACTTGGATGATTCCACTTACACCTGCTTTTTGATAACCAAGAGCCATCTGGCTCCCCACTGGAGACAAGCAGATCCCCCCTTGATGAAGGAATGAACCAGGGGTAAGGACTTCTCCTCTGCAACATTGGAACTTGGTTACAAAGCCCGGGTGGTTCAGAGAAAACAATATAAAATAGGAATCCATAATGGAATTACTTTAACGATGGGTCGTGAGGTCTTAGCTTCTTCATTGTTCGGTTGTTGACTCTATATTCTGAGCTTATGCTAGAGCTGTAATATGTTGTCCTCTCAATTTGCTGCAGTTGTTACAATGCCTGTACATGACTCATTCCCCTTTTTGTTTTGTACCATCTTGTTAAATCATATCAAATCAATAGAGATCTTAAAAAAGTGTTGAATGTATATGTATTAGAATGATTAGTAGGTGTTAACTTGTTCATTTTAATTTTTTACTTAGAAATAGCATCCACTTGTTTCTATCACATCCAAATGCATATCATCGAAAATGGAATGTGTTTATTTGAAATTAATTAAATGCAGAGTTTATTGTGTGGAGCAACACCTCAATTTTTTTCTGGTGTAGCTAGACTAAAAACGACTTTAAAACTCATATACACATGTTTATGTAAACATATTTCCATCTGTGAAACTTAGCAAATACAATATTAGTGGTTAACCCTAACCCATTAACCTCTCTAAACCAAACGTTTAGCCCTTTACCCTTAACTCTAAACAATATGCCCTTAAACTATAACCCCATAGAATGAACCCCTCATCCCCATACTCTTAACCTATGCCTACAACTTAAATCTACCTGTAAACCTATACCCCAAACCTTTAACCTATACTCGCAACCCTATACTCCAGATCCTTAATGATATATCCTAAAACCCCAAACACCAAACTCTTAACCACAACCCATAACCCCAGTCCATTAATTATCATACCCTTAAAGTTCAACTGTGTATGCTCTATCATAACACTATTCCCCAATCCCTTAACCTCCAAATACATTAACATTCTACCCTTAAACCTTGCCTATATACCCATGACCCTATATCACCAACCCATAAAGTTATATCCACAATTCGTTAAACCTATGCCTTTGACCCTTTACCCATAACTCCATATTCTTAACCTGGATAAACCTAAACCTTAACTCTTAACCCTGAACCCATTAATCCCAAATGCTTAATGCCTGACTTCTATACACATCAAACTCTTAATACTACGATCTTAATCCTAATCTCCATACTCTTAATAGCTACATCTTCACCACCAAATCTTCAAACCCTCAAATCCTTTCAAACTGTCCTTTCCTTAGTATGTTTTTGGGGACAAAACACTCTGGAAAGTGTTACTTTTTATAAGTGCACATTTTTAGAACTAATATTTGAGAAATGTTATTTTTAGAAGGATTGCTTTCCAAGTTGTGAGGTAATACCCATTATTGACAACTGGACTAAACAAGACCTAAAAATGAACTGTTGTGGAACAGGGAATGTTTACCTGCCTACTGCTGACTTTTGACAACCTGCAATCTATGAAACCTGCAATTCTGTCTTTGCTCAAAAGATTTGAACCACAATAACTGAAGAAATATCAGAGATCTTTTGGAGGGAAAATGTGGCAAAAGATGTACAAACAATATGCAGCAGTCTCAGAGAGTGAAAAAAAGCCTATAGGATTACTACCTACCCTTTCAAAACAATGCCACACCATGTTTTAGATTTCAATGTAAAATTTATTTTTGACAATGGTTTTAACAAATACATTACTTACCTTCAGTAATACCTCATCTGATAGAGACTAGATCTAGCACCAGAATCCTTACCTTAAAATAATCCCCAGCCGCCAGCCTGGATCTAAATTTTTTTCTACACCAGTACTTCTGCGCGTCGGTGGAGGGCGTTGAGAGACTCCGTAACAACGTCGTCCACTGGATATGACGTCATCAGAGTCCATATAAGCCCTCCCCTGACATGCTAACGTCAGTTTCTTCTTTGACTACTTTCCGCGCTAAAATGGGGAGTCACATATAGAAACTGCCATAGTGTCACACATGCCTCCGGGCACCGAGTGAGTCGGGTAGCTAGTGTCGCTCAAGACAGGAAGTCAGGTCTCCTGACAAACCTTTTAAGGATGTCCTTGCATAGATAGAACCACAACCCACAAATTGTGCAGATTAAATAAATCTGGCCTTGCGTCTTGATTATCGAACCAGCAAAGGAGATAGGCGAAGAACAAACAGCCCTACACCCAGGTTTGAAAAACAGCATATACATACAGGAGGAGGTTCGAGTAAATCATCAGACATCTGCTTGCACCGACATAATAATACTGTACTGTTGAGTGAATACACTAAAAGCCAGTGAGAACAAGTCATTAATAATTTACATCAATCTAAAGCACCCAAGAAGGAAAAGTTATAATTTCCATTGCAATAGCCACAAACTGGAAATAATAAAGAAATGTCCTTCCTAGGTATGCTTTTAAGTGAAAATCGTTGCTGGCACAAGCTGCTGCAAAAGGAATAAAGAATTTTGTCAGACGTTTAGGGCACAATTCATCCATATCTCAATGCTACTAAAGCAAATACATTTTATCGTATAGAGAGGAAATCAGGCAAATGAAGGATGCAGTAGAGAGTTTAACAACATTTTAGGGAAAGATTTTGACAGAAGTCATGAATGCGATTAAGGGTGTTCCAAATATTTTATTAAAAAGTTACAAGGCTTGCTCATAATTCGCTTAAAAGATACAAAGATCCATGCTCTTTACAATTAAAAGAAATATTTCCCAAAAACAACATTTTTGGGACAGCTGCTGGCAAGAACACAAAAGTGAAACTTTAACTCTAATGGAAAAAAATCAGCTTCTCCCGATATCAATGATTTGTGAAGATCTATAAATCCTTAGTTCCGACAATAGTAACGTTACATTTTGTAAACTCTTTAAAACTCAAAACGAACTGTTGGTCTCAAAAACCAGAAAATTGACACATGCCTCAGAAGACATAAAAATAATAGCTGCATGAAATTCACCACATGCACACATAACGTGTTTAGAGAAAAGGTGCAGATTTATGGCAGCGAGAACTAACACCCTAACTTTGTATGAAATAAAATAACAATCAGGGCAACAAGTTGAGCGGTTGTGTACATGTGGGATACAAATGAAAGTATTTGTCCGACTTTCTAATCAATGTGCACCGATTATCATCATGCTGGTTCCAGAAAAATAAAATAACTGACATTGGAAATGCTGGAGATACAATGTTTTGCCCATTGGAGAACAAAGACATGGAGGTCACCAAAAGAATGGCATGCTTTCTGTGGTGATCCCGTCTCAGTTGTTCGCTGATAGGGTAAATGGTGAATCCTCATACAAAATATGATCATTGATATTACCAACCAAGGAAAATTCATGGTAGCCTCAGTAGTAAAGTGACACACTCTATGATCTAAGGTCATATGCCCTTTACAACAAATTCTATGCTAGATTATTGGGTCCCTTATTCTTTGTCTGATTCTTTTCTCAAGACTAAAGCAATAGCCTTGAAAAGAGCATATTTCGAACATCTTGTAAGGCTCTCTGTAGGATGATAGTTGAAGGGTACCTTTTCTTCTCCCTCCTTCACTGTCTTTATATTATTTAGTCCCCATATATCCCAATGATAGAGGTAAACATTTGCTGATACAGACTTTTAGCTTTTTTAGAGGTTTTTTAGGTCGTTGGATACAATTGTTTTGGCAAAAATGTCTTATGATACATTACTTTCAGGTGTACCTCATAGACTCCTGTAGGCTTTTAGGGTTTTCTAAAAAGTTTCTAATCCTGCAGGTTTCTGGAAAATGTGTTTTTCCTCTGTGTTTTATGGGAACGAGAAATGTCCTAAAGGAGAACACCTAATTTAGGGGCCTATTACGATGGAGGATTTTCTGCATCCTCCGGGCCGGCGGAAGCCACCGCCGGCCCGGAGGATGCGGAAAATCCTCTGCGGACCCACCAAAGACCCACCGCCACATTAGGATGGCTGGTGGGTCCTGGTTTCCGTCCGTAGCTTTTCCGCCGCGGTTGGCTTACAACCGCGGCGGAAAAGCTCTAATATGGTGACGGTGTCTCTCAGACACCGTCAGCCAGATTAGGATGGGCTGTGAAACGTGCTTTTGCGTGGCGGCTTTTCTGCAGTGGAAAAGCATTTGTAACTTCACTGCGGGGGCCCGTTGCGGGCCCCCTGGGTGAAGGGGGGTGGGGGGTGCACATGGGGGGTACCTATGGTAACCCCCTGCATTTGTATGCAGAAATCAGCAGGCACCGCACGGTGCCTGCCGCTTTCTGCATACAAATGCAATGTATGCATTTTTACCATTGCGGCAGATGCAGCTTGAAGCCGCACCCGCAGCAATGGTAAAAATAGAGGATGTGACCGGAAGGGTGGCGGTCACATCCTATATTCCACAGGAGGGAACTCCGCAGGCCATGCGGAGGTTCCCTCCTACTCTATGGTGGCGGACGGATTCAGGTCCGTTCGCCATCATAATCGGCCCCTAAATGCCTTAATTCTCTTCGGCAGAGCTGAGAAGCCCTTGCAGATCCTAACTGCTCCTAGCTGAGGATATTGGTGCAGATAGCAGAATACTGGTTGACCCAAGCAGCTCTCACTGATATTACTTTAATTTACTTCCACTATTGACAGTTAAATCCCCGATGCTCACATATTTCTGCAATTGAAACCAGTCATGACACTAAATAGCGGGGAGTCTGTCAGAGATTGACATTTTTTGTAGAAGGACACACTGAACCATGCAGAACCAGTTGTAAAAGAGAAATCTGAAAAATGGATACTGTGTGAATAACTGGAGCATCAAAAATACTTGTACTGGAATCAAAGCCAAGAAGGTATGTACACGAAAAAGAAAGTCTCAGGTCATTGGATACATTTAAAGTTCAAGTCAAATAATATACTGCTGCATTTAGATAAAATCCCAAATATAGTGGTATAGATTATCTGTTTAAATAAAATATTAAAACAAAGTTTATAAATCAGTAGGATGAAAACAGAAATACCAAACACTATATGACATGATTTCCAAGACAATGTTTTCCCAAAAATCACATCCAAATATTTCACATGGGAATTTGTAGAGTACAGCTAATCACCTGTGAGTGTATCCAGGCGCTGAGTAGGGCCGGCCTGAGTAGGAAGGAGATCATCCTAATTTTGTCTGGAAGAGCTATGGGCCCGATGTAGGTAATATTGATTTACCGATTTTTAATTACCGAATTTTACCGATTCGGTAATTGAAAATCGGTAAATCAATGTGGTTGACATGTAGGTATTTCCAGATGTGGAAATACCGATTATGTAACATTCGGTATTTACAGATTCTGTAAATACAGAATCGGTATTTCCCATTGATTCCTATGGGCTTCAAAGCCCATAGGGATCAATGGGAAATACCGATTCTGTATTTACAGAATCGGTAAATACCGAATTTTTGCAAGGGTGCAGGGGGTGTCACTTTGACACCCTCTGGCACCCCACAAATAGGCATGTGCATCATGTGGCACACAGACATGCCCTAAGGGCATGTCTGTCTGTCACATGGCTAGGTATGCATGCACACATGTGCATGCACACCTGAAATCGGTATTTTACCACACAATAGGATTGTGTGGTAAAATACCGATTTTGTAGGGCCTTTGGGACTCAGAAGAGTCCCACCTACATCTGAGATTTACCGAATCGGTAAAAATACCGATTCGGTATTTTACAGAATCGGTAACTTTACCGAATCGGTAAAGTTACCGATTCTGTAAAATTGTGCCCCTACATTTCAAATCATGTATACCGGTCGGTAACGGCCGAAAGTACCGATTTTCGGCCGTTACCGACCGACCTACATCTGGCCCTATGTCTTTTGGTTCTTTTGGAAGTCCATGAGGGAGGAGGAGGTTCTGAGGTTTTTCAGTTTGTTGTTTCAGGTCTTGGCTGTGATGAGGCGAGTTTTTAAAATAAAATGTGTTTTCACTCGCTGAGTTATACTTCCATAATGAATTAATAATATTAATGAGTTTATGCATGGTTTGTATTAATTCAACCTAGTTTAATATGCATTTACATGAACATGTGGGAATTAACATTATGTGCTCTTGTTGCATTTACCACTTCGTTTAAAAATAATAAACTAACTTTGTCTTTTCGTTTTGTCAACATTAATTGCGGCTGTTAAAATAATAGCACGTGCTTATTTTTAAATGTGCTTTCGTCTATGTCGTGTCTTTTATGTGGCAGAGGCTCGTGGAGAATCCTGAGGCTCGTGTGAAGTAGGTCCTTATATTTGCTGCTTTTTCGTGCTTAAAGCTAGGTAACAAACTAATGGGTTAACATTAGTAAAGGGGGTGGGTAACAGAATGACTTTTATTACTCAAATTAATTAATGTTTTGTGTTTCTTTGCATACTAGTGTTTCAAAAAAGAGGCCTGAGGCCTAGTTTTAAAATGGGTGATTTGGTGTCCTGTTGTGATGAGCCGAGCACAGCAAAGAATGAAAAAAAAAGTGTGTCGTTCATAATCATCAGTAAACAAAATACGAGGAACTGTGCAGGATGTGCTCCGTGTTGTATAATTTTCCAAGGACAGGATACGGCAGAAAAGCCAAAGCTGAGGAAGCAACGAACTGTTATTCAATAAATTGTTGCAAAAGACCTCGGAAGCTAATGTCACTTGTAGACAATGGACAAAGACGTTATAGAAGGGCATGATTTCGGAATGAAGAGGCAATGACTTCATGTGGACTGATGGCTGTCAGCCAATCGAATCTCAGGATGTCTTTTAAAAAGTATTCTTTTAGCTAGTTTTAGATAGAGAAAAGGTATAAAACTTGGCCCCTTGGGAGGAGCTTTGCTGGCTCGTTCCTGAATCCTGAAGGGCGTGAGATGCTGATGGACTTTTGACTCACGTAAGGGAGAATTAACTTATGCTTTTCCTTTTAGGTTCCATTAAGTTTAGACAGGGAAATAGGGTTTAGGGGAATGAGATTCTTTCAGCTAAAATACTTTCATGCTGATTTTGTTTTGAAACTGACAGTCTAATGTGCCTTTACTTAATGAAATGATGCTTATTAAATGCTAATAAAAGATTTATTAATTGAAAATGCTCTTTACTTGATAATAAAGTTCATAAAATAGATTTTAAATTGACAAGCTGGTCTTGGTTATTTAGAGTCTAGTTACCATTAGTTAATCCATTGCCTAGGTGACTTAATTAAATGTACATATTTATAAAAATGACATTGATAAACTGCAGTTGTATATAAATATAAATAGTTTTGTGAATAGTTCCAATTAATTAGGTTACATGATTCAGTTGGCCAATTCTTGTCTCAGTCATTTATGGGCCTTGTGATGAATTTATGAATAATGCTGAGTATTGTGATGTAGGTAGTACTGAAGAGACAGAATTTCTTTAGGCCCGCTGGATCAATTCTCTGGTAGCAGAGGATGGTTACTATGGTAACTGACATGCTACATGTAAAATACATAGGATATATGTGATACATGTTTAACACATGTTAAGTTTGTCTAGTTGTTATATGTAGTCGAAAGGTTTTTTCCAGCAATGGGAAAATACCTGGTTAAGTTGCAGGCAGGGTAGTGTGACAGGTGAAGTTACACAGTTCATTGGTTCTGTTTCAAATTAGTGATATTGACATATCACTAGTGTTGTGTACGTACAGCACAAGTTTAGGGATTTTAGGTATGGCAAGTTGTATGTATAGTGAGGATTGCCTATGAAATCGTAGCTTTGAGTATAGGGACTAGGAGCCCGTTTTAAAACTCGCTGTGAAAAGAGTAATAGGATTTTTAAAAACTTGAGTGAAGGGTAAGGAAGCGTTGTCTATTCTTACTGGCGATTGAGGATTTCTATTGGTTGGTTAAAGTCCTGCCAAAGATTTCATGTATACATGGTTAGGGTTTTCCGTTTGAATGCGTAAAAATGATTTTGTGAAAATAGCGTAGTCTATTTCACGCGAGTGAGAACTTGAATGTTTGATAAAAACTATCACTTTGTTTAGCGAAACAGACAGATGGTTTGTTTTTCTGTAGTTATTAACTGAATTTCATTGAAAAGAATTGTTTTAAAATGGCGCTGTGAAAATATTTTGTAAAGGAGGGGTGAGTTTGCAGAGAGGAGACAGCGAAGCTGCAGCGGCAGTGTACGTCACAAGGTTCGCGCTGCGATTGGTTGACATAAGTCACAGCAAGCACACTGATTGGTTCACATGACAAAAACGAGCTGTTAGCTGATTGGTCCTTTCTGAAAACAGTATTTTCATTGGTTGAGCAAGGTAGTGACGTGGCTTAACCTGATTGGCTTGTTAGTGAGTTTCACACACGGATTGGTTAGAGTAGCGGAACAACAAGGACATACTTACGATCTTTTTCAAATTAAACAGAATAGTTTAAAATCATGAGTTATTGGTACGACAAGGAGGAAAAGAAACCTTCATGGTTTCAGAAATGTAACAATTTATTCAGCCCCGAAAAGAAAATTGAAACGCGTGGTGGAAAATTACTTCATAAGTACAAAACACCCGCAGCATACATGGAAGGTGAATATGGTTATCATACTGTCCTCTGGTTTGAAAATTGGATGCAATATACCAAAGATGATGGTGTATTAGCGTGGCCGGAAGACGGATCATTTAATGTTAAAGTTTTGAAAAACCTGAGAGAAAAAATGATGGCTCTTACGCCAAAGCCTAGACCTACTCAATTTGAGGCTTTAGTTGAATAGGAGATTGAAATGATGGAACGCGAACGAGAAAACAGGGGAATATCAAGAGGCCCAAAATTAGACATAAACAGGGAAACTCATCAAGATAGAGTGCGTCGTTGGAGAAAAGCAGACATGTATGATGGTTTGTACCCAGTTAGGGAGATGGTTGTTGAAACATCAGGTTAAAAGAATACCCGAAAGAAAGGTCATCTTGATGAAGAATTAGATGATGCGGTTTTAGAAGAAATTTTTATTAATCCACCACCTTATCAGCCAAGTTGTTCACAGTCTACCCCGAGTTTCTTCAGGAACCTCTCCTAGTGCACCTCCTAGAGAAGCTGATGAAAATTCACCCAGATTTTTAAGATTACCCGAGAGAGTAAGGTCAAGAAGTAAATCTAATACTTCAAGAGAAAACAGAAATTATCCAGAAATTCCAGAGCAGAGAAATGAATTCCCAAGAAATGAAAAGAGAGCAGAGGGACCTGAAAATATACCAAATATTTCAGAATATTTAAGAGCAAAAGAGGATTTAATACAGCAATTAACAAAAGGGATGGAAGCAGTAACGGTACCAGTAACGATTGGTCCTGTTGTCCCAGTTTTTGAGCAAGGTGAAAATAGACACTCAGCTCTGACTGTTCCATTAAATGCGGAAATTCAGAAAGTGGCTGAAAAATTTTACTCAGAATTATTAGAAATCCATAGAGAGAAAACAATGCCAAATTTAACTTTTAATCAAAGTTTGTCAAATGGTCAGATACCATCAGTTGCAGGATCTGATTCTGGATCTTTAGAAAAGAGTATGAACAAAACAGATTTAACACAGACTCCATTAATTCCACAAGTTCCTGAATCTAAACAACTTGATGTTGTAAAATTGAAAGCAGATTTAGAAGAATTAATTATTGACACAATTGGAACTGACTGTTTAAAGCAATATCAGGATGATGAATTGGTATTTATCTGTAAAAGCATACAATGGAAAACGAAAAACAAATATGATCAATTTGAAGAAGTGGCTGCTGAATTGGACATGGATTTGAGTAGACAAACAATTGCAAAAACATTACAGAGTGGATTTTTTCTGAGAAAGACATTGAAAACCTAAATACCACAGGCAGGATAACCCATGTAAAAGAAATATTTGTGTTTCTAAAAAGATTAGGTGAATTAAGTAAATGGAGAGTGAAATGGACAAAGAAAAGAGAAGAAGAAAAAAGAGAAAGAGGGGAAGTTGTAAATGAGTTTCCTATGAGGGAAATAGCTGGTGGAGGTTATGTTCATGTTCCATGGACAAGGCAGGACATTTTGCTCTTTACAAATGATTTTCCTCGGCTGAGAGAAAAGCCAGTAGAATGGTATCGTCAAGTAGACAGATTCATTAAAGTTTCAAAAGTTCTGTGGATTGATCTTGATGGATTCTTTGACATTGTTGTCCCATCTGTAGGTTGGACCAGAGAAGAACCAGCTCGAAATAAAATAACAGGTGCTCCATCAGCTGATGTCATGGATTTCTATGACAAAGTAATTGTGTGGCTGAAAAACAAGATTCCTCCAAAAGAAGTGGATTGGGTTAAAATTGACAGAACAAATCAGGAACCAAAAGAGTCAGTAAATTCATTTTATGAAAACTTACGGCTGGTATTTAAACAATACAGTGGTTACGAAAAATTAAGTGAAAAGGATATGAGCCATTTTATTTACAGATTTGTTTATGGCTTGAGACCTGAAATTGGTGAGATGATTAGAAACTGGATTGTCGGCTGACAATCACTTACAGTTGATGACATTCTGAGAAAAGCAAAATACTGCAGTGATGAGATAGACGCTAAGCAGAAAAAGCTTAAGGAAAAGGCAATGTGGGCACATGTGAAGGTAGCTGAACAGCAAATAGCAACCCTAGAAAATAAAAATGTTCAGCAGAATCAAGGCAAATTTAAGGGGAACTTTATTAGTAAACCAAAATTTAATGTAAATATTGAAGAGCATAAGCAGAAGCTCCCATGTTTTAATTGCGGTGAGATTGGACACTGGAAGCGTGAGTGTAAGAATCCGCCCAGAAATTTTAAAAATTCATCATTGAACCACAGATGCAGAATGAGATAAATCAGCAGCAACAGCTACAGCGACAGTTAAATGAAATAAGTCAGCAGCAACAGCTACAGCAACAGTTAGTGAATCAGTAGAGCCAATTGAATCAGCAGAGCCAAATTCCACAACCGCCACTTCCAAATTGTGTGAATGCGCAAAGGTTCAGTCCTGAGACGGGATTCTGCGGAGGTGACCAGGTAAATAGATCGCAAAGAGTGAATGTGCCAAATGTTTCTCAACAATTTTGTTTAAAGGAAAATGAAGGCAGATACTCAGAGGATTACTCATGACGGTGCCTGAGAGAGGAAGAAGAGTGTGGGCTTGGAGCCACTCTTGAGGTAGATCAGTCAGGTCCATTTGTAAATGGTAAAGTGAATGATGTAGAAATCACTTTTCTTGTGGGTACTGGTGCTACCCATTCTACTGTTAGATCAGTGGAAATTGAAAACCTTCCTCTCTCTGGTGAGTCCATCCAAGTAGTAGGTGTAGCAAATCAGCAAATTAAAACAGACTTGACAGAACCAGTCAAAATAGAAATTGGAAATTACAAAGATAAACACAGATTTGTTGTCTGTAACAGCAGTCTTGTTAACTTGTTAGGGAGGGACATATGTGTAAAATGAACTGCAAAATATATTGCTCACCGGATGGTATTGAGCTCCAAACCTTCGAAGAAGATGGTCTGTATAAATTAACAATGCTAATGGTTGAGGAAGAAAATAAACTGTTTCCTGCTTTTGATAAAAACAATTTGCCTGAAGAACTGAAAGAAGCAGTTAATCCAAAAATCTGGGATTTAACTGGAGATGAAATGGGTTTAATGAAACATGTGGACCCAGTAAAAATTACTGTAAAGCAAGGAATAGATTTTCCAAACATTCCTCAGTACAAAATGAAAGCTGAAACTATTGAGGGTGTTATTCCTTTGTTTGAGAAATTCATAAAGCAAGGTGTTTTAAAAGAAATTGAGAGCAGCCCATGAAATTCACCGATTATGGGAATCAAAAAGCCAAACGGAACTTACAGAATAGTTCAGGACCTGAGAAAGGTTAATCAAATTGTTGTTCCTTGTTGCCCAGTTGTACCAAACCCAGCGGTAATTCTATATCAGATTCTGCATGATGCAGAATGGTACATGGTCATAGACCTGTGTAATGCCTTCTTTACAGTTCCACTGCATCCAGAGAGTCAACAAATTTTTGCGTTTAGATTCCAAGATCGTATCTTAGCATGGTGTCGTATCCCTCAGGGGTATACTGAAAGTCCATCTATTTTTAATCAATTGTTAAAGAAATCTTTGGAAGATCTAGATTTGCCTGGAAAATCAACATTGGTCCAGTACATTGATGATCTTCTAGTGGCTGCAAAAACACGAGAAAATTGTGTAACAGACACCATTACACTTTTAAATCGATTGGCAGATGAGGGGCATAAAGTGTCACCTGCAAGATTACAGTTTTGCAAACAAGAAGTAAAATACCTTGGTCACAGAATTGCAAAGGGAATCATACAATTGACAATTGAGAGAATAAAAATGATTCGATCAGTACAACCTCCAACAACACAAGTCAGAATGTTTCTAGGAATGGTAGGTTATTGTCGCCAATGGATTAGTGGATTTTCAGTAATTGCGAAACCACTACAAAGACTGACAAAAGCAGACATAAAAGACCCAATTACTTTGACAAAAACTGAGTTAGAGGCTTTTGAGAAGTTAAAGAAAAGTCTGTGTGAAGCTCCAGCATTGGGGATGCCAGACTACGACAAGGAATTTGAGCTGTACTGCAGTGAAAGGGAGGGTTGTGCATTATCTGTTCTGATTCAGAGACATGGAAAACTGAGAAAGCCGATAGCTTACTTTTCAGCTGTTCTTGACCCTGTTGCAAAAGCATTGCCAGGTTGCTTAAAAGCAGTGGCTGCAACAAGTGTAAGCCTTGAGCAAAGTGAAGGAATCATAATGGGGTTTCCTGTAAAAGTGTATGTACCTCATTTGAAACTCTCCTTACCAGAAGCAAGACACAGCACTTATCGACTAACAGGTTGACCAAATATGAAAAGGTTATTCTGGGATCAGATAATGTTTTGACTGCAAGATGTATGAATCTTAACCCTTCTACACTATTGCCTGATGGTGTTATTACTGAAATTAAAAATGAAACTGATGTTGATCATGAGTGCTTGGATGTTTTGGAATACTGTACCAAACCTAGAAAAGACATAAAAGATGTGCCCTTGCCAGAGTCAGACATTGTTTACTTTGTTGATGGCTCCTGTCTAAGAACAGATGAGGGCATTCTGAGAGCAGCATATTCAGTTTGCACAGTTGCAGAAGTAGTTAAAGGTTCAACTCTTGAAGGAATTCGTTCTGCTCAAGTGGCAAAATGAATTGCTTTAATTCGTGCATGTGAAAGAGCAAAGGGAAAAAAGGTTACCATATTGACTGATAGTCAGTATGGATATGGCGTAGTCCATGACTATGGCCAGCTCTGGTCTCAAAGAGGTTATTTAACTTCTGCGGGAACACCGATCAGGAATGCAAAATTGATCAAAAGATTGATTGATGACATTCAATTACCTGAAAAAATTGCTGTTGTGAAATGCGGAGCTCATAAAAAAGGTGAAGACTATATTACTAAAGGTAATTCTTTTGCTGATGAAACTGCACGTTACTGTGCGAAAAACAATTTTTCAATTAATCGGGAAAAAGACAATGATCACATTTTGAACTCTCTCATGCTAATATCTGTGGTTGAAACATGACAGGGAGTAAAAGATCTACAAGATGAGGCAGATGACGAGGAGAAAAACACATGGCTGAAGGAAGGTTGCAGACAGAGGGAGGAAGATGAGGTTTGGGTTTACAAAGATGACAGACCTATAATGCCAAATTGCATGATTGCTGACATGGCACAGATGTACCATGGTCCAGGAAATTTAGGAAGAGATTCTATGATTAGGATGTTCAGGCAGACTTGGTATAATCCAAAATTTAGAATTATTGCAGAATCACTTTTCCAGAGATGCTTGATCTACCAACAGATCAATCCAAACAGAAAAACAGTTGTAAGCATGGGAACCATAGGACGGGAGGGTGGTCCTTTTACCAGGTTGCAAATGGATTTCATTGACATGCCGCCTCACAATAAACTAAGATATGTCCTTGTGATTGTCTGTCTGTTTTCAAGATGGGTGGAAGCGTTCCCAACTCGTCACAATGACTCAATTACTGTGGCAAAATTGCTCTTAAGGGAGATCATACCTAAGTATGGATTTCCAGTCACTGTTGAAAGTGATCGTGGCACACACTTTGAAAACAGATTGCTAAAATTGATTTGTGAAGCGTTCAACATAAAACAAAAGCTACACTGTGCATACAGACCAGAAGCATCAGGTGTTGTTGAACAAATTAACGGAACAATTAAAAATAGAATTGGAAAAATGTGCCTAGCTACAGGAATGAAGTGGACAGATGCCTTTCCACTTGTCTTAATGTCTTTGAGAAGCACACCAGATAAAAAGACAGGTCTAGGCCCCCATGACATACTTATGGGAAGAGTAATGAGACAGGCATTTATACCAGTTGGAGAAATTTTAAAGTATTAATGAAAGTGCAATTATGGAATACTGTAAGAATGTATCTGATGTGGTAACTTCTGTATTCCATCAGGTGGGAACTGATGTGATTTCAAAAGAAAAGGAGCAAGCTCATGATCTGTTACCAGGAGACTGGGTCAGAACAAAGGTTCACCGGAGAAGAAACTGCTTAGTACCCAGGTGGCAAAAAGCAAGACACGTGATACTAGTCACAACAAATGCAGTTAAATGCAAAGGTTTGAAAAGGTGGGCGCATGCAAGTCATACCATTCGTGTACCACCTCCTGATAATCCTGATGAGGATAGTGACGACACGACAACTGATTCAGACTCAGAAGAAGAACCTGAGAATCCAGATTCTGAAGATCGACAAGAAGGTCGACATCTGGAAGATTCTGATGCAGATCAGGCATTGAATGAAAAAGATCTAGAGATTGTGATTCTAGATTCAGAAAGTGATGAAAATGTTCTAGAAAAAGAAACAGAAAAGGATTCGGAGTCAAAAAAGATTCAAGATCAAGAGAGTATTGAAAAGCAGATTGAAAGCTGTGGAAGCAGGAACAAGAATTCTGAAACTGGGAAGTTAGAAGTAATTCCAGAAGAAGAAGAGGAAGAAGAATTACCGAGTACCAGCTATAAGGATGATGTTCCTAACGGAGTGAAGCTGCCGAGTAAAGAAGATCCTAGACATAAATTTGAAATCTCTGAGACAGATTCGGATGAGAGTGATGAAGAATCTGGAATAAGAAGATTCAGAAAAAGGGCTTGGAAAGCTGAATGTAACGAAACTGAGCCTAAGAAGAAATTCTTAAGAAAAGGAGATAATTGGCCAAGAGAAAATCTAAAATTCAAATTGGTGAACAAATCAAAGGAGCAGATTAATGAGATATCAAGTCAAAAAGGTGACTCTGATAAGAAAAGTCAAGCAGGAAAGAAAATTGAAGTTATTAGCAGTAGGTGAAAAAGACCATTAAAGCCAAATCAAAAGTACAAGTCCCCTGAATGGACCTACATAATAATCCCACCAGTAGTGGAATCAGTAGCAGTAGTCAGGAGGATTTAGAAGAAACCAGTGACATTGATTAGAATAGTTTTCATTAGGTTGAAATTTATTTTTGGCATAAGGCTGAAGAAATTGTGTTAGGTGACACAAGGTCGAAGAAATTGTGTTAGCTGGAAAAACACTTTGATGTAAGACGCAAGGTCAAAGAAAAGCTGTTAGAGGGTAATTAAAAAAAAATTAGAAAGGGGAGGTGTATATAGTACTATTTTAAAATTTTTGTTTAAGTAAAAACTTTGTAAAAAAAAAAAAAATGCCTAATACTGACAATTCAAGGTGTGCTATCTTTAGAAGATGCTGTAAGATGTCTTCCATTTGTGTGATTCTAATTATTTTGGTTTGGTTAATTTTGGCAGTCATCTTTCCTTTTGGCATAGACAAAGAGGATTATAAAGCTGACATGACAAGCAAAGCTGAATCTAAACAAGCTGTTCATGATGTTGCGGGCAAAACGAATAGAGTTATTGAGCACAAACCAGCGATCCACCAAGATAGACATGTTGGTGATTTTTCTACTGATTCTTTTTCAAGACTCTTGTCAGAATATGTTAAAGTCATGGATGTGAAGGATTGTTATGTTTGTGTGAAGCTTCCTGCTTCAGTTTCAGAAGGGGTCAAATATAATATGCTTCCCCTTACTTATGGCATTACATGCAGTGTTATAGCTAGCTTGTTTTATCAAACAGGTCGTCTGGAGTACTATTACTCAGATTACGACGAAATATTTGCTAACCTGAAAGTTGTAAATAGCTTAAACAAAGTTAGACCTGCTAAGCAGATGAGGGAATTCTTTTTGGTGACTAATGAACTTACCTATGAATACGCTTACAAGAACAATTTAACTTGCAAAATGAGAGATGAAGAAAGATCTTTTCTCAAGTTGGTTGAGGAGAGAAGGACAATTTATAAGAGAAATGAGATGCTGAAACAGACTAAATCCAAATTTGGCAGCTCGAGGATGAGAAGCTTAATGGTGGAAATAGTTATGCTGCTATTCACATAGATGATCCTGTTAGTGGGAAATTCTGTATTAGAAGAGACAACACGTTATACGACAATTATTTTGTCGGTGCTAGTCAATGCGAGGATACTTATCGTATCATAGTGGGATGGCGATTTAAAGGTGGCAAAGATCCAATTTCTCCTGGAATTTATTTTGTTTGTGGGAACAAAGCTTATTTTAGTCTCCCAAACCATTGGTATAGGACGTGCTACCTTGGTTTAGTTTTTCCAAAAGATTTTCATGTGGACAGAAATGCAGAAGGTTCATTCGAAATTGGCAAACACCTGAACAGATACAGGAGAGAAAGTTTTACAGAGATCATGGGTGACATATTTGGTGCAATAATTCCTATGGTAGGAATAACCCTGAATGCAATTAAAATCAGAAAGGTTTCCACAATTGTTGACAGATTGTCCACTGATACTGCAAGTGGTTTTCAATTAGTTAACACAGAACTTGTCGCCACCAGAAGCATGGTTATGCAGAATCGTCTTGCATTAGACATTCTGCTAGCAAAAGAAGGAGGAGTCTGTGGGATTTTACATGTCCAGCATTGCTGTACTTATATCCCAGACAAAAGCCAGAATATAGAGATGATTATCAAAAATATCACTGAATTTCACTGAGAAATACAGGGGTGGGGAATTTGTATCTCCCGACGCCCGAGAATCTAGATTTCTCACAAGGGCAAGAAGTTTTAATATCTATTTTGTCCCAAGGACAAGTAGACAAAGACTTGCTGTAATGCGATACACAGCTCTTCAAACCTGATGGTGAAAGCCAGACAATAAGTCTAAATTAAGTACATGCCACTTCGTGCTGAAATGTTGGGGCCTGTGATTGCACTGATGGCATGCAGTAAAGTCACGACTGGCTTTGGATGAGAGGGGGGCTTAGCTCGCCCCACTGAGACACTGTTCTTTTGTGTCAGTGCCTCCTGGTCAGGGCTGGGCTTTGAGCAGTTTATTGGCAGTGAAAGGGTCAGTTCAAACGTTTGGGTCTGCGCTTTCATTTCCCCGGAACATAAGACCAACATGTTGGAGGGGAGCTCGTAGTTGCAGCTCCTTGTGGTACACCCACAACATTACCACGTAACAGGCATTTTACTTTCTCCTCAAGGCGCTTTCATTCACTTCGAGCACTGCAGCTCAAGAACACTTACAGCATTGACCTGCACGAGGCTGGTTTATCTGCTTCTAAGCCCCTGCCATCTGGGTCTTTTATTCTTTGTTCCACCCTTGTGTCTCATACGGCCCCAAGATGCCTTGTCACCCTCGCCTCCTGGGCCTACATTAAAGTGCCCTGCTTTCCCTTTTCATACAGCTTGTGCCCCTCCCTCCCTTCATGCTTTACCTTCCCTGTGCACCTCTTATCTTATTGAGGGCTTTCAATAAATCTCCTTACTTTGCCCATGTAACTTTCACCTTCATATAGGCCTCTGGCCCACCCCAATTTCTGTCCTTTCACTTGGCCCCTCGTGCCTCATGTTTATTTGGTGGGCGCAGTGCTGTTTGCCAGCTCGTTCTTCCAGGTGCTCTGCATTTGTCTCTTCACCAGCACCAGGAATGGGAAGAGGGGAAATGAAAACCAAAGGGACACCCCAGTCTGCTTTTGTAGACAGGCTTGTGGTGATATGCAGGGCACAAGTTCTAGAGAAAATCGCTAGTGGACTAATTAGCATAGGCAAAGCACAGAGAGACTAATTAGCATAGGCAAAGCACAGAGACAATCACATGAAGTGATGTCACAGCAAGTAATGTTACTGTCTTGTGCGATGCATTAAATATGTAGCATTTTGCACACAAAAAAATGTTTATATTGTTAGGCTAGAATTGATCCCCTAATTGTATACTTGCTTTACAGAACAACAAATATATTTATGAAGTGAGATGCTGAACAAGGTTATATTCGTTTTACTTCTTGTAAATCATGTGTTTTCCCAAACACAAAGGGGTACGTATTGACATTTTTAAAGAGCCTTCTTAGTTACAGTCAAAAACGACAGTTTTTAGTGAGTACGTTTCATGGATATCTTGCAAAGAGCAAATTGTTAGGTGCTCTGTTTCGAGTATGAAATGCGTTACTTACCTGTAACAGCAGTTATCCAGTATTGGTATCTTTCATAGATTCACATGCCTGAATCATTCCCCGTCGTCGGGGTAGGAGTCCCCGGTAAATAACAATAGTAATGTCACATAGACATACACTTAGTACTAGGCCAGAGGCCTCACATTAGCAGCCTATCTAGGTCCTTATGTAAAAAGGACCAAACTTTGGCCAGGAGCCAATCAGCTACCATCACCCTTCTCACCTTCCTGGAAGGAGCCCTAGTCCCTCAGATTTTCGTAAGCACAGTGCTACTGAGAGGGAGAAGGTGAGCCCTTCCAGGGGAGGTGGGTGGGTTGCATGTGAATCTATGAAAGATACCAATACTGGATAACTGCTGTTACAGGTAAGTAACGCATTTCTTATCCAGTATTATGGGTATCTTTCATAGATTCACATGCCTGAATCAGAATAGCAAGCAATAATGAGCACATTTCGCATAATACATTCGTAAAGACATAGCAATCTTATCATAAGTTGTTACACAGTTTACATGATACTCACAACCTGATAAGAAATGTGCGATAAATTACCTGGAAGGTGGGATGATAGGAAGAAGGCTCACCACTAATGAAATAGATGACGTAAGACAGCCTGTCCCACTGCTGCATCCTTCATAAGTTCAGAGTCCAAGCAGTAGTGCTTCGTGAACGTATGTGGTGTCTTCCATGTCGCCGCCCTGCAAATGTCGACAATGGATACCCCAGCAAAGAGCGCCATGGAGGTGGAAACCGCTCTAGTGGAGTGTGCTCGTACTTTTGAAGGCAGAGGGTGGCCCGCCTGTTGGTGACAGAAGGCGATGGCCGCTGAAATCCATCTGGAAATGCTCTGTTTTGTTAAGGCTAAGCCTTTCCTGGGTCTGCTAAATGCGACAAACAATTGGTTGGACTTTCGAAATTGCTCCGTCCTGTGAAGGTAAAATTTGAGACATCGTTTGAGGTCCAATGAGTGAAGAGATCTTTCAGCCGCAGATGATGGATTCGGGAAGAAAGATCGTAGGACAATAGGTTCGTTGAGATGGAAAGAGGACGGAACCTTCGGTATAAACTTAGGGTTAGTCCGTAGAATGACCCTGTCGTTCTTGAACTGGATGAAGGGGTCTTGCACAGAAAAGGCCTGCAGTTCACTCACTCTCCTTGCTGACGTGAGCGCCAGCAAAAGAGCTGTTTTCCATGACAAATATTTTAGATCTGCTCTGTGGATTGGCTCAAACGGGTGTTTCATTAGTTGAGCTAGAACCACATTTAGTTGCCATGTAGGTGGAGGCGCTCTAACTGGAGGGAAAGATCTGAATAATCCCTTCAGAAACTGTTTGATTAGTCTGTTGGTCCATAATGAAGCTCCACACGAAGATCGTCTGAACCTGGATATGGCCGCCAGGTGGACCTTTATTGAAGCATGTGCCAGTCCAGAATTGGCTAAGTGGAGCAAGTAGGGCAGAATTTGTGCTGGAGTAGAAGTGAATGGATGCAAATTCTGAGCTCTACACCACAAACAGAATCTTTTCCACTTGAGGGAATACGTCTTATTAGTACTTTCAGCCCGAGCCCGGGCTAAGACGGCCCTGCATTCCTGTGGAATATCTAAATCCTGGAACTCTCTGAACTCAGGAGCCAAGCTGATAATTTTAGAGATGTTGGATCCGGATGCTGGACTTGTCCCTGGTTCATTGTGAGGAGATGTGGGCATGTCCTGAATAGAATTGGAGGTTCCAGCGATAGAAGGTGTAGCTCCGTATACCAGTGTTGGCGCGGCCACGCTGGGGCTATCAGGATTATGGTACAACTCTCTGCTTTCAGTTTCCGGAGAACCCTGGGGATCAGGGGAAACGGTGGAAAAGCGTAAGCAAAGACGTTGCACCATGTCATCGAAAAGGCATTCCCTAGGGACCTTTTCTGGGGAAGCCAGCTTGCGTAATGTTGGCATTTCGCGTTCACTTCCGTCGCAAAGAGATCCAGGTGAGGTTTGCCCCAACGGGAGAACACCGAGTCGAGCGTCTGCTGGTCGAGCTCCCACTCGTGGCAAAGTGAACGCTGCCTGCTTAGCGAGTCTGCCAGGGTGTTGTCTACTCCTGGGACATACTCTGCCCGCAGAGAAATGTCGTGTTGTACCAGCCAGATCCAAATTTGCTGAGATTCTCGAGACAACGTCCTGGATCGAGTACCCCCCTGCTTGTTCAGGTAGTGCATTGTGGTGGTGTTGTCCGTCCTCACAAGCACTGGGGAGTTCCTGATTCGGGGCAGAAATGCTCGAAGTGCCAGGCGCACTGCTCTCAACTCTAGCAGATTGATGTGGAGTTGTTTTTCTGCCACTGACCATTGACCGTGTACTTGCAGTTCCTGCAGGAACGCCCCCCATCCTTCCAGTGAAGCGTCTGTGGTAATCACATGAGGAGAGACTGGGAGAAGAAAAGGGAGACCCTTGTTTAAGTTGTCGCCCAGAAGCCACCATCTCAGAGCTTTCTTCATGACCTGAGTGATCCTGATCCAGTCGTCGAAAGACCCTGTAGATTGGATCCACTGATTTGTTAAGGCTTCCTGTAGAGGCCGCATGTGTAGGCGACAGTGAGGAATGAGAAAAATGTTGGAAGACATCATTCCTAGCAATGATTTGAATAGTCGAACTTTGACTCTCTGTTTGGCCTGAATGTGGACAGCCAGGGTCTTCAGCTTGACCTGACGTTCTCTGGAAGGAAAGGCTTTCTCTTGTTGTGTATCCAACGTTGCTCCCAGGAAATTGAGACGTTGTGACGGTTGGAGAGTTGACTTTTCCTGGTTGAGTGTTAGGCCCAGATTTTTGAATAGATGAAGGCAGGCCGAAGAGGACTTGGCTACGCCTGACCGAGTCGGAGCTTTGATGAGCCAGTCGTCTAGGTAGGGAAAGACTTGGTGATGATGCTGGCGAAGGTATGCCGCTACTGGTGACAGACACTTCGTGAAGATGCGTGGAGCTGACTTCAGGCCGAATGGTAAAACTCTGAACTGGTAGTGCCTGCCTGCCACTGCAAACCTCAGAAATTGTCGATGACTCTTGTGAATGAGGACATGAAAATAGGCATCCTGGAGGTCTAAGGATACCATATAGTCTTTTGGATTGAGTAGATGTAGTACCTCCTGGAGGGTAACCATACGGAAGGACTGCTTCTTGAGGTATACATTTAGGTTTCTCAGATCCAGTATTGGTCTCCATTGCTTCTTCTCCTTTTTTCTGACCAGGAAGAATCGGGAATAGAATCCTTTCCCCTTCTGACCTCGAGGAACTCTCTCCACTGCTCTTTTCTGGAGCATTAGAGAGAGCTCTTGTTGAAGTAGGCGTAGATTCTTGTGCTGCATAGGACATGGTGGGTTCGGAGGAGGATGTTCCACAAACTCCAAAGTGTGTCCGAAGCGAACTAATTGCAGCACCCAACGATCTGTTGTAATTTGCTTCCAATTGTGAAGGAAGTTGGTAATTTTTCCTCCAACTGCGAATTGTGGAGAAGAGGTGCAGGCATGCTGGAGAAAGCAGTCATTGGCGTCTGTAATTATCCTTCTTTCCTCCTTTCCCTCGAAAGGACGACTTGTTGTAGGAAGCTCGTCCTTGTTGCTGTCGCTGCTGATATTGAGGCTTGTACTGCTGAGAAGAGTTATAAGCGGACTTGTAACCTTGATAGCTGCCTCGATTCTGCTGCCCTCTACCTCTGGATCCTCGAAAGGAATTAGTTTTGTATTGTAGGGTGCCTAAGGCTTTCGCCGTGTCGGTATCCTTCTTAATACCTTGCAGCATATCATCGATATGTTCACCGAAGAGCAGTTCTCCATCAAATGGCATGTCTAGAACTTTGGCTTGCACATCAGGCCGGAATGCTGTGGCTTTGAGCCAGCCCTGGCGTCTCAAAACCGCTGCTCCTGCCAGTTGACGAAATCCTGTGGAAGCGATATCCAAGGCCACATCGATCATTTCTGAGGCAGAGCGTTCGCCCTCCAGTAAAATTTTCTTAACCTCTTCTTTCTGGTCTTCTGGGATTTCCTCTAGATATGGGGCTATATCTGCCCAAATCTGTCGATTGTAGCGACCTAGTAATGCTAGAGAATTTGCAGCCCTGACTGATAGGGCGGACATAGAAGAAAATCTTTTGCCGATGGCATCAAGTTTTCTTCCCTCTTTATCAGGAGGCGCTGTTATTGCCGCTGACGGGTTGCTAGACTTCTGCTGAGCGGCCTGTGATATGACTGAGTCCGGTTTAGTTTGGCCAGTTAAACATGCGGGAGCAGTGTCTGGGGCTTTGTACTTCCTTTCAAGTCTACCTGGCACTGGAATGAGAGAGGAAGGATTTTTCATAATTTTAAGTCCTTGCTCCCATATATAATCGATTACTGGGATGGATCGAACAGATCTTTTGAAGGATTCCTTAAAGTCATGGAGGAAACAGTCCTGCGTTTCCGAAGCTATTTGGATGTTGAATCTTGCAGCCGCTCTCCCTACTATATTATGGAATCCCCCTAAATCTTCAGGGGGTGAATCATCCTGTACTTGCTCTGGGGATGCCGGATCCTGGTTGGCGTTGTCATCAGAATCCTCATCATGTATTTCACCTTCCTCATCTTGGACTTCATCATGTCTCATTTCTTCCTCATATTCATCCTCATCAGAAGAAATTTGAGGA
The DNA here is from genome assembly GCF_964263255.1 of Lissotriton vulgaris. Taxonomy (NCBI): domain Eukaryota; kingdom Metazoa; phylum Chordata; class Amphibia; order Caudata; family Salamandridae; genus Lissotriton; species Lissotriton vulgaris. The sequence goes on from NC_141693.1 coordinate 980,294,039, forward strand.
GGCAATTTCTCTTGCTCCTGATGCACAACCAGCGGAGGTGGTCGCTGGCGACGTTGAGGGGTTGGAGCTTCCTGCTGCGCTGGCACACCTGAAGCAGGAGCAGAAGACGGAAATCTTTGCCTATAGTCTGAAATCAGAAACTGTAGGTCAGAGACAATTGACGCCGGAAGGCATACCATAGGCTGAACAGTGGTATGCTGTCGAACTTCTTCTTGAATCGTCACCTCTTCAAGATCTTCACAGTCTGAACTCTCATGAACCTTGATGTTAAGATGAGAGGGACTGGATGCTATGGGAAACATGTTCTCCACGTCAGGGTCTTCTGCTTCTAGAAACTGCGTTGGCAGCAGTTGCTGGACTTTGCTAGGTGAAGTCATCTCTGGTGTCACCATGCATGATGACATCTTAAAATGGGTATAGGAATACTTCAGTGATGGAGAGCCCTTTGAGTGTAGATTCATTGTAGCGTCTGATGGAGCGTCTACAATAGTTGACATTTTATCATACATTTTCATCGTCGACTGCATCGACGTCGATGATGTCCTCGTCGACGTCGACGACAATGCCCTCGTCGACGGCGGCGTCGACACTGCAGAAGTCGACGACGATGGCTTCATTGACGGTGTCGTCGTCGACGGGCTCGTCGACGATGGGGTCGTCGTCGACGGTGTCCTCGTCGACGGTGTCGTCGTCGACGGTGCCCTCGTCGACGGTGTCCTCGTCGACGGTGTCCTCGTCGACGGTGTCGTCGTCGACGGTGTCGTCGTCGACGGTGTCGTCGTCGACGGTGTCCTCGTCGACGGTGCCGTCGTCGACGGTGTCCTCGTCGACGGTGCCGTCGTCGACGGTGTAGTCTTCGTCGACGAGGAAGTCTTCGTCGACGGTCTCGACGTCGACGGTGTCTTCGTCGACGGTGGCTTCGACGACGATGAAGTCTTCGTCGACGATGAACTCGACGTCGACGATGGGTTTTTCGTCGACGCTGGAAGCCTTGCCTTCGTCGATGATGAAGCAGACGTCGACGGGAGCGTCGTCGACGGTTTTGTGAGAGGAATAACAGAAGGTATTGACCTACCCATCGTCGACGACGTTGTGGCAGTGGAAGCCATGGAGAAAGTAGACGCCGTGGATGTCGAAATGGATACTGTCGACATCGTCACAGGCAGGCCAGAAGATACCACAGCAGGCTTTTTGAAGGTTGTCATCTGAAGAGAAGGCTTGACCTTAGGATGACCCTCCATAGATTTTGGCTTCTTGTGAGGAGGCACAGCAGACTGACCTGGAGATGTCTGTCGAGGCCTTTTAGGAGAGGAGTGGAAACTTCTGAAGGAACACTCACTCTCACCTGAGGAGACTTGGTCCTTGTCCTTCAGTCTCTGGAGCCACAGAAGCAGTCGCCCTTCCCTGTCTTTCAATGTCTTGACCGGGAGAGTGCGACAAATCTTACATTCCTTGGCAGAATGCTGAGGATAGAGGCAGTACAAACATTCTTCATGCTTGTCCTCTATGTGTAACCTCATTTTACTACATGAGGCACATGGCCTAAAAAGACCTTTTTTAGGAGTAGTAGACATATTAAATACTAATACTCCTTTTCCAACTAACTCTGAAGAAATAGTAGGCAAAAAACCAAAGATATAGGAAAAAACCTGAGCAGAGCTCAGTGGAGACTCCTCTGCACGACGTGCGGTAGAAAATCTGAGGGACTAGGGCTCCTTCCAGGAAGGTGAGAAGGGTGATGGTAGCTGATTGGCTCCTGGCCAAAGTTTGGTCCTTTTTACATAAGGACCTAGATAGGCTGCTAATGTGAGGCCTCTGGCCTAGTACTAAGTGTATGTCTATGTGACATTACTATTGTTATTTACCGGGGACTCCTACCCCGACGACGGGGAATGATTCAGGCATGTGAATCTATGAAAGATACCCATAATACTGGATAAGCTGTAATTCGTAACACCATAAAATTGCAAAACACCACACTCCCAACATTATTAAGAAATTAATGTCAGTGCTGGACAGTTTACCCCCATCATGGGCTCCTCTGGAGGAGGGGGAAGATGTCTATTGACACAAAAATACTGTGAGCCACATTGCAAGTAACGAAAGACATATGTTTGCCATTGGAAACAGTAATGAAAATGCTAGGTAACTGCATGGGTATTCATACAGTTGAAAAAGGGACATACCTGATCTTCCTTCTGCCTTGGGCAAAACACGACTGTGTCCCCTCTGATTAATGAGGGGACACAGTCCAGCCTTTTCCACCCCCGACTTGTACTGTGATGTGTGTACGAAAGACATTCAATGTAAATCTTAATTTCAATTACCGGATGTTACCAAAGCCTTGTTTTTGAACTGAGGGAATTTATATGCTTTTCTGTGAACTAATAAGCATGGCTTTAAGGAAACATGGTGTGCTAAATGGAGTGTGACCTCTTCAAGTGCCAGGGCACAAGACAATATCTGCAATAGGATAGGTGACTTGAGGCCTACAAAGGGGCTACAGCTAGGTCAGCTCAGTTCTCATTGAATAAGGACATACCCTCGAACTCACACACGAAACAACCATGAGTTTCCCAATATGCTGCACCTTTATCTAATTTATAGCAATAATTAAGCCTTAAACTCTTCATCACCCCTGCAAACACTATTAAAGTTTTGGTTAAACCCAGCGCCTCTGCACTGTTTAGCAATACACACTTCTAATTCTAATTTAAAAAATTTAAAATGCTTGTAAAGCGCAGCATACACCTTGCGGTTTCTTGGCGCTGAAGGTTCAGTGGCTGAGGGGAAGGAAGACCGGGGAGAAAATTTAGGCGGGGAAAGCCTGGCTAAATAGGAAAGTTTTCAAGTCTCCACGGAAAGAAAGGTACTGAGTTGCGGAGCGGAGGTTATCAGGGAGAGAGTTCCAAAAGGAAGGGGCCAGAGTAGAGAAATTGGATCCACCCCATTTTTTGCGCGAGAAACGGGGGATCAGGAGAAGGGACTTGGAGGAGGACCGGAGATTTCTTGCGGGGACGTAGGGTTTGATAAGTGAAGTGATGAAAGCAGGGGCAGTGCCCTGACGGGCCTGGAAAACCATGCACCCGATTTTGAAGAGGGAACGTTGTTTCACGGGGAGCCAGTGGAGTTTCTTTAGGAGGGGGGTGGAGTGGTGATAACGTGGGAGGCCAAATATCAGTCTGGCCGCCTGGTTCTGGATGGCTTGGAGTCTACGCAAACTATAGGCAGGGATGCCATGGAAAAGAGCGTTGGCGTAGTCCAAACGCGAGATTACCAGGGCGGCCATGATGGTCTTGAGGGCCTGAGGGGTGAAGAAACGGGAGACAGAGCGGATAGTTCGAAGAGTGAGGAAACAGGAGGAGACCACGGAGCTGATGTGAGAGTGAAGAGTGAGCTGATTGTTCATTTTTACACCCAGTGTTTTGACAGTGGTGGAGGGGGAGGGTGCAGGGCCAAGAGAGGGGGGCCAGAAAAGAGAGTTCCAGGGACTGGACGAACCACCAGTGAGAACCAGCTCAGTTTTATCAGGGTTCAGTTTAAGGTGGTTGTGATTCATCCAGTCCCTGATGAATGTCATAGTAGACTGGAAATTGGAGACCGAGAGAGAAGAGGGGGACAGATCAAAGATGAGCTGGAGGTCATCCGCGTAGTTAAAGACGGTGACCTCCAACTGCTGGAGAGCAAAGATGAGAGGAAAGATATAAAGGTTGAAGAGAAGAGGGGAGAGAGAGGAACCCTGGGGAACACCACAAGTGACAGGGAGGGGAGTGGAGGTGAAGTCGCCTAGACGGACCGCCTGGGTGCGGTCCCTCAGAAAGGAGGAGAGCCAGACAAGGGCTGATCCCCCGATGCCAGCCGCCTTGACACGGGTGAGTAGGATGGTATGGTCCACCGTGTCAAAGGCGGCGGAAAGATCGAGGAGGACCAGTGCCTGGTGGTTGTTGTCATCCATGCCCTTTCTGAGGTTGTCTAGGACGGCGACTACGACCGATTCTGTTGAGTGCCTGGGGCGGAATCCTGCCTGACGAGAAGCCAGCCCCCCATTCGCCTCAATGTGGGTGCTCAGAGCCGCGGTAACATGGCGTTCCATCACCTTGCCCAGAAAGGGCAGCAGGGAGATGGGGCGAAAGTTGGACGAGATAGAAGGGTCCGAGCCCTTGTTTTAGGTAGCGTTTAGTAACGGGTTAACCTTTATCCAAGTACCATCAATTTGAGTAGATTAAGAACCAGAGAACCAAGTAAACAAAACACTTGCCCAGGATAACACATTGAGGTTAACTGAAAGTGAGTCAGGGTTGAAAGTGAGTCAGGGTTGAAGGTTCGGTGCCCTCGTTTGGCCGATCATATTTGCACCACATTTCCTCAAGAGCTAGGAGAATAGTGTGCTGGTACTAGGCAAAATATGGAATGGTTACCTACAATACACTGGCATAGATGACTAGTTAGAGGAGCTAATATGGGTAGACGTGCATGTGTGTATATGCAATGTATACAAATAGGCACCTTAACAATTGACCCAGGAAAGTGAAAATGTTGAGATCCTAGGATAAACTGGTCTAAAGAAATTCTCCTCCTACTGTTTGGGATGGATAGACTGAGGGGGCTTCTCACTCCTTGACTTCAATAAGATGTATTGTTTTTAGGGTCCACATTTTTGCAGAGGCCCATGAGTCTGTCTTTTGTGTTATATTTGTTTTATCTTCCCGGAGCTTCGGATTATCTATAACAGCTACACCTTGCAATTGGGTTGAACGTTACATCAAAGCACATTGCTGATACTCTTACCACTAGGCAGTCAGGAAGACAGTTTTTTCTGCTGGAAAGAAATCACATGCAGAAGCCAGGCAGAAGAAGGTACTAAAGCCGGAAACAGCTAATAGTGCAAACTTCTCAGGAGAGACAGTAAAACAATGTGAAATTGTATGGATGCTATGTTCTTTACGGCAGAAATCACAAAGGTACCCATTATAGAAACTCTCCTTAAGACAGTACCCATCTCAAACCACTGCTAAAACCCTTACCTCTGTTTTTGCTAAACTACTGCGAAATTTTAGGTACCATTTATGTGAATCATCATTTATTAAAATGAGTGGATGCATGCTAGCTTTTCCAAACAATATTCATAATGGAAAATCAGTGTTAACAGTTTCAACAAGATAATGGGAAACATAAAAATAAGCAAGCACTGGCAACTCCAATAGGTCTGACTTTGGTGGTCAACCTTTTGGTTTTGTCAATGCGTGTCTTGTTTTGACATGGTTTATGTAAAACTTTATTGTTGCTGGAGCTGCTGGGTCCTAACCATTACAACAACTATTGGAAAATAGTTGTTAGTCTCAAAGCACACATTGCCATAGTATTTCCTAGCACTGAGCAAAACTACTATGAGTTCTGATACGCTGCTTGTAAAAGAGCCGAATGTTGACTCTCACAGTGAAGCCAGTCAATAGATAGAGTTTTCATGAAAACGAAAGGTCCTGCTTAACACCAGACCCAATTAGGAGCTCTGTTATTAAAGAAAGTCACGGAAGTTCACCCAAGGTAAATTTTATTGCATTGGTGCAGATTCACAGCTTTTATGTGTTCACATGAAGGCCAGGAAATCGTACTCCTAGAAAATATTTATGAACTGCATTTTAGCACTACCAAATATGATTGCATAGTTTTGCTCCTGCGAAAATCTGTTGAGCATTTACAAGTTCACTTTTCCTCCAACCACATTTTTCCCAGCCCAGGAAGAAATTTTCCTTCTGCCATTGTCAGTAGTACATTTCTAACCTTTGTCAGTGTCCGAAAAGATTAGAGAAGAGCTGGTGAAAACCACTTAAATGTGCAAGTTATTAGGTTTGCACAGACTCTAAAAGGCATTCCAACCTTTGAACCATTGCTTACCACTACCTTTAGCCCCAATCTGCAGAAAGATGGCAAAATAAGAAAAATTGCTAGTATTCAAACCCTTATATAGTATGAACCCTGGCATAATCAGAGAGGCTATTATCAGAGCTCTTATAAAATGAGATTGCCGCTATTATTTGTCACTGCACTACATGGCACCAAAGGGGCAAGTGGATTTTTCTACAGGGCAAGTAGATTTATGAAGCTACCTGTCCCATGGACAAGTAGATATTTTATTAAATTCCACACCCCTGAAATAGAACCCATGGAAAGCGACAATTTTTTAGAACTTCCGAGCAAAAGGTTTGAGGCAATTGGGAAATGGTTTGGAGAAATTGGCAGTTCAATCATTGGCAAAGTACTTTATCCTGTAATAACCATAGTTATAGTGACACTTTTGTTAAAAATTAGTTGCATGATTCACAAGAGAAAGAAGCATGTGAGGGGAAAAGAGAAGGATTTACAAACACAGAAAGGCTCAGGAGAAGGAGATAGAAATGGAAAAGTTTCGTAGAGCTCAAAATGAGAGCTCCAGACAAACTGCTGAGACAGGAGTTTAGAAATACTAACACAGAGAGTGTTCAAAATATGATGTCTTCAAAAGTTAAAATTTTGGTAACATTTTTGGGTATTGTTTGGTGATTTTAAAATCACCAGATGAGGGAGTTGATGAAGCGAGTTTTTAAAATAAAATGTGTTTTCACTCGCTGAGTTATACTTCCATAATGAATTAATAATATTAATGAGTTTATGCATGATTTGTATTACTTCAACCTAGTTTAATATGCATTTACATGAACATGTGGGAATTAACATTATGTGCTCTTGTTGCATTTGCCAGTTCGTTTAAAAATAATAAACTAACTTTGTCTTTTCGTTTCGTCAACATTAATTGCGGCTGTTTAAATAATAGAATGTGCATATTTTTAAATGTGATTTCGTCTATGTCGTGTCCTTTATGTGGCAAAGGCTCGTGGAGAATCCTGAGGCTCGTGTGAACAAGGTCTTTATATTTGCTGCTTTTTCATGCTTAAAGCTAGTTAACATAAAGTAATGGGTTAACATTAGTAAAGGGGGTGGGTAACAGAATGACTTTCATTACTCAAATTAATTAATGTTTTGTGTTTCTTTGCATACTAGTGTTTCGAAAAAGAGGCCGGAGGCCTAGTTTTAAAATGGGTGATTTGGTGTCCTGTCGTGATGAGCCGAGCACAGCAAAGAATGAAATAAAAAGTTTGTCGTTCATAATCATCAGTAAACAAAATACGAGGAACTGTGCTGGATGTGCTCCGTGTTGTATAATTTTCCAAGGACAGGATACGGCAGAAAAGCCAAAGCTGAGGAAGCAACGAACTGTTATTCAATAAATTGTTGCAAAAGACCTCGGAAGCTAATGTCACTTGTAGACAATGGACAAAGACGTTATGGAAGGGCATGATTTCGGAATGAAGAGGCAATGACTTCATGTGGACTGACGGCTGTCAGCCAATTGAATCGCAGGATGTCTTTTAAAAAGTATTCTTTTAGCTAGTTTTAGATAGAGAAAAGGTATAAAACTTGGCCCCTTAGGAGGAGCTTTGCTGGCTCGTTCCTGAATCCTGAATGGCGTGAGATGCTGATTGACCTTTGACTCACGTAAGGGAGAATGAACTTATGCTTTTCCTTTTAGGTTCCATTAAGTTTAGACAGGGAAATAGGGTTTAGGGGAATGAGATTCTTTCTGCTAAAATACTTTCATGCTGATTTTGTTTTGAAACTGACAGTCTAATGCGCCTTTACTTAATAAAATTATGCTTATTAAATGCTAATAAAAGATTTATTAATTGAAAATGCTCTTTACTTGATAATAAAGTTCATAAAATAGATTTTGAATTGACAAGCTGGTCTTGGTTATTTAGAGTCTAGTTACCATTAGTTAATCCATTGCCTAGGTGACTTAATTAAATGTACATATTTTTAAAAATGACAATGATAAACTGCAGTTGTATATAAATATAAATAGTTTTGTGAATAGTTCCGATTAATTAGGTCAAATGATTCAGTTGGCCTCTTGTCTCAGTCATTTATGGGCCTTGTGATGAATTTATGATTAATGGTGAGTATTGTGGTGTAGGTAGTACTGAAGAGACAGAATTTCTTTAGGCCCGCAGGATCAGCTGCAAGGGATGAGAAGGAGTGTCCTCCACTTCTTGTCTTCTTGATGAGAGGGAGGTGCGCTCCTGCCTGGGACACAGACCGAAGGTGTCTGGTGGGTTGGTAGAAGTTGAGGTGGTAGTTGAGGCAAGCTGGACTGGTGTGGTGGAGAGCTTTATAGGCATAGGTGAGTAGCTTGAACCTATATCTTTCATGGACTGAGAGCCAGTGGGGATTGTTGAGGTGTGAAGAGATGTGGTTATTTTGTGGGGTTTTCAGGATGAGTCTGACAGCAGCACTCTGGGTGGTTTGGAGTCAGTGTCGGACATGGGCTGGGATTCCAATGTACACGGCATTTCCGTAATCAAGCCTACTTATAATAGGAGCCTGGGTGACCCTTTGTCTGGTGTTCAGTGGGATCCACTTGAAAATCTTGCGTAGCATTCGCAGGATGTGCAAGCATGATGAGGAGATGGTGCTGATATGTCTGCTTATGGAGAGGGTGGTGTCTAGGACGATCCTGAGGTTCTTGCCATGGTTCGCAGGGTGGGTTGGGGGCAAAGTTCGGAGGGCCACCAAGAGGTCTCCCAAGGGGAGTGGTTATTGCCATAGATTAGGACTTGGGGTTTGTCTGTGCTGAGTTTGAGGCAGTTATTTTTCATCCAAGCAGCTACGTTGCTCATGCAGTTGGTGAAGTTTGCTTAGGTGGTGCTGGTTGAGACGGTACGGTAGAGGATGAGCTGTGTGTTGTCGGTGTAGGATATTATGTTGAATTGAAGAAGAAGAAGGAGGACCCCATGCAGTATTATAAGGGACCGGGGGGAAAAACAGTGTTAAAAAAATGACAAAGTCCCAAACCAGAGGACGAAGTGAAACCTGTCCTATTTTAGTGATGGTACTACGAGTTATCTCCTAACTTGACATGTCGACAAATCAACGGGAAAAGCAAAGGTACAATCGAATGTGTTTGATTATCAATCTATATCAGTTCCACATTATATTATCGCAGACAAACATGGGTTGTGACAGATTCGGTACAGTGCTAACAGCAAGAATATAAATTAAAATAAGACTTATAACAATGTATGTTTGGTAACGTTGTTATTTAAATTTTATTCCACATAAACAATATACAATTCACAATTCATATAAAATCATCATTAAAACATTTGTAATGTGCATATCAATAAAATAATTTTTTGCATAAATAAAAACAAGAAAAGAATCACAAGGTCGACGCGGCGTTTCGGCTTTCTTTTGTACACCTTCCTCAGGACTGATTCTAAACAATTAAAAATATTAAAGAACATAAAGTTACCAAACAGTTTTAGCTAAAGGTTTATATTCCACACATGGACGCATTTCATTTTATTTTCCCAATCTGTCACACTGTAGTTCTTTGTCTTAAATATGAAAAGCAGTAACACAATTTAAATACTATCACTTTTTTCTCTTTTTTTGCAGATTATTTTCATTATTACATTTTGTACACACCTTGTTTAACATCTAGTTTGCCTGTCCTTTGGAACTGAATCCAATGCTTGAAGACCCATAGTACCACTACTAAAAAGAGGGGCATGACGGATCTTATCGTACATGCATACCTTATTAATCCAGATGGAGTTATAGCTCATGTGGAGAATGTTGTTTTGGCGAAAGTCCTGTGTAGAATGGGATGATCAGCTGAGCACAGACTACTACCATCAATCTGTAAAATGTGCTGTCTCTAAATGAAGACATAAAATATATACCAATGATTTTTACTTATTGTCTTTACCCATCTATTTATACTCGGTGGGCGGCGTTCTTAATACATACCTATTATCAAAGGAGTACCCTTAATTTCCTTTTGATCTCATTTTCTGTTAGTTTATATATTGATCTGTAACAGGAAATAGTAAGGGAAAGGGGTGTTTTAAATTACCGTTCCCCATGTTTCTATATTGTAGTTATTATGAATATCATATCCTTTGTACCTGTATATAGTACTGCCGGGTTCAAGCTGCCAGAAGGAGCCCCCGTTTGTATGAAGGATATTGGTCAATTTCTCCCTGTGGGGTTACAATTGCTTTCTTTATTCTAGTTTTCAGAAACAGTTTTAGGAAAACATTTTTGTCATGTTTCAATCGCAGCATAATATCACTCACCCTAAGACCCTCGGGATCGGTCTGTAAAGTCGGAGATCTCCTTCAATTAGATCTGCGTCTCGCAGTGGGACGATCAACACACTTGGGGTTCGCCTCACAGGGTTGTCGTGCACTGTGGAAGTGCTGGTTACATGAGTTTGTCTTATATTTCATCATCGTATACGTCCTACTTCTATATGTATTTTCAATCTTTAGCATTTTAAATCAATTTATTATAAGTTGCTCTGCTGAAGGATATTTTAAGATTTAGAATATACATTTTTCTGTGCATGTATTTCATGTAAGTTATTCTATATTACTATACATGTCTCCCTCTGTTCTCTAGCGATTTCTATAAACTGTCTATACTGCCATTTGTATGTTTTCTTTTAAGCTCATTGTTCGCTGAGACAAAGGAGCGAAATATTTCTCGCGTTACTCGGTATGTGCCCTTCCATTTTGCAGCTGAATTCTATTCCTATTCCTCATCTTTCGCCCTTTCCCTTCTAGTGCTTCCTGGTAGTAGGCTGATTAATTAACTTTCAACTAAGTGGTAATCAATTCAATTCAACCCCTGATTACCCTCTTTTCCTTACCTTCGTTACTTATTACGGCCTCCCTGCTCTTATCCTCTGGCAGCCTTTCCTCGTCTCAGTCAGCCGGCATTCAAAATAGAATAACCTGCTTCCGCGTTACCTGTTTATATGCTACCTGTTTCGGGATAGGCCGCCGTTTCTCGCGCTTCCTGATTGGTCTAAACTTTGGCGATTCATGTTCAATTGCTTTTGTTCCTATTATCATCCGGGATTTATTCCTATTGGGCAGGCCTTTTCCTTGTCGCTACCATATTGGTTGTTAAAGCGACGCGTTGCTATGGCGATGTTGCTCTCCTTAGTGTTCCTATTACCTCTCGGGATTTGTTTCTATTGGGCAGGCCTTTTCTTTCCCGCTACCCTATTGGTTGTTAAAGTGACGCGTTGCTATGGCGATTTTACTTTTCTTTGTAGTTACCCTATTGGTTATTGAAACAGCGCATTGCTGTGGCGATATTACTGTTATCTCTCCCCGTATAATTCTATTTAACAGAAAAGTGATTAAAAATGAATCGAGTGAATCGTGTTGTTGGGGGTCAGCCTCTGTATTGGCAGAATTGTGGCTCGCAGTCACAGTGGTTGTTACACGAACGCGTTTCTATGGCGATGTTAATGTTGTATCTCACGATCTATTCTTATTGGGCAGAATTATAGCTCTTTGTTTACCATTGGTTATTAAAGAAACCACGTTGCTCGAGGTTTGCCTCTATTTGATAAAATAATGGCCCGTGCTTAACCATTTGGTTATTTGGTATAACGCATTATTATAGTCGTTTTCTTCTAATTATGGGAGCTTGTCTTGTCACTTTTTCTGAGTGACTCCTTGTAAATAATCGTGCCGAGTCTTTTTATAATTATCATCTTCGGTCTACATAGCTCCTATCTTTCTCTGATTCTACACAGGACTTTCGCTAAAACAACATTCTGCACATGGGCTATAACTCCATCTGGATTAATAAGGTATGCATGTTCGATAAGATCCGTCAGGCACCTCTTTTTAGTAGTGGTACTATGGGTCGTCAAGCATTGGATTCAGTTCCAAAGGACAGGCAAACTAGATGTTAAACAAGGTGTGTACAAAATGTAATAATGAAAATAATCTGCAAAAAAAGAGAAAAAAAGTGATAGTATTTAAATTGTGTTACTGCTTTTCATATTTAAGACAAAGAACTACAGTGTGACAGATTGGGAAAATAAAATGAAATGCGTCCATATGTGGAATATAAACCTTTAGCTAAAACTGTTTGGTAACTTTATGTTCTTTAATATTTTTAATTGTTTAGAATCAGTCCTGAGGAATGTGTACAAAAGAAAGCCGAAACGCCGCGTCGACCTTGTGATTCTTTTCTTGTTTTTATTTATGCAAAAAATTATTTTATTGATATGCACATTACAAATGTTTTAATGATGATTTTATATGAATTGTGAATTGTATATTGTTTATGTGGAATAAAATTTAAATAACAACGTTACCAAACATACATTGTTATAAGTCTTATTTTAATTTATATTCTTGCTGTTAGCACTGTACCGAATCTGTCACAGCCCATGTTTGTCCGCGATAATATAATGTGGAACTGATATAGATTGATAATCAAAAACATTCGATTGTACCTTTGCTTTTCCCGTTGATTTGTCGACATGTCAAGTTAGGAGATAACTCGTAGTACCATCACTAAAATAGGACAGGATATTATGTTGAAGCCATGGGCTCTGACAATGTCCACGAGGGGTGTCATGTAGACATTGAAGAGTGTTGGGCTGAGTGACGATCCTCGAGGGACTGATGAGATTAGGTTTTTTGGGTTCTGAGATGTAGGGGGGGAGTCAAATTTGTTGAGTTCTTTATGTGAGGAAGGAGTAGTTTTTACCTTTAATTCAAGTTATTTTGTAGGGGAATCTCCATTGAAGTCATAAGCATTTGAATCGTAGTAGGCAGCCTATAACCACAAAGAGCAGTGGAAAAACAGAGTAGTGATGATATGACTAAATTATGCAAATAGATTTCTCAGTGAGACCCGTCATATTTGAGCATGTGCTCGAGCACTTGAAACCAATCAAAAGTGCTTGTGAATGTGTGATTGGATCTCTATGTAGCTGCTTTGCAAATGTCCGCTACAGGGGTATATCTCATTAGAGTAGCAGTAGCTGCTTCTCAACCAGGAAAAAAGGGCTTGAGGTCTAGCTGACAAAATACTGTTTGTTTCTTGAAAGCATAAGAAGATGCAAGATATTATCCAGATTTGTTGCTTGGAAGTGGCTACATCTGTGCAGATCAGGCCATAATTGACCAACATTTGGTCCTATTAACTCATGTTGCATGTCTTATCTAGATAAAACTTCAAAACATGCTTCATATGAAGGACCTCAGCTGGAGTTGAAGGAAGCTGAAAAAATATTGATAAGGAAAATGTCTGACGTTGAAATCCGAAAGAATGTTCTGGAGGAAATTCGAGGGTTGTTCTCATGATTGATTATCTTGTTAGAGCAAAAAACTGTGAATGGTTTGTGAGAACGAAATGCCTGCATTTCGCCAACCCAGGCCTGCACCTCCAGAAGCGCTTGACCCTGCTACCAGCGCATGGTATCGTAGCGCGCTGCATTAATATCATTCTGTCACTCATTGTTGTCAGCTTTCATAGCGCGTCACTGTAGCGCCGCACCTCATCTGTTGCTCATAGCGCGATTCCCCCAAAACACTGTTTGAGCCTGCTTTTGTGCCTGTAATCTGTGTAATCGCCATTGCTGTTGTTTATTTACACTGCCTCAGTTTCGTTTTCCACCCCGACCACCATCTTGCGCCATCGTTTCCCTTGGCCCGCCTCCCAGCCGCCCCTCCCACCCACGAACATATAGCTCACCTCGCCTCACCTTCCGCTGTGACCGTCTGGACTTCTGCCTATACGGTCGCTCCCTCGCTTCCTACCTCCGCTCAGAGTGCCTTCCCTGAAGCGCTTGAGCCACTCTCCAGTCCTGCACCTCCAGAAGCGCTTGACCCTGCTACCAGCGCATGGTATCGTAGCGCGCTGCATTAATATCATTCTGTCACTCATTGTTGTCAGCTTTCATAGCGCGTCACTGTAGCGCCGCACCTCATCTGTTGCTCATAGCGCGATTGCCCCAAAACACTGTTTGAGCCTGCTTTTGTGCCTGTAATCTGTGTAATCGCCATTGCTGTTGTTTATTTACACTGCCTCAGTTTCGACCACCATCTTGCGCTATCGTTTCCCTTGGCCCGCCTCCCTGCCGCCCCTCCCACGCTCCGCCCCCTCCACCTCCACCATCCATTTATGGCCAATGCCCCCACGCGCAGCGTCCATGCGCTACGGCCTCGCCGAAGGTGCGCCAAAGGTAAGCCCGTCTACGCCTGTCCGCGCCTGGACCGCGCCCAGCGCCAGACCCCCTGCCCCTCGCGCCACCCAGCCCCCCCGCATTACCTACGATGCCGCCACCCTCCTAGCCCTTAACCCCGGTCGCGCCCCCACCTGCGTCCAAGCCGCCCCTGGACAAACCCACGGACCTTTCTCCTGCTACTCCTGCAAATTCAGCGGCACCGACAACACCTCCGCTACGACCACTCCACTGACTCCCGACCCCAACCACCTACAATGCATCCTTCTCAACACCCGTTCGGTCCACAGGCACGCCATTGACCTATGGAATCTACTAGACACCATTTCTCCAGACATCGCCTTCCTAACGGAAACATGGATGAATGCTTCCTCCGCACCAGACATCACCATTGCCATCCCTGAAGACTATAAGATCACTCGCAAAGACCGTACCAGCCACACAGGAGGAGGAATCGCTATCGTCCATAAGAAATCAATCCGCATCTCAACCAGCTCAGACGCCAACCTCGCCAACTCCGAACACCTTCACTTCCAGATCCACATCGACCCCAAAACCACACTCAGAGGCACCCTCCTCTACAGACCACCAGGACCCCGCGCAAAATTCAGTGAAGACATCACGGACTTCGTCACTCCACACGCGCTCCCCTCCAAAGAGTACATCCTTCTGGGAGACCTCAACTTTCACCTTGAAAAGATCAACGACCGCAACACCACCACCCTCCTGGACAACCTCGCCAACCTCGGACTTAAACAACTGGTCACTTCCCCCACCCACATCGCAGGTCACACACTCGACCCCATCTTCACCTCCAGCAATCATGTCTCCTTCAGCCACACTACGGATCTCCTCTGGACTGACCACAGCTGCGTTCACTTCACCTACAACAAGCCCAAACCCACCAACCACCCCCAACCAACTCTGAAAAGAAACTGGAACAAAATCACCACCGACCAGATCTCCTCATCGCTCCTTCTAAACACCCCAGCCCACTCCTCGGACCCAAACCTAGCCGCCGCCAACTTCACCCTATGGCTATCCAACACCGCCGACACCTTAGCACCACTGAAAAAACGTCAAAGCAAACCTGGCAACAAGAAGGCCTCATGGTTTAACGATGATCTTAAGAAGTCCAAGAAACTCTGCCGCACCCTTGAAAAAGCTTGGAAAAAAGACCCAACCACCAGCACCAAGGACGCCTTCAAAAACACCACCCGCACTCACCACCAACTAATCCGAAAGGCCAAGAAAACAGCATTTAAGGATCGACTTGACAACAACGCCCACAACAGCAAGGAACTTTTCAACATCGTCAAGGAGTTTTCCAATCCCTCGGCCAACTCCAACGACATCACCCCCTCTCAAGCCCTCTGCGACTCCCTAGCCTCATTCTTCCACAACAAGATTGCAGACATCCACAACAGCTTCGACAACCAACCCGGAGCCCAACCCACCCAACCACATGCTGAACACTCTTCCCCCGCGAACACCCTTAACGACTGGAACCCAATCTCCACTGAGGACACCATCCGCCTGATGAACTCCATCCACTCAGGATCCCCCACAGACCCATGTCCTCAACACATCTTCAAGAAAGCAGACTCCGTCATAGCACCGCACCTCCGAGACGTTATCAACTGCTCCTTCAACTCCGCCACCTTTCCGGAAAACTGGAAACACGCTGAACTCACCGCCCTTCTGAAAAAACCCACAGCGGACCCCACCGAACTCAAAAATTACCGCCCCATCTCGCTCCTTCCATTCCCGGCCAAAGTCATCGAGAAAGCTGTCAACAACCAGCTCGCCGCCTTCCTCGAAGCCAACAAATCCCTCGACTCCTCACAGTCTGGCTTCCGAGCTAATCACAGCACTGAGACCGCCCTCATCGCAGCAACAGACGATATTCGAACTCTACTGGACAATGGAGACACAGTCGCCCTCATCCTCCTCGACCTCTCTGCAGCCTTCGACACAGTTTGCCACAGTACCCTTTTACAACGCCTCAATAACATCGGAATACAAGGAAAAGCACTTGAATGGATCACCTCGTTCCTCACCGGAAGAACCCAGAGAGTCCGCCTTCCACCATTCAAGTCCGAGGCCACCAAAGTCATCTGTGGCGTACCACAAGGATCCTCTCTCAGCCCCACCCTCTTCAACGTATACATGAGCCCCCTCGCGACCATCGCCCGCCAACACAACCTCAACATCATCTCTTACGCAGATGACACTCAACTGATCCTCTCTCTCACCAGCACCGCCAAAACTAACCTACACGAAGGAATGAAAGAAGTTGCTGAATGGATGAAACACAGCCGTCTGAAACTGAACTCAGATAAAACAGAAGTCCTCATCCTAGGCACATCCCCCTCCGCATGGGACGACTCTTGGTGGCCGGAAGCCCTTGGAAAAGCACCCATCCCGACAGACCATGCACGGAACCTAGGCGTTATCCTGGATTCTTCACTTTCAATGAACAGACAAGTCAGCACCGTATCCTCATCCTGCTTCAACATTCTTCGCATGCTCAAAAAAACATTTCGCTGGATCCCCACCGAAACCAGGAAAACAGTCACCCATGCTCTGGTCACGAGCCGACTGGACTACGGAAACACCCTCTACGCAGGCACTACCGCCAAACTCCAAAAGAAACTCCAACGAATCCAAAACGCCTCAGCCAGAATCATATTAGACATCCCACGCAACGAACACATCTCTGGTCACCTGAAAGACCTCCACTGGCTACCCGTCAATAAGAGAATCACTTTCCGACTGCTAACCCACGCACACAAATCACTCTACGACATCGGTCCAGAATGCCTCAACTCAAGACTGTCCTTCTACACCCCCTCCCGCCGACTACGCTCTTCCAGCCAAGCCCTCGCCACTGTACCTCGCATCAACAAGACCACCATGGGAGGCAGATCCTTCTCTTACCTGGCTGCTAAAACATGGAACTCACTCCCCACTCACCTTCGCCTTACCCAGAACCACCTAGCTTTCAGAAAGCAACTTAAAACGTGGATATTTGACAAGTAATCCTCCTCCCCCTCCTTAGCGCCTTGAGACCCTCTGGGTATGTAGTGCGCTATATAAATTCTCTGACTTGACTTGACTTCTATTAATCGGTTTTAAAGGGTTCTGCAGAGACGAGAAAAAAGGACTATGTTAAGCTCCCCGGAGGGAAAAGGACACTTAACAGAAAGAAAAAATGTACCTCAATCCTTCTAAAGAAACCTCCATAACAAAGATTGGGAAAATAAGAGGCTTGTAAAGGACATTTTCTATAGGCAGTAAGGGCTGCCAAGTGAACTATTATAGATTAGACTTGCAAGAATGACATTTTCCTTGCACACTTTAGGGTGTACGTTCTAGGACGAGCCCCAGATGCAACATCTACTTTACTTGAAGGCATATACTGAACAGGAGGAAGGGCTTTTTAGCCTCCTTGAGGATGTCCAAGTTGGTTTGCAGCAGATTCAAGCGTCCATACTGCACACGCTCAGGAGCTATGATCCAAAATCAAAGAAGTGAGGTTTTGTTGCACCCTCAGGTCTACGCACTTAATTAGTAGGTCTGGTCTACAAGGGAGCTTGAGAATTGGACATCCTGACTGGTAAAGGAGGTGTGTGAACCACCAGTGCCACTACAGAGCTCTTAAAATAATTCTGGCTCTTGAGAATGAGGACTGATGGGATAGTGGGATTGCTAGAAAGGCGTAGAGAAATCTTGCGGGCCAGTCAGGCATTTCCAAAAATTTCTTGTTGGGAATATCTGTAGGCGAAGCCCTAGAATTTTTATAGTCCTGTAGTGGCAAAAAAATCGAGGAGCAGAAAGCCACACAGCCTGAAGCCTTGAACTATGATGTTGTGAAGGACCCATTTGTTGTTTTCTTGTTCCACTCTACTAAGGGCAGCTGCCGACCCATTAGTACACCTCTGAGGTGAGTCGCTGAGAGACGTATAGTCCTGGCTATGAGTCATTCCCACATTGTCTGTGCTTCGTGGGATAAAGGTGTGGAGCTCATTCTCACCTGCCTGTAGTGGTGGAATTTGATGATTGAACTGTCCGTGTGAACAAGCCCCAGTGTGATGTGAATGTACAGGCTAAAGGCTTTAGCGGCTAGGTGGACTGCTAGGAGCCTGACGAGATTAATATGATAGGTCATTTCTTCCAGAGACCACATGCCCTGAAACTGCAGATAAGTGTAAGTCTCCCAGTCCAGGATTGATGTATCTGACAATAGTCTGAGAGGAAACCTATTGGTGAAAAGGCATTCCTCAAAGCAGGTAGGCTGGAGAGCACCACCATATTAGAAACTGTGCATGAGGAACGATGATGTTGCCCTTCCAGATGCCAGACAATTGTTCCCACTGCTCCTCGAGGCACTGCTGAAGAAGATGCTGTGGAGTAGTCATGCATTCTGAGTGAGAGAGATGCATGAGGCTATGGAGCAGAAGAGAGATGATACTGATGTCACCTTGGGATTAGTGACTTCATGAGAGCATGTTTAGGTGGCATGGTCGGCGAAGGACTCTAAAGTCTAAGACAATAGCGACAGAACAATATTCAATACCCAAGCGTCTTTTTGAGAAGTTTATTTTGTAAACATTTTTGCAAGTGTAGCTATGCTCCCTGTGGAGTAGACACCTTGGGTAACCAATTGTCTAGGAAGGGGTTGATGAAGATTTGATTTATCTTGAGGAGGATAGCCCCCACTGTCTGCACTTCGAGAAAGTACTGGGTGCAGACTCGAGGCAAAATGGAAGCCTTGATACTGATAGAGGTCCTGCCCCACGACAAACATCCAGAATTTGAAATGTTTCTTGGTGATCTGTACATGAAGTACCTGTCTTGGAGGTCTGTAGAGCAGAGCCAATATTACTGATGTGAAAGGGGATAGATCTGATGCAATGCTCGTCTCCGAAAATTGTCACGCTGAATCCATTTGCTGGCTTGTATTTTATATATATATATATAATATATATATATATATATATATATATATATATATATATATATATATATATATATATATATCGCTCCACTCGTAAGTCAACATCCGGCTACAAAAGCATATGGTCGTGGTCCCTCTTCACACATTTGCTCCACACGCACACACACACACACACACACCCGCACACACACACACACACACACACACCCACACACACACACATATATATATGCCTCGAGAAACATCGATCACACATTTGCTCCACACACACACACATATATATATGTGTGTGTGTGTAGCAAATGTGTGAAGAGGGACCACAACCATATGCTTTTACACCATTCTTGATCATTTTATAGTCTGAAATGAATAGTTGATACTTAGGTAGATCAATCTATGTAGACATATTTACTTCTTATTTAGGTCCTGATGAATCGCTAGTCATTGCACACCTGCGAGAAACATGCCGACCACTTACTGGACTTACTAGTCGTGTCTCGAAGAAGGAAACATAGCTATCCATCAAGTACAGGCTAGTCTTTTCTTTTATTTGAAGCAGGGGACCCCCAGAATAAACTTAATCCTGGTACTCCTAGCCTCATTTTAACCCACCAACACGTCTACTACAACCTGGCCCCACACCCGCACTTCACCCAAATGGCTGTTGGATAGAAGATCTCCGCCAAAGAGCCCCTCTTTAAGGTGTCGCCCATTGGGTATTGCACCGCCGACCCAACGAGGAGCATTACCAATGATAAAGCATGATACCTGAAAGGGTGTGTGAGGACATTACATTCAACAAAATGGATGCCCGACTGTAGGACTCCTATGAGACCCTACTACATCCAGACACTTTTGTGACCCGTACTTTTAATACCTCCAGGAACAGCACAGTACTTCTTAGTAACACATTGACTTTGAGGGAGAACACTGTGGCTGGACCTACTACTCTACCCGAGTGGTGAATTCGACTTTCCTATAAGATACCTCTCCCCCTTGTTGTAAACGTTCCTTTTCTGTTACTATAGCAGACATAATAACAACAGACCTATATCTAAAACAGGCCAACCGTATTGGCTTTGTCAGTGCTTGTTAACTGTATCAAAAGATGAGTAACAACAATTTTGTTGTGATAACAAGAACTGAACTTTTCTGCCATTCACACCAAATTTCTCCGCAGTCTCACACTCTGTTAGACACCTAGGCTAATTTTCTCCCCATATAGTTTTTGAAAACCTCCATATGCATCTCTCAAACATTATCTCTTTCCTCCTTAGCACCATCCTTTCACTCTCCTGCACATACTTCCTTTCATCTCCTTTATTTCAACATCCCCCCACATATACACCACCCGCCAGCTATAAGCAAAGCCTTTTGTTACCCTTTGGCACTGTTGTGTAACTCCTGCAAACACTTTTCCACAGTTACAATTTACACACGTGAATATCACTCTATGTGGTTGGTAGAGGGGACAAATATTGGAGGGGCATGCACTCTGAACATATGTAGGACTCGCTGACAGACACTGTGAGAAACTGACACTGCATTCTGCCTCAAATCCAGAGTTATCAATCACATCCAATTCTAATCACCCCCCCCCACAATTTCTGCTCAGTAACACACCTGGATGCAGCACAATTTACAGTATGCACTGCACAAGTGTCATATGTTGCATACAAAACTACTGCACAGTGTTTGGAAAAACAAATCCTCTCAGCAAATGCAGGTCGAAATTATATGTGAATCCACTGCATACCTCAGTGTATTTTGTTTTAAATGGACTGGTAATGGAGTGACAGGAGCCATGCGGCAGCAAATAAATCGCAGCTGCTCCTATGGTGAACCACAGTGCAATGAAAAAGAAAATGCACAGTGCAATATGCTAAAGATAAAAGTGATTTTAGCTATTAAAACAAAAGGTTTAGGTAATCCTCTAACCCCAAAAGTCTGTTGATCCTCAGTTGGAATTAACACACATACACTGTTATTCTTGTCAGGGGTGTGGAATTTATTAATATATCTACTTGTCCAACGGGCAGGTTGCTTCATAAATCTACTTGTCCTGTAACAAAATCCACTTGTCCCTTTAGTGCCATGTAGTGCGGCGACAAATTATGTCAGCAATCTCATTATATAAGAGCTCTGATATAGCTTCTCTGATTATGACAGGGCTCATACCAAAGTAGTGTTTGAATACATGCAATGCCCTTATGTTGCCACGTTTCCCCAGATCTACATACTGGGGCTGAAGGTAGTGGTAAGGAATAGTTCCAGGGTTAGAATGCCCTTTTGAGTCTATGCAAACCTACTAACTTGCACGTTTTAGGGGTTTTCAACAACTCTTCTCTAATCTTTTTCCCATACTGAGAAAAGTTGGAAATGCACTCCTGGCAAAGGCAGACATAAGCCTTCTTCCAGAGTTGTGGAAAAAAGCGGTTGGATGAAAAGTGAATCTGCAAACACTCAGATTTTCGTATGAGAAAATCTACACATGCCTATCTGCTCATGCTAAAATGCAGTTCACAAATATTTTCTTCAAGTACTATTTCTTGTCCTACTTTTGTAAATTCTTGGGAATACAAAAAAGCTGTATAGCAGCACTTAATGCAAGGCTATATAATATGGGTGCACTTTTGAGACTTTCTTTAATAATTGGGCTCCAAATTTAGTCTGGCCATGACCTTTTGCGTTTATTAAAATTCTGTCTCTCTGTATCAGCTGGCTTCACTGTGAGGGACAGCATTCCGCTCTTTCACAAGGAGCATATCGGCACACAAAGTAGTTTTGTTCAGTGCCAGTAACTAGTGTAGCAGTGTGTTTTTCAGACTAAAAACAATTTTTTCTTTTGCCAATGTTTGTTATAATTGTGAGGGGCCCGGCAGCCCCCACATCAATAAGGTTTTACAAAAACCATGCCAAAACAAGTCACACATTAACAAAACCAAAAAGCTGACCACCAATTTCAGACCTACTGACTTTCCCAATGCTTGTTTATTTTTGTTTCCCATAATCGTATTGAAAATGGTTACACTGATTTTCCATTATGAATATTTTTGGGAAACACTAGCATGTACCAACAGATTACTAAATGATGCTGCAAAGAAAGTTTAGCTAAAGGTTTTTTTTTCCTGCTTTCATTTTTTTATCAACATTTTATTTTGAAAGCAAAGAATCATCAATCTTGCTTTCAAGCTTCTGCAAATATTTCCATCATATCAGAGAGCATGCTGGGAGCATTAGATATAGTCTTGTATTGCTAAACTTTGAAAACGTGTGTACACATGTTATACTGGAACCATAGTGAGTAGTGCAGTCAGAGCTTGCAACATTTAGGTGGAGCGCTCACCCTAATAATAAAGGTTTTCAATTAATGAACCATAAATACAAGTTTGAATAGCATTCACATATGGACAAAAATATTACCGTAACTGCAGACATTGCCCTTCCCTGGTCCATAATGTGGTTCTGCACACTGGCAGCCAAAGGGTTTGTGCTGCAGGGGGCTGAGCCTACTTGTCCCAAGGACAAAATACACATAAAAAATTGTTGCCCTTGACCCCAAACAATATGTCCTGGGCGTCGGGCTATAGGAATTCCACATCCCTGCTTGTGTCTTAGTAAACATGTAAGGTAGTGCAGATGGTTAACACATCCATTGCAGACATCTGCAGCATGCATATCACAGGCTTGAAGACTGATAGTGTTAGTATGTCAACAATTTCTTGACCCTTCTTTTTGTAAAGGTGTCCTCTCCCTACACTTGGTAATCCTAAACAACACGTGGCGTAGGATAAAAGATATAGGGCGTGGATATTTTTAAAACAGCTGATGCGTGTGTGTGTGTGTCTGTTTTGTATTCCAAATACTTGCAGTTATAATCATATGTACCATTCAATACACAAAAATCTAATATTGCTGTTACATTTAGGAAGTAAACTGTGTTGTTAAATGAAACACATGGAAAACCTATTTTTGGTAGAATGAAATACTGAATGAACCAAGAAGAGGTAGACAAAGGGTTCACTTCTGCTCAGGCATTGGCGCTGCAGTGACTTGTTATGATTATCATTTTACCTGTGTACGGTCTTGAGCAAATCAACCCCCCTTCCAAAACATACAACCCTCTATCAGTACTAGCAGTAACACCTAGCTCGGATTTATGTATATTTTTGGAAAGACGAGGATGAAGAGAGCATAGTGGTAATAGCCAATAGACTACCAAGGATGCCATGAGCTCAGGTGCAAGCAAAGGAAATTACTAATTTAACTGTTGTTGTGCTGCTAATATACAGTAATTTACAGGGTTCAATGGGTCCCTCATGGCACTGGGCCCTATGCCACTGCACCTGCTGCACCAATGGTAAAGTGCACAGAATCATAAAGAGTGAGCAAGCTGATCTCTATGTTTGTAGTACCACCGGCAGGAAGGTGTAATGACTGAACCAAGAACAGCAAATGCTCTCCTTGAAGGAGCATCTGCTGTCACTTGTAAAACACGAACAGTGCCCTGAGCATGGACTTCAAACAAAATGTTATCTCCAAGCTTTAGGCTGCAAGATGAAAGATAAATTTAATCATGAGGAGCACAAATAAATGAGTGCTTGCAGTGGTTCATTTGTTTAAAAAAAAGCTTAATTGCGGGGGCTCATGCCACTGCTGCTGCTGCATATGTCCAAAACTGGAGCTGCGCCATTAGTTTAGTGCCCTATAGGCAAGTTGTGCTTCTGGGGGAATAAATCATTAGGTGCCACATATACAAAGCATTTAAGCAGTCGAAAACAGCCAATCAGGCCGTTTGCTACCACAAAAATGGTTTTACAAATGTACAAAACATAAATTCCGATTCAGTAACACATTACCGATTTGCAATTTGTGTTTGCGATTAGGAACTTGGAAGGGGCGTCTATAGGGTGTTTCTTCCAATTACCGAACCTGAATGAGATGTAGGAATGTTTTGCAACAAAATTAAGGTTGGAAAACATTCATATTTTATAGACTACTTGAAGGAGATGGTACCCATTTGCAAATGGGCAGGGGTCCACAGGGGACCCCTTCTCCTCTGAGAATGGAAAAATGGAAAACAAATAATTTGTAAGAGCAGGTAGTGGTCCCCCTGCACCCCACTGCCTACTCTTAAAAAATGAAACTGCAAAGTTATTTTTTTTTTCTTTTTAGACATATCCCGTTATTATTTAAGGAAAACAAGCTACATTAAAAAATAAATCTTTATTAAAAAGCAATCCCAAGCATAGTATTCGGCAGACCTCAGCAGGCCACCATCCCTGTGATGGCTGTGATTCCTAATGGGTCGCAAATTGCGACCTACCTCATTAATATGAATGCAGTAGGTCTATTTGCAAACCATTTAAAATCACTTTTAAAACTCAAAAGAGTTTCATACATTAGGAAATCCAATTTCCAATTTGAGTTTCAGAGAGAATCACAAGAAGGAAATCAGTACTCCGAACGTTAGTACATCTGGCCCTAAGTCTTGTTTTATTTTGCATTCTTCGACTCTTACTTTCTAATGAGGAAAGCAAAAAAGAACCAGGATAAAAGAAAAAATAGATCTGGACACATCACTTACTCCTGACAACAGGTTAATCATGTCATACCTGGCAGTGCTCATAGACAAGGGGCTGCTCAGTCGGTTAGCTGCTTTATGGTTAATTTTAGCAGCACTCTTCACTACCGAAGCCTGAGCACTGTGGTGGTTCCAGAGTTGAAAACATGTGTACCCTCCAGGAGGTGCTCTTACATACAGAGAATTGTGCAGTGGAAGAGGCAACAGAATTTATTTAGGAATAGATGTCTACATCCATCTGCAATAACCACAGTTCAACTACTAACTCTTAAACATATGTGACAAAAGGTATGATAGGATGGGAAGAGAGTCCCTAAGTCTCTTTCTGCAGCTCTAACGGTAATCACCCACCACAAAGAGCGAGTAGCACCTAAGCTGAAGATGCAGGCCCAGTCCTTTCTGTCAGGCGAGATCCTCTGTGCACCACAGAGCTGCAAGGGGGCCAACGTGCTTTGTGTGGCCGGAGGTGGTTATTGGGACTTTGGCATTTTCTGATGGGGAGCTCTGCAAAGAGCCCTCGCCGCAAAGGTAAGAAAGTTGTTGTGATGTGTAAGTAATAGTGTGTGTTTTGTGAGATGGCGTATGAGTGTTGAGGCTGTGTCCTCGTGTGTTAGTGTGAGCAAGGTGGCAAATGAATCCTATAATCAGTTGGCATGGTAGTATCAACCAGAAGTGAGAAACTCATTGCACATTTATAAAGGAATAACATGATGATGTGATTGGTTTACCAATCATAGTGCCCTTACATTCTTAAATGGCTGCTTGCAATCATGCGTCAAAGGTGGGCAATGCTGCAATTGCAGAGCCCAGGTCTAGGCAGGGAAAATGACTAATCATTTGATGCATGCTTGGGACAGCGGCTGGGACTTAAAACATAACTTCAGTATGCCACACGTCATGCCCTTAAATGCCAAACACCAAACGCCAAATGCCAAACAATGCTAATTAGTGCATGACCTTTAAAAATACATTAATATGCCAGCCACGGGTCATACTACCACTGCCTGTGAAGCTCAGCAGCCTCTCTACAAAACTATGAAGCAAACGAAATGTAATGAAGCCACAAGCTGCACAACTTGTGACCCTCTACAACCAGATACACTGCCGTGTAAAAGGCACACTGCTCGAGTTCCCCTCTTCCACAGTGGTCTGTTGCTTGGCCAAAGATCGCAGACTCTGTTCCTTGTGACCCTTCAAGAAAGTGATCTTTTTTCCACG
This sequence comes from Lissotriton vulgaris, assembly GCF_964263255.1. Classification (NCBI taxonomy): domain Eukaryota; kingdom Metazoa; phylum Chordata; class Amphibia; order Caudata; family Salamandridae; genus Lissotriton; species Lissotriton vulgaris. The sequence goes on from NC_141693.1 coordinate 980,319,902, forward strand.
CTGCTCGCTTTTTAAAAGCAAGAGCTGCAAAAGATGTCTCAGTGATGTGTGAAGTGCGTGTGCTTCATAATGAAGTTTGTGCCCTCAGGGTTGTTACATTGCCAATGTGCACCTTTGTTCCCCCGGCAGGAACACTGGTCATGGGTCTGAGCGGGTTGGTATTCACCAGAGCAGTGGTTTCTATGTTTCAGAGGGGCTTACAATTGCTTAGCTGCTGTTTGGCGACGAAGGAGGAGTCCGGTGTCTGTCCTGAAGATAAAAAAAAAATACTACAACTGCTTGGTATAAAGGAGTCAGATCCTTCATATACAATTATTTACCATCAGCTAGATTAGACACATTTATACATTCTATACATATAAAGTCTGTTCTTACTGACTACACAGTGACCAGGTGCTTTTTACAGATATGTACTCTAATGCACAACTCCACAAAATAATTACGTGAATATTATCATCAAATATATTTGTGAAATATCCTAGTTCAGTTGGAAAATACTAACGAAACCCTATCATAAGGGGTGGGGGGGTTCGCAGCCCCTGATCTGCAACTGTTTTATTACTGTGCGCAGGCACACCATGCACACTATTGGATACAACCCCACTCTCACATCCCGCATATCGCAGTAATACAGGACAGTGTATATCCTAACCAACTCACTCATTACATATTAGACCCTATTAGATGCTATCCCAAAGACAAGATACAAACGGTTACATGCACTTCTAGGGCATGGCATACTCTTGCGCTAAGGGTGCGGAAACTACCTCCATATGCTCCGGCGTTACCACTAGCTAATCATCCTAAACTCTCAGTAACACAGGAAAAGAAAATGCAGACTATGCTGGTGGAAATGGGGCTGTCGACCATGGGCAGTTTATTTCCACATAAGAAATTTATCCTACATAATGACCCATCCCTTTGTGCACACCAAGCGCCATTAAAGAGGTTTGCTTATTTAAGGTTACGGGCAGTGGTCAAAGATTTGTACGAATCGTTCCTAGAATAACCCACACCACTGCATGCACTACAAATATTATTGACAGCACCCACACGTACAAACCTTGTTACACGGCTTTATACTGCTTTCCAGAATGAACAAGTTTTAGGGCCGCATAGATCACTCAAGAGATGGGACTCGGGAGGACATAACTGGGGAAACTATACCCGAAGAGGACTGGAACTACAGTTGTGCACAGTTACACTTTCTTACGTCGAATTGTAATTTAAAGATTATACATTTCAAGTTTATACATCAGACATATTACACACGGACTCAACTATACCGTTACGGCCTTACAGAGGATGACAGATGTCTGCGTTGCTCTGCACCTGGGGCTGACTTCTTACACATGGCTTGAGCATGCCCCAGCCTACACAAGTACTGGCAGGACATTAAAGACGCACTAACAAATATGTTGGCCGAACTAATTCCGAACACGCCATTAGTATGCCTGCTGGGAATCCGTAAACTTGAACAAGCCAGAAGGCGTAAATTCCTGGCGGTGACGCTGTTACTCGCAAAAAGACGAGTAGCTATAAAGTGGGGTAGCAAACGTCCTCCCAGATGTAAGGACTGGATAATTGACCTATTGTACTGTTAGGAAGCATTAGGAACTTTTGCGGAGGAAATCCCCCAAGCATCCAGAGCTAAAGATTTTTGGCAACCACTAACAAACTATTTGCAACAAACTCAAGAAGACTCTTGCTTGCCAAGTAGGGTTGAATGGCTGCGGAAAGAGATTGCCAGTAGATCTGTATACTTTGATAGTGGGCCCCATGTAAAGGTCAAATCCGGTCATAGCTGTGGCACGGAAATTTGAGTGTTGTGCTCATCAAATGGTAATCTTTTGTGTAACTGATCTCATGTCCTACACCGAACATTATATTACATGCTTTGTTATGTTGCCTTCCAATGTATACATGAAGCTATTCTGACTTTTATGTACAAAAGGACAATGAATATATGATGTACATTGTTACTGCTTGGTGGGGGAAAATACTATATTTGTGAAATATGACAAACCGCTTAGCCTTTAGTGTGCTAAGTTAAAAATAATTGTACTATATTGGAGTAGATTTTATTAGATATGACTGAATAAATAACCTCTTCAACCCGACAAATTCCATATTGGGTTGAAAGTTGACTGGGGTCTGGGGTGTGAGCCCTGATCAAGCAACAGCAAAACACACAAGGTGATGGACGGAATGTTGCACATTGGCAAAACATTTACCACAGTCACAGATCTGGGTTTCATCCATCGTTATTTTGCTCACCACGCCACCCCACTTCAGACATGGCCATATGCAAATCAGACTTCACCCTATGCCTCATGGGAACAGTCCAGACAGAACTGCCAAGCCATGTCTTCCCTAGACCGGAATCAAGCATCCTAGGACCGGTTTCTGGCTATCAGCCGTCATCAGCCAGGATAGCTTGACTCCAGTGGCGTAGTGAGCACGGGACCCACGTCTGGGCATACCCTTCCCACATAGGGTGAACAGCAAAACACACAAGGTGATGGACAGAATGTTGCACATTGGCAAAACATTCACCCCCAGTCACAGATCTGGGTTTAATCCATCGATATTTTGCTCACCACAACACCCCAGTTCAGACATGGCCATATGCAAATCAGTCTTGACCCTGTGCCTCATGGAAACAGTCCAGTCCAAACTGCCAAGATATGTCTTCCTTGGACTGGAATCAAACATCCTAGGACCGGGTTCAGGCTATCAGCCTTTATCAGCCAGGATAGCTTGACTCCAGTGGCGTAGTGAGCACGGGACAAAGGGCAGCCCTTTGCTACAACTAGCCGCACCCGCTCCGCGGGTGCCGCGTCGCAGTTTTGGTTCGTGAGGCTGTTGGGAGCACGTTTGCTCACAGCCCTTAGGAAGGACTCTAGGGAGCAGGGCCACGCTCTATCCACCAGCGCTGCCGCTGCAGGGACTCAAATAACCAGGAGCCCCTGAGTTCCGGCACACCTGCTGACCTCTTGCCCCTCCCATCCCTCGCTTCACGCCTCCACAAAGGAACGCCTCTATCCTGCTGTGCGGGAGCACGCGGGAGCATCGCGGGAGAAGCCCGGGACAAGGGCGGGACCATCTTTGGCCATCAGGGGCCAGAAGAGGCCAGGCCGGGCCGGGCCACATCTCTTGGCTCTGCTAAGCGGGCACGTGAATCGCAAGAGCATGGCCACAGGCACTAGAGCAAGCAAATCAAGGAAAGCTGCGGGAGACGTTGTCATAGGCACAATGGACCAATTTATAACTCGGGCTGTCTCCATTGTAGAAAAGGAGATAATCCTTGCTGAACGAAGATTATCCCGGGACTCCAGGGGCCTCTCTTACAAGCGCTCATCTCTGGGCGCCCTTGCCCTAGCCCCCAGCCCTGTAAATGTACCTACAACACCATTGGTGGTAATTGACTCCCCGGACATTGATGAGAGAGTGAGTCGGATTAGGGCAAGCCTAGAAAGGGTAACTACCACTGCACCAGTCATTGCTCATGACTCAATACACCCTAATCCACTCGACCAAACTGACACTTCGCCGGGGGCTCAAAATTATGATCTTGATTCCGAGATCAACAATGCCCTTAGCCCCTCTGCGTTGCCCAACGAAGCCCCAAATCCTCCCCTCACAGTCGAACCTATCGAAGCTAGCACTTCCCTAGCAGTGGCTCAAGAAACTACCCCATTAGGGAAACTAGCTCCAGGACTAGTTGCACAAAAGAAGAGAAAGCGTCCTGCCAGTCCTCGCAGGGGGGGCTCTCAAAAGCCGCACAGTAAAGTAAGTAGGCACAATGTGACCAAAGGGGGTACCATTACAAACCATGTCCCACACCCAAAAACCTCTACCATCCACACTAGAGATATTGTACCTGAGGGCATACCAGGCCCATTGGCTTCTCTAGGTACTACCACACTCCCCCAGGCTGTGCATACTGATCTAGATGTCGAGAACATAATCAGGTCTGTGGTGATGCCCCTTGTAGACAAGATTGACAGTCTCACACGTAAACTAGCTACCCTTGAGCAGTCAATGCTGGATAATTTTTACGCTGTGAAATCACTGGTTAAATTCCACGCCAAGGCGCAGGGCGAAGAGAATGGCGGGTCAAGGAGTGGTGCTGTCACCTTAGTTCCCTCTGAGTCAATGTCTCGCCCTAAAACGCCTGCACCGGGGGAGGCCACTCAGTCACATCAATCCAACACTGGAACCAGCCCTGCCCCACAAACTCCTACTCTTGAGCCCAGCTCGGGCCGCCAAAAGAAAAAACCCAGTACCCAAGCGCTTAAGGCCCCCAAGGTTAACTTTGCTCCAAATCCCAAGCCTATAGCGTCCAACCCTAAAGCAGCAGGAAATTTGCCGACCACGTCGAATGGAAACATAACTCCATCCCTTTCCACTCCTGGCAATCAGGCTGCGCCTAAACCCCTAGCCAAACCCTTAGCTAAATCCCCGGCTAAAACACCAACAGATAGGGCAAAAAGGCACACACCCAATGCTAGCCTCCCCCCTGGTTGTAAACCGTATGTGGTAATTCTAACGGGAGTTCCGGAGCTCGAAGAGGGTTCTTGTGAGCTGTATTCTGATCTTAAACACAAGACGCTCTCCTGGCTCAAAGCAAATAGACCCCTCCCAGGGCACATTGATGGCAGAATAGCCTATGTTCGTCGTGTGGGGTGGATCGGCAATAGACGTAAGGATCTAACTGGGGACTGCGTGCTGATCAATTTTAGCGATCCTAGAGCAGCAGGTATGATTTGCAGCCAGCAGTCGCATCACAACTTTTGCGACATTCAAACTAGGGACTTGGGGTACTTTTACCGTCCCCCCCCTTCATCGGGGCACAAGAAGTTTTTGCCGGATGGGGGCAGAGGCGCATGGTTCCCGCATTACCCAACCTTGGACGTTAGAGCAAGGGCATGGACACCGACTCAAGCAGCCCCATCACAGGGTTGGGGTTGGTGACTTGGTGATAAAGTGGTAATAAACGCCCCCCCACCTAGGGTTATTACACCATGCATAGCTGGGAGGGCCTCCCCGTCACTAGCTAACATCCCTGTGCCCCAACCCACGCCCAACCACCCCATTCCCTCTTCCTCAGGCTTTCGGACTGAGTCCACTGAGTCCGTGGATGGAGTACAAATTTTGGGTGCACAGGGTGGGGAAGCTGGACGTGCTGAGTTTTCAAATTGCCCTACCCTGAAAGCCATCAGCTGGAATGTGGCAGGCTTAAATAACAAGTTGGATGCCCCGGACTGGGTGGCGCTCACTGAGCCCCACGCAGTCTGTGCATTCCAAGAAACGTGGTGTGTGGAACCAAGGCATAGAGTAGGTTATGCTACCTTCTCTGTCCCGGCAGGTATTCCAGCATCGGGAGGAGGGCGCCCATTTGGAGGCCTCCTAGTCTGGGTAGATATATCTTTAGGTTGGAGAGTACACCATCATCCCCAAAAATCTCCAGACCTGATGCGGCTCACTGTAAAATGCCCAAGGAAAGCTGAAAAGCTGGAGATTTTTAACATTTACACACGCGGGGTTTCAGGGAGGGCCTCGTCACCAACCCTCATGGCTTTGGAGGCAGCCTTAGGGGAGTGCCGTGGAGATTCCCTAATTTTGGTTATGGGGGACTTTAATTGCACATTTGAGCCCCTGTTGACCGACGAATCCTTGGACCTGTACGACGAAGATTCAAGGAGAGGCGTCCCGTCCCTTGATCTTCCAATCGTCAAAAGATGGACCCCTAGAATTGTTCAATTAAACTCCCTCACACTAGAGTACGGCTTGAGAGCAGCCAACGGGAGAACACACTCAGACCTAGCGGGGGCACACACGTACAATAGGGTGGGCCACTCATCTAGGATAGATTACATCCTTTTAAACTTTCCTTTGTGGGCCCACATGAAGGGCATGATAGTTCTACCTTCCTTGGATAGTGATCATAATGCACTCTCATTATCCCTAACATACTGGTGGAGGGACAGTGGCTCATCTTGTGGAGACCGTGACGTTTCTGAGCTAAGGTCATCGGGGGGGGGTGGTCCCCTCAAATTGCCTCAGACGCTTAAAATGGGACAAAGTGGCTATCGATGAAGAAAAACTATACTGCATCAAAGCCGTTACTGCTGCAGCTTGTGAACTTCTGGAAAGTCAGCCTCCCAGTCCGCACAAGATTTCAGCCATGTTTAGCGAGGTTTCGACGTCGATTGGGGATTTGTTCATGGTTAAACTAAAAAAGGGAAACAAAAACCTTGATAAGCGACAGGGCAAATCAGGCTGGTACTCGTCGGAGTGCCGTGCTGGAAAGAGAGCCTTAATACTGGCAGTAAAGAGCGGTGATGCAACATTAATAGCCACCAAACGCAAGTGCTACAAATCTGTGCTAAAGGCAGCAAGGAGAGACTGGGAAGATGCCTTTTGGCAGGAACTCCGTGTCGCCAGTGTAGAAAAAAATGCTAAAGGTTTTTGGGACTTATTGCGAAAGAAAAACAGACCCCTAGACACTGTCATCACATGCAATATAACCGAAGATCTGTGGTATTCACACTTCTCAAAACTGTACACAGCATCTGCAGTAGAAGCGATGGACTTCCCACTACCACAGATCCTTCGAGGTGATGGGAGCTATGAGGAAAGTCTGTTTACCAGGAAAGAAGCTGAAATTGCTATAAAATCTCTGGTCCCTCGCAAAGCAGCTGGTCCTGATGGCCTTCCTGGCGACCTTCTTCGCGCAGACACAGGTGATTGGGGTATGCTAATCGCATCGTTACTAAACGCTGCTATGGCAGGGGCCCCCCTCCCTGCTTCATGGATGGCCGCCGAGGTGGTCCCCCTGCACAAGAAAGGCTCAAGAGACGACCCAGCTAATTACAGGCCGATCAGCCTGATAGATTGTTCCCAAAAAGTAGCGGGCAAGGTCCTCTTATCCAGAGTTCAGCAGTGGGCAGATGAAAACAAGATACTCTCGGACTTCCAGGCTGGGTTCAGAGCTGGCACAGGAACAATAGAACAATCGCTAAGGCTGCTCATGATCCACTGGAAGGTCGTCACGATTGGGAAGGGTACCTTATACCTGGCCTTCATCGACCTCCGGACGGCTTTTGATTTGGTACCCAGAAACAACCTATGGAAGGTACTGTGTGACCTTGGTATGCCACCCTACTTGCTTCATTTGATCATGAGGTTCCATGAAAAGAACTACGCCCAAATACGCTGGGGGCCAAATGGTCAAAAGACCCCAAGAATAGAGGTGAATAGAGGTGTGCGGCAAGGTTGCGTACTTGCCCCAACCCTATTCTCCCTCTATGTAAATGGGGTGGTGGACTTCCTGACCAAGTTACCAGCAGATGCGCCCCGTCTGGCAGGCCGTCTAATCCCTACCTTGCTCTTTGCTGACGATACTTTACTACTGTCTAAATCTCCAATGGGCCTCCAGCAGCTTCTCTCTGGTTTTGACGATTTCTGCAAGCAGAGAGGTCTCTGTATCAATACAGATAAAACAAAGTATCTCATTTTGAACCCCCCGCAAAAACTCGGCCCCCCTCCAACACTGGGGTCCGTTGCATTGGAAAGGACCAAGATGTTCGACTACCTGGGCATCCGGCTGGTGGACTCCATGAAATGGGACTGTCACTTGACCAAAATGTTGTTGAGCCTGAAAAGAGTGACTGGGGTCCTGCTGAAAGAGCAGAGAGCAGCTTCCACAAAACCAATAGCAGCAGTAATGGACATTTACTCGGCCAGAGGAGTAAGTGCAGCACTTTATGGGGCAGAGCTCTGGGGGATGTCAAACATGAAAGAGCTAACTCGAGCTGAGAACACCTTCTTGAGAAGTCTAATGTCTCTCGGTCCATCTGTCCCCATCCTACCATTGCAACTGGACATGGGCTGTCGGGCGATTGAAGACCAAGCAAAGTTACGCCCCTTGCTACTGTGGGCCCGCATCTGGAGAGTGCCAGAGCTCTCAAGTTATGCGGATGGCCTTCGGGAGATAATCAAATCCACAGGTTGGGCAAAAATAAAATGGCTAAGGGACATCAAGGCCCTACTTGCCAACCTGGGGCTGGAAGAAGCATGGCATCAACAGTCAGCCCCGCCCAATCTACGTTAAAACAACTCTATTGGACATGGGTGGCAAACAAAAGAAACTCTTCGGCATCGACCTGTAAATCAACTAGAAACTTTGTGGAGTTCAAAGATGTCCCTATCAGAGAATTGTATTTGGACATTATCTCCGCCCCATGGGAAAGATCCCTGTACTTTAAATTCAGAATAGGTCTTCTCCCTGTAATGGAGCTCACATGCCACTGGAAAATTCCTTATCAGACTGCTCCATGGTGCCCCTTCTGCCCTCAGCGCCGTGAATCTGTCCCTCATTTGTTATTCGAGTGCCCTGCCTACAAGGTTCCTCGTATGAAATGGATTAAACCAATGTGTCTCACCTTGGGCACCAGACATTGCAACGTGGCACTAAGAATACTACTTACAGACACTCGCACATTTTTTGCATGCGCCACCTCGAAATACCTTGGGTGGGCATGGCGGATTCGGTCAAAAAGACTTAGGCAAATTGTTTAATCATGATTTTAAACTTATGGTCTGTTTTCGGCCTATCTCTTTTAGGTAATTTATATAATTCCCCCTCCAGAAATTGTAGGAAAAAACGCTGATTCCTAGTACGTAAGGGGTTTTTTATGCTTTTTATCTAGCAATGTTTAAAATTGAATTTACTTTGTATGTATGCTTTTTAAGATATTTTTTATGTCGAAATAAAGCCTATTTGACTTGACTTGACTTGACTAAAATATCTACCTTGAACCAGATAGGCCACGAGAAAATGTACAGTGTTTAGCCTCAAGCGAGTAAGCAGAAATCTGTGATAAAGGTTACTGATCCAAACTAGGCAAGGCTCAGTGCTAGGGCTGGTGAAAATCAAAGCATGAGATAGAAGAAAACAAGATACTTACCTGTAACTACGGTTATCCAGTATTGGTATCTTTCATAGATTCACATGCCTGAATCATTCCCCGTCGCTGAGGCGGGAGTCCCACGGTAATAATATATACAAAAGCAGTGCCTTGGAACATTTTTGTAATAGGCTGACAAGACTATAGGCCTCAAAAGGCCCAAAACTTAGCAGCCTATCTACTACATTATATGAAAAGAACTGAAAAAAGGAGTTCCAACCAATTAGCTGTCAGCAGTGGCGGCTGGTGACATTTGAAAACAGTGGGGCGTAAAAGTTGGGCATGACAGCAAGCGAAGTGAGCAAGCGAAGCTAATGAAAGTGGGTACAGGTTGGGTCCTCCTCTCAAAAGAAAATTGGAAAAGGATTGGCAAATGGCGATTTTTAAAGTAAAAGTATTCTGAAACAGACCGCCGGGCTGCCTGAATAGTACACCAAGTCTGTTTATGTGGGCAGGTGGGAGGCGGGGACGGAGGGCAGAAGTCCCTTCTGGTATCTAATGCTACAAGCGGCCTCCAGCCCTCCCTTTAAAAGACCAGCAGTGAGAGCACAAACCGCACTGGTGCAAACTGTGGACACTGCAAACAGCGGCTGCAATCTCACAGCTGAAGGAAAACACGCAAAGTTCTCAAGGCTTAAACTCCTGGAAACCAACACAGCGCGAGATACATGTCATTAAACAAAAAGAACGAGCGTGAGATTAAGGTCATTGAATAAACAAACAGCATGTGATTAATGTCACACCGCAGCGAGTATTATTGTCCTTAAACAGACACTGAAACGCCTCTCCTTCCATAGCACGGGTGAGCAGGCAATAAAACGAGCATATGCTGCCACCCTTCACTTTTCACTGTGATACAACCTCGCAGCACCAGTGGTTTCGGGTCCACGCACTATAGTGCAAAATGCCCACCACACTGAGAGCCTGCTTTGTGCTCCCGCTCTCTCAGCACCACGGTTTGAGAGACAACTTACTGTTCAGCAATACCCCAGTCCCCAAACGCTCGCGCAACAGGTGAGTGTGCACACTTTTCAACTCACACCGCCATGGAGTGTTTAATACAGTGCTTCGGTCGGTAACTTCATAGCGCCGCTATTGCTGTGATATAGCGGTGTGCCAAATTAGTTAAAGTCCGCATTAGCAGCATACATCTATCTTCCCTCTGGCTCGGGCTGAGCCCAAGTTCTCACCACATGCTGAGAAACAAATACGGAATTGTGTATCATTTTCGCGCTATGTTGGATTTTAGCTTTAGAGAATCAAAGCAGATGCAAACTGCACAATGAAACACTAAACGTAACTTTCCTTACCTTCCCGCCTTCAAGTTCGTGGCGACTCCAGACGTCCCAAACCCGCCTTCCTGTTCTTCAATTCGTCACTCGTCACGCAGGAAGCCAGGCAGCCTCCCTCCCCTCCACCACAGCACAGCGCTGTTCTTGGTTCGGCCGGCTGCCCCAACACCACGTGATTTCTCTGTATGCTGCAGCATACAGAGAACAGGGAGAGTGGGAGGGGTTACTCGAGGGCAGGGGGGAGCGGCTTTCTTAATACAGTTAATACTGTCTGTTTGGACAGCCTCTGTGAGGCTGCCCAAACAGACAGTATTTACAACAGTGGGAAAGCCACTCCCCCCTGCCCTCGAGTAACCCCTCCCACTCTCGCAACCAGGAACTTCATCTTTCTCGCGTGCAAGAGGGCAGAAACAAATGGTAGTTCTCTACAATTTGTTTCTGCCTTCCCGCACGGCGAGAAAGCAGTGGGCCGGCGCCCAAACGCCCCCATGGAGGATCCGCCTCTGGCTGTCAGCACCCTCTAGAACCTTCCCAGCAGAGGCAATTCTCCTCAGATTTTCACAGCACAAGTGAGAAGTATGTATCCCTAATAAAGAACTGCTCTGCCGGGGAGGAGGGTGGGTGCATGAGAATCTATGAAAGATACCAATACTGGATAACCGTAGTTACAGGTAAGTAACTTGTTTTCTTATCCAGTTTTGGGGTATCTTTCATAGATTCACATGCCTGAATCAGAATAGCAAGCAGTAAAACCATATCTGTCGTTTGCGGAAGGTGGGAGACAAAGCGTAATTCTACATATCCCCCACTCAACCGGAAGGTTATAGAGCACTAAAAATTTAACTATACATATATGCAGAAACCTTATGAAAGAAAATAGTTATATTCAGATAACATAGTTCATATGAAAGACAGCATTTGACAAGCAAAACATTACAGTATATCTCGCATACTCTTATGTCATGAACATAATGTGAGAGATCTTGTAAAAGTCTAACCTTAATGAAGAAGATGCTGCAGCACCGCTTGTCCCACTGCTGTATCATCCTGTATCATCCTGTGATGCCGACTGCAAGCAGTAATGCTTTGTGAATGTATGGACACTCTTCCATGTAGCAGCTCGGCAAATGCCCTCTAGCGTGACCACAGCAAATAAGACTGTCGACACCAACATCATTCTGGTGGAATGTGCTTTAACCTTTCTGACTAAAAGTCTGTTAGCTTTTTCGTGACAGAACTGTATTACTGAGGGTAACCACCTGGCTATCGTTGCTTTCGTCACGGCGTGTCCCAGCGTGACCTGACCATAAGCAATAAATAACTGGTTAGATTTTCTTATGTCTTTAGTTTTTTGAAGGTAGAACTTTAGACATCGTTTCACATCAAGAGAGTGCAGAGCTTTTTTTGCCGGTGTGACAGGATCCGGGAAAAAAGTCTTTAACTTTACCGGCTTGTTTATATGAAATTGAGATGGTACCTTAGGGATGAACTTCGGATTGGTTCTCAGGGTAACATAGTCCTTAGAGAAATGAAGGAAAGGCTCTGAAATCGTGAAAGCTTGAATCTCACTAACTCTCCAGGCTGAAGTGAGAGCTAGTAAAATAGCCACTTTCCAGGTTAAAAACTTTAGAGCAGCTTTGTGAATAGGTCCGAAGGGCCTCCTCATTAACTGGGACAAAACAATATTGAGATCCCATTCAGGAAGTGGAGGTCGGATTGGAGGAAAAGCCCAAAATAATCCTTTGAGAAATTGCTTTATCAATGAGGAAGAGCATAGTGATGGCTTGTTTGAACTTATTCTGAATCTGAATATAGCGGCCAGATGTACTTTGATAGAACAGAATACTAGACCTGCTTTGGCTAGCGATAGCAAGTAAGGAAGGATATCCTCAGGTTGAGCCCGGAGCGGATGAATATTATTTGCTTCACACCAACCACAGAATCGTCTCCATTTAAAACGGTACATTCTGATAGTACTCTGAGCACGGGCTTGAGACAGAATCTCTCTACAGTCTGCAGAAATCTTTAAACTCTAAGAAGTCAGGGGCCAGGCGTGCAAGTGAAGCGATTGAGGATCCAGGTGTAAAATCTGACCTCCTTCCCTTGTCAACATTGAAATTGTCGGTCTGAGACGAATTGGAGGCTGCTGAGATAGCAGGAGCAGTTCTTGGAACCAGTACTGCCTCGGCCAGCGAGGAGCAATGAGGAGAAGAGTGCAATGTTCCCTCTTCATCTTTTGCAGTATCCTCGGTATTAAAGGAATCGGGGGAAAAGCGTATGTATAGATTCCTGACCATCTCATGGACAGGGCATTTCCTCTTGACCCCCGTTGAGGAAATCTGCTGGCGTAGTACAGGCATTTGCTGTTCTGTCACGTCGCAAACAGATCTAGAGTTGGCGTGCACCATCTCCGAAAGATCCTGTTCACCTGATCCTGTTCCAGCTCCCATTCGTGTCAACCTGTGAGAGATCTGCTGAGGCTGTCGGCTAGAGAGTTTTGAACCCCCTTCACATGCTCCGCTCTGAGGGTTATGCCATGTTGTATAACCCACTCCCACATCTCCTGAGCCTCCTGCGAGAGGAAGAGAGATCTCGTCCCCCCTTGCTTGTTGATGTAGAACATGCTGGTGGTATTGTCGGTACGCACCAGCACTGAGGAATTTGCAATTCTCGGCAGGAACGCCTGCAGAGACAGGAAAATGGCTCTTAACTCTAGACTGTTAATGTGTCTCTGCCGAAATTGGTGAGACCATCGCCCTTGGATCTGGAGGTCCTGGAGATGACCTCACCAACCCTCCATAGATGCGTCCGTGGTCAGGATGAACTCCGGAAAAGTTTGGAGAAACGTGAGGCCCGGTGACAGATTGTTTTCTTTTGACCACCATTGAAGAGCTTGCCTCATTATTGATGTCACCTTTATGCGATCTTCGAAAGACCCTCCTATTGGTCGCCATTGTTGGTGCAATTCGTCTTGCAGTGGCCTCATCCTGAGTCTTCCCAATGGGACCAGACTGATCGCTGTAGAGCACATCCCCAGAAGAGACGCACATGTTCAGACAGAAAGTGACATTTTTGTTGAGATTAGTTTTGCTAGTTTTTGAAGTTTGTTCTGACAAGAACGAATTGCACTGTTGAGTGTCTAGTGAAGCTCCCAGAAAGGTTAACACTTGAAGGGGTTGCAGTTGTGATTTCTTTGCATTGAGGGTGAGCCCCAGGTTTGAGAATAGACGGAGGGAGCTTTTGACCGCTTGTCTTGTAGCCTGTTTTGACGGTTCTTTGAGCAGCCAGTCGTCGAGGTATGGGAAGACTTGTATTCCCTGCGACCTCAGTGCTGCAGAAATAGGGGCTAAACATTTGGTAAATATTCTTGGTGCCAATTTCAGCCCGAATGGGAGCACCTTGAATTGAAAGTGGACGCCAGCCACTGTGAATCGCAGGCATTTGCGATGTTTGGGGTGTATAGGGATATGGAAGTAAGCATCTTCCAAGTCCAGAGAAGCCATAAAATCACCTTCGTTGAGACAATTGAGCACATCTGCCAAAGTCACCATGCGAAAACTTTGTTTCTTCAAGAATTTCTTGAGTTTGCGCAGATCCAGAATTGGGCGCCACTCTCCCGATTTCTTCTTTTTGAGGAAGAAGCGAGAGTAGAATCCCTTTCCTTTTTGCGAGATGGGAACCTTCTCTATCGCATTCTTGCGAAACATGTTTAAGGCTTCTTTGACCAGTAAGTGAAGACGAGGGGAGGGGGACCCTTGGGCGGGGTTGTAGGCGGTTTCTTTAAGAACTCCAGAGTGTGTCCTTTTTCTACTAGGTCGAGGACCCACTGATCCGATGTAATGTTCCGCCATTGCTGGTAAAAGGCGGATATCTTTGCGCCCACGGGGAGGGGAGGATATTGGACTGGTGTCCGGCATAGCTCATTGACGTTTGTTGGAATCTCGTCCCTGATTATTTGATCTTCGTCTTCCTCCCTGACGAGAGAAATTGCTGGGGGTAGATTGCCTGTATGAAGACTGGTAATACAGCTGTTTGTACTGAGATTGGTATTGCCTGTTCTGTTGGTTGTGTTAATTTCCCCTAGGAGAAAAACCACGACCCCTTGCCCCTCTAAAAGAGCCTCTCTTATATTGCAGGGTACCTAGTGATTTTGCGGTGTCAGTACCCGCTTTGATGGTAAGTAAGGCGTCATCTATGCGCTTACCGAAGAGTGAATCCCCGTCGTAAGCCATATCTAGGATCTTTGTTTGCACTTCCGGTCTGAAAGAGGTTGCTCTGAGCCAGCCTTGTCATCTGAGGACCGCAGCACCTGATAACTGTCTAAAGTTAGTGTTAGCGATGTCTAGGGTGCAGTCTATTATTTCTGAGGCCGCCCTCTCTCCTTCCAGCACTATTTTACATGCTTCCTGCTGACGATCTTCTGGTATCAGATCTATGAATTCCGACAGATCCGACCACATCTGTTGGTCATAGCGGGCAAGGATTGCCAAGGAATTTGCTGCTTTAATGGAAGCTGCAGCATTGGTGGAGAACTTTTTCCCTATAAGATCTAATCTCCTGCCCTCTTTGTCCGGTGGTGTCGAGATACGAGTGGATGGATTCTTGGGCATCTGTTGAGCAGCTTGAGATATTACAGAGTCCGGACGTGGATGGCCCACCAGACAAGATGGAGTTTCTGGCGGTGCTCTATACTTCTTCTCAATACGGGGAAGGACTGCAGGGATAGAAGCAGGCGTCTTCATTATCTTAAGACCTTCCTTTCAAATGAAATCAATAATGGGTATAGCCCTGGTGATCTTCCTATACCCTTCTTTGAAGTCATGCAAAAAGCAGTCCGACTGCTCAATAGTAACTGGCAATTCAAATCTTATAGCAGCCCTTTGCATGATATTGTGAAACCCGCCAATGTCCTCCGGTGGGGAATCCGAGGGTTGCGGCAAGGGCGGTGAAGGCATGGGGATTATGTATTCATCCCACGGATCTTCAGGTGTGTTGTCATTAGGCAGCTCGCCTTCCTCTCTACCATCTTCATCTGAAGAGGAAGTATCCTGATCTTCTTGTGGTGTGGGGTCCACAGTGTGTCTTGGCGACACTGGAGCCTGCGGTGTTGGAGGCATGGGTACGTCTGCTGGTACCGAAGGCACAGCTGGCGTGGACGGTGTAGGCGGGAACCTTTGGCGATACTCTGCCTACATGGCTTGTAAGTCCTAAACCAAAGAAGGAGGGAGACTTATCCTTATCCCCTGAACGTGGAGCTCTGTATGGTTGCCTATAGAAAGGTGTAGAAAAATTCTCCTGATAGGAATGCACCTGCGTATCCTCCTCTCCATCCTCTTCCTGATATTTTATTCGTAATTCTGATGGATGGCTTGCAATCTCAAAGGGACCTTCTTCGTCTCCAACATCCTCATCCGATTCCTCCTCCTCTACATATCTTTCCAAAATGTGTGATGGTAGTAGCGGGGAAATATTAGAGTAGTCCTGCCTATGATAGTTCTTCACTTGAAAGTGAGTGTATGCCACTCTTGCAGGTGGCGTGTTGGTAATAACTGGACTCTTCATTGATTCAGGCGTCTTGATAAGATGCGCTGGAGGCGGCAGGCTCATTGATGGAATTGCCGTAGACGAGCTAGTTGTCGATGAACTCGTCATCGAGGGGATCGTCGTCGATGGTGGTACTGTCAACGGGACCGAAGTCGACGGGGCTGATGCCAATGGATTCTTTGTCAACGGGGCGGTCGTCGATGGGGCTGTCGTCGACGGGCTCTTCGTCGACGGGCTCGTCGTCGACGATGACTTTGACGTCGATGGGGCTTTCGTCGACGTTGACTTCGACGTCGTCGATGGAATAGTCGACGATGATTTTGAAGGAAATTGAAGAAATGTTGTTAGCCCCAGAAGATTTCTTTGAGGAAACCTTGGATGACACAGTAGGTGAGGTGATAGAAGACGCAGACACCGTAGCAGAAGAGCTTGAGGTGGTAGAAGTCACATATACTGTGTGAGAAGACACCAGAGAGACAGTTTTTGCCTGGGCTTTACTCACAATTTTAGATGAAGAGGGCGGAGAATATGGAGATCCCAGTGGAGGAGTCGATGAACTCCTTGTGGGTTCTGTAGCTCTATGAGAGGATTTGAGATGTTTTTTCCTCTCAGGAGAAGAGCTATCTCTGGATCTGGCTCTTTTGCTGGAAGTAGAAGCTCTGTCCTCATCATCTGTAGACGATGATTTGAGCCATAGAAGAACCCTTGCCTCCCTGTCCCTGATGGTCTTGGCAGGGAAGGTGCGGCAAATCCTGCAATCCTTCACAATGTGAGTGGGATGCAGACAGTGGATGCAGTCTAAGCGCTGATCATCTATATGGACCCTCTTTTTATTACTGGTCCTGCAGGCCTTTAAAAGGGCTTTCTTCTCGGACATTCTGAAGAGAAAAGTAGAAAACTGAGTCGGCACTCAGGGAGACTCCCTTCCACACAACGTGCAGTGAGAATCTGAGGAGAACTGCCTCTGCTGGGAAGGTTCTAGAGGGTGCTGACAGCTGATTGGTTGGAACCCCGTTTTTTCAGTTCTTTTCATATAATGAGGTAGATAAGCTGCTACGTTTTGGGCTTTTTGAGGCCTATAGTCTTGTCAGCCTACTACAACATTTTTCGAAGGCACTGCTTTTGTATATATTATTACTGTGGGAATCCCGCCTCGGCGACGGGAATGATTCAGGCATGTGAATCTATGAAAGATACCCCAATACTGGATAACAGCAGGCTTCACAACATTTTTAATGACCTTTCATCTGAACAGTTGGTCAAAAATATTTCCCTCGAGGGTCTGGAAAAAGTAGCCGACTAAGTACCTGGATTTTCAAGAAGATCAAGTAAATTCATTTTGATACAAGTATTTAAATGTACGCAAACCAAGGTATTTTTAATCTTCGATCAAGCTTAAGACAATAAGCAAGAATTGTCTGGTTGAACGAAGTCGTAATCTTAGTCCAGATCCTCAGCCATAATAGCAACAGCTGAAATTTCACATGGTGATTTGTATAGCCCAGCCCCACTTCAGAATGACAAATGCTAGCACTGGTGGTTTTCAGTACGGCCAGAAGTCTTTTAATGTACCTGTTCTCAACCTTCCCCAGCCCTGGTTGATTGCTGTTTCCCCAAGGACCAGCCCCATACATGGCATTGGGGCAATATTTACCCTTATTGATTGTTGTCAATTCTCTAATGGCTATCCTGTGAGCAAAACTAAGGACCACTTCCGAGCTTCATGCTAGCATGGCTGTTCTAGCTGTTTTCACAATGCCCCAGGTAAGTTTATCATCAAATTAGATTCCAAAATACATAGATGATGGAACCATGTTGACTTGCATATTATTCACTGTAAAGGCCTTATCTTTCTTTTTCTTTGGCTCACAGACCATCACATGTGTTTTCTCTTGTCTAACCCTGAGTTCCAAATTTGCCATGAAAATGCAGAACTGATCTCACAATCAATGTAACTCAATTGTAGTTCTAGCTAATAGCACAGTGTCCTCAGCATACTTCAGTGCTGGAACACAGAGATTTCCTTCCCTAGGGCAATCAACATTAATATCTAATACGCTCCTTTCAAGCCCATTCACGTACAGTGAGAAAAGAAAAGGGGCCAGGACACAGCCTTGCCGTACACCTCTAGCAAGCTTAAAAGCTTCTGTTGTCTCCCATCCCAACCAAAACCTCACAGTGGCTGTCACTTCTGAGTGTAGTTCCCTCAAGAAATTAACAGTACTCATTTCTACCCCAATTTTGTTCATAATGGCCCAGAGCTTGGATCTATTGACAGAGTAAAAAGCCAAGCTCAGGTCCATAAATGCCAAATAAAACTTCCTCTCCTAGGCCGCCGTGTATTTGTTTATTAATAGATATAGACTGAACCATTGCTCAACTGTCCTGAGACCGGACAAAAGCCAAATTGTAGCTTTGTGAGAATATAATTCTGTTCTGCCCAAACTTTGCAACCGGTCCAGTGGATTTCTCTTGGAGCCTTTCTTAAATATTGGCACAATAATTGAGTGTGACCATGCCTTAGGGGGACTCGTACATACAGATGCTTTCAAACGATTGGTCAAAAGAGGAGCCCACAAGGGCATATTTCAATTTAACATCTTTTAAGAGCATCCATGACACACTCAACTCAATTTCTAGTCCGGTGAAGTCGGAGTTATGAGTTTTTGAAGTTTTTAGTAAAAACGAGTGCCTAAATGTTAAAAGCGTCAACCTAGTCGCGCAAGACCGGGTCAAATTCGAATACAAGAAGTTCATTGGGCCCGATCGGAACTCACCTTCGGATGTAAATTTTTTTTCACGAAAAACGTTCTGAGAAGGTAAAGGTCAGCAGGGCAAGGTTGCAGGCGGTATAGGAGGAGGGAGCATCATTGTTGGGGAGCTTCAGTACAAAGGTACGGTGAAGATTTCTATGTTCTGACTTAGTTACTTTTATAGAAGTTGAAAATCTCTGGCAGGATTAGGTAGGTGCTGCAGCCGAAGACAGTTCAAGGATGTCGGATACTCTTTTGGTGCAGAACCGTTGAATAGGATTTGCTGCTGTTGAAAAGACTGTAGCAGGAGCAGCTGCAAAGTCAGGCCAACCAGTGATGCACCTTGGGCAGATCGACAAGCAGGTTGGTACTGGTCTTTCCACGGCCCTCAGAGCAGTTTTTAGCCAAATATGTTTCAAGTCCCAAGTTTTGGATTTTAGCTATCTGGGCACCTTTAGAAACCACAACCAAGGGTCTAAAACTGGTGGGACACCACTTGAGGGACCAGGACTCACTGGGGCCAGGTGTGGGTTCAAGATCGTGGGAGCCTTTTATGTCACTGTGGCTCTCAACAGGAGGCCAGAAAACTAGCCCCTGGAGTCACTCTGGTAGTCTTGGGTATAGGTGAAAATGCAGGGCTCCAAAAACAAGCCTGGCCTCTCTGGGTTCAAGGCAAGCTCCAGGCAGCAAAGCAGTCTTGCAGAGTACACAGTAGGCCACAGGAGCAGGCAGTCCGCTGAGAGTCCTTCCGCAGGTCCAGAAAGCTTACTGAAGAGTGAATCTGAGAGCCATATTTGTATAACTGGTGACTTCCATGACGTTGGGGAAGTTTCTAGTGGTTTCTCTTTAAAGTGGTTCAAATATTCTGAATCCCCTGCCCTGGCTCCAAGCTTGCTGCAGGGGCAATGTGGAGATGACAGGCCCTTTGTCTAAATGCAGAGCACAGCCTATTCAGTTGCAAGTGGGTTTGTGCCTAGCTCCGCCACCCATCCTGCGAGCAGATGGCCTATTCAGGCACACCTGCTGTGTGACTGTCCAGGAGGAATTTACCCAGTCATGTGACTCAGGGAAGGCTGCGAGCACCAAAAGGCTGACAACAAGAATTTCTAAACTTTCTAAAAGTGCATATTTAAAAATTGCAATTTATAATTCAACTTTACCATTAAAGAGGGTTTTTCATTACAATTTCATAGATACCAAACATTAACTGTGTATCTGTTCCCAATCAAAAGTACGCATTTATTAAATTTAATAAGGCAACACAATGTTATCCTATGGGACAGGGAGGTTTCACAGTAGTGAAAAGAATACAGAAGTATATCATTACCAGGAGAATTGATCCTTAAAAGTGCATGTCCAGCCTTTTAATTACAATGCACCCTACCCTATGGGCTACCTAGGGGAGTTTAGGGTTTGGCAAGCGGGTTACATTGCCAAGTCGAGTTGACAATTTAAAACTTCATTCATACGGCAATGTCATGCTTGGGACATGTTTTAAGGGGGTACTAAAGTGGGTGGCACACTAGGTGCGGCAAGCCTACTAGTAACATTCATTTACAGGCCCAGGGTATATAGTATACAAGGGACTTATCAGTAAATTAAGTAGGCCTGTCAGGTGTAAGCCAACCTTACCATGTTCAAAGAGGAGAGCATAAGCAATTAAGCACTGGTTAGCAGTGGTAAAAGTGCAGTCTTAAGGGCAACAAAAACTAATTCAGCAACAATTGGAGGGAAAAAGGCAAAAGGCTGGGGGCTGTAGAGAGGAGCAGGTCCAAAACTACCCACCCCCCTCCAGCATCAAACCAGGGTAGACTACTCAATAGCTTAACGGGCTACCCTGCTTAGGCAATAGAACGTGGCCAATGGCCGTCTACTGCAGAGGCACTTGTTAGTTCTTTGCCCTTATGGATTCAGTTGGATTCCTCTGTCTACACTCTCCTGAGCCGCTGGACTGACCTATGGGAACCCTACTCCTCACCTATAGACCCCATCTATGCAGCACCACATTTTAATATGCTCACAGATGTGTCCCAGTAGGACAAGGGCCAGCAAAGTGATTTGGTCCATTCCACCCCTTGAAGCAGACTGCTCTACCAAACCCAAGGAAAAAATGCTCATAAGGACAGCAACCTAGAGGAAGCCACTGACAATGGTCAGGTCCATGAGCCAGATCCCAGTCCTCCCCAGGATCTTTGACCACCAAGGTTTCTCAGACTGGAGGGCAACTGCCCCAGGTGTTAGGAACCCTTTATCTACTCTCCTTCCAATCAGTCCAGTGGTGTAGGACTGAGACTGGTCACCCAGCTCGATGGCTGTACCCTGAAGCTGAGCAGGGGTCAGGGGCGAATCCTTCCTTCTCCTCCCACTCCATCAGGGCCTCAGTACCCTCCGTCTGGGAGTGGTATCTCCAGTAACCCAAGCATTTAGAGGACCCTGGGTGGCCGCACTTACCGGCTTTCTTGACACCGGTGGCAACTCATTCCACAGAATATAATCTATGGGTATCTGGGGACTGACTATGACTCTCCTCTGGGTCACCTCCCCACCACACTCCATGTATACCAGGGCCATGGGGAGGAAAAATTACTGCCTGTGGGCCTGAATTTCCCTACACATCTGACCGGTATACTGCACTGGGGAACCAGCTTCTCCACTATCATGGTCTGGCTGGCCCTAGGGTCCCTCAGACCCCATTCACCTTTACTTGGTGGAAGTGACCATTTCTACCCTCAGGGATCACCATTCTATCTACTGGGTGTATCCAACTGAGGGAGTTGAGATCATAGTCTACCTCCTCCCCCTTGGGACTACTTAACCGTAAGGCCATATTGGCCACCCCTGTAAAGGTCCCAACAGTGGTTGGTTTCTTATTACAGACAGATCCCAATGCTTGTGTCCTAGCTGAGAACAATAAAAGTGGGGGGTTGGAAATGGGGTGCCCTGGGCCAACCCCCGCCAGACCCTTCCTACAGAAGGGGCAAGGGAATCACTTCCTTCCCCCTTAGTCTGAGAATGGTCTGTGTCTCCCCTGTTCTCCAGCTCACCCTGCTGGGGGGGGGGGCTAAACCACCTCCAGGTACCTGTTTGGACACTCTGGTGCTGGTCTAAAAGTCCGCCTCCTCAAGAAGCTTTCTAAAGTCAGTCAGCTTGCTCTCTACCAGCTGTTGGTGCAGCTCTGTAAAACAGGGCATGTGCTCCTTCAGAACAAGGTTGTACAGCACAACAAAATCATCCACTTTGCTGCTCCTCACCAAGTACTTCAATGCTGGGTGGAACACTCTAAGAAGTCCACCCAGGACTGGTATGGGAGTCTGTTACTCTTGCTGAACCTCTGACAGTATTTCTCAGGGGTCAGCTTAAATTGGGAAATAATAATGGCTTTCGTGGGGACATACTTGGTCTGGTCCTCTACCTCAAGTGTAAGAAGTGTGTCACTGCCAACTGTAGGCATTTAGTTCCACAAGCTACCCCTCAGCATTCCTCTGGGACCCTGTGACTCCTCAGAGCTACTTTATAGGCAGACAACCATTTCTCCACATCATCTCTGACCACATAGTTGTGCACCAGTTCCTGTGGTATGCAATCCCTCCCATCTCCAGTGGACACTGCTGGCATGCTGCCACCATTATTTCTGGACTGTACTTGCGTGGCTTTTATGTCCAGCTCTCAGAGACTTCGTTCATGAACCTAAAGCAATTTCTTTTCAGCTAAGGCTCTTTCTGCCTCAGTCTTCGCTGCCTCTAGCTTCATCTTAGCCAGCTGAAGTTTGAGCTCTGTCTCAGCATTTCTGTCCCACAGCTTCTTGGGACAGGCCATTGACAGACATGATACGGCCTGCCCCATCCTGGGCATCCACTGTGGTTAAGTTGGGCTATCCTTGCAGCTCTGGGCCCAGGACTAGTTCCACCATCTCCTCATCTTCTGATACTTATCCCCTCATCATGATCATGATCATCTGCTGAGGTGGACTGCCATCTTTATACCTCCTCAAAGAGTGAGGGTTACCTAGAGATCCAGTTTGGTAACCTCCTTGTCTGACTTCAGCTCGTTCTGTTTACAGAGTTTCAGCAGCTAAACCCCAGCTGAGGGTGTCGTAGTTGCACAGCACCGATCTCCATTGTTCAAAAAGGGAGATAGGGTACTTACAAATAGAAATGGGAGAACACAGCCAATAGAAAACTAAGAAGAATTAAAAAATAGGTCAACTCTGGTGTCAAATTATTTATCTGGGATTTTCTGCAACACGCATCACTGTATGGTACCGTACACACACAAGTCCTGATCCACACCGCTGAACTGTGAGAAACTGGGTTGTAGGCTGACTGGGATATGAGCCCTTGTCAAGCAACAGCCACAATCCCTGGTAGGGTGAACCACATAAAAGTTACTAAATTAACCTGTGCTTAACTCTGGGAAGATGGCACAAAAATCTGTCAGGCTTAACTTGAAGGCAATGTGTAAAGTATTTATGCAGCACACAAACAATAATAAAGTGAAAAAACAACACCAGGAAATCCCACACCGATCTAGAAAAATAGAGTACATTGTATTAAATTATTTGACACCAAAATGACACAAATGCAATCAGTAGAACATGAATTATGAGTTTTTAGTAAAAACTAGCACTTAAAAGATCAGAGTACCAACCTCGGACATAAAGTCGCGACTGACCGGGTCACAGTATAAAAATATGGCCGACCGCGAGATACCGCAGGTTGGATACACAAAGTGGATTAAGGCCCAGTCAGCGTTTGCCTTTGGACTTTGAAGAATTTTCAAGAAAAATTTTGTGAGATGGCAAAGTTCAACGGGGCATGGCTCCAGGCAGTGTCCACGAGGGAAGTGTCATCTTTGGGGAGACGCTGGGTGAAGTTGCAGTGGAGATTTCTACATTAGGACTTAGTCACTTTTATGGAAGTCGAAAAATAATTCAGAGGGACGAGAAAGGAGGCTGTAGCTGAAGACAGTTTCAGAACGTCAGATACCAGTACTAGTAGCGACCACTGAGCAGGATTTGTTGCTCTTGCGAAGAATGTACAGAGAGCAAATGCGAAGTCAGGCAGACCGGCGATGCACACTGAGAATACCGACGAGCAGATTGGTCCCGGTCTTCCCTTGTGTCCAAGAGCAATTTTTAGCCCAAAATCTTTTAAGTACCAGATTTTGAATTTTGGCTATCTAGACACCTTTAGCACCAAAACCAAGCTTTCAGTACTGGTGGGACAGCACTTGGGGGTTCAGGGCTCTCAGGCTGGGGCCAGGTGCGGGTTCAAGATCGTGGGAGCCTTTTATGTCCCAGTGGCTCTGAACAGGAGGCCAGCAAACAAGCCCCATGTCCTCTGGTAGTCCTGGGCTCAGGTGAAGATGCAAGGCTCAAATAGCAAGGCTGGCATCTGAGGGTTTAATGCAGGCTCCTAGCATCAAAGTGGCCCTTCTAGGTGCCGCAAAGCAGTCTTGTGAAGCACACAGCAGGCCACAGCAGCAGGCAGTCCTCTGAAATTCCTTCCGAAGGTCCAGAAAAAGAACTGAAGAGTGGGTATCATGGCCCTACTTTTATACCTGGTGCCTTCTTTTAAGTTGGGAGAAGTTTCTAGAGGTTTCTCTTCGAAGTGCTTGAAAAGCCATTTGTGTGAAGGCAGAGCACAACCTACTCAGTTGCAGGTGGGGTTGTGCCCAGCTCCGCCCCCAACCATGCTGCTAGCAGATGGCCCAATCAGGCCCACCTAATCCCTCTATTGTGTGACTATACGGGAGAGATGCACTGGGGCAAACGTTCAGTTACACCCAGTCATGTGACCATGGGGAGGCTGCACGCACC
Organism: Lissotriton vulgaris; assembly: GCF_964263255.1. Taxonomy (NCBI): domain Eukaryota; kingdom Metazoa; phylum Chordata; class Amphibia; order Caudata; family Salamandridae; genus Lissotriton; species Lissotriton vulgaris. The sequence goes on from NC_141693.1 coordinate 980,344,284, forward strand.
AAAAATCTGAGGGCAGAAAATGCCAACTTTCTCAAAGTGGCATTTTCAAAGTTGTAATTTAAAATCAGGCTTTACCATTAAAAATTATTTTTCCTAACAATTTCATAGATACCAAACATAAACTGCGTATTGGTCCCCAATCAAAAGTTAGCACTAATCAAATGTAATAAGACAACCCAATGTTATCCTACTGGACAGGTAGGCCTCAGAGTAGTGAAAAAAAATGTAAGTGCTTTCAGTACCAGGACATGTGAAACCTAAAAGTACACCCTGGGCCTTTTAATTACAATGTTCCCTGGCCAGTGGGCTACCTAGGGCCTACCTTAGAGATGGCTTACATGTAATAAAAGGGGAGTTTAAGGCTTAGCAAGCGGGTTATATTGACAAGTAGAGTTGGCAATTTAAAACCACATTCAGGTGGGTGGCACAATAGGTGCTGCAGGATCACTAGCAGCATTTAATTTACAGGCCCTGGGTATATAGTATACGATTCTGCAAGAGACTTATAAGTCAATTAAATAGGCCAAACAGATTTAAGCTAATGTTAACATGTTTAAAGGGGAAGGCACAAGCATTTTAGTCATGGTTAGCAATGGTAAAGTGCACAAAGTCCTAAGGCCAACAAAAACAAATTCATCAAAAAATGGCGGGGAAAAAGCCAAAAAGTTTGGGAGAGACCCGGCAGAGAGAGCCAGGTCCAATACATATGCTTGCATATCCTGGACATCTGCAAACAGTGTGGAAAAGAGTTTCTTTCCTAATACTGCATGGTCAACATGTAAGTCTTGGCCACTTACTTCAAGCAATTACATATTTTCCAGTATCTCCTTTAAGTTTCAGCTTTAGAATTCTACTCCCCCGGGAAACCTTGCCTGGATACAGTAGCCATTCCCTCTTCGGAATCAAAGCCTGATTCCCAATTACTGGTGGTCACCATGGGAGGCACATAAAGTGGGTTTGGAAGTTGATAGGCAAGACATCTGAATGTATCATCTCTGTCAAATTGGACTGGGTCTGATAAATGCATGCCTCCTAGGAGGTCAGCGCTCCTCTGCATGCATTAGCTCTATAACTACCACAGGTATCCATGTAATAGAGCAATTAGTGGAACCATAAATGATTCAATGAGCCATTTCCCGTTTCATTGTACCAGCCATGTGTACCTACACGTGCATGTAATCAACCTTTAGCCAAACATATGCTACTGGCAAGATCAACTAGTTGCTGGATGGGGGGGAGCACAAACCAGTCCTGGACTGACCTTTCCATCCCTCAGGAGCCTTCTGCGGGAACCCCTGCATGCCCGTAGGGGTTTGTGGGTCAAAAGCTGCCAGGCTGCTTGGCAATCAATCTTCTAGGTGGCCTCCACAAAAAGTAGACTCTCGAGCTAGTAGATATGCAAGCAGGCGCAACCTCTTTGCTTGAAACAACAGCAGGATGGCCAAGCAGTCCATCCCAAAGTGTGCCCACTTGATCAGAGTAAAGTGCTATCCCCAACCAGGCCGCCATGCACAAGGATGTCAGCTTCGCATCCCTTTCTGTTTTTCAGGAAGGCAGGGTTGTAGAAAAGGCTTACTGGACAGAACTGGAAGGCAGCAGTGTCATTGGGGGCCCTATGTGGGCTGGCCCACACCCTTGCAGTGCTTGAGGAAAATAACTGGTAGACAAGGGAGTGCCTCAAACTGAGGGCTGTGTCAGAGTGAACTCATTGGACCTTCTAGAGCCCTGAAGGACTGTAGTGTAAAATTAGACTTCATCAGGGCTTCCAAGGCAGCCCAGCCATCTGCTTGCAAGGTATCATGTCAAACATGCTGCTCAGCATTGGAGGAGACATTAATTATGCAGGACAGGTTTGTGGTCTCCATGCTGGGCCTCATGTCGGGGGCTGTAGGAGGGCTCATGGAGCTCTGTCCCAGGTCCCGGTGAGAGCTTCTTAACCCGGGCAGGCAGAAGAAACCTTCCTGGGCCTGCGGGACCCCGTCCTAGGCACTTTGAGCCACGGTGAGCCAGAGAATGGAGCTCTGGGCTGGGGCCTTCCACCCCTGGGCCTACCGGAACTCTGACCAGGGCCTGGTCAGAGTATCTTAGCCTGAGAAGGCATGAGAGGCCTTCAACGGGCCAGTGGCTTCCATCCCCAAACCTGCTGGAGCTCTGATCTGGTACACTGTCAGAGGTTTTTAAACTGGGCAGGCAGGGAAAGCCTTCCAATACTCATGGGACTCAGCCGCAGGCACTTTGAGACAAAGCGGGCTGGAAAATGGAGCCCAGGGCAAGGAGCATCCACAACCGGGCCTGCTAAGGATCTGACCAGGACCTGACCAGAGCTTCTTAGCCCAGGCAGGAGGGAAGATGTTCCCAGGCCTGCAGGGCCCCATCCCGGGCATTTGCGCCACAAGGGCCGAGAGAATGGAGCCTAGGGACGGAAGATTCCAGCCTTGGGCCAGCTGGAGCTCTGACCCTTGTACTGGTCAGAGCATTTTAACCCTTCCAAGCAGGGAACCCTCAAGCCTAGTGCTTGCAGGACCTCTTTCTCAGGCAATTTGTGACACACCAACCCAGAGAATGGAGCCCAGCGAAAAACACTTCCAGCCCAGGGCAAGCTAGAGCTCTATGGGCCAGGTCACAGCTTCTTCACCAGGTCAAGGAAGGGAGCCAACTCAGAGCCACCGGAATCCCCGTCCCATGCACTCTGCGACATGGCAGGCCTATACAAGGACTTCAGTTCCTGGGGCCCTCACCCTTGGCCCGCAAGAGCACTACCCATCCTTGTAATTTGTACACACTGAATGACAGAGAGGGACATTTTCGAAAATGTATCCCCCCCCCTCCTGGAGCCTTAACAGGTCTTAAAGCTTCAATGAGTCCTCATTGGGGCTTCCACGAACGCCCAGAATTCTGAACACTGATTCACATGAAGGAAATGATGTATTTTGGCCATTTATTTTTGGCACAAAACATCACCAGTGGTTTTGACATGGCTTACTTTGCAGCACTCACCGATATAGCCTAAAAGGCTAGGGCAGTCAATAACAAATCTGGGGAACCTGGTTTGATTATCGGCAAAGACGCTCAACATCCTATGATTCTGGGCAAATCACTTAATATACCTGTGCCTACAAAAATGAATGTGTCCTTGTGTAACGTAACTGGTGCTAATGTAACGCGCTCTGACACCTTCGGGTCAAGTTCACGCTATATAAAACTACAGGAAAAATATATATATATATATATTTTGGCACAGCCCTAGTTGAACCTCATACAACAATTTACATAAATTAAACATATTCAGATACATTCATTATAGGCACACTGTCAGAACCCCTTTTAGAGGACTACAGGGTACACATGGGTTACTGGCCCCAACATTAAGGGTTGAAACCTTTTACTCCTAAGGTCCCATTGCCCGACGTACTATGGAACCTGAGTAGGTAGGCCAAGTACACCTTCAGCACTTGACTTCAGGAATAGTGTGGTCCTAGCAGTTTACGGCTCCCTCAGGGGTAGGTGGATACAGGGAAGTGAACACAGGCTCTCAACTCAAAATGTGTCCAGCAATAAATTGTTGTACAGTCAAATGTTCATTTTTTAACAAAAAAGAGACATATTTTAGTTCTGCAACTATTAACACAGAGGAAAAATTCAAAATTCATGAACTACACAGTCCCCCTGAGGTCAAGGCTCTAATGCTTCTTTAGGAGGTCCCCAGGGTCCCACTCAATCCTTGCTCATAGCGATAGTGGGTATTCCCCATTCACTATAGGCAACATCTAGGGGAAGCCCCACAAGTAGTTTCAGTCTAAAGGGCCCATTCTGACTCAATTTTAAAGTCATCAGGGTTTCAGGGCTGCAGTGCTAACTAGCAAACAAGTTCCCCAGGGGGGAACTGGCCTGTAATCAGTCCTCCCAGCAACTGAAGGCTTGAAGCGTATGGAGTTCCTGAATGCGTCCCATCTGCAGGTGCTCAGAGCGGCTATAGCTGAATCAGGAGAGTTTGTCACATGTAGCCCAGACGGGCTGTACTCGGAGTTCCCTAAAACACAGCTTCACCATCAAAGGGACTGGAGATTCTCTGTGGATACTCCTTGCAGGATGTCTGATCTCTCCTGCAATGGGGGTGGCGGGGGGGGGGGGTATCAGTGGTGATGTAACAATTCTGAACCAAGTCCCTTGCCTTGATGCTCAGGTACTCCTAAAGTGGCCTCACTAATCTGGCAGGGGGATTTTGGTGTCATCGGTCGTACGTCTTGTTCCTCCCGGTGACCCCTTCTGGCACCATATCATCCCTGTGCACGGGCTGTGGGCTATTTGGCATACTGTATCATCCCTGTGCACAGGCTGTGGCCCATTTGGCATAGTGAAGTCCTCAGCAGCGGCCCCTCCCGGCCCAAGGAGTCACAGCTCACCACCGCTAGGGCCCTCATAGTACAGCAATCTTCTTGCGGTGACCCCTCCTAGCACACAGCGTTGTGACTCCACACTACAAATGGGCTCCGGTCTGTTTGGCGCAGCAATGCATACGACTAAATTCACAGCGGCACTCCTCTGTCATATGAGGGTTGCTGAGTATGCCCTGCATACGTGACTTGACATGATTGATGCAGCAGCCATCTCCAAGCACCTCACAAAGGGAGTCCACTTGACAGGGTTCCCCACTGGAGCTTGCACCCTTTAACGCTCTCCTCTTGGTCACAGGGCACATTGGGCTTAGCAAGCAGGCAGGCGCTTATGCTCAAAGGCCAGTGGTCTTGGATTTCCCAGGTGACGTCTCCTCAGCAAGCAAGGACATTATCCGACCTTGGATGTCAGTCCTGGACACAGGCAGAAGTCTTTCAGAGCTTCTCCTCCTTACACAGCCCATATGGCACCTTGGCAGATAACACATCTTGGGGTCTTAAGCTCTCCTTCTTATAGCGCATTTCCAGCTTCCAAATATGATTTAGAGCAGGGGTCTCCAAACCGGTCCTGGAGGGCCGGATCGATGCCAGATTTTTTGGATATCCCCATTGAGATACATGTAGTTATTTAAAAAACTCTGGCATGGATCCAGCCCTCCAGGACCAGTTTGGAGACCCCTGATTTAGAGTCTGACTCCTTGAAGTTTATGTCCAGGTCTGTTTCTTTTGAAGTGCCCACTCCTCTGGCTTCTATTCCGCTTGACGGCAGAGTGTCACAACAAGAGCGACTACATAGCTGATAGCCTCAAAATACAGTCCATTGAAGAGACAAGAGGTCAGACCTGAATGTCAGCCACAGTGATATGTGTATCAAAAGGTTAGCCCAGGGCCCCATCCCTATTCTGTGTGATTCTCTTATCAGCCCAATCTCCTTCCTAAAATGTACCCAGGCCCCTCTTGTGATAGCTCACTAAATCAAAAAACACCCTCTGAAGTGTATTGGGTAGACCGAGCCATCCTCTCCCAGTTTACATGAATGCAACAATGCACACATCTGTCTGGGGGGGGTTCCTCTACTTCCTCTCCTTATGTTTCACCAGGCAGGCTTGGGTATCCCAACATGAAACTCATGGCCCTCCATGTACTGCACAATTCACACGTACACATATATGCAGTGCATGTATAGAGCCTACATAAACTGTACAGCAATTTAACCTTTGTGTATTGTACCACTCATAGGCATCCATACATCCAGCACCCACATTTAATGTACACACACTGCAAAGCACCGTATCCTTCATGCATTGTACTACTCATAGGCACAAATATACCCAGTACTTGCACATACTGCACAGTACTGCATCACTCATATATTGTACCCTTCTCAGGCACACATACACCCAGTCTGGATCATATGGTCTTGCCCGTTGTGAAGTTTTTTCGGAACTCTCTTCGAGAGCCTAAAAGGACATATTTTGCTGTTGGGGGAAGAGAGGTTTCTATACACGTTGTCCTGAAGAAAGTGGCATACAATAATCATTAGGCCACCGAAACGCGTCGACGCACCTCAAAGTGTTACATCCAAGGATCTACACGAGTGCCATATTGATGAAATGAATAATGGACACCCGTATGATTTTATATTGAGTTCCACATAGAGTAACGAAAATTAGGATGCTTTTATAAGTTTGCACCTTCCCTGTTTGTTTGCTCTCTTGTTTTTAGAATTGAGGTCGCCAATACTGCACTTGCCCCGGAGCATCCCAAATCTAGGGAGGAGGCCCCTTCCCTTGGAGGATAAAAGAATAAAAAAATAGGTGTGCCAACTTCTGAGCACTGGCCCACCCAGGGTGCACTTTGCTAAGTAGCGGTGGCCTTGCAGGTGCTTGGTTTTTCTGTTTCTTTTTTCTTGAAGAGGCAAAACTTTAAACAAGTATATTTTGTCCATCTGTCTCTCATTTTGCTCCTGGTGCTCAGGTCTAGCTACCAGGAAATTTTTTACCAGCCCTTCTGGCCTATAAAAGAGAGCATTCTGCAGGGAGCTTTTTTTGCTGGCTCCCTACACCAGCCTTGTTCTCTTCCTGACTTTTGGCACTCTTCTCCTACTGGTCGATCCTCTCGCGCAGCCCTTTTGCAACCAGCCAGCAGAGCACCCTCCTTGTACCCTTCCCAAGGACCCAGAGCCTCCTGGCTGTCTTGCAGAGCAGTGGTGGGGGTGCAGTGGAGTCATGGTCTTTCCCCCAACTGTTCCTCAGGGGCATAAGGGCACCAGCTGCACTGTCCGTGGGGAGCCCCATTTTACTCTTGAGGCCAGCAGGCGTCAAAGTCCTTAAGTCATCTTTGCAGGGAATCAGGTGTCTTCTAGTTCTAGCTTGGCATCTTGTCGGCCATTGTGACCGACCAGATCCATGGCCTTCTTAATTGTCTCTTTCTTGTGCAGGAGTTTTGAAGGGGGGCAGGTTTAAAGTTTTAGATGCCAGGCACACCTGCCCAATCCTAGGATGCCACACAATTCCTCCACCCTGTCACAATGCTTTCTCTGGAAAGAGCTCCTCTGAGGGCCTCACCTCTGCCCCATGCCAACATCAATGCCACCAAAACTTCAAAGGTGAGCCCCTCCTGTGCTGACTTCAGAGGTTTGCCCCTCCCCTCAAGTGGGCCTGTGTTGGGCCAGCTCAGATGAGTGCAGAATGACAAGCTAATCATCAGATGTAGTTTCCTCCCCACTCCTTAATTTCCTAGGAGGTGAATCAATCACTGATAATTATTACTTTAGAATGTGTAGGTCTTTCTTTCCTCTGATGGGGAGCAGAGTAATTACCTTGGTCCAGTAGGGAGGACAAAGGCCTGGAATCTGATTATGAATAAGAAAAATATGACAATCCCTTAAGCCCCATAAGATGTATATATATGATGTGTTGGCTGGACATTGCAATTAAGCTAACATGCTCTACCCCAGTTTGATACCTTGCTGGACTCTGTGGACCTAAGTGGTGTGAAACTGCACTTCAAAGGCAGATTTCCTATATGTCTAATACGGAGAAAGCACCACAGGTTATTCCAGTAAGCACTACAGATGCATTGTGAATGTTCACTCATATTATAAGGACTCATCCATGTCAGTATTAATTTCCATGCACAGTCCCTTCTGTGCCAAGCTACATGTGTAAAATTACTGAGCAATGGAAGTCTCAAATGCGCAGCCTGAACACCTGCGTACACATGCGTGCACACATGTTCATATGTAAGCAGCCCAGTGCCCCCTACCATAGCTGCGCAGCATCAACTTTATACTAAAAGGCACACAGTGGCAGTCAACACAGTCACTCCAATTACTGGGAATTTTATGTGAGTGAGACTCATGTATTGGGACTCACCCACAGTAAAAAGTTTTTAAAAAAAGGATAGTCAAAATAAAAAACATCCTGATAGACTAAAGGGACGCCCCCATTTACTACAGCCGTAATTAGTTAAAGAAAAGCTGTGTCATGCCCTCAGTAACACAGAAGCTTGCACTACGGGATGTGTACAAGAAAAAGTTTTATTGAGCAACGCGTTTCGACCTTGCGATCTTCGTCACGGTCTAAATCCAACAAAGTGCACAATAACCTTTTAAAAACTTTACTAAACCATGGACATAGGAAGCATACTTGTCATATTTGCGCATCATGATACAGCATTTCTAAATTATAATACAGCAGAATAAATTGTACGGTATGGTCAGAAAAAAGGAAAAGTGAAAAGTTATATGGTAAATTCACTTGTACAATTACAAGCAATCTTGTTTGCATACAATCGTATTACTTCCTATCTCGTTTAAATACATTCTTTCAGAGCTACGAATAACTTGCTAAGTGGCTGATATCATCTATGACTGAAATAAACACAAGGACATGGATCCTGAGTGTGAGCTTCTATGTTGCTGAGGGAAAGACACAGCTTTCCTTTGATGTTTAGATGGTTCTGCACCCGGTGCTTTGCACCGACCCCATTTAGTGGATGAAACCGGAGGTCTTGCAGAATTGGCGCTTTCGTTAGCCTGTATTAGTCATACATATAAAAGCTTCATAGTTATTTTAATTCCATTTATCCTAATGGTTCTGTCCACAGTAATCAGGTCAAATCTATTTGGTACTCTCAACATCCTCCCAGGCCTTCAGAGAACAGGAAGATTGTAACAATTTCATTACAAGTAAACCTCAAAAGAAGAAGAAAATCAGGTAAAGGAAGAAATATATGCATTGAGATTAAGCAAAGACGAAGTTTTGTTACTATGATAATAAGGATGGTATTGAGTGATGGTCATCATGTTGAAAAACATGGCCTAAAAATAGGACTATCTTTAGCATAAATTAAGCTAATTACATCAGCTGTGCACCCAGTATACATGTGGATTATGGCTCAACTCCAAATGAATGGCCACCCCCTACGCATGCTCAATGTGAATGGGCCTATGAGTGACTTCCCAGATTGCTGAAAAGGAATGGAAAATAGATTATTTATGACTCATGCAGGCTGTATTATAATCTTAAAAGACAACTTTACTCTCCCTCTTGATCTGGAGTTCAACTACAGACTTCCTAAAGTATAAAAGAAAAAGTAACAAACCTGAGGTAACAATCTATTTTGTGGAGATTCTATCTGCCTGTTGATTCCTCACCTGCAGAACAACACCAGAAATCTGTATTTCTCAGTTTTTCTTCCAAGCCTTTGAGGCGAGACGGCAGACTGACATCGATGTAGGAGTTCAGTAACTAAATATATATATATATATAGATATATATATATATATATATATACATTGACTTTCTGTGTTTTTTACCTTGTATACAAATTGTACATTTTCTAAAATGATGATTGTCTTCATTTTATAATGATTTGAGCACTATGCTTGCATTTGTTTTGTTGTGTATGTGTGTTTTATTGAACACAAACACACAGTGACTGTATATTCATGAATCAATTTTATGCCCATTTATTGTTTTGTGCTTTTATCCCTTTTTTTATGGGTGATAGAGCCTTGTCATCACTATATAATGTTACACCTACTTTGGGCGCGTCATGTGATCAAGCTCCACCTGCGGAGAGAAACGCGTCGAGGAGAGCATTTGCTCTGCACTTGCTGCAATAGATTTTCCACTGCTTATATTACTGATGGTGTGACGGCGCTTTACTTCAGAGCCTAATTTGCGTAAATGAGAAGAGGTCTGCGCCTGTTGTGTTACCGCTTCGACAGCGGTCAGGAGTGCTAATTTGATTTCTATCACCGGACTTTGGCTGTTTCCGGTTTTGCAAGACCTGCCCAGTTATCCAAGAGGCTCAGCGTTTCTTCCAGCCAGCTACCCTTCGGAGTACTACGATTTAAACTCGGGCGAGTTTTGTGCTGGGCCCCCCGCTTTCCAGAGACTGTTGGCAATAAAACGGCATTGGGTTGCTACTTGGCGTGGTGTTCGGGGAGTCTGCGAGGTCGGCTGACCTTGACGAGCCTGGAACGCCGATTCAGGTAAGACGCCTGTTGCTTATGTGCTTGCAAAATTGTTATTGATAGCGGGTCCTTTGGGATAATTCTCACATTATTAGATAAAATATATCACCGCCATCTAGCAGTGAAGTGGCAACATCATTTCAGAGCCAAATATTATTGTGCAGCTATGATTTCCAGCGAAGCGCTGAAAAGTAGAGAAACGGCGGCTGAAGCGCTGTTTGAAAATCTACCGGCGGTTAAGGATGCTCCGCCCACCGTCAATCAGGGTGCATCCACGAATCGTAATGTGAAAGACTTGTTGAGGACTTTGGAGAATTTACTAGGTAACGAGTTGTCCAAATGGTGGGAAAAGAAGTCCCTGGAGAAATACTGCGACGCCAATCGCATACCACGGGGTCTGAGAGTATTAATTGTCCCCACCTATGACAATCCGGACCCCAAGATGTTACAAGAATGGGCCGACAATAATCTACAGGCCTCAAGAAATATGCTACACATCTTGATTAAATACGCCCAATCTGATAGAGGCTCTGCTTGTGGAAATAGAAGGTATAAATGGTTTGTTGGAAGCTACAGGAGAAACTGACCTCATTAGTAAAGTTAGGAAGGAGATTGAAGCTTGTTTGAAGAAATATGAGCAATCCATTCAAGAACGCAAAATACAGAAATTTGCGCGGGATCAACGCGACTATGCGACAGGTCGCATATTCACCTTTGCCCGTACATACGATTCCTATAAACGGAAAGCCATGTCTGGACAGCAAAAAACCGGGCAAGCAACGGGCCAATCTACAACTACCAACAGCGATGCTACGGACTTTGACAATGCATCTCTTACCTCCAACAGTGGTTCGGAGGATAATCGGTCAGTGGTCTCTGTAGATGCTAGCCACCTTACAGACTTCTACGTTGTGGATGAGCTGAATTTTGTCAACGAGGACCGGAGGTACTCCCTGCGCCTCCGCAACCCTCAACAACAACAGAGCAGAGCAGTAGTCAAAAATGACGCATCAGGAGGCGCAATTCCAAAGCGAGGCGCAGCAAGGGGCAACTCTTGCAGGAACTGGAACAAACCACAATGAGACAACAGAACACTGTGATTAATTTGACAGACCTTGTCCTGTCCAAGGCAGAGGAACAATTATTGTCACTAGGCCTTTCATATTGTCCAACAAATAATTTTTCTTACACTCAGGCACGAATAGACGTCTTTAAATTGATCAGGAAGATCAAATTGATGAAATATTTCCAACTACATCCCATGCCTAAAAACAAAGCAAGTGAGATTGTACAAACAGACACAACACCAGCTCCCTTGCAAGTGAGAAATCTTGAAGGCCTTCAAACACTTCTCTCCTTAGCCCATGAAGATAACGTGGAAGGAACACCAACTGTCAGTCAAGTTGTCTCAGTAAATAAACCAGCTTCCAGTCCCTTTAGGAGTAAATCAACTTTTTTACCTCTCATGCCGAAAGACGCAGTTGATGTTTTTAGCGACCGAGTTGTAGCCAAATTGAAACAACTGAACAGGGTTACTTTGGGTAAGAAAAAACAACATAACTATAACAATGAACAATATTGGCTACTAATTAAGAAAATTCAGAGTGATCCATCTGTGATTGTTAAGAACGCCGATAAGGGTGGCAACACGGTACTATGGGCTAAAGTGGATTATCTCCTTGAAGCAGAAAGACAATTGGGAGATCCCCTGTGTTACACATGAACCACCAAATTTGCCATGCTAAAAAGCAATGAAGTGACTAGAAAAAATATCCATCAATGGCAAAGAATGGGTCTCATAACTAAGGAAGAGGCCAAATTTTTGGGCGTCACGCATCCAATCACTCCTGTTTTCTATTTTCTCCCCAAAGTACACAAATTAATCACTCCTGTTCCTGGTCGTCCTATTATTTTGGCACGAGGGAGTATGAATGAAAATGTATCCAAGTACATTAATTATTTTCTCCAACCTCACATGACTTCACTCCCATCCTATCCTAAAGACACTATGGACTTTTTGGTTAAGATTAAACATGTTAATTGGTGTTCTGATTTCTGTTTTTTGGTGATGGACATTGAGTCACTCTATACAAGCATTAATCATTCCCAAGGTTTGGAGGCGGCCAAATATTATTTGGACACACGCAATGCAATCCTGCGAGATCACAATAATATGTTGGTAGAAATGATTAACATCTGTTTAACCAATAATTATTTCCAGTTTGCAAATGAATTTTACCATCAGGAACGGGGTGTTGCCATGGGCTCGTGCTTCTCCCCCAGCTATTCATGTCTTCATGTTGGCTGGTAGGAGGAGCACGAGCTAGGAAAAAACTACAGCCAGTGGCTTTCACATCTATCCCATTACTGGCGATTCATCGATGATATTTGTATCATATGGAATGGTTCGCAAGCTCAGGCTCAAAAATTTGTAGACGAGATTAACATCAATACTCGCAATTTGAAATTTACTGCCACCATTACATCAGACTCGGCTGAGTTGCTTGATGTCCAGATTTACATCGAGCCGGGTAGGCTCCACACCAGGTTACATAGGAAAACAACGGCAGGCAATTTGTCCGCATCAAAAGAATATGTAGTGATCCAATTGCAGCAGATCAATGCCTAGGTGAATCAACCCAGAGATTTCTCGAGCGTGGTTATAAATCTGAACTGTTACAACGCGCCCTCTCGAAAGCGTCTCTATTTTCGAGGGATAAATTACTGGCTCCCAAAACGTTGACTATTTCTGAGGACAGTTCCATCGGTTCAGTTCACCTCATCACCACTTATTGCTCACAAGAACGCAAACTGAGACGGATCATCAACTAAGAATGGCCAATCATTTTGACGGATGTCATTTTAGGTCCCATCTTACCTAAAACACCGGCGATTACTTTCAGGAGGGCTCCCTCCATGAAATGTATTGGACAAGACCCAACCTGAATTAACACCTAAACGAACTTGGCTGTCCAAAACAGGTTTCTTTAAATGCACGTCTTGCCGCGCGTGTACGTTCGCGATGAATGGCACGCATTACAAATCTGCATTTAATGATAAACTGATCGCCATCACAGAATATTTGACATGCCGTAGTGACTTTGTCATTTATCAACTTACCTGTACATGCAATTTGTCCTATATTGGCAGTACTAAACTACCAGCCAATCAACGTATTTTACAGCATATACGTGCAATTGTAAACTCGGACAGTAATTACCCGGTGGCTCGCCACTTCAAAGCTGTCCACAGCAATAAATTGAAAGATTTGCAATACACACTTTTGGGGTCAGTTCCCGACCCCGGACGGGGAGGAGATAGAGAGAAACTCCTTAGACAAAGAGAGACATATTTCATTCTATTACTCGATTCTAAGGCACCATATGGTTTAAATGCAATTGATGAACTTCACAACATTTTATAATTGAAATTTTGAACCCATCTTTGCTGTGCTTCTGGAATTTAGTGTCTAAAGTTAGGCCAATTTTATACAATCTGATAAGACACCTGTTTTGATATATGGTTTTATATTTACACTAAATGAATTAGGATGATTTTCATAACGTGTGCTTCAGCTGTTTCCGTTCATAAGTACACATTTTTTATAATTTGTTTTTTCACCCTATTTACACAAGCACTATTTGTTTTAGTTGGCATACTAAATATCATGTTTTATTTCATTTGGTTACACTGGTTACAAGGAGAAACACTTTGTTGAACATTGTGGTTGGGTTGCCAGGTGATTTAGTGGCAAATTTTATTAAATGTACGGAGCTTGAAAAACATGACATTTATTTGATTAACATTTTATTCTACATAGTATCAAGCTCCGATTAAGAATCCGATGTTCAGTATTAAAAATTGGCAAAGTTGCTACACTACCCTGATTGATTTTGAAATTACCATCATGAATTATAGCCTATTCAATCATACCTTAAACCTTTGGATATGAGCACTATGCTCTGATTGTCTTTCTGTGTTTTTTACCTTGTATACAAATTGTACATTTTCTAAAATGATGATTGTCTTCATTTTATAATGATTTGAGCACTATGCTTGCATTTGTTTTGTTGTGTATGTGTGTTTTATTGAACACAAACACACAGTGACTGTATATTCATGAATCAATGTTATGCCCATTTATTGTTTTGTGCTTTTATCCCTTTTTTATGGGTGATAGAGCCTTGTCATCACTATATAATGTTACACCTACTTTGGGCGCGTCATGTGACCAAGGTCCGCCTGCGGAGCGAAACGCGTCGAGGAGAGCATTTGCTCTGCACTTGCTGCAATACATTTTCCACTGCTTATACTACTGATAGTGTGACGGCGCTTTACTTCAGAGCCTAATTTGCGTAAATGAGAAGAGGTCTGCGCCTGCTGTGTTACCGCTTCGACAGCAGTCAGGAGTGCTAATTTGATATATATATATATATATATATATAGTGATCGTATTACCATTCCCTATAACTCGTATATCAAATGAGAAGGCAAGGTGGGCAGGAATGTGAGGAATGTGCAGGTAGAGATAAGAGTATCCATAAAACAGATGGTTCCTGCATGTAAGTAACTTTTTGTTCTGATTGATACTTCTAACTGCAGATTCCTCACCTGTAGAGCCATACCCTGCCACGGATGAGGGTTGATGCATGGTTGGATGAGGAAATCTTGCAGAAGACCTGGCAAAGTGTCCCTCCTTGCGCACCTTTAAATCCAGAAAGTAGTGCTTTTGAAGCTGTGCAAGAAAGCCCACATTGCCAACTTACAGAATTCAGAATTTGAAATCTTTCAGCCAAGTGCAAAAGAAACAGACTTAGCCTTGGTGGAATGGGCTCAGATCCCTTCAGGAGGAACTTTTTTGACTAAGACATAGTTGATCTTGATGGAGAGGATGATCCACTGTAATAGAGTCCTCTTATGAACTGCCATACCAATTTTGGCACCACGGTGCTAGACAATGAGCTGGTCATTTGTTCAGAAATCCTTGACGCCGTCCAGGTAATAATTAACCCTTCACCTAGGATCCAACCAGTGCAACCGTTCATCCTCTTTCGTAGGATAGGAGGAAGAGGATAGAAGTTTGGAAGGGTGATGGATTAACAGAGATGGTAGGGGATCAGCACCTTAGTAAGGAAAGCAACCCTGCTTTGCAACACAAACTTATCCAGAAATAAATTAGAAAAGGGAGGACGATAGCTAAGGGCTTGCACCACAATAACCCTTCTAGCAGAAGTGATAGTAGCCAAAAACACTGTTTTGATGGATAACAATTGTAAGGTATAATTGTTAAGCGTCTCAAAAGGAGTTCTCATGGAAAAGGTGGGATCTAGATTCAAAACCCTCCAGGGAAACACAAAGGGAGTTAAAGAAAACAAAATTGTCAAACTTTGAGGAAGCACAATAGGGGACTTAAAAAGGGATGGCTTGTCCGGCAGATAAGGCAGCCAAATGCCCAGAGGTGTTGAGAATGACTTGAGCCTCGTCTTGCTGAATCTTCCTGAGAACTTGAGGAATTAAGGATATCAGTGGGGGTGGAGGGGAGTGCATAATGAAGCTGAAAGGTCCACCACCTCAACTGAAAAGCATCCCCCAAGGCTCCCCTCAACAGATACTGCAGGATGCAGAGCTGCTAGCATTGACCATTTTCCAAATAAACAAATAAGTCAAGCTGTTGTGTGCCCCACTGCGTGAATATATCCTGGACCACCTCTGGCAGAAGATGCCACTCGTGTTCTGCAAGGTGACGAGACGGCTCAGGCAGTGTGCCAAATACCATAGTCTCAATGCTTCTAGGCAATGGAGGTGAGACCCTACTCCCCCTAGCTTGCTCATAAACCACATTGCTGTTGTATTGTCCATCAAAATCTGGATGTGGGAATCTACGAGGGAGGGGAGTTTGATGTGAAGAACCAACTCTTCTGGAGACCAGAGATCTCTGATTTCTAGATCCTCTATATGAGCTCCCCATCCTAGGGTCAGTCCCGTAGTCAGAGTCGGAGAGGGAGTGAATGCCATCCCGCAAGTTAGGTTCACCTAGTTCCCCCACCAAACAGTTTCTGCCACAGTGATGGGGTATATTATGGGGGAACCCAACAGGTCTCCCCGTGCTGGAGCCACTAACTGTAGAGGAACCACTGCAGGGCCCTCATATGCCAATGTGCAGCGTGACAAGGAGAAGGCAGGGAGCCAGCAAACCTAGAAATCTTAAAACTCCTGGGACTGAACTTTTAGGCCTTTTGGAAAATTGAGGAACAGTTTTCTGGATGTCTCTGATCTTTTACAGTGGAGGAAAGACATGGAGAAGGCTGGTGTCTAATGACGACCCTATGAACTGGATTCACTGGGAAGGCCACAGGTGAGATATGGGCCAGTTGATCGAAAAGCCCAGGTTGAACAGCAGGGTTGCGGTCGACTGCAGATGGGGCAACTTCACCTCTGGCGAACTAGCATTGATGAGCCAGTCGTCCAGGTACAAGAAAACGGGGATGCCCAACAGTCTGAGATTGGTAGCAACCACTGCCTTTACCTTTGTGGAGAGTGGAGTTGCCTATGCTAAGCCAAAGGATAGTACTTCAAAGTAGTAGTGCGTAAAACCCACCCCAAATCGCACGTACTTCCAGTGTGACCGCGGGATAGGGAAGTGGAAATACACATCCTGCAGGCTGACACAATTCAGTTTCCAAGCTCAGTCAGGAGAACCTGAGCTAGGGTCAGCATCTGTAATTTTTTCTTTTTAAGAAAGAAGTTCAGGTCCCTGAAATCCAGGTTAGGATGCAGACCGACTTCCTTCTTGGGCACCATCAAAGGGAACAAACAGTTCCAAAGTTGCAGCAGAAGGCAAAATGACCTCGGTCAGAATATTGCTTTTAGTTTCTGTGGTGGGCAGTTGGAGATCTAAGTCCTTGGTTGGAGATCTAAGACCTCGACCTTTAGCATCACTTTGTTTAGAGATACTATTTCAGGGATTGGTAGACTAGTGGAGAATTGCATTGCTAACTCTGTCGAGGTGTCTATGCTGCTGGAGGATGACAGCCCTTAGAAGTCCAGAGGATCTTGATCAGGGTCTCCAGAGGACATAATTTCAATAGGATCAGAGTTCATCCCAAAGGTATCATGAAGACTGCTCTTGTATGCTTCCTCCTCTAAAATACATTGGGTCTACCTGAGAGAACTGTGCTGAGAGATGGCATTCAATTGCGGTGTCGGTGGTGTGGTATCCGGCACTGGAGGTGGAGGAGTCGTCCACTCTGTTGGCTGCTGAGGTGCCAAATCCTTGAGTGCCAGATTGAAGCAGGGTGGCGTTTAATGGATTAGAAAGCGACATAAACGTTGGAGGCCTAAATGGGGCCCATGGTCCCAAAAATGTGCCAGTCAGCACTGAGGTCTTTGCAAAGAGAGAATAACACTGCGTTAAAAAATCAGCTGACTCTGACTCTGGGTCCAAAAATCGGGGCAGGCTCAGCCAACACTAGAATTTTGTGCAGTGGTGAAGATGTTTCGAAGCCAGACTTAGTACGGGAGACAAAGAGTGACAAGAAAACTTACCTTTGAGTGCTTCTTTGCCTTTTTCTGCTTCTTCTTGATAGTGGATGGTGAAGATCTGGAATTATGCATTGTAAATTTGTGGCATCACTGGGCCTCTCCCGCCCTGGCCATATAGAGCTTGGCCTCCCACTCTTTTGCGGCCTTAGGGTGCAATCTGAGGCAGGAAGGGCAGACTCAGGAGTCATGGTCTGACCACATACACCAAAGGCAAACTAACTGGGGTCTGTAATGGATATCTGTCACTTGCAATCCTTGCATGGTTTAAATCCTGATTTCTTAGGAGGAGACATAGTACTGTTTTGTAGAATTTTTTGTGAAGAAAACTCCTCAGAAAGCTTAGCTCTAGATCCATCTTGAATGTGTGCACAAAAGGGAACTGATTACATGCCTTTTGGCCTCAAGGATGCTGCCTTATGTCACTTCTGGAGTCGACCAAGTCCGGCACCTTCTAGCAGCGACTTACAAACTTTTAAGTTTTCGGGATCCAGTGTGACGCCTGGGGATGTTCTACAGGTGAGGAATCTACAGGTAGAAGTATCCATCAGCAAGTGTTAAATTCATTTTGTAAACATCTGTGCAAGAGAATGAACAAGATGGTGCAACCCGAAGGGCCTGGAAATTCCAATTCTTCGTTTTCCCACACCAAGCATCAAGTATGCAGTATAATGAATATCAGAACGCACCAAAAAACCCATAAGTCCATGCAGGTGTCTGCTATTCCGATGGTCTCTAGACCTTAAAAGTAAACAAAACAAATAAAAGATGTGACAGTACACCACAAAGAACTACTAAAGTGGTGCTAGGAACAGCAGAACAGTCCTGGGATCAGAACTATGACACCTGCAATGGTCTGGTTGAAAATTAGAAGTGCAGTGTGTGCTTTCTGGTGGTAGTGAGGTATCATAAGAGAGATGGAGATGGAGAGGTGCTAGGCTGTGTTAGTTCGACTGAGTTGTCAAAGTTTAGTCTTGTTGTTTGGATGTTAAGGTGGTGGTGGAACACTTTTGCCATTGTAAAATGGTAGCGCATGTTTGGGGTGGTAGTGTATAGGTGAGATAGTAGTGCTGCTGTAAGCAGGGATGTATTATGCTGTTGTGTGCTTGGAAAGTTCTGTGAAAGGCATGATAGTGTAGGCTTGTATTGTGATATTAGGGATGATAGAGTTATAGGGATAGTAGTGTGATCCTACAGGTGGTAGCAGATCTTGAAGGTGAGAAACACAATGGTGTGTAGACTGGAGTCAGTGAGAAGTAGTAGTGTAGTGCTGTATGTGGTAGTGTAGTTCTGGCTGTAATTGTGTGGTCCGAGGTCGGGTAATACAATGATGGGGAGGAAGGCAGGTCATCAAAAACTGAAGTTTTATAAGCATGTTACACGCAGGTAGCGTCGTACGTGATTCTTCTTTCTGAAGCTTTTGGATTTCGGTACGCGAGCCTCCTACCTTGGTTTCCCGACGGCGCGTACTTTTGGGCATTTCCAGCGTTCTCGGCTGAGGCACTCTTCTTTCTGGTTCTCCCCGCGGTGAGGGTTCCTACTGAGCTCCGCGCCGCCCGCCTGCCCGGCTGAGCAGGATCTCCTGTGATTGTTCTACTTTCTGATTGCGGCTTGCAGCGGGGAAGGAGCTGAGGGCGAAATTCTAGGAGTTCCTTCGGACATGGTTTAAGAAACTTGGGCGGCTCTTCCCTGCAGAGCGCTATTTACCGGGAGCCCGTGTACTTCTGCAGAGAGCGGCAGCAGGGAGTGTGTTCCTGGGAGTACTGAACGTCCATGCGGCAGCATCAAGGAACTCCGTTCTGGGAGCTCATGACCTACGGATATTAAAGGCCACCGACTTCTGGTAAGCAGCTGACGTCCAGTAGGACTGAACCCTATTCCTGACCTTGTTGTGCTGCATATGGAATGTATCCTTGGGGCCCAGATTTTCCAATAGGTTTTGCTGGGACCCAATAGTAGCCTTTGGAACTTTCCTTTTGTTTATATTTTTGATTTTGGAACAGCTTTTCTTCCTTGAACATGGATCTTAATATACACCTATGTACTTCCAATATCCCCTGCCTCACCTAATCCTTCTGGTTCTGGAGTAGGACTCTTCTGTGGATTATGGGAGAGTGCAAGAGGGTATGTATGGTGTCGGTTTTGTTACTACGGAGTAGCATGGTGAGATGTGGGTGGTTGCTAATACTCTTGATTTTGTAGGGATATTCGGATCCTGTTGGCGAGAGAAATATCTTGCTACCCTGACAAAGAGAGGACAGTTCCTCTTGGAACAACATTATTCTAGGTGTGTGTGAAAGCATTAGTGAGAAATAACTGAGAGTAGACAGTGTTTCCAGGCTGGTAATCTCTTGCGTCTTCTCATTTCAGGTATCCCCTCCGTTGCTGTTCCCAACCTTTCCCATCCCTCGCTTGATTATATCTATGCTCAGTGTATGCTTGTCTAGTCAGAGTGTGGGTTAATCAGGAGGTGGACCCCTCTAAGCATCACCATGATCCTGAGGAGTTCGGTATTCGTGACAGGATCTGCTAGGGTGTTAGCGTGGTACTCAGTGGCAATAATTTGATACCTGAAACATGGTGTTGTTGAGAGTGTCAGACACATGGATTAATAGCCAAATGGCTACTTCAATTCCATCAGACCCTGGCTCTCTCGTGGCCAATACACTGGATAGGGCCATCATAGACCACCGGGTGAAAACAGACTGCAATATCCAAGAACACCAAACGGAAAGCCACAATGAAGTGAAAGCTTCACTCGGCATCGGAGACCATCTAATGTTCGTGTATGTTTTGTTACTGCTCTCTTTAGGCATACCTAAATATAAATGTAAAATAATTAGTCTTTGTGTTGTTCATAAAAATCTCAATAACGTCTAACAGAACTTTCAGTCAGAAACCTGAAATGGAAAAACAATACAAGCCCATACAATCAATTGTAAGGAATTACAACTTTACTTGAAATGCCCTTTCTGTGAAGCGGTCATCAGAGCTGTAAATCCATAATTGTCAAGAACATCAATAGAGAAATTCCTTATAAAAGAAAGAAGAAATAAAGCATGTAAGTCAATGAATCTCATTATTTGTCACAATAAAACATAATAAACAGCAAACGATTTAGAAGAAAGACAGCAATTGACAAGTGGAGAAAACACAAGATAACCAGAGGATACAGGGTGATATTCTCTTCAGAATTTCCATTATAAAATTACTCACATATTCAGCCCAAATGTGTCATCAAACTGATGTATAGCCGACTTCAACTTTCTCAACACTCCAATTTAAACTGCACCGAATAAATCAATGGTACTAAAAGTAACTTCCCATAAATAAAGGGGAACCTTTTATTCAGAGTGGGATGTTTAGACATAATGCACCAATCAAGCATGGAAACAGTATTCTAAAATATTTCAGCTTAATGGCAATAAGTATATTACCTAGGCCTGTAAACTGTGAATGCATAGTTGGAAGAAGTGTATGGGGCCTTTGCATCTGTCAGGCAACAAAAATGTCGATTGAATCTGTAGAGATAATTGTTCTAGAAGATATTAGGTACCACAAACACAGACTACAAAAAACTAAACATTAATTCTTTATTATCACTGAAATTAGCACGTGGTTTTGATGAACAAGTTACTTGCCTTCAGTAACGCATCATCTATAGAGACAATATGTAGCTGCAGATTTCTTATCTTTGAATTTACCTGACGTCAGACTCGAACCAGAAACGTTTGTGTGAACAGTATCCCTGCGCGCCATTGGGGTGGCGCAGTTTGGTTCCACGTGGCGTAGTTGGCGCCGGATGTGATTTTGTAGTCACCTATATAGACGCCACCCAGGCGTTCAGGCGTCAGATACTTTTCATGACTTTCCACGTTAGAAGTGCAAAGCTGTGATGCGAACTGACTAGTGTGTGTCCTAAGGCCCTGAAAAGGGAGCAATCCTAGCCTTATAAATATGTCCACTGAGCGGGGAGGCATTGTGGGTCTGCAAGGAATCTGCAGCTAGATATTGTCTCTACCAGATAATGCGAAACCGAAGGTAACTTATTCATCTGATAAAGACTTCTAACTGCAGATTCCTTACCTTTGAATTTGATACCCAAGCCATACCAACCTGGCAGTGGAATACGGACAAAGTACTTTCTAGCTCCCACATAGCCCACAAAGAGTTGGTCATCCACCTGGAACTCTTTTGTGAGGTCAAGGTAAAACGACAATGCTCTTTTTGAGTACAGATGATGTATTCACTCCTCCTCCTTAGAGGCATGTGGAGGACCATAAAACGTGGGCAGTGTGACCGACTGACCCAAATGGAATGGGGTCATCACTTTAGGTAGGAAAGAGGCCCAGGTGTGAAGCACCACCTAGTCTGGGAATACCATTAGATAAGGAGGCTTGGATGATAAAGCACTGAGCTCACTCACCCTCCGGGCAGATGATATTGCCACTAGAAATGCTGTCTTGATGGTAAGCAACCGGAGGGGACAATTATGTAGCAACTCAAAGGGAGCACACATGAGGTACGTGAGAACCAGTTTCAGATCCCATTAAAGAGTAATGAAGGGCATAGGAGGAAACATATGCACAAGCCATTTTAGGAACCTATTCACAATAGGACCTGGTATATAGAGCACAGGTCAGAGAGCCGCAAGAAAGCAGACATAGCAGAAAGATCAATCAATCAATCAGGGAATTATAAGCGCACTACTCACCCATGAGGGTCTCATGGACGTTGACGGGGGAGGGGATGACAGCAGTTCCGTTCATTTGAATAGCCAGGTCTTGAGCTCCTTCCTAGAGGTGCATAGGGAGGGGGCGCGTCTAATGTCAATCAGGAGCTTGTTCAAGGTCTTGGCTGCGTTGTAGGAGAAGGCTTTTCCCCCTGTTCTGGCTCTGCGGATGCGTAGGGTTATGGCGAGGGCGAGGTTCGTGGAGCGTAGGTTTTGTTTGGGTACATGGAAGATGATTCTCTCATTGAGGTATTGAGGTCCTGTGTGGTGGAGCCATTTCTAGGCGTGGGTGAGTATCTGGAATGTGACTCTCCTCTTGATGGGGAGCCAGTGCAGGTTCCGTAGGTGTTGGGTGATGTGCTCATGTCGGGGATGCCGAGGACGAGTCTGGCTGCGGTGTTCTGTATCGTCTGGAGCTTGCAGAGTAGAGACTTGTTGATGCCGGCGTAGAGGGCGTTTCCGTAGTCCAATCTGCTGGTTATGAGTGCGTGGATTACTGTCTTCCTTGACTTGCGGGGGGGGGGAATGCATTTGAAGGTCTTTCGGAGGATGCAGAGGATGTTGAAACAGTTTGACATGACGTCGTTGACCTGCTTCTTCATGGAGAAAGAGGTGTCGAGTACGATGCAGAGGTTTCTGGCGTTGTCCATGGCGTTCGGCGGGCTGCCGAGTATGGTGGCCACCAGGTGTTGTTCCATGCTGATGGGGTGTTTCCAAGCACGAGGACTTCTGTTTTCTCTGAGTTGAGCTTTGGGCAGCTGTTGTTCATGCAGGATGCAAAGTCCTGCACAGCTTCCTGGAAGTTGAGCCTGGTGGTGGTGGGGTCCTTGGTGAGGGAGAGGATGAGTTGGGTGTCGTCGGCGTAGGATACCGTGCTGTCAGATGATGGCGGCTAGGGGGGTCATGTAAATGTTGAAAAGGGTTGGGCTGAGTGATATGGAGTTGTCTTTGTTTAGCTGTGCGTTGATGGTCTTCTATGCGACTTTTAACGTGAAAGTAGGAGCTAGATGGGCATGTGGTTTTTTAGGTTCGTGGGATCTCCTGAGGGTTTCTTAAGCAGGGGTCGTACTTCCGCGTGTTTCCAGTCATCGGGGAAGGTGCCGGTCATGAAGGTGGCGTTGATGGTGTGTCTTAGTTCTGGTGCGATGGTGGCTCTGTGGTAGATGGGTGGTGAGCAGGGGTCTGTGGGGGCGCCCGAGTGGACGCCTTTCATGGTAGAGGCGGTCTCTTCGTAACTGGTGTCCAGGAGGCGATGGCGGGCTGGTTGGAGTTGCTGAAGGTCGCAATGGTTGCAGAGGCAGGTGTTTGGTCGTTGAAGTTGTCGTAGAGGTTCATGATTTTCAGATGGAAGTAGAATCCAAGCTTGTCGCAGAGGTCCTGGGAGGGGGTGATGTCTGTGGTTTCGCTGGGGGCTTTGGTGAATTCATGGATGACGCTGAAGAGTTCTTGGAGTTGCTGACGTTGGCGTGGCTTTTGTTGCGGATGAAGGTTTTTTTGGTGGTCCTGATGTGTTGGTGGTATTCTGTCATGGGGTATTTGTAGGTGGTATGGTTTTCAGATGTCTTGTTGTTCCGCCAGTTCTTCTCGAGGCGTCTGCAGGTGCGTCTGGCTTCTTTGAGGTCACTAGTGAACAAGGTGTCTTTCCTGTGGGGCTATCTGTCAGAGTCGCGTAGCGGGCGAGCATGTCTGCGCAGCTGAAGATCCAGGAGTCCCCTGGTTGCGAGTTTAGCTGTTCTTCGGTGATTTTGCTCCAGTTTCTTCGCGGAGGGCGCGATGCAGGCTTGGGTGGCTTGGGTTTGGTGACGAAGTAGTGTACACAGTGGTGTCAGTCCATGGGGGTTGCGTGGTGTGGCTGAAATGGGTTCTGCTTCCTCCTGCGAAGATGGGGTCTAGGATGTGTCCTGCCTTGTGGGTGGGCGTGGTGACGAGTTGTTTCAGTCTGATGTTGGCGAGATTGTCGAGGAGGGTAGTGGAGTTGTCGTCACTGGGGTTGTCCAGGTGGAAGTTCAGGTCACTGATGAGAATGTAGTTTAATGCGGCGTTAGCGTGGGATGCGATGAGGTCGGCAATGATGGAGGTGTAGGGGGCATGGGAGCCGGTGGGTCTGAAGGCGAAAATGCCGTGGAGTGTTGAGTTGGGGCTGGTCTGGATCTGGAAGTATAGGTGGTCGGGGCCGAGAAGGCGTAGCTCGAGGTGGAGAGGCAGAGGGAACTTTTGTGCGCAATGGCGAGTCCTCCTTCCAGGTGGTTGAGGCGGGTTCTTCATCTGGATCTTGTATCTGTCCGGGATGGCGGTGGTGACACCCAACAAGTGGAGGAGGCGTTGGTCCAGGTTTCGGTAAAGAAGGCGACGTCTGGTGAGAGGGTGTCAAGGAGGTTCCAGATCTACATGGCGCACAATGAGGAGGATGCACTTCAGGACGTCAGCAGGGTTGGCGGCTGGGGAGTAGGTGAGGGTCTTGTGACAGTGGCAGCAGGAGAATTGACTGTGTGTTGTTTTTGGGGTGGACTGCTTGTAGTTATTGTTTCATCCGGGGTTGAGTGCGAGGAGGGCGGCTGCGTCGTAGTGGTGGATGGTTGGAGATCCAGGGTTCCTGACGCTGGTCGCGTACGGGCGCAGACGGGCTTGCCTTAGGCACGCCTTTGTCGTGGCCACCATTAAAAGGGAAGGGGGCGGGACGTGCAGCTGGGAAGTGGGAGCGGGAACGAGCAGGGGGAGCCGCAGGGGCATTAGCTGCGGGGAAAAAACAGAGCCACGAGCAAGCCATGCTGGGCAAGGGTAAGAATAAAGAGAAGAATATCAGAAAGAGTCATAAAGAGGGTCGATAGACTTTTCTGTGCAATATTTTACACTGCCAATGGCAGACGAATACCATTTTGGTGGAGGGCTGCATGTTCGCCAGAATAACCATCCAAACTTCGGGAGAAAAGTTAAAAACTCTATATAATGCAGCCGCTCAATCGCCAGAGTTGACAGACTCAGGTGGAGAACCATCCCCTTCTGCTGCAACAGAAGATCCTCCCGAAGGGGAAGCCTGATCAGTGGTTCGGAGGATCTATGATCATTTTTAGAAGCTCGGAATGCCAAACTCTCTGCACCCAGTGCAAAGCCACATGAATGAATTGGGCCTGGTCGTTCTTGATCTTCTTGAGAACTCAGGGCAGGAGTGGTATGGGTAGGAAGGCATACAGGAGGACGGAGCTCAACTTGCAATGAAAAGCGTCGCCGAGCAATGGCCAACTTAAAAACTCCAAAGCACAATACTGCTGACATTGCACATTCTATTCAGAGGCAAACTGTTCTAATTAAGGCTCTACCCACTGCTGAAATTACACCATCTCCAGCTCAGGCATCAACACTCGCAATTGCGAGTAAAGAGCTATTTTCTACTAGTCCCATCTGGTGAGTAAACTTAGGATGGAAAAGAACAGGTTTTCTGTTTATTCACTATACAAAACACACTAAATAAAATAAATATTCAGGAAATAAATGAGCAATAAAGATGCCATAAAATCTTGTTTTTATCTTGACATTTGCTGTCTGTTCAAGGAAAGAGGTCAAATGTCAGTTTGTTTTTGAACTAATTGCTGCTTGGAAAATGAGGTTTATTTTTCTCTCCCTCACTAAAGTTAGAGGGTTTATGTCAAGTGAGCTGTGTGAAGATGTCAGTCATTTTTCTCTAACACATACATGTAAATAAATAGCCTGTAAATTAACCCCTTCCCTGCGCTGCAAATTCCGCCGCGGTGCGGGGGCTAGGGGGTGGGCGAGGCGCTTTCGGTGCTCATGACGGCCCCATGCCGCCATGAGTCACGGGCGGCGTGTGCTCATGATGGCGTGGTGCCGTCACGACCCCGCCCGCTCATTAATTCGTCCGCACAGGCGGAGAATTAGTGCTGCGTGGGCGGAGGGGCAGCGCCATGACGGCTCCACGCCGTCATGAATACACGCCTACCATGACTCATGACGGCATGGAGCAGTCATAAGCACCCAAGGGGTTAATATTACAAACATATCAATTACAAAAGCTATTTTATTTTGTAATTAAGAAGTGTGATACGTACAAAGAGGTATATAGGAGCAGAACACTTAAGTTGGTTAATGCTGTTAATGAACTAAGGGGTACAAAAGGGGGTGGTGATGGACTGAGCCACTGAATCAATCAAACACTCACACCCAGTCAAAAGATCTGGGTTTAATCCATCACCGTTCTTTAGCCCACTCTGCCACCCCAGTTCAGACATGGCTATATGCAAATCAGTCTGACCCTGTGCCTCATGGGAACAGTCCAGCCCGAACTGCCAAGCCATGTCTTCCCTGGACCGGAAACAAGCTTCCGAGGACCGGTTTCTGGCATTCCAGCCGTCTTCAGCCCGGCTTGCTTGAATCCAGTGGCAAAGTGAGCAAGGGACTCACGTCTGAGCATACCCTGCCACACTTATGGCGGCCAAAAGCGGTACAAAAGGGGGTGGTGATGGACTGAGCATCTGAATCAATCAAACACTCACACCCAGTCATAAGATCTGGGTTTAATCCATCACCGTTCTTTAGCCCACTCTGCCACCCCAGTTCAGACATGGCTATATGCAAATCAGTCTGACCCTGTGTCTCATGGGAACAGTCCAGCCCGAACTGCCAAGCCATGTCTTCCCTGGACCGGAAACAAGCTTCCGAGGACCGGTTTCTGGCATTCCAGCCGTCTTCAGCCCGGCTTGCTTGAATCCAGTGGCAAAGTGAGTAAGGGACTCACGTCTGAGCTTACCCTGCCACACTTATGGCGGCCAAAAGCGGTACAAAAAGGGGTGGTGATGGACTGAGCCTCTGAATCAATCAAACACTCACACCCAGTCAAAAGTTCTGCGTTTAATCCATCACCGTTCTTTAGCCCACTCTGCCACCCCAGTCCAGACATGGCTATATGCAAATCAGTCTGACCCTGTGCCTCATGGGAACAGTCCAGCCCGAACTGCCAAGCCATGTCTTCCCTGGACCGGAAACAAGCTTCCGAGGACCGGTTTCTGGCATTGCAGCCGTCATCAGCCCGGCTTGCTTGAATCCAGTGGCAAAGTGAGCAAGGGACTCACGTCTGAGCATACCCTGCCACACTTATGGCGGCCAAAAGCGGTACAAAAGGGGGTGGTGATGGACTGAGCATCTGAATCAATCAAACACTCACACCCAGTCAAAAGATCTGGGTTTAATCCATCACTGTTCTTTAGCCTACTCTGCCACCCCAGTTCAGACATGGCTATATGCAAATCAGTCTGACCCTGTGCCTCATGGGAACAGTCCAGCCCGAACTGCCAAGCCATGTCTTCCCTGGACCGGAAACAAGCTTCCGAGTACCGGTTTCTGGCATTCCAGCCGTCTTCAGCCCGGCTTGCTTGAATCCAGTGGCAAAGTGAGCAAGGGACTCACGTCTGAGCATACCCTGCCACACTTATGGCGGCCACAAGCGGTACAAAAGGGGGTGGTGATGGACTGAGCATCTGAATCAATCAAACACTCACACCCAGTCAAAAGATCTGGGTTTAATCCATCACCGTTCTTTAGCCCACTCTGCCACCCCAGTTCAGACATGGCTATATGCAAATCAGTCTGACCCTGTGCCTCATGGGAACAGTCCAGCCCGAACTGCCAAGCCATGTCTTCCCTGGACCGGAAACAAGCTTCCGAGGACCGGTTTCTGGCATTCCAGCCGTCATCAGCCCGGCTTGCTTGAATCCAGTGGCAAAGTGAGCAAGGGACTCACGTCTGAGCATACCCTGCCACACTTATGGCGGCCAAAAGCGGTACAAAAGGGGGTGGTGATGGACTGAGCATCTGAATCAATCAAACACTCACACCCAGTCAAAAGATCTGGGTTTAATCCATCGCCGTTCTTAGCCCACTCTGCCACCCCAGTTCAGACATGGCTATATGCAAATCAGTCTGACCCTGTACCTCATGGGAACAGTCCAGCCCGAACTGCCAAGCCATGTCTTCCCTGGACCGGAAACAAGCTTCCGAGGACCGGTTTCTGGCATTCCTTGCTCACTTTGCCACTGGATTCAAGCAAGCCGGGCTGAAGATGGCTGGAATGCCAAAAACCGGTCCTCGGAAGCTTGTTTCCGGTCCAGGGAAGGCATGGCTTGGCAGTTCGGGCTGGACTGTTCCCATGAGGCACAGGGTCAGACTGATTTGCATATAGCCATGTCTGAACTGGGGTGGCAGAGTGGGCTAAAGAACGGTGATGGATTAAACCCAGATCTTTTCACTGGGTGTGAGTGTTTGATTGGTTCAGATGCTCTGTCCATTACCACCACCTTTTGTACCGCTTTTGGCCGCCATAAGTGTGGCAGGGTATGCTCAGACGTGAGTCCCTTGCTCACTTTGCCACTGGATTCAAGCAAGCCGGGCTGAAGATGGCTGGAATGCCAGAAACCGGTCCTCGGAAGCTTGTTTCCGGTCCAGGGAAGGCATGGCTTGGCAGTTCGGGCTGGACTGTTCCCATGAGGCACAGGGTCAGACTGATTTGCATATAGCCATGTCTGAACTGGGGTGGCAGAGTGGGCTAAAGAACGGTGATGGATTAAACCCAGATCTTTTCACTGGGTGTGAGTGTTTGATTGGTTCAGATGCTCTGTCCATTACCACCACCTTTTGTACCGCTTTTGGCCGCCATAAGTGTGGCAGGGTATGCTCAGACGTGAGTCCCTTGCTCACTTTGCCACTGGATTCAAGCAAGCCGGGCTGAAGATGGCTGGAATGCCAGAAACCGGTCCTCGGAAGCTTGTTTCCGGTCCAGGGAAGGCATGGCTTGGCAGTTCGGGCTGGACTGTTCCCATGAGGCACAGGGTCAGACTGATTTGCATATAGCCATGTCTGAACTGGGGTGGCAGAGTGGGCTAAAGAACGGTGATGGATTAAACCCAGATCTTTTCACTGGGTGTGAGTGTTTGATTGGTTCAGATGCTCCATCCATTACCACCCCCTTTTGTACCAATAATGAACTAAGGGGCAAGTCAGGGGTCAGGTGTGACCTATAAGTGGCTAGATTTGTATTATATATGGAAAAAAAGTTTAGCCTATTAAATCAAACAAAAGAGTTTTTTGTACAGCAGAAATGCTGAACTTGCACATTTGAAGGTGCTTTCATGAGTGGTAATGAAGAAATTGGCGGCTCAATAAAATTAATAATTTGCCCACGATCACATCATTTGAAACCAGTTTATGGGTCAAGACCACTAAAAATAGGTCGAGTAGATTATTTAAGTCACTAGAACTGAAGATCTAGTGAACATTTTATGATTTTTAAAGGCCTGACCTACCAGGTGTTGAACCACCAGGGTTATGCCCTGCTGTTCCAGCCATGCCTCTTGTCAAAGAGTCCAAAACCCTACCCCGCCCTCCTTGTTGCTGTACCACATGGTTCTGGTGTTGTCTGGGAACACCTGTACTAACTTCTTCTTGACAGAGGGAAAAAATGCTGTCAATGCTAGTTGGACCACACAGAGCTCCAACAAGTTGATGTGGAGCCCTGATTCCGCCGGAGACCACAGTCCTCTGCTTTCCACCTCTCCCAAATGGCCACGCAATCACAGGAGTGACGCATCTGGTTGGGGAAGGGAGAGGGAATCTGCTTCTGGCCTAATCACAGTTCGTAAGCCACCACTGCAGGACCTGTGCAGTTCCTTCTGAGATCTGGATCACATCAGAGAGATTCCTTTGATGCTGTGCCCACAGGAACTTCAGGACCCTCAGCAGAGCCTGCTTACGCCATCTGGCATGTTTTACCAATAAGATGCAGGAGGCCATGAGGTCCAGCAGCCTCAGAGTCATTCTTACCGAAATCCAGGATGCAGGCTGACACATCAGTATTATAACTTGAATAGCCTTGACTCGCTGCTCGAGAGGATAAGCCCGAAACTACACTGTGTCTTGAACAGCTCCGATGAAAGGAAGTGCCTGAAAAGGTGTGACTTTGGTATGTTTATAGTGAACTCCAGGGAATGCAGAAGGTCTGCCGTAGTCTGGAGGTGGTAGACAACAGCCTGGAGGGAGCCCACCTTCAACAGCCAGTCGTCGAGATAGGGGAAGACTGGAACCCCTGATCTGCTCAGATGAGCTGAGACTACCGCCATCACTTTTGTGAACACCCGAGGGGCACTGTTATGGTCGAAGGAGAGCAAGTTGAACTGAAAATGCTCATAGCCTACCGTGAACCAAAGGGTAACGTCTGTGGGCTGGAAGGACGAGTATGTGGAAATAGGCATCCTGCAAGTCCAACGCCACCATCCAGTCTCCAGGATCGAGGGTAGAGAGGACCTGAGCCAAGGTTAGCATTATGAACTTCTCCTTCTGGAAGAAGCGGTTAAGGGCCCTGAGGTCTAAGATAGGACACAGGCCTTTGTCCTTCTTGGGCACCAGAAAGTAGAGAGAACTGCAACCACGACCTACGTCTGGCACCAGAACCTTCTCGATAGCCCCCTTGGACAAGAGAGATGAGACTTCCTGGTGGAGAAGCGCCAAGTGATCCTCTGACATGCGATCGAAAGACGGCGGCATGGAGGGAAGGGTAGTTTTGAAGGAGAAGGAGTAGCCCCTTTAGACTATCTGCAAAACCCTCCTGTCTGACGTGATGGATTGCCAGTGGGGGAGGTGATGACGAATCCTGCCACCCACTGGCTGCTGATGGCCGTGAAAGGTCAGACTAGGAGGGTTTGGAGGCTGCTGCAGAGGGGGAAAGGGTGGAGTGACCCGCTCGCTGGTTCCCAGACCCATGTCGCTGAGTCCCGCATCCACGGCCACGCAGAGGCTGGGCAGCTTGCGTGGGCCGGTGGTTGGACTGGGTTTGACGTGGTGGGGTGCCGATTCTGTAGCCACGAAAGGGGTGAAAAGCAGACTGTGGTGGACAGGAGAACGCAGCGAGGCCCAAGGATCTGGCCGCAGCCTGAGAATCCTTACAGCACTCCAGAGCTGAGTCTGCCTTGTCACCAAAAAGGCAACAGCGATCAAAGGGCATGTCCAGCAAGGTTGACTGAATATCCCCCGAAAAACCACACGTCCTCAACCAGGCATAGCGCCGAAGGGCTACCGACGTAGCAATCGTTCTGCTCAGAGAGTTGGTGGTATCAATCCACAGCGGATTGTGACTTTTGCTGCTTCTATCCCATCTGCCACTCCCTAGCAACGGAAGGGGGAGAAAGCCTTCCAAGATCTGGGGAGGTATCCAGACCACTGGCGTCACCCAATTCCTCTCTCCAGTTCGATTCTTCCAGCTGGTCAGTTTAAGGGTCGAGCGTCCCCTCCCAGTCCTCATCACCATCCTCAGGGAAAAAGGGAACACCTGAGATGAACAAGGGATCAAAAGTATCCTCCGGCGTCGGATTCGGCAGCGATCCGGCTCGGGTCCATCTCAGGGATGAGGATGGGGATGGCGTTGGCTGCAGGTACGGCCGGTGCCGAGGACGTCGTCACCAGGATCGGCGCCAGGGAAGGTCGAGTAATGTCGACTGGCGTCGATCCGGATCCAGGCCTGGATCCATGGGGAACCTCCAGTGCCGGGGTCAGAGCCGCCGGCATCGAAGGCCCAGGGCCCCCAACCGGCTCCGTGGGGTTTGAAAGTGCACCAGCGTAGTCGGCTGCCCAAACACACGGTGGAGGGCTTCTTAGAACATACGAAGCAGGGCAGGGGATGCCCGGAAACGGGGGTAGCGCAGAATCGTCACTGAGTCAGGTGCCAGAGACGGAGCCTTAGAGCGACGACACTCCGGGTCCCGTGTCACGTAAGCCAACCGACGGGGGAAGGCGAAGAGCGATGGTGCTTCTTCTCTTTCTTTTTGTGCTTGGGCTTACCCGAGAAGTGCGAAGACTTAGACAAGGTGTGATGGCTCTGCAACCGGTTTTGAGACCTTCTCCTCGAGTGAGACCGGGAGATACGCAGAGTCGACTCCTGGGCCTCCAAAAGCTTTCGGGACCGCTCCCGCAAAGACTTCAGGTTCATGCCCGACAGCTGTAGCACGACCTTGGGTCGTGGTCGCGCTCCAGGCACCAGAGGAACACGAGGTGCGGATCTGTCATGGACATCAGCTTGTGACAGGAGTTACAAGACTTGAAACCGGTCCGACGATGAGACATCCTGCTCACCAGGAGTTAAAGACTCGAAAAAAAGTTGAGAAAAGTCGAAAAAGGTTTTGTCAAAAAATGACTTGGGGAGGGGGGGAGGTGGGGGTCACCAAGATGGCGACCAAGTAGGACGTGCCTGCTCGTTGCTCCGTCTCGCCTACCGGGCCAGCTGTTATTCAATCGGAGAGTGGGTCCGGGAGAGACCGGCGATGGGGCACTCCGAGCCGCTTCCACCCCCTTTCCATAGATTTGACCTCCCAGGACTATAATAATCAATTTTTAAGTATATTGTTATATGTTTGGGGTTCATTATTTTGGGGTGTTTCTCTCCAGTGCCCCCGAGTCCCAGCCATCTGCACCGGCGTAAGGGGTTTTTACCGTCATGCAACTTATGATCGATCCCATTAGCGCAGCTACTCAGTTCATCCCACTTTGCGCACTCTCTAAGCAACATCTTAAACGGATATAGATTCTCACCTTAAATGTTGAAGGGCTCAACAACCAGGTGAAAAGACGGGCCATACTTTCCTATCTAGAAAACTCAGGTTCTCACATCTGTCTCCTGCAGGAGACTTATCTCCTTTCAGGTGACACACATAGACTTCGCTCTAAAGCATTCCCCCAGCAAATATTCTCCTCTCTCTCCACCAAATCTGCGGGAGTGGCCATCCTCACCTCAGCCTCATTTCAGGGAAAGCTGGGTTCCAAGATAGCCAAAATCAAGGGTCTACTGGCATACTCCTTCCAAGTGGGACCTCATTCCATAACAATTGGTTCTATATGTACCCCAAGGAAAAAAAGGAACACTTCATCCAGTCAGCAGTAGCAGAGGTGTACATACCTACTGATAAACTCTTGGTTGTAGGGGGGACTTGAACTTGACATTTGACAACACCCTCGACAGGATGGCTCAAAGACGGGGACAATATGGAATGCTTTCTAAGGAAGGACACCAAAGGTAACAAAACTCAGGCTTGCTGGATATCTGGAGGGATGCTCATTCCACAGCCCGAGAGTATACATGCTACTCGCACTCACATAAAACATATGCCAGAATAGATTACATGCTGGGTACTCACGCTATCAGAGCACAAGTCATGCAGGTGGAAATTCATCCTTGCACTCTGTCTGATCATTCAGTAGTATCAGTGGAAATCACCTTGCAAACCGCTAGCCCCCTTCACGCACTTGACGCCTGAGAGGCGCACTTTTACAGTGCCCCGAGGACATCGAACAAAAACTAAAACAATAAGGAATTACCTAACAGTAAATGATACCTCCGAAAAACCTCAATAGCAACCCTATGGGATGCCCTAAAGGTGGTGGTTAAGGGAGAATTTATATCACTTGCATCCCTGACAACAAAAGGCGGAGGAAGAGGAGGGACCTCCTGAAAGCGCAGGTACAATTAGAGCGCATCCACCAACGGACCGGGGCACAAGGGTTTGGCGTCAGCTGGAGGCCGCAGGCGTCCAGTTGGCAGCACTAGATTTAGATAGAGCAGAGTATGATGCGCTGAGTCTGTGCCACACTTTCTACACTGGGGGAGACAGGAGTGAGAGACTGCGAGCTAATAGATTGTGGATGCAGAGACAGGTTGCGGGAGTAACTGCAAGATATGCATCGACCGGGTAGGTACAGGAGTCCGATCACCAGATTGCGGAGACATTTTGCCAATATTACAGGGGGCTTAACGAGGCGCAGGATCTCCATACAGTGGTTCCAGCTCAGTATTTGCAAGGGGTCGCTAGCGGAGGCTATGGAATCGCCCATACAATTAGCAGAGGTAATTACCGCTATCTCCAAACAGAAAAGCTAAAACTCCCAGGGCCAGATGGGTTTCATAAATTATTCTGTTATATATTGCCCCCAATCCTCACCAGGGTGTACAATGCTGTCGGGTCTGCATCACAGATTCCCCAAACTATGCTAGCAGCATCAGTGGTAGTGATTCACAAGCCTGGTAAGGACAAGAGATAATGTGCCTCTTATTTGATCTCTGTGCTTAATGTAGATCTTAAATTATTTACAAGCGCACTGGCTGCCCGATTGTCCCCCCTCCTCCCTGGCCTAATAGATCCAGCCCAGGGGGAATTCATCCCCGGCCGCCAATGCGCTGATAATACTAAGAGATTACTCCATATCACTGATAAAGCACAGGGGTACGAGACAGAGCGTATGCTCCTACTGATCGACACTGAGAAAGTATTCAATAGGGCCATTTGCCCTATCTAAAAGCAACCCTGGGACACTTTGGGATCCCTGACAGATTCTTCCGATGGGTCTTTAGAGGCTACACCAACCCTATAGCTTCAGTTAGAGCGAACGGATATGCCTCCTCTCCCTTCCCAATACAAAGAGGGACTAGACAGGGTTGTCCCTTGTCTCCTCTCCTTTTTGCCCTATATATGGAGCCTATGCCTCAAAGAGTGTGTGATAATGCTCACATTACTGGGGTAGGTTTCGGGGGAGAAAGGCACACCCTAAGTTTGTAAGCAGATGATGTCATAGCATCTCTGGAGGACCCAGAGGTTTCACTTCTGGCCTTTTTGTAAATTCATTTTATTATAAGCAAGAAAAATAAACAAGATTCTTCCAGGTGGCATACATATTCATTCAGAACCATCAAATTACATTCCCAGTACAGTGTCCCATTGATAACTGACAGTACAAAGAAGAAGTGATCCGAGTTGCAATGTGACTAGTATACTATAATAAGTCTGTATCAAATCAAACAGACATTCACCACATAAACATTTGCCATAGATTTGCACAACATTTGCCATAGATTTGCACACATTTATCAAAAAAATCAAGAAGAAAGAAATTGCATTTATTTGTGCAATATTGGTATTTTGCGCATCATTGGTATTTGTGTACATTAATCAGCCTGTTGTATATCTAATATTTCAAAAAACAATACTTAAATGCAATTGTAAAGTCATTACATTCAGAGTGCTCTCAGTGAGAAAGGGAGGGGAAGTGCGAAGGTTGTGAGGGACCGGGTAAAGGTGGTGTGACTTTTTAAAGACATCGCGTTAAAATCAAAACACGCCTTTACAGTCAAAATGTACAAAAGGTTCCGGGATTGCATCATACATAGGTCAAATTAATATATTCCTTTATGTCCTATGGTGTGTTCAGATGGCGTAGTCTACGTTTCGACCCCCAAAGTACGCTAGAAGGGTAATTATTGCCTCATGTTGGGGTCTTCATCAGGACAGTGATATGGAGAGCCTACAAGAATAATGCAGGGGCTATAGTTATAGTCTACACTGGTGCTGTTTGTTGTAAGGAAGGCAGTCCCCGTGTCTTCCCCAATCAAGTTCTCTATATAGTCTTCTGTATAAGAAAGGGTCTCAAGTTCCATACTGATGAAGCCCTTACTATACACAAATAGAATTAATCAAACATGTAAAATTGAATTGGAAAAAGGAAGAAAAACCCTCGCAAGAGTGCTCTTGCTCAGAGGCAATTTGAATACCATTTTAAATATCAGAGAATGCAAATGGATGTATCTATTTAAAACAATCACCCTTGGGCTCAATGAACTAGATGCCAATTTTGCCCAAATGGCTGGTATAAACCCAGAATGAACATCCAGCATAAAACTCTCACCCCTTGAACCTGATCCTTCATAGTATAGCACAATCACCTGTATCCCCAAGTTACTAGGTCCTTCCGATTCGCATTGGAAGCTATTGCTTGATAGAGGGCAATAATATTATAAGATAACCACAGTTCCATGCTGTTTGTTGTTCTTACATATAATTATGATATACAGGTTGCACTATAACGCATTTGTGTACTGTGAAACTCGTACGTGTACTGTACAAGAACACTACTAGATGACCACATTCTCAAGTCCTCCCTATACACAGTTATGACATGTATGTTACACGATTAAGAAAAAACTGTACATGTATTGTACCCTTGTTAACCAGTATGAGTTCAGAACTATCTTCAAATGTGGCACATGAATGTTTTAACACACTTCCTCAACCTTCAGATACATTCGTACGTGTATTGTACTCCTGCAAACCATTATTAGTTTAGAACTATCTACAATGGAGGCACACGAATGGTTTGACACACTCCCTCAACCTTCGGGCAGAAATCGACCTTTTACCAGACGCCCCCTTGCTCACGCTTCGCGCGGTGAATCAGCAGGCCCACTGAGGTCCAACGCGATTGGCCCGTCACTGACGAGCCCATTTTTAACTAGCACCCAGCGGCTGCACCGCGAGCATAGACAGATGCACCGAGGCAGCCAAGAGCACGGACGGCCATAACCACGCTGAAGTAAGTGATCACACTAACATTGTGGATCATGTACAGTACCCTTATGTAACATCCGCTACGAGCGTTTTACCAACCCTGAGTCCCGCTTTTTAATCTCACATGGCGTTCCTGTTTAACTTTTTCCTAAACTCGCGCTTTCAATGTTTTCCATACGTTTCTTGACCATTTTGACTACTTGACAAGTGCACTTGTAACTGAAGGGACTCCTATGCACCTTCTAGTTCTGTCTAAGCTAAAGAATGTCTCTTCAAGCACTACCTGTCAAACGTGCTCCCTCTCCACCGCCCAAAATAATTTTGCCACAATTAGCCCACATTGATTACTCTGGATGAACTGTTGTCACAGCCTCAGTCCCTCTGATTATCTAATGGCGGCTTTTTGTTAACTTTCCCAGTACAGCGCGTTGAATCATTTGAAATACCAGGACTGTACCCTGACACGATGCTCAGACGTCAGTAAGGAACAGAGTCCAAGTAAGTTCTCCCCACTCCATATTAATTATTTTTTCCGGCAGCCCGGCCAAACAGCACATTGAGACTTATTCTCTACCTATTATGTATTAACAGAATAACAAGGAGCCCGCCCAGGCCCACCCCAAGACGGCACAGATGAGGACCGTCTATTGATGTATGTAACTCATTCTAACTAGTTTGATCACCACTGAGCTTGCTCACCACTTTCAATTTAACTATAGCCTCCGCATTATTCTTGTAGGCTCTCCATATCACTGTCCTGATGAAGACCCCAACATGAGGCAATAATTACCCTTCTAGCGTACTTTGGGGGTCGAAACGTAGACTACGCCATCTGAACACACCATTGGACATAAAGGAATATATTAATTTGACCTATGTCTGATGCAATCCCGGAACCTTTTGTACATTTTGACTGTAAAGGCGTGTTTTGATTTTAACGCGATGTCTTTAAAAAGTCACACCACCTTTACCCGGTCCCTCACAACCTTCGCACTTCCCCTCCCCTTCTCACTGAGAGCACTCTGAATGTAATGACTTTACAATTGCATTTAAGTATTGTTTTTTGAAATATTAGATATACAACAGGCTGATTAATGTACGCAAATACCAATATTGCGCAAAATACCAATATTGCACAAATAAATGCAATTTCTTTCTTCTTGATTTTTTTGATAAATGTGTGCAAATCTATGGCAAATGTTTATGTGGTGAATGTCTGTTTGATTTGATACAGACTTATTATAGTATACTAGTCACATTGCAACTCGGATCACTTCTTCTTTGTACTGTCATATGGACCCAGGTCCTTGAGTTCTAAGGGCCAACCCCTTTATTACTCATACCCATTGATAACTGAAGCACCACATTTGTGAGCAGTACCTTGCACGTCATTAACGTCACCCTCTCTAGAAATCCTCTCCCAAACCTTCATCAGCTTGTTCCTCCAGTGGTTCACATATATTTCCCCTGAATTCCTTCCAGGCCCCCCAGATCTTGCTCCATTTTCGGGGGCAACCCTTCTGGCCTTTTTGGCTGAGTTGGAGGAATTCTCTCAAGCTGGAGGGATTAAAATTTAGATTCAGAAATCCCAGGCTCTCAGCTCATTTATCCCCTAAATCATCCACGCTAGCAGACCTATAAGCAGCATACCCTATTCAATGGGCACTAGATGCAATCCCCTAACTAGGGATACAATTGGCCACATCCCAGCAACAAACGGTTTCACTAAATTACAAAGCCCTGCTTATGAAAATATGTACCTGCTTTAGCCGTTGGAAATCATATACCTTATCTTGGCTGGGAAGAATAGCGGCAATTAAGAGGACAGTCTTACCCCAAATTCTATTTATTTTCCAGACCTTGCCATTAGATCCCCCTACCGGTACCATACCTACCTTACATTGAGAATTAGGGCACTTTATTTGGGCTAACAAGAATCCCCGCCTACGCTGAGATCTCAGATATAGAACCCCAGGGGAGGGAGGCCTCGGGATTCCAAATCTCCAAAATTACTATTGGGCAGTGCAGATCAGGCCCTTAGTGGAATGGTCCCGGTCTGAATGTGAAAAGCTGAAAAGCATTGGCTGTTCATGGACAGGGCCCTGGCCAAAACACCCCTGTGGAAGATCCTATTCATCTCAAAGCAGAACTGTCCCAGGAATCTCTATCTTTTGTAGGTCACGCAGGCATCTCTGAGGGCTTGGGATAAAGTGGTGGAGAGAAAGAAGTTAACGACGTTTCCATCTCCCCAGACAACCGTAGCACAAAATTTAGATTTTACTACTGGTGTTAGATATCACAACTTTCCACTGGTGGATACAAGTGGGAGGCCGATCCATTGGGCACTTCTTTGACAAATCAGGTTCCCGGACATTTGAGGACTTTTGTCAACGCGTAGACCTGCCTGAAACCAAGAGATTTAGGTACCTACAAATTAGGCATTGGGTGATGCAACCAAAGATACGTCCTCGAGCACAACGCCATCTAACGTCATTAGAGGGGTGACTTTTGTCCAAGACATCTGATTCTCGCCTTATCACAGAACTATGCAATCACTTAAGGCCCCTCCCCAACTACCAATGGGCCTAGCCAGAGGCGATGGGAAACTGAACTGGGTAGAGAACTCACATTGCGTGATTGGGAAAACATATATTATAGAGCTAGGCACACAGCCAGAAACGTAGCGGGTATAGAAACAGTCACAAAAATAACTGCCTTTTGGTACCTCACGCCAGTCAGATTACATTGCGGAAACCCTGCACGGGACCCTTTGCGTTGGAGGGGGTGTGGGGCTCAGGGAAACTTAACACATATCCTGTAGGCCTGCCCGAAATTATCCAAATGTTGGACACAGGTCCTAAATGATGTAGATAAATGCTTTGATATACAACTTCCCCACTTTACGAGATATGTTATGCTGGGCCTACCTAATGATCTTAAGTGTCCGCTTAAATCTCGGAAAGGCAGACAGACAGGCCTTGCCCTAGGTGCAGCTCTACAGAATATTTTGGCGTTGTGTAGCAC
The DNA here is from genome assembly GCF_964263255.1 of Lissotriton vulgaris. Lineage (NCBI taxonomy): Eukaryota > Metazoa > Chordata > Amphibia > Caudata > Salamandridae > Lissotriton > Lissotriton vulgaris. The sequence goes on from NC_141693.1 coordinate 980,383,842, forward strand.
AGGTAGACTTCCAACTGATACGGGCTGGTTGCATCACATATGGCATTTCATTGGCATGGAGCAGATATCCTAATCTTTGGCTAACAAGGGGACCTATTTTTCTGAGCTATGGTAGCCATTTATAGAGATGCTCTCCATTGAATTCAAGGAACTCACATGCCCCAAGTACTTACGAATACTACGATTTACGAAACCAATGCAGGTGGAATATTAATAGGTTGCAAAAGATAAACTTTATGAGAAAGCTGGGAGGGAGGGGGCTGGGCTGGGAGGGAGGGAGCAGGGGGAGGGAGGGAGGGGGAAAGGCGTGGGGAGGGGAGTTGTTGGGGTGGACTCTTCAAAGGGGGTGGGTGGGTGAGGGATACAGTTCATCAGTTTTTCTTCATTGTTTTCATGGTTCATATGTGCCTAATATAAAATTCAATTACAAATATTATAAACCTAAAAAACTACTAAGGGACAAGCTCTCTCCAGTTCTGGGCTGAGGCAGCTTCTAAGTAGGCACTGCAAAGTCATCCTGGCTACCACAACGCCGATGACAGACACGGAGTCGACCGAAGTCACCTACCGACCCCAGGGGTACTGCTGAAGAAAAATTCTCCGGACCCAGTCTGACTCCTGAGGGTAATTCTAAGGTAAGGAATCTATAACTAATAGTCTTTTAGATTCACAACGTGGGTAGCTGCTGTATTTGGGGACATGCTGTGGCGCCAGCAATGAAAAACGACAAACCACAGACATTTTTAAAAACTAGACATCCTGGGGATTCCAGGATGCTGTACCTTGCATGGATCCCACAAGCTTTTGTTGCCTAAAATGCTCTGTAAACCTCAAACTCTGCCGGACATCACACATTTTCCTTTCATTTCTGTGATGGAAACTTCTGGAATCTGCAGGAATCCACAAAATTCCTACCGCGCTGCATTACCCCACTTGTGCAGTTAAAAACGCTGCCCCACTTGTGCGGCTGGGCCAAGTGCCCACTATAGGAACAGCTCAACTCAAGGACAATGGAATCCCTCATCCAGGGGACTCCTGTTAACCTTGGTTTAATCAATTTCTTTCATGGGCACTAGGCCTACCCACAGAAGTGAGGTAACATTTTGATTGGGAGACTTGGGAAAATGCTGGGTGGATGGAAATCTTTTTCTCCCCGCGGATTCCAGAACGGCATAAGGGAAAGATTGTAAGGTATTTGCAAAGCATCCCTGGGGATGACAGTGAGTTTGCAACCCATATAATAAACAAGTGCATAAGTGGTGCCGGCACACAGCAGGGCAATTCTAGGTATTTGAATGCACAACAGTGTCTCGCAACGGGCACACATCTGGGTATTTCGAGGTGTTTGAGCACACAACCAATAGCTTAATCAATTGTGCTCTTGCCCAAATTGCTAATGAGTCTACCGGCAGCTTTGACTATGTGGCAATAAGCGAGACTTGGCCTAGCATGTGTTTTAAAAATTTTTTTGTCTTAATGCCACAATTAGCTGTGCATCTGATGCATGTGGCTTGTCATAAATTGTATGTTGTTATCCGTCACCAACTCAGTCAAAGCACTTTCCCTCAAAAACAAAGCGCACAAAACTTAAATCACTTCCCATGTATTTATTGACTTGACAAATTTTATCTCGTCCCACCAAGAATAATAATCTATACTACTATTATAAAGAGAGAACACAAACCTTTTGGCAAGGTAAACTCGAGAACCACAGCGCCAATCCACATACCCAATACATTGTTGTAATCCTCAGGGTGTGCAGATGGACATAGGCTATAGAAAAGAAAAAAAAACGTAAATTAAAAAATATAACTTTAAAAAAAAGTAGTGCCCTGAAAGCAGAGCGGACCGCGGCGCTGACGGCCACAACGTAGTGCTGGCCGCAACGTACGTGATGACGAGGAGGAGCGGCGGTGAAGTGAGGAGCTCGGGGAGGAGCGGCAGCTCAGGTAAGGCTCTGGGACACGGGACGGGAGGGAGCCGGTGTGGGAGGTTGGCCCAGAACAACGGCGGTAAGGCACAGGGTCTGGGGGCAGCATTTCAGGCTTGCGAGGAGGAGTGGAGGTGAAGTGAGGAGCTTGGGGAGGAGCGGCGGCTCAGGTAAGGCTCTGGGACACGGGACGGGAGGGAGCCGGTCCGGGAGGTTGGCCCGGAACAACTGCGGTAAGGCTCAGGGTCTGGGGGCAGCATTTCAGGCTTGCGTGCACTCCCGCCCAGCCCCCACCCGCCACGACATTGTCCGGGACCCAGACAATGTCGTGGCGGGCGGGGGCAGTGGGGGGAGTGCACACAAGCCTGAAATGCTGCCCCCAGCCCCCTTCTGCCCCGGGCAGTGCTGTGGCGGGCTGCTAGTCTAACAATAAAATGCCATATCCATGGATTTCCCTAAGCAAGTTCATAGGTATAATGTCCACGCCTAATTTGATCCAAGGTCTCTCTGGCACTGGCACAGTCTCTACAGGACTTGGCACTGTCACCTGTGAATTATCAAACAGGGCACAAGCTACACACTCTCCTAACCACTGCTCCACCTGTCTGCCCGTTCCAGGTCACCAAATCGTGTCCCTGATCCTTCTTTTATTTGCTTGCATCCCTATGTGCCCCTCATGAGCTAATTCCAGTACCTTTGCTCGCACTCCCTGAGGCACTACAAACAAATTTGCACGTCTTATAATACCATTTGAAACACAACTCCTTAAAAACCTCTTTGCACACCTTCAGTGAGTTATCCACGCTCCCTTTAGGCCATACTTTATATAGGGACAATATTAACTCTTGTAGCACCATATCTAGACTTACCACTTCTTTCCATTCCTCTTCCTTTATGCAACCCACGTCATCTGTCTTTGTACACAATACAACACAGAAATCATTGTCCTCATCCTCTACCATACTACTTTCAAGGGTAGTCATGACAAACAAACCGCAAAAACATTTCTCACCCCTGGTATGTACTCCAGTTTAAATTGGAAGTCTTGCAACCTGTAGTGCCACTGGATGTTCTAGAAGTTACTCTGCAAGCACCCTTGCTAGTAAATAAATTGACCAACCGCTTGTGATCCATTAGCATGGCAAACTCCAACCCCTACAAGTACTTTCTAAAGTGTTTTACTCCCAATCAACACACCAACACTTCTCTCTCTCTATAACGGAATTTGTGCTTTCTGCACCCCAAAGAGCAAGCAAAGCGAATGCCACTACTTCATCCCTACCATCCCTTGTTTGTATCAACACCGCCCCCAGTCCGTACTGACTGGCATCAGTAACCATAGTACATGGATCATGGGTGACAAAAGACTTGAGTGGAATAGAGTCTGATATCTCCGCCCTATTGAGCAAAATTCCTTGTCCACCTCCTCATACGACTCAAACCTTACATTTTTCTTTAATAATATGTTAATCCTTTTTGTCCTTTTTGCACACTTTGGCAAAAATGTGGATACAATTCTAGCATAACAAACAATGACTGCAATCAGTCTTTATTTTGCAGTGCTGCAGTCTTCTTTAGCTCCATCCCTCTAGCTGACAATTTAGGTCCCAAAAAATCCACACTGGCTACAGCAAACTGGCATTTACTCAGCTTTAGAGTGACTCCTTTATCCTCAAAATAGACAACACCAATAGTAGAGTTTTATTTATTTGTGGGATTTGTATGGCTCACAGCTACCCCCTGCAGGGGTGTCCCGGCGCTGAGGCCTAACTGAAGGCGGCAGAACTAGTAGGAACTAGAGTTTTATCATGCGCCTTCTCATCTATCCTGAAAATGCATATGTCATCATGAAAACACCTCACGTTATCAATGCCCTTAGAAATGGTTTCAATGAAAGCTGGAAAACGGATGAGCCGAAACCAAAAGGCATTTGTTTAAATCTGAATGCTCCACCATGTGTAACACAGGATGTTAGGTGGCAATAGTCCCGATGTAATGCAAACTAATGGTAGGCGAAGTACATGTCCAATGCAGTGAAAATCCTCACCCCTTCATGTGTGATCGGCATCTCGGAAATATTGGGTAGAGGACGTCTATCTACCTATGTCCTTTCATTTAGGTCTCTCAAGTCAATGCACATTCTTAAAGTACCATTTGCCCTTCTAGTCAGTACAACCGGCGAAAGCCAGTCCGTGCTCCCTATCAGCTCAATTTTGCCTTGCTGACATACCTTCCTGAGTTCCTCATTCAACTCCTCCCTCATGGCAATGGGATATGTCTTGCCTTGTGCACCACCAGTTCAGCTTCAGTTTTCAAATTAATTTGGTGCATGAACCTTTTAATTTTGCCCAACTCACTTCCGAACACTTCTGGAAAAGCTCCAGTCCACGCACATTTGCCTACAGACATTGCACCCATCCTCTCATTATGCAACATCACCTGGTCTGGGCTGTTGAAATCCATCATGATCCCGAGGTTTCATTGGTCTAACCACCACAGAAAGCATGGCTCAGTGTCAGATTGCTGGGAATAATTGAAAAGGATAGTCAAAATTATCTGATCCTAAAAAAGAAGTGTGTGTGAAGAGGAGTGTGGTCAGGCTTGAAGGTGGCAAATGGTAGAATAAGGAAAAGCTGTCTGTACAAAGAGCACCTCTGAGCATAGATGGAAGGGTCAGTCTAGACACTTGTGGTGTTGATGTTCCAGCAATCTGGGAGAAGCTGTGTATTGAGGTTTCTAGGAACAAATGTCATCCACACACAAGAACCCCAATGGAGAAAAAAACTATCTGTGCGGTTAGGTGACTATGATGTAGCATGAAATTTGCTTGAATATGGTTGTTTGAAATGGCTCTTTTTAGGGTGCATTCCCTTGACTTTTGTCTTTCTTTTCTTTATCATCTTTATTTCGACACAAAATGCCACAAAAGAGGTCACAGTTACAATTTCAGCAACAAAAAATCATTACAATTTTAAGATAAAACCAGGGTACATCTTATCATAAAACTAATTAATCATAGGAACATTTACAACGATTAAAATAGGGATTAAATCAAAAGTCCTGCTCGTCATTAAAAGCCTACAAGCACCTGGAGCTATACACAAGAAAATACGCAAAATTTCATTTTACCACATGCTGTCTTCTGATATGCCACATGGCAGCTAAGAATTTGGATACAGCAAAAACAATTACTGGAGATAAATCAGTTTTTAATATTCTATAGGAGTGAAAACACTGCCTTATCCACAAGTTTTTGCAAATTGGAAGAATCCACTTCTTTCTAGATAGCTGATACGAAGGGTAAAAGAAGATAACATGGATTTCATTTTCTAGGTCCGTGGTGCACGCTGGGCAGTTTTTGGGGGTAGGTGGACACCAGCGGTTAGTGAGGGCTCTGATTGGCAAAGAGACATGTCTCCATTGAAGATACAACTTCCTGAGGGAGGTAGGGCTAATATCATCGAGCACAGACTCCATTTTATAGTAATCTTTTGTTACTACAAATGTGCTCGACAATGACCCCATTTGGACATTCGATAAACAGGCAGACAGATTCTGATCGTAATACCTCTTGACCAGGTCTTTTACGGGTTAGACTTCTGCAAGCTTGTTCCGGGTTGGTCCACAGTGAAGGACAACCTAACCTCTCAAATTCCTGTCTGATATACTTTAACCAGGGAAGTTTCCATACATTAGGGAGATTTAATAGGTCCAAAAGTTCTTGCCTATAGCTTGAGAGTTCCGGGGTGACCCATAGTCGCCGCCAGAATGTTAGGGGCTTAAGGCCCAGTTCCTCTTTTAGTGATCTCAATCCCAAATCTAGCCTGAGTGGAAGCAGGGGTGTGCTGGGAGGCATGGATACCAACTGCCTGATAAACTTGTTTTCCTTGGCAGTAATTGCAGGGGCACAATTGTGACCCCACAATTCACCTCCATGGATTACCGCCCCACGTGCCTGCATTTTATAGATTTCAAGAGGTGGGCCGATAGGTTTTAATGATGATTTGTTCACTAATTTTAGAATCCACCCGCCTTTTGGGTGAGCTTTAAATTGGATTTGATCTGATGTTGGGCCCAGGTCATATTTTCATTAAGGGTCAGACCCAAATACTCGAACGTTTGCACCCTTTCCAGCCGTACACCACCTATGGCAGGGTTTGGGCGAGTAGTTTTCGGGGGGTTAAAAATCATGAACTTCGTCTTGGATGTATTTATTTCAAGCCCCCTATCGTAACAGAAGGTGACAAAGCCATCCAAGACGCGCTGTATACCCATTGGAGTCTTAGCGAGTAGCAGGGTATCATCTGCGAACATGATCGCAGAGACTCCCGACGCAGCCAGCCTTGGGGTATCTCTGTTGGGGACAACATTCAGATGGGGGATTACTCCGTTGACATAGAGGCAAAACAGGGTTGGCGCCAAAACGCAACCCTGCCTTACCCCCTGTCAACGGAGAAGCTAGATGACAAATTGCCTTCTGTCCCACACATGACCGTAGCGAAGTTCTGAGTATGGAGTCGTATTATGATGTTCAGAAGGGGAACTGGGATGCCTAGGTTCCCTAGAACTCTCCAAAGTTTCCTGCGTGGGACCAGATCGAAGGCCGCACGGAGGTCCACGAAAACGGTATATAATGAACCGCCCTCCACGATGACCGTTTTCCAGTAGAGCATAGATAATCTGAAAATCTGGTCAATAGTGGGTACGTTCTTTCTAAAACCCGCTTGGTACTGGCTTAGGATTTCTGAGTCCTCCATCCAGTCCAAGAGGTGGTCCAAGATCAGCCTTGCAAAAAGCTACTGAGATACGTCTATCAGGCTGATTGGCCTGTAGTTGGATGGGAGCAGAGGGGACCCCTTCTTAAAAATGGGGACAAACTCTGCTCCCAGCCAAGTACTTGGGACTGCCATACCTCCAAGGATTGCATTATAAATCGTTAGCAAATAGGGAGCCCAGATCTCAGGTTCGTGTTTATAAAGATCTCCCAGTACCTTGTCCAACCCTGGTGCTTTACCCACAGGTAGCTTGGATATGGCGTCCCGGACTTCTCCTAAAGTGAACCTAATCTCAGATGAACCGTCCGCAGGCGAACTCACTATGTCGCCCGAGTGGTGCACCAAGCAGGAGTTGTCCACCTTATACAGGGTGCTAAAATGTTCTTCCCAGACCTCTGCTGCAATGTTCGGCTGTACTGCCAGCTCTGGTTCAGCCGAGTCACTGCTCACAATCTGCCAGAATTTCCGTGGGTCTTTAACCGTTAAGGCTGCTGTTAACTTTGCCCAATTTTCATTACCCCACTAGATCTTAGCATGGCGGATTAACTGCTGATATGCTTGCCTCCTACTCTTTATTACTTCTCTGTTGGTATTGGGTTTCAAAGCACCAAGGAGTTCGCTTTTTGCCAATCGGCATGCCCTGTTATACCAGGTAGGCTTCTTTCCTACCCTTCTCTCACTGGGACCTGGGGGATTTAGAATGTCTGAGAGACTATCAAATAGTGCCTTATTAAGTGCTCCCAGCCTTTCGGGAAAATCATGCGTGGGATGCTGATCTATAAGAGCAGCTACGTCAACTAATACAGGGGTGACCCGGGCATTTAGTTCGCCTATTCCATCTGGATTGTTGACCAGCTTGTCCCATCTTAACCTACGTCTATTACTAGACAGAATAGCCCCATTGGATGTGTCAGCCTGTGGAGCTGGGCTGCCCTTCCTGGTACCAGGCATAGAAAGGTCCAAGATGAGGGGGTTGTGATCACTCTCTCCCCTGGGTACAACCTTCAGGTCTAGAACTCTATTCCAAGCCCTACACTCAACAAAGATATACTCCAAATGTGCCTCCCTCCCTGGCTTGTTATAAGTGGTCATAGGCGGGATATCAGACTTAGTACGGCCGTTACATGCCCTGATAGAATGGGCCAGAGTCAAAGACGTAATTTGAATGGCCAGTGGAGCCCATGACCTCGCCGTGGGGCCTGCAACCTGTGGGATTTTCCAGAGATCATCCTCTTCCTGGTTTCCACCATCCAGTAAACCCTCCAGGGGTTCGAAGTGAGAGTTAAGATCTCCTCCCACCAGAAACATAACTCCCTCTGGAATGTTCATTAATAAGGAGGATAGCTCTTCGATGGCTTTAGACTCAGATGTAGGACTCACAGGTCTAGAGTAGATATAGACCAATGCGAGTCTAGAGCCATTCTGCCATTCCAGAATCACACACTGTACATCCTCGGATGCTGTGTCCATGGTTCAGAAAAGGGGGTGGTGATGAACAGAGTGTCTGAATTAAGCAGACCACTCTTACCCAGTCCAAAGATCAGGGCTTGATCCATCACCGTTTTTTAGCTCACTGCACCATCCCAGCTCAGAACCTGGCTACATGCAAATTAGTCTGTTCCTGTCCCAGTGCATGATGGGAACAGGGCAAACCAAACTACCAAGCCAATTCTTATACTGGGAAGGAAACAAGCTACCGGGGACCGGTTTCTGGCATTTCAGCCGTCGTCGGCCCGGCTTGCTTGAATCCTGATGGTGCAATGAGCAAGGGACTCACATCTGAGTATACCCTTCCACGCTTATGGTGGACAAAAATGATTCAGAAAAGGGGGTGGTGATGAACAGAGTGTCTGAATTAAGCAGACCACTCTTACCCAGTCCAAAGATCAGGGCTTGATCCATCACCGTTTTTTAGCTCACTGCACCATCCCAGCTCAGAACCTGGCTACATGCAAATTAGTCTGTTCCTGTCCCAGTGCATGATGGGAACAGGGCAAACCAAACTACCAAGCCAATTCTTATACTGGGAAGGAAACAAGCTACCGGGGACCGGTTTCTGGCATTTCAGCCGTCGTCGGCCCGGCTTGCTTGAATCCTGATGGTGCAATGAGCAAGGGACTCACATCTGAGTATACCCTTCCACGCTTATGGTGGACAAAAATGACTCAGAAAAGGGGGTGGTGATGAACAGAGTGTCTGAATTAAGCAGACCACTCTTACCCAGTCCAAAGATCAGGGCTTGATCCATCACCGTTTTTTAGCTCACTGCACCATCCCAGCTCAGAACCTGGCTACATGCAAATTAGTCTGTTCCTGTCCCAGTGCATGATGGGAACAGGGATAACCAAACTACCAAGCCAATTCTTATACTGGGAAGGATACAAGCTACCGGGGACCGGTTTCTGGCATTTCAGCCGTCGTCGGCCCGGCTTGCTTGAATCCTGATGGTGCAATGAGCAAGGGACTCACATCTGAGTATACCCTTCCACGCTTATGGTGGACAAAAATGATTCAGAAAAGGGGGTGGTGATGAACAGAGTGTCTGAATTAAGCAGACCACTCTTACCCAGTCCAAAGATCAGGGCTTGATCCATCACCGTTTTTTAGCTCACTGCACCATCCCAGCTCAGAACCTGGCTACATGCAAATTAGTCTGTTCCTGTCCCAGTGCATGATGGGAACAGGGCAAACCAAACTACCAAGCCAATTCTTATACTGGGAAGGAAACAAGCTACCGGGGACCGGTTTCTGGCATTTCAGCCGTCGTCGGCCCGGCTTGCTTGAATCCTGATGGTGCAATGAGCAAGGGACTGACATCTGAGTATACCCTTCCACGCTTATGGTGGACAAAAATGATTCAGAAAAGGGGTGGTGATGAACAGAGTGTCTGAATTAAGCAGACCACTCTTACCCAGTCCAAAGATCAGGGCTTGATCCATCACCGTTTTTTAGCTCACTGCACCATCCAGCTCAGAACCTGGCTACATGCAAATTAGTCTGTTCCTGTCCCAGTGCATGATGGGAACAGGGCAAACCAAACTACCAAGCCAATTCTTATACATGGTGCTGGCAGAACAGCCCAGATAGGTTGCAACCCAAATAATTGTTAGACCCCCAGACGGTCTACCTTTCCCCCCCACCTTGCGGGGACTGAGAATGAGGCAAATCCCATGCGAAATTGCTCTTCCCTTGCCCATGTTTCCTGGAAGAGGCAGATATCATTTAGATCTCTAAATGACGCCCAGTCAGGGCAGGTGAAGTTTGTTACATAGGCCTGCTACATTCCAGGAAAGGTTCTTTAATGCACTCGGGCCAGAGGAATTGGCTGGAGGTTGCCCAGAACATCCTCCATTGACAGTGCCCACAGGTCCGAGGAGTGGATATTCCCGGGAGGGATGGCCACCATCAAGGGTGAACTACCAACAATAACTGCTGCAACGACGCGGTGATGTGGCGCTGAACAATATGGCTTCTAGTGGAAGAATGTCCTTTGGGTGTTCACAAACAGTGGTGAGACGGAGTTAAGATTGAGTGAAAAAAAGTGGGTAAATTCAATCGTGAACATACATATGAACAACTATCGGGTTTCATGTACTACAATTCCCAACCTTCTTAGAGGAGCCATAAGATGACGTCATGTCGCATATGTACGGGCCAATCCGTTGTAACCTGACAGTGAACATACTTATAAACTACTATCCAGTTCCACGTACTACAATTCCCAACCTTTACAGAGGCACCACAAGATGACGTCATGTTGTACACGCACAGGCCAATCCCATGATACGTTATAATCACCGTTACCTGTCCGTTCGGTACCTCCCCACAGACAGCCCAGAAGTACGTCCGGGGTACCGACGGACAGGTAAGCGGGTTTACTAGCCTGTGCATACAAACTTGGTATAATTGTAGAAGGGCAGGGCCAATACTCCGGTTTTTAACACGCACGGTCAGATTTTGACAACTGCTTGCAAGGAGTATACGGAAGAGCTAATATCTTGTTTAGACACGTGGCTCGTACCTGGCACGAACATTCTATCTGAACAAGCCTTGGTTCCTTAACCAACACTCTGAACCCTGCCCTGGCATTAAGAGCATGTGACCGACTCCTTTTTACAAACGACAGCGGCACCAGTTATATATACACGCGGCGTTACCCACACAGACATAGCGTCTCGACAAACCCTAATATTTCTATACGGGCTTGGCAATGGACGGCGTGTGAGGACGCTGAATTCACATAAACTCAGTTAAGAAATGGACTCATATAAATCAATGCAGTTAACCCTATGAAAGCCGATTAGTGATACTTGTTGTGTAGCATTGAAGTGCTCCCTTTGACTCTGTTCTTTTTGTTTTGCCTAAATAGAGCGGTGCTCCATTTTACCTGCACTGTGGCCAGGTGAGGTGGGGCTACATTCTCCTACAAAATAGGTGAGTGGCCATTCACGTAAATTGATATACTCCACAGGTAGTGTTTTCATGTTACATTAGTTATAAGTACCATGATACTCTGTAGTATGCAGTCCTGACTGGTTAACACCAAGCTAGCAGGAATTTCGTGATAAGAAGATGTCATTAACGATATGTATACACTTCTTTTCTCTTTTGTGTTTCTGTCTGTCTATTGCCTTGAACTCCTGGATACAAATGGGATCTTGAAAATAGAAGAATTGCAGGTGATAATAATATTGTTATTTCACGTATATCATTTCACATATATTTTCCACAACATTAGCAGTAGCATATATGGTCCTGATGAAGCAGTAGGAGACCAATGGGCCCCTGTTAAAATGCAGAAACATGTCGACCACATTTCCATTCTAGTAGTTATTTGTTAATACTACTCTTTGCACTGATTTTAGCTTTGGGAATAAGGAGGTGCCCATTAAAATATTTTTTCCTCTTTATTACTCAATTTTACATATTTCACTTCTATCACATATGATTTACATTATCAAGCACTGCTATTCAGGTACCTCCTGATAACGAGTTTAAGATTACACCACCATTGGGACATAACGGATAGATTTGGCTGAACTTGGCCAAATCTTTCAACGGGTACGAACATCTACCTGCAGCCAGAAGGCTTCCCAAATGATGTAGGGCGGTACAGGTTGGTTTTCTGATGGGAATTTCTCTCTTTGCACTAAGAGAGTACCCTAAGATTGATTTTGCTGTTCATCTCTCGCAGTAGAGATCATCAAATGACAGACACACACAGGAGTTTCTCTTTTTCTTTATTGACCCCTTGCTACTTTATTGTTGGTAGTTGTATATGTATAAGGGTAGTAGCATTGTTGGGTCGTTATATATTCCCTTGGACCCCACCCCCCCCCCCCCTGTTTTATATTTCACCATCAAGGGTGACCACAACTGTCCCCGGCTGAACTGAGTGAGGCGCCCCCCCTGCTCTTCCCCCTTTGCCTGGCTCCAACTGGAGTCAGTCAACCTGATCAAGACAGCTGTATCTGTTGTTATGTGAGTAATCTCCCAGGGTAGGTACATCATATCGAATGGTCCTATACCTTCTGCCTTGAGAGCCTGGTCCCACCCTTGTCCATCCATTATCAGTCCCTGGGTACCATCGGGTATTTGGAGGTGGATAAAAGAAGGACAATGGCAATGGTTGAATGGTTGTATTTCCCGAGTCACCCAACCAATTGCAGATATGAGAAACTATCTGCGGATCTCTAAAGTTCACCAGGATGCAGTCACCCTTTATTTTCTTCGAAGTGTTGCCCACCCAGGCTACCCTCCTGACCATCAGCAGTTCGCTTCTCATGTTAGGGGGAAGGGGCCTATGGATGTTCAGCCAACTGATCACTTTATTTTTTAGCGAGTCAAAGGTTTCTTGGGCAAAGCTGGAGAGCTCAGGCACTCCACTTAAGATTACCACATGAGATGCCAATTCTGGGGGTAGATTGACAACTTTTTTCCGGCATAAGCTATTTGGATCCTGGGCAGGGTGGTCACCAGTCTGAATGGGGTTCTTTATGGGTGCAGGATTAGACTTCTGTACTAAAGGCAGGGGGGGGTGGTTGCCTAGGGGCAGGTACTGGAGTGGGAATCGGTATGTTGGGTAAAGTTGTGCTAACTAAGGTAGGGGGGATGGTTTTCTTTGCAATTATCAAACCGGAGGGATTGGGTGGGGGGGAATGCCCGCATTTGTAGGCACTCTTTGGGTACTGCCTCTGGTTCTCAAATGATCCTCAATACCCCCAGTCACCGTTTCTAGTGCTTGTAGCCTAGAATCAATCTAGTCAAGTCTGGCCATTAGGGGGTCCAATAAATTCTTCAGAACATTGATGAAAGCATGGGAATGCTGATCTCCCCCGCCAGAAGACCCCTCGCCATAGAAGAAAGAAACCGGGAGCGTTGTTACCCGTGATTGAGCGGGCTGGGTTGATTCGAATTTACATTTACATTTAAAGGTGCTGTTATGGACGTAGGGGCGGGCAGGAAGGGAACCCAGGTGCGGCCGATTAAGGTGTTGCTTGGCCCCCTGGTCCTCGCAGTCCCGCTACACGCCCGTTGAAAGGTCCTGATACCGTGATCCTGGGTCGGCGAACAAAAACGGCAATGTCCCTGTGCTTCAAAGGGCTCCTTCAATCAGCCCAGTAAGGATTCAAATTGCGCCACCATTGTCTGCAGCCTTTTGCTTTTATCATCCCCAGTTTTTCGATGATCTAGATCCTAACATTAGGACTTTGAGTGCATTTGAGAGTGCCATTCAGAGCCAAAGTGCTGTGCTCATCATATAAATAATGGTGATTAGTGTTTACATGATTCAAGTTAGCTATAAGTCCCTTGTCAAGGGGTAAGACATATACCCAGGGCATGTATTTCAAATGCTCCTCTGTGGGCCTGCATCACTCGTTTTACCATTCATGGAGGTAGCTCATCGATTGTGTCACAGGTTTGCCCGGTGGGGCCTGTGTGCACAGGTTACTGTTACCCTGCTTGGCAATTAAAAAGGTACGTGCCTAGGTTCTGCATGTCTTTTGCTATATCAGAGTTCTCCCTGGTGACAGGTTGCAGTGTTGGGAAGAGGTAGGGCATGTGCGCGTGTGCATTACATGCAAGGGGTTGTTAATGACTCAGGGTGGTATGTTCGGTTCAATGGGGCCTGCTTCTCGCATTAAATTAGCATGGGGAAATGTACAAAAAGACTATTGAGCAGCATTTTCTTTAGCAGAATAGTAGCAGTATAGTGTTTGATATTGATGAGTTCGTAATGGCGAGTCCTCTCGGTAGTGTGAGTGGATCTGACATTTCATATGTGGAATCTCACTTTGGGGAAAATGGGCATTTCGATGCTTGTGGATCTGTGTGCATCTTGGCCTGTCTCCAATTCACATCTAGTTAGTGGAGGGACATCTACATCTGTGCATTTCTAATAGAAGGGCATAAACTAGGGGCTCAAGGAAAACTGCTGAACTCTGACTCTGAGGGGCCTTTCTGGGATGGTTAAGCTGGGGTGGAATTGACACCTGTATTCCAAGGGGCAGGGTCTTGGCCACACTAAAGATAGTGGTCAATGTTCACCCGGAAGGATGTCAGAAAGGACAAAATTAAGCGAGGTTGTGTGCATTTCAAAGGTGGCCTTTAGAATCGATCGTATCTTCAAAAGCCATTGTGGGTATAACTACTGGGACTCTGGCCTCCAAAAGTAGAGATGCTTTTGGATTTGGAGATATACTACATTGGTTTGACGCTGGGACATCGACACCAGGAATCATTAGGGCAGGAGGGACTGTAACTGGATTATCCACAGACTTGTGGTGGCATGGAGCTTGTCGTGCTCCAGGAAGAGGACTATCACTTGTTGGATTTTGCCTGGACGTTGCTGGCCTGCAGCTAAGTGTCAACTGTTGTAGCCCGGGTCTCGAAGTACTCTCCAATGGCCGGTTGGCTGGCCTCCTGTCCATGAGATCCCAGGGACACAAAGGATCTCCCGGTTTCCATGAGATTTTAAGAACCGCGCAGAGTGCGGCAGGAATGGGTGGAAGTGATCGTCGGTTGGGAAAAGGACCATCCTGATGTACACCTTCATCACACTACGCATAGAACTGTGCTCGTTAAGATCAGCAGCCACCTGAGGTGCCTGGACGTGATGAGTCCGAAGAGTGTGGGGAAAGCTTACAGAGTCTGAGGGACTCGTGCTTGCAATCATGGGACGTGTGGTGTCCGAAGGGAATTGGAGTCCTCAGCTGAATACTTAGACTATCTTCGACCTCCAGATCGGGAGGACAACAGTGCCTGACATTGCAGCCTGCGCCCGTGGTAGCTGGCTCCCTCTCCCTGGACCCACGCCACAAAGGTACTTTCTTGTGGAGAAAATCATGACATGGCCCATGGGGTTTTGTTGTGCCTTGTAGACACCTACGGCTGACTGTCAGGAGTTACGGCATCTGGAAACATTTCTTTAGGCCTGGAAGCAAGCCAGCTTCCTGGGTCACAACCTTTTGTCTACGGGGAGATAGCGATCCCACACTCGTGCAAGTGCCGCAGGGTGCCTGGAGATCTAATCCGGATGAACGAAACTTAGTAACTGTTTCTTTTAGTTTTAGGTGGTTTCGATAGTCCAGTCAATGTGGCACCAGCAGGGGCAACCGTTATTGTTGGCTGATGTAGTTGAGTGGCTGAGAAGCTGCGTCACGAGGCACAGTCAAAGATCTCTGATTGCTTGACTATTTTGTTAATAGGAAAATTCAACAATTGCATATAAATGTAAAGTGTATAAACAATGTGTATCTCATTTTAATATGATTATCTCGTTTTGATTTCAATGTGTGTGTAAAAGACCTGTGCATTATACATACGGTGTGCAGTCTTTAGTGGTGTACACAGTGTGTTGTGAGGTTGGTGTTGTGCCAATACCATATACTTGGGCCATGGGGATAAGCCTGACTGCTCAGTGTTAAGCTACCCAATGGTGAACAGGTTATAGGACACATGAATTGTACTCAGCCTAACTCGAACAGTAGATTCTGACTCGCTTTGATACGTCTAACAAAGGATATATTGTGTGAATAATTTTTTTAAGTTTTTAGTTGTTAATTTTGTTTTTATTTTATTTTTTTGTATAAGGGAAAGATGTGTCAGGTTTTGCTGGGAGGCATGTGGAGTGGAATGTGCAAGGAAGAGAGGAATGAGGAGATCTGCTTGATTTCATTGTTGGGGAATGTGGAATGCTATGCTTTGCACAGTAGGCAGTTACATTTCCTCTGACTGACCTGCTGGCTTTGTCAGTTATACTTGGAAGTAAACTTACTTTAAGAAGTACTTTTCACCTACCCACACACCCAAGTGAAAAACAATTTTTATTGAGAGACTTAGGGAAATGCTGGGTGGAAGGACGTTTGTGGCTTCCTGTATATTCCTGTAAATGTGAGGAAAATGTTTTTTCATAGCTTGAGGTTTGCAAGGGATTCTGGCTACACAAACTGGTGTGAGCCACAGAAGTCACCCCAACCTGGATTTCCCCAGGTGTCTAGGTTTAAATCATTTGCACATTTGCTAGGTTTCCCTGGGTGCCGGCTGAGCCAAGGCTCAAAATCCACAGCTATTCACTTAGCAAACGAGCGTTGGCATAGCCAAGAGGTCTCTCCTTTTGGACCTTATAAATGTTTAGCCATGCAGCACATTATCCTGGGTGCTGTGCCATCAGGGATTGAAGAGCTATACAATTGCCACACACTGGTTCGTGCAGTCTGATTCAGGATTATATGCTTGCCTCCGAAAACATTTATGGACACATTCCAAGGCTTTTCATGGCACAGACTAAAAGACACGTGCTTTGTCACCAGTCAACAACACCATAACATTCTATGTGCAACTACATCTCTAGAGTATTGAGCATCCTGAAGGATCAGTATAAGGGGCACTTAGAAACATAGTAGATGATGAAGTAATATATCTCAAGGAATGGCAGAGGATGTGGTCAGAGGTGCTGACTTTAGAAAAATGTTTTTTTGAGGCCTTGTGCTGCTTGCTTACCTCACCTTGTGAAGGCGACCCTCATCTAATTCTGGAATATAATAGAACAGCTCAAAATAATGAATTGCCAATGCAAAATAAGTACACGTCTGTACGAAACGCATTGGCTAAGAAGGAAATCCTTATGTGTTCTTGGATTTTTTCTTGTGTTGGATTACCACAATAAAGAACGTGAAAAAGAAAATCTTGCAAAAATCCGGACTTATTTATTACAAGATCGTGCACTTTTATATGTACTGTGGACATTTGAAACTACTAAAAAAACACTTCTTGGATGGGTGCTGATTCCTTATCCTTTATTGCAATTTTTGGGCTTTGCCCTTGAAGGAACAGACAGGGTTGTGTTCTTCGGAATCACAAGCGCCATCGCCACTACTTACAAGCCACAGGTGAAAGCAGGTGCATTCTCTTTGCCTCAACCCTTGCCTTTTTGTAAAACTAGTGGCAGCAATGCGAAGCCCCACAACAAAGCAGGAAGGGAAGTCCAGAGGCGAGGCACCGGGGCTCCGAGGGGGCCTCAAGCTCGGTAAGCCTTCCCCCCCATATTCACTGCCCAATTTAAACCGGAAGGGGGATTCTTCTTTAGTTGCGGATACCTCTTTATCTGTATCTACATAGATCGGCCACCTGCGCTGTAGTCCCGATTGAGCCCATCTCGGGTTGTGAGGCCCTAGCTTTCTCCATGACTCTTTCTGCCCACCAATCCTTTTTGGGGCTTCTTGTTTATCGCCCCCCGGGGCCCCTTGGTTCTTTTTATGAAGATCTGCAGGCAAGGGCCATGGAACTTTGTTTGAAGGGTAAACATTGTCTGGTCTTGGGTGATTTTAACATCCATATGGATCAAGGAGATGAGGGTGACACGATTAGACTCTTGGATGTCACCGCTCCTCTTGGCCTTATCCCTCACTTGGCTGTACCAACCCATAATAGAGGTCATACTCTTGACCAGGTGTTTTCCACTCTGCCTCTCATCATGGCCCTTCCAATCCCTGTGCTCTGGTCAGATCACTTTCTGATATCTTTTCAGATTGTCGGGGTTGGTAAGCCCGTGTGTGCGCCACTTGTCCATCGGGGCAGTCCCATCGAGCCTATCATAAGGTCTCTCTTGAAGATTTGGGACAGGCTTGCCGTGATTACCCTTGCCGGCTGTCTGGAAACTTGGAGTCTGACCTTGTTCAGTTGCAAGATTGGATCAGGGAGCGCCTAAATGAACTTGCTCCTGAATCCTCTCCTCGTAAAATTCCTAGGCGGTCATCTGCACCCTGGTTTACTGAGGCCCTGGCTTCGTCCAGACGTGCCTGTAAGAGTGCGGAAAGACGGTGGCGCCATAGGTACGAGGATGTGGCTAAGACTGATTACAAGTTAGCTATTAAAGCCTATCATGCTGACATTCGGCGAGAAAAACGGCACTATTTCGCGGCTCGAATAGAGTCAGCCTCTAGCTCCTGTAAGGAGATCTTCGCGATCGTGAAGGAGTTTATGTCGCCCAAAGCTATTGCATCTCAGCACGAGTTCTCGGAACCGTGGGTGACCGCACTGGCCAGCTTCTTTCATGACAAGATCAAGCTGATCCAGGACTCTTTCCCTAACCCTGTCATTGGGGCTAGGATGTGCCAGGAGATCCATGGGAATTTGGTGGAAGATTCTGAGTACACTCTATCGGAATTTCCACCTCTATCTATTACTGCGTCGCATGATTTGCTCTCTCAGCTTAAATCCGGTTCACCTGCTGACCCGTGTCCTGCCAGGTTTTTGGCAAGGATGGCGGAGGTGGTCAATCCACTTGTGAATCCTGTGCTGAACTGTTCTTTGACCAGTGGCGTTGTTCCCGGTATTTGGAAAGAGGCGAGGGTGGTTCCGCTTCTCAAAAAACCGGGACTCGACCCTGACCTTCATGCGAACTATCGCCCGATCTCTCTCCTACCTGCTTTCGCTAAAATCGTCGAGAAACATGTCCATGGGGTCCTTTCTGCCTTCCTTGAGTCACACGGCCTGCTTCATGCCTCTCAGTCTGGCTTCCGTACCAACTTTAGCACTGAAACGGCGCTTCTTGAAGTCAGTGAGGCTATCAAGGAGGTGCTGGACTCAGGGGGCAGGGCCATGTTGGTCATGCTCGACCTGTCGGCGGCTTTCGACACCGTCCCTCATGAAGGTCTTCTCCGTAGACTGTATGAGATAGGTCTGCGTGGGACGGTGTTGAGGTGGTTTCAATCTTACCTTACTGGTCGCCGGCAGGTGGTCTGGGCCCCCCCCCCACTCAGCCGAAGTGCCGCCGCTTGGGGTTGGAGTACCGCAGGGCTCCGTGTTGAGCCCGATACTTTTTAATATCTTTCTGACCCCTCTGGCGGTGCTGGCCGAGTCTTTTGGGGCCAAGATAATATCATACGCCGACGATACTCAGCTCCTTTTCACGTGTGCAAAGGGGGCTGAGTTTGATGGAGACAGTATCTGTGGCTGCCTAGGAGCTGTATTTGAATGGTTTCAGGGTCATAGTCTTAAGTGTAACCCTGGAAAATCTGAGGTGCTCTTTTTCGGGTGCCAATCCGACCCGAGCTGGCAGGATTGGTGGCCGCATGACATGTTTCCACCGGCATCTTCCTCCACCGTGGCGAAAAATCTGGGGGTTAAAATTGATAATGGCCTGACCATGAAAGCCCAAGTTCTTGGCCTTGTGGGCGTCTGCTTTGGCTTGCTCAGGATGTTGCGGAGGTTTCTCCCTCTGCTCTCTTTTGACCATCGTAAGATTACCGTCCATGCCCTCATAGGATCGAGGCTGGACTATTCCAATGTTCTTTACCTGGGTCTGCCTGACTACCTGATGCAGCGTCTTCAGGTAGTCCAGAATTCGGCCGCCCGCGCCATTTATGGTCTCCCCCGTCGGGCCAGTGCCTCTGATCTTTTATCCACCTTGCACTGGCTCCCTGTCAGAAAGCGAATTGCTTTCAAGGCCCTCACTTTGGCCCACAAGGCGCTATATTCTACTGGAGCGACTTATATTCAGAAAAGGCTAGCCTTCTATAAACCCACCAGGGTTCTGAGATCAGAAACTCTCTCTCTTGCGGTGGTTCCAGTGGTGAAGAAGGCTCGGACTGGTGGACGCTCCTTCAAACGTCTTGCTCCCCAGCTCTGGAACACTCTCCCCCTGTCACTCCGCAGCACCGCCAATCTGCTTGCCTTTAGGAAGGGACTTAAAACCTGGTTGTTTGGTCTTTAGTCTGGTGTTTCTACTCTTCCTACTGCTCCTTTTTTCTTTGTTGTGTTATGTGTTAGCTGCTGACCTGTTGGTCTGAAAGCGCCGGGACACTCCGTTGGAGTATCTGAGCGCTATACAAAACCCCCCCATAACCCATAACATCTACTTCGGGAAAGCTGCCCTCTTTGTTTTTGCCGCCCCCTCGGAGAGTCCAGCCCATTGAGAAGCAGCAGGGAAAAAACAAGGAGGGCGGGAGGGGGTGAAGGGTGCTGGGTCACCTAAAGTACGGGGTAGTAAAGGTGCAAAGAGAGGGAGGAAAGGAGGGAAAGGGCAGGTAGGAAAAAACTCTGATTCACAAGCACGGTCATTTCAGGAGAGCATTGTGGACGATGAAGTTTTTAAGAAAACAGCAGTAGATAAAGTCCACTCAGCTTTAGACTTTGAAGGAGACAACGAAGGATATCCCCCCAACTGAGAATATAAAAAGAAGGGCACAAAAAATTGGAGAAAAGGGGTTTTCCAGCAGATGCAAAAATACGAATTACCCCTTCTTTGAGATCTTATTTTAAGGTTCTCCCGCAAGTGCTGGAAGTAGGAAAGCAGGAGGGAGAAGCAGAGGGGGTTGAGGGAAGATTTGGAATCCTCTGGGTTTATAAAAATGTCAGGACCTTCAAATATGGAGTTGAGTCTCATACTACCCCCGTCAGAATCTATCCCCTCAGCTTCTGAGCTGAACCCTGGACTTGCCCCTGTTGTTTGGGGCTGATTCTTCATTGGGGTCGCCTTTAGATTCTTCTGGGTTTGATCTACGGTCAATAGAGTCACAAGCCAACCAAATTGTTTCAGTAGAAAATTCTATAATTTTGTCCAGCACCGAGGTCAACCAGTTAACATTGGTAAATATAGGGGGATAGGAAAAGATAGCAGGGAGCTGGACATGGGGCCGGAAAGAGCACTGGAGGTTTGTGGGGATGCGTTGGGACCAGTTGTACCTTCGGGTGACCCTGATCACTCAGGGATCTCCTTGGAAACCCTTGTTTTTTCAATGGCCACGGACATTAAAAAGGGATTCGCCGTTTCAGAGGCAAATCAGGGGGAAATACGACTAAACTCGACAACTTAAGTTCAAGAACGACTACTTTGGAGAGTGAGGTTAGAACCATCAAAGACGGCCTGGGTGAAGTCAGATCGGATATTTCCATTCTTAAAAAGGGGGAAGCTGCACTTCGGGACAGAGTGGAAATATTGGAAAATAATTCCAGGCGCAACAATTTGCGACTCCTAAATATACCAGAAGGGAAAGAGGGGAAGGGCCTTAAATCTTATATTACCTCCCTCATTAAGGATACAATACAGATCGATGCCACGGAAGATGATCTAAAAAGAGATATCCAGAGAATTCACCAAGATCCCCCAGAAGACAGCCGAATAGGACAAAGCCTAGGAAGATCTTAGTTAACTTCCTGACTTTTTCCCTTAAGGAAAAAATATTAACAGCAGCCCTTAAACTGAAATCCTTGAAATCAAGAGACTCCTCCTTTTCCTTTGAAATCAGATCCGACCTCTCTCGTACCACCTTAGATAGACAGTGGGAGCTGGGGAGAAGAATGGATGACTTTAGGAAGCTAGGGGCAACAGTCCAATTAAAGTTCCCTGCACAACTAAAAATCATGTTTAATATTAAAATATATTTGGTCAAAACAGTGCAAGAAGCGGATGAGCTTCTAGTGAACCTAAAACCTTGATTTTACTTCAGTTTTCTGTACACTACACAGATTATGCTTTCCTTAGCAGACAATTAGAATTGCAGTTAGAATCGTAGTTAGAGGTAGCAGCCTAACGTTATAGTACTAGAGTAAGTAGAATTAAATTATGGAGCAGTTTACAGTATGTTAGCAGACGGGCAGAACCTTGGCTACTCCAGGTAAATGGGGGTAGGGTTCTCCAGGGAGGGTGGGGGGGAAGGTTGGGTGGGGGGCAGTACACGGGTGTGGGAGCAGAAGGGAAAAAATAATCCCAAAAAAACATTTGCCTCATAATCTAGATGAAGTTCAAATTGTATCGTCTTTGGTTTGGTGTAGGAACAGGGTAAACTGGAAAATATTGAAATCCCAAGGTTATAGCTTCAATTTTCGTTCTCATTCGCCATGAAAATTCTACAGTGCCTATTTTGGAACGTGAACTGTCTGCGAGTTAAAAGTAGGAGGGAAAGAATACTACAATATTTAAAAGACTCACCTGCACAGATACTTATTCTTCAAGAGACCCACCTGGCAAAAAAAGAAATGAGTGACATTTGTGGGAAGAGTAGGTGGGTGGAACATTATGCCTGCTCATGTCAGACAGCGAATATTAGGGGTGTTGCTATCCTAATAAAAAAACAAGCAAATGCGTCCCTACAAGATGTGAGAACTGATCTAAGTGGCAGGTGTGTGATAGCGAAGATCTTGGTAGAGAATGTCCCTATTACAATCGTTGGATATTATCGTCCTATCCAGGATGATCCATCAACGCTAAAAACTATCTTTCTAAATCTCTTGGAGTTCCCTGATTCAACTGTCCTAGCAGGGGATTTCAATATTGTTTTAAATCCGAGATTATATAAATCTTCAAATTGCAGAGCCACAATCCCCTCTAAATCAAGGGCCTTTTTAAAATTGATGATGAAGCAATATGACATTTGTGACATATGGAGAGAGAGATCGGGTACACAGCTGGGTGTATCTTTCTATAACAAAAAATATATAGACATAAGTCACAAATAGATTATATCCTGATTAGTAACAATCTAAGAGACCCACACAAAAAATATTGGGTATTAAACCCCTTACTTGTCCGACCATGCTGCGGTCTGGATTAACTTAAATTTAGCCGGTAGAGAACAACAAAGGGTGTGTACGTTTGATCGCACACTTCTCCTAGATGCTGCTGTTACTGGATATTTGATCACGGAGGTGGAAGCATTTTTGGGTATCAATAAGGGAACAACAGATATAATGGTGGTATGGGATGCACTGAAATCTTTTTTGAGAGGTCTGATTACAAATAAAACTGTCCATAAAAATAGACAATACAGGCTGGAGATTGCTTCTGTAGAGTCCCAAATGAAGCTGTGGGAGAATGGATTAATCAGGCAAGCGAGCAAGAGCAAGATCTCCAAGAGACCCTAACGGTAGAATTAGAGGCGTTAAAGGCCCGCATGGTAAATACAATTCAAACAAGAATTTCTAATAGGTGGGAGGTGAGCAAGCTTACCCACTTTGAATATGGGGAAGGTGCTGGAAAGCTATTAGCTTGGAAAGCCAAAGTAGACAGAGTCAGGAATCAAATTAAACATATAGAGGTTGAAGGCTCGAATGTAATAACAAGCGAGGAGGAGGAGAAGATGGGAGAGATCTTCCATGCTTACTTTAAAGGCCTATATAAAGATGAAAGTGACTGACATAGCATCTATCCAAGGCTGGCTAAAATCCATCGAACTACCTTCATTGGGCATAATACATCGGGAAAGCCTGGAGGTAGAAATATCGCACCAAGAGGTTAGAAAGGCTCTTCAGGATTGTAAAAAGGGCAAAGCTGCAGGGCCAGATTGCCTCCCTGCGGAACTATATGAGGAATTGAGCGAGGCAGTTATTCCCATTTTGGTCGAGGTGTTTAACAAAATCTTGTTAGAAGGAGCTCAACCTCCTGCTACCTGGGGTGAAGCAAATATTATCTTAATCCTTAAACCAGGTAAACCCTCTACAACTTGTAGTTCATACAGGCCAATATCCTTATTAAGGGCTCGATTAGGATTGCGGTGATTCCGCATCCTCCGGGTCGGCGGAAGCTACCGCCGGCCCGGAGGATGCGGAATCACTGCTGCGGACCTTTAAAACACCCACCGCCAGATTATGATGGCGGTGGGATCAGGGGCGGACGTCAGGCCGTCCGCCGCTGATCCGCGGGTTGTTGGCTGCAATTTGGTGGCGGTGCCTGCAAGACACCGCCAGCCAAATTACACTGGAATTGGAAACATGCTTTTCCGCAGCGGATTTACCGCCATGGAAAAGCATGTGGACAATAGCTTCTGGGGGGCCCTTGCGGGCCCCCAGGGTGTCGGGGGGGGGGCACATGGGGTGTACCTATGGTACCCCCCAGCATTTGCATGTACAAGGCGGCAGGCACCGCATGGTGCCTGCCGTTTTGTGCATGCAAATGGAAAGAATGCATATTTAACCTTGCGGCGGGTGCTGCTTAAAGCAGCACCAGCCGCAATGGTAAATATTAACCCTGGGCGTAGCACTTCGCTACGCCCACGGAGTGGACGTAGTGTTGCCTACTTCGCCATTTGCGAAGTAGGCGTAGCAGGCAACACTACACCCACCCCGCAGGCGTAGCGAAGTTGCCCGCCAGTTGCCCGCCACCCGCCTCCCTCCCGCGCTCCCTAAATACTTAAATTGCATTTTATAAAATGATCAAAAAGCACTTACCTTGTCCGCCGCGTCCCCGAGGCTCCCTCTCGTCATTACGCGATTCGCGCCGCCGTCTTTGACAGTAATGCGCATGCGCATGGCAGGCGGCCGCGCATGCGCATTACTATTCAAGACGGCGGCGCAAATCGCGCGATGACGAGAGGGAGCCCCGGGGACGCGGCGGACAAGGTAAGTGGGTTTTAATAATTTTATAAAATGTAATTTAAGTATTTAGGGAGCGCGGGAGGGAGGCGGGTGGCGCGTAGTGGGGCTACGCGAAGTACGTAGGTGGACGTAGTGTCTCGCCCACTTCGCGTAGCTTCGCGAAGCCCCACTACGCCCACCCTTATTAAATATACAGGATGTGACCGCCAGGGTGACGGTTACATCCTAATTCGCACGGAGGGACCGCCGCTGCCCCTCCACCTCAGGGGTGGCGGACGGACGCTGGTCCGTCCGCCATCCTAATAGGCCCCTAAATTCGGATTATAAGATTTTCTTCACAATTTTGGCAGATAGACTAGGGAGCATAGCTGGTGAGTTCTTGCATTCTGACCAGAAAGGATTTATTAAGGGTAGGAACCTTTTTGATCTCACCCACGATTTTATTGGTGCAATAGATCTTGCATCCACTTTTTCTCTCCCCCTGGCAG
Source organism: Lissotriton vulgaris (assembly GCF_964263255.1). Taxonomy (NCBI): domain Eukaryota; kingdom Metazoa; phylum Chordata; class Amphibia; order Caudata; family Salamandridae; genus Lissotriton; species Lissotriton vulgaris. The sequence continues at coordinate 980,408,849 of NC_141693.1, forward strand.
CAATGACATTCGATGCAACCAAAGCTTTTGACAGGGTGCTTTGGAAATTTCTTGGGGCGGTTTTGGAGAAATTGAAATTTGGGCCAAAATTTGGCTGCACCATCCGCCTTATATATAGCGAGCCATCCGCTAGGCTGGTGGTAAACGGTAGAACGATTAGACCATTCAAAATTGAAAGGGGAACTAGACAGGGCTGCCCCCTCTCCCCTCTCCTTTTTGATCTCTATATAGAGCCGTTTGCTCAGTGCCTAAGGGAGGATTCTGCGATTACACCATTCAAGAGCGGCTCATGGGAGAGGAAGGTAGCCCTGTATGCCGATGATATTCTCATTTAGGTGTCAGATCTGGATTCCTCTTTCCCCCCGAGTGATTGAATTAGCTGGAGAGTTTGCCCGGGTCTCTGGCTATGAAATTAATGAGAACAAAACCGAGATAATGACATGGAATTTGCCAGTGTCCCGATACCAAAACAAAAAAGAGTTGCGCTACTTAGGCGTAAAGATCGTTCCAGAGATAGACCAAATACCAAAAGTTAATTTTATTAATATTTTGAAGGAATCTCAAACTCTCGTGAAATCTTGGATACATCTACCTCTGTCTATCTTGGGCAGAGTAAATCTTATAAAGATGTCCATCTTGCCAAAGATAACGTTCCTGTTTAATACCATCCCTTTGAACTTCGAGAAAGCACTGATCAATAAATTTCAGAAATCCATGAATTCCTTTGTTTGGGCATCAAAAGCTTCTAGAATATCATGGAAGAAACTAAGACGTAGGAGGGAGAAAGGAGGTCTGGCTCTTCCCGATATATTAAATACTATGCTTGGGCCTTTCAGTTATCGTATTCTAGAATGCTGCTAAAATTTCGAGACTCTTCAGGGTGAGGCATAATGTTCTTGGCCATGTTGGATCAATTGGGGCTTCCTCGAGAAGGCTTTATGTTTAAGTATGGGGACAATTTTTTTTAAGAAGGTCAGACTGAAAGTCCTAAATGGTATGGCTCAAAATTGGGCTAAGATAAAAAAACGAATAGGTCTCGAATACTACTCAAGGCTTGCCCCATGTGGGACAGCCCAGGAACTCCCAGTTGCCTAAAGGATCAGTTGGCAGGCCCTTTGAAAACATCGGGAGCAGCAGAATGGGGGGACTTTGCAGTAGATGGATCTCTCTTGCCGTGGGCCACGTTAAATGACAAGCTAGAGGGTGGTATGTCTAGGTTCAAGTATCTGCAGCTACTTAGCTGGTCGCAAAACTTGAAGATGCCACTAGGCCGAGGGAACCCCCTGGAAGACCATCTGGTTAATAAACCAGTAAGGAAGAAAGAAATTTATTTTTTCTATTGGGCTTTAGGAGAGGCCATGGACGGCGAATTCAAGCTGGCCGAGCAGTTATGGGGGGAAGCCATTCCGGAGATTGATTGGGAGGATTTGTGGCAGAATTCTGTTTTCAGTAGTGAAGCCAGCTTGGTTGAGAACGAACCATTATTTTACAACATATAGGGCCTACTTCTCCCCGGCGTGGCTAAAATGTCCAAAGGCCCACCGGCAAAGTGCAAAAAATGTAATCTGGAAAGTGCTCCGGATGTACACATGTTTTGGACCTGTCCATCTCTTATTAAATTCTGGAGAGAAGTCGGAGACTCTTTAACATCAATTTTGAGCTATACAATACAAATTTCCCTTGAATCCATCATTTTTGGTATATGGAGCGATATCACCAGCCCGGAGAGAGACTTTTTATTTTTTGCAACTCTTTTAGCTAGACGGGAAATATGTAAGTGATGGGCTGAATCAACACCTCCCACACATTCGGAGTGGCTATCTTCTTTATATAAAATTTCCAAAACAGATTTGGCTCGATTAAAAAAATCTAAGAAGAGAACCAAATTGGACTTCAGTCTGAGGGTTTTTTTTTGGTTTGTCCTATGATTAAGCTTCAAGGAAACTCTCAGACTGTGTCTAAGCTAAGGATGGCCATCAACACCAGTCTCGGTTTATTCCTGAAGAGAGTGCAACCACCCTCCCCCGTAACAACGGGAGAGCAGCAACTAGAAGGAAGTGGGTATGCTGCTGGTAGAGCTGAAGGGCGGAAATGATTCGGAGGGCCTACTTCTCCTTCTGGAGTAACAGTGGCAACCGATGGATTTCAGGTTAGCTAAGGTTGGAGGAAAATGAGGAGAAAAAAAAAAAAGAGGGCGGCCCGCAAAATGTGTGCTACTGGGGTGAGGCCCTCCTCTGGGTCTCTGTTGCCCTTGTTAAATACAATGTTGGCACAGTAAAGTGTGTGATCAAATAAAACCTCATTTTTTGTACATACGAAAGACCCAGATGCTTACATAGTGTCTGTTGTAATGTGTGTACAGGTTGGAAAGAATGAAAGGCAATGTCTACGTGAAGACACAGGCCTGTATCTTCATTTGTGCGAGTGCAGCACAGTTACCTTTAAAGAGACATGCCCTTTTAACATATGTAAACAATTTAATATACCCCCATAATAAATTAAAACGCACCCCCTTCCTTAAACTTAACTCGCATCATCCCATCTACCAGAATTGCTCCATCCCCAAAACTCTGACGACACCCAGTTCAAATGTATTCCTTTTGTGGCAAAGACACACTAAAGCCAAGCAAAGCAATCCAGAGGAACACCATCTCTTTTACATTCCAACACAGTATGGACTCCAGCTGAAGACACGCTGCACGGGATGGGACACCTGCATGGCTCTTCTTATGAGAAACCCTGAACCAAAGTAAGAGGCAGCACCAGCGTCACATGAGGACGAATTTAAGATTAAGGAATCTAACTTTCCAGGCAGTGGTGAGGCGGGCTATTGTCATTGTTTAGACGATTGGGCCATGGAACCCGGGCTGCGTCAATGACTGAAAGCCTCTTGTGAGTTGTTACAGCTTTCGCCAAATTATATTCAACACGAGAAATGGCAAAGAGTAAATCGCGTTTGCCAACTTTTACTGTACAAGAGGCACGCTGGATGTAAAACAAGCATTGGCATAGCAAAAAGGTCTCGCCTTTGGGACCTTATAAGTATTTAACCAAGAAGCACGTACGTTATCCTGGGTGCTACAACATCTACTGTTCTTAAATTGTTTAAAAAATTTGACCTTCAGACGGATGCTACTTGGGAGATGGCAGTTCCCTCTTGGTCCAATAGGGCTGTTGGTTAGAGTCCCATGAAGAAAATATGCTTACCAAGCCCCAAATTTCCCCTAGTCTGCTTTGTGATCATGGGGCCATATGTATCACAACCTGATTTGCGATTCTCAAATAGCGATTTTTAAGAAATCGCTATTTGAGAATCGCAAATAGGTTTATATGTACAAAATCGCAATTTCTTAGTATTCCTTAATTGCGATTAGCAAATTTCGAATCGCAATTAAAGAATACTTTCCCATTCATTTCCATGGGCAAGGAAGTCCCTAGTTTGAGCCACCCGGCATGATGTGCATTGACACAGGCTGGAGCCTTATTTGTCCTGTCCACCTCTATTTTGTAAATAAGTATTCCTGGTCTCACTTTTCAACTTACATGACATTCTGAAACTGGGGGAGGGACCTCACCGCCGAGTACACGTGAATGCGGAGCTCCCCGGGACTGGTGGCGATCCAGGAGGTCCACGCCATACAGAAGGCCGCTAGGCTGCCTCCTGCGAAGTCCTGGACATCCAGGGGTGTCGGCGGAGACACGGTGCAAGGAACTCTTTGTCAGTGCTGGCAAGTTTAATGGTACTCAATTGACCAACTTCGGAAAGACAAATACAGACTTGGCAGTGCACGGATTCACGTCGTACAGATCCTCGCGCTTAGGATGTCAATAATTAGTGTTTAACTTAATGAGTCACGAGACGACTCATTGAGATAAACGCTTGCATCTGACATCAGTGATTGTTTTGCAATCTTACACACATGCGCACACGCAATCTTAAACTAAACATAAAGACTGCTTGGTGGGCACAAGGCAGAAGAAGAGCAAAAGGGACGAAACAAAGGCAGAGAGAGAAGGAAGTGCAACAGTAAAGGAAGATAAGGTGATGGGAGAAAAAAAGCTAGTGGGGCAGAGATGAGAATATAGTTTAAATCACGAGAGAGGAGAAGGAAAGAAAAAACAACATAACCAGCGAGTCCAGCTCTGATCACCATCTGTTTCCAATTAATGCGACCGCGAGACACGGGTGCGATAATTAGAAACAGATGGCGCTGCTGCTCGCTCCCGAGCACACTAGGCCAAGGGACAGAGAAGGCGGGACATAAACCCGCCTTGGCCCAATTGTGTGCTGTCTTTTTTAGAAAAACGCATGCAAAGGTCAATTGCGAGTGATAAAAAAAAAGCACATGCACGAGCGTGTATTTAGAGTTTAAACGCCCTTACTAAAAGCCTCGCAGAGCAGCGCATGCGCTGGCTCAAGCGTGACATAAAAAACAAGCACAAACAGCTGCCTCAGCTCTACCTCACCCCTCCTCCAATGAGCAGCCGCATGAGAGCTGCCGACTTCGGACCTCGGGAACAGTGTTTAAGCCATAGCGTCATTCAATTTCTTGTAAACCTGGGCAAATGACTTACTCACCCCTGTGCCCATGCTTTATAATTGTACAAAATAACCTTAAAAAGGAGCATGTAGAGGGAACAGCTGTCAGAAGAAAGCCTACGTCCAGCTGGAGAAGCGAATGGGGAGGGAGAAGGCACTGACAGGGAGCGGGCGGGAGGGGGTGGGGGAGAAGGCATGGACAACAGGAGGGAGCACGGGAGGGGGGTAAACAAGGCACAACAACAGGAGGGGGGAAGGTTAAAGAAGGCACCAAAGGACATCGTGCCTGCAGTAAGAGGAACTGAATAAAGAAAATAGTGCTCACAGTCTAAATAACACGTACCGTGTAACAACCAAAGTAAAGGGGCCAGTCCGTCGCCATAGGAGGTGACCAATGAGTATGACGTGGCATTTACAGCTGAGGATGTGTTGAGTGGTGGAGTGGAGATTAAGGAAGGTGAACAGATACTGACATAAAGTTTGTGAGAACAAGAAATGGAGAAAGATGTGGTTCTGGAGGCTGTGGAAAGGTATGTGGTAAGTGGTTGGCCAAGCGAAGGGCAGTTGCGAGGAGAGTGTAGTGCATTTTGGAAGGATGAATGATGAGTTGTCTGTGTCCAAGGAGATCATATTGAGATGTGACAGAATTGTACCTCCAATTGGAGTACGGTAAGGCATTGTAAGCATTGGTCCCAAGGGGCATGGTGGTATATTGAGTTCTAAAAAAAGAATGAAGGAAAACGTTTGGTGGCATGGATTGGACGCCATGGTGGACCACTGGGTTAGGAACTGCAAACCTTACAGTTCAAGTCACCAGGTGGTTAAACCTTTGATCATACATGTGACGAGGGTAGCATTACCTGAGGGTCCATGGCAGAAACTGGCTGGTGATATTATGGGTCTCTTTTCTACCTGGTCATCTAAGGACAAGTATGCTATTGTACTAGTGGATTTTTACTCCAAATGGCCAGAAGTAAGAATGATAGAGAATATGACTACGGACATTGTGATTGAGTTCTTGGAGAATGTATTTTCATGAGAAGGTGTACCGGATGTGTTGGGGTTGGATAAAAGGGTGCAACCGACCTCCCCTAAAATGCAGATTCTTAGCTGAGTCTGGAATAAAACATGTGAGGACAACGTTATATCACCCAAAAAGCGATGGACACATTGAGCGGTTTAATAGGGTGATAAAAGAGGCCATCCAGTTAGCTCTTGTTGCTGGGGTACCATGGAAATGGGCTTTACAGGATAAATTATCCTATAGGGTTACCCCGCATTCAGTGACAGGGGAAATGCCCTTTGAATTGTTGAGAGGAAGGAAACCGTCTACAAAATTGGTACCCTGGTGGTTACTGAGAAGGAATGGGAGAATAAGAAGTGGGGCTTGCGATGTACATTTGAGGATGAGGGTAGAGAAGCTACAAGACCGTACCGTACAGGAACAGACTTCCAAAAACAAGAGGGGGCTGGGTTAAGGGGGTTAATTAGTATATGTGAAAAACCCATATTTGTCGTGAAGGGGGATGCATGTTGGTCAGAACCGCTGAGGGTGAGTAGAGTGATGGGTAGTGCAGTGGAATCTACGTCAAGTGAGTTTGTGCAATGTTAAAAGGCACTGACAGGGAGCGGGCGGGAGGGGGTGGGGGAGAAGCATGGACAACAGGAGGGAGCGCGGGAGGGGGGTAAACAAGGCACAACAACAGGAGGGGGGAAGGTTAAAGAAGGCACCAAAGGACATCGTGCCTGCAGTAAGAGGAACTGAATAAAGAAAATAGTGGTCACAGTCTAAATAACACGTACCGTGTAACAACCAAAGTAAAGGGGCCAGTCCGTCGCCATAGGAGGTGACCAATGAGTATGACGTGGCATTTACAGCTGAGGATGTGTTGAGTGGTGGAGTGGAGATTAAGGAAGGTGAACAGATACTGACATAAAGTTTGTGAGAACAAGAAATGGAGAAAGATGTGGTTCTGGAGGCTGTGGAAAGGTATGTGGTAAGTGGTTGGCCAAGCGAAGGGCAGTTGCGAGGAGAGTGTAGTGCATTTTGGAAGGATGAATGAGGAGTTGTCTGTGTCCAAGGAGATCATATTGAGATGTGACAGAATTGTACCTCCAATTGGAGTACGGTAAGGCATTGTAAGCATTGGTCACAAGGGGCATGGTGGTATATTGAGTTCTAAAAAAAGAATGAAGGAAAACGTTTGGTGGCATGGATTGGACGCCATGGTGGACCACTGGGTTAGGAACTGCAAACCTTACAGTTCAAGTCACCAGGTGGTTAAACCTTTGATCATACATGTGACGAGGGTAGCATTACCTGAGGGTCCATGGCAGAAACTGGCTGGTGATATTATGGGTCTCTTTTCTACCTGGTCATCTAAGGACAAGTATGCTATTGTACTAGTGGATTATTACTCCAAATGGCCAGAAGTAAGAATGGTAGAGAATATGACTACGGACATTGTGATTGAGTTCTTGGAGAATGTATTTTCATGAGAAGGTGTACCGGATGTGTTGGGGTTGGATAAAAGGGTGCAACCGACCTCCCCTAAAATGCAGATTCTTAGCTGAGTCTGGAATCAAACATGTGAGGACAACGTTATATCACCCAAAAAGCGATGGACACATTGAGCGGTTTAATAGGGTGATAAAAGAGGCCATCCAGTTAGCTCTTGTTGCTGGGGTACCATGGAAATGGGCTTTACAGGATAAATTATCCTATAGGGTTACCCCGCATTCAGTGACAGGGGAAATGCCCTTTGAATTGTTGAGAGGAAGGAAACCGTCTACAAAATTGGTACCCTGGTGGTTACTGAGAAGGAATGGGAGAATAAGAAGTGGGGCTTGCGATGTACATTTGAGGATGAGGGTAGAGAAGCTTCAAGACCGTACCGTACAGGAACAGACTTCCAAAAACAAGAGGGGGCTGGGTTAAGGGGGTTAATTAGTATATGTGAAAAACTCATATTTGTCGTGAAGGGGGATGCATGTTGGTCAGAACCGCTGAGGGTGAGTGGAGTGATGGGTAGTGCAGTGGAATCTATGTCAAGTGAGTTTGTGCAATGTTAAAAGTGGTGTTGTTACGTTGCAGAAAGGGGTGAATGGTGAGTCGGTGAGGAAAATAATTATGTGTTGGGAAAGGATTTTGTGGTTGGTTCATGGAGAAGTGAGGGTGCAGTAGAAGGTAGTGGTTGTGATGTGAGTGGAAGGGATGGGGAGGCTAGGAATGATCCAAAAGTACATCGCGGTCAAGAATGAGGAACCTCCTGTTCATCTGGGGGATTACCAGTTGGGATAACATTTCATTTTGTATGATGACTTTACCTTGCCTCTTGGTGAATAGTGACATACTGATGTATTGTAAGTGCTAATTATCAGTTGTACATAGTTATTTGTGTTGTTGTCTAAAGAGGGAAGATGTGTGGCATTGTGTTGGAATGTTGGGGAGTAGAAAATGGAATATGATTAGCCTGGAGGGTTCGAGGTTGGTGGTTGGATGGTCAGTTGCTGTATTGTGTTTAAGTTGTACGCTGTGCCGCTCCTGATGCGGAACATGTGCTCCTAAATAAATCTTTGACCTTACCGGACGTGTGGAGTAGTGCTTTCCAGCACCCTGTCATTTCTTCTTAACCACTGAGGATGCCTGTACTTGGCTCAATGCTAAGGGGATGGTAGGCCCCCATGCAACAACCGGAGTGCTGATGACTGGCTGAAGCCCCAGCTGTGGCACAAGAGGACTGGGAGCCATCCCTCCCCAGCACAAGCGGCTAGTGAGTTTAAACAGGAAGTGGAGGAGGTGTTACATCATGGACAGAATCCTTTTGCGGCTCTGTGGTCGGAACACGGCCCTTGGGTTCCCTGGGCCATTTGGTCGGATGCCCGAACCAGTAGAATGGACCTGTGTGTCCATGAGCCTCGCTTTTTGCTCACCACGTCTCTACTGCTGCCCTAAAAGGACATTGTTTCTTTTATATTTTTCGTATGTTATTGGTTATTTGTTGACTGGTTGAGGCTAAGTGCTTGGTGGAGCCCGGGCCAGAGTGAGGGGGGTTTGTATGTGTTCTGATGTTTTTTTCTTTGTTGCACTGTTGCGAGTCATGTATTCATGTTGCTGTAGTATGGCTTAATTCTGCACCAGTCACACCCATTTAGGCAGTTTGCACAGGGGAACCCACACATTTACAAAGAGGGGAGTTTGCTTTGCGGCTGCGATTTCTTTAACTACGTCTTTATCAGGACACCAGCTTGTATCGCCACCCAACACTATAACATGTTGACGTGGAATGTGCGGGGCATGGCCACTACCACTAAGAGATACTGGGTGCATGCTTACCTTAATCAAAGGGGCACGCATGTCACTTTCCTCCAAGAGACGTTCTTAACGCAGACACAGTTAAATAAGGTTAGTGTGAAGTGGAGGGGACTAGTATATGGCACCAAGACGTCGGCGTATGCAAGCGAGTGCTCATTTGGATAGCCCTAGGGGCCCTCGCTTTTGCAGATCCACATAGTTGACCTGGAGGGAAGGTATTTAATCCAGGAGAGCTACAAGAACGGGGCGCCTCTCATACTGGTGAGCATTACCCATCCAACCTTAACCACTCTGCTTTTTTAGACTTCCTTACCCTGGTGTTCTTCAGAGACCCACACACTTAGAGTGTGTGGGGCAGCGATTTTAATTGGCTCATAGGCATGTGTACAATGTGTAGTGGTTGTGCCAACCGGACACCAGTGAGTTCTCATTTTATTACCTGGTTCATGAACTCCACCCCAATCTTGATCTTTTTCGCTGCAGTGAACTGATGGGCATGCAGGTGGATAGGGCACAGCACTTGCCACACACCCTCTCTGACCATTGCCCGCTACTGCTGACAGTACACTGACGGCAGATGGGAACTAGCATACCGACCAGGCGGCTGAAGACTGAAGCACTGTTGGACCTTCCAGTTTACAGAGATCAGATCCGCACATATATTTCAGTACTTTGAGCTCAACAGGGATATGACCCCACCAGAGTTTTGGAATGTGATGTCCATATGGTGGTAATGCTAGGCCACTGTATCGCCACTACATGGGGGTGTCTGTAGAACACTGAAGAGGGGAATACTAGACCTACAGCACTCACTGCAAATTCTAGAGACGGAGATGTCCCAGAGGTCGACTGAGTTGGAGCGAATTTGGCAGCTGTGCAGGACTCACAGGGAACTGGAGATGCACTTGGGCGATTGGGGTGACATGATTACAGATATCACCTTGTCCTTCGTCACGCAGAAGGAGATCGCTCAGGCAGGATACTGGCATGGCTAGTTAGGGAGGACCACACTCGCCTGCCCACAGGGGCCACCAAACTGGGGAAAGGCATGGTTAATAACACGCAGGTTGACATTAATGACGCTTACTAATGACACCCACTCACCCCCGCTGCTTGCATTTGGGGATTTCTACAGGGACTCCTGTTTCCCTTCCAACTTGACGAGATACGTGCAGGGATTGTGCAAATTGTCTAGAACAAAATCCCAGGGACAGATGGCCTCCACATTAAATACTACGCCACCTTCAGCGTGCAACTTTCATAGAAATTACTGGTTGTGTTTAATGAGGCCAGCTCAAGGGGCCAACTCTCGGATTCACTTCGTGAGGAGCTAATAACGATCTTGCCTAAACCGGGCATTGACCCTCTTGATGTCCTCTCCTACCATTAGGTTACAAAGTATTGGGGAAGGTTGTTGCCCACTGTCAGCATCCTCGTGCACAAAGATCAATCTGGGTTTATTGCCCATCACAAAACCTTCTTCACCCTCCGCTGATTGCTTTGACTAATGAGAGGTGCCTTGAGCAAGCTTTGAGAGCAGGTAGTGCTGTAGCTTGATATAGAGAAGGCATTCAACACTCTGGGGTTGGACTTCTTACTGATGGCACGGACGGCCATGGGGGTCAGGCCGGTTTACCTCATTTGGGACCATGTCATGTGTAAGAATCTGACGGCAAAAGTCAGGATGGGTAACCTTATTTCTTACAGCTCGGATATTCAAAAGGACACCCGGCAGAGTTGTTCCGTCTCCACTGGTTTTTGAGCTGGGCATGAAGCCCCAGGTCTGTAGCATACGTCAACGTGCGCTGCAGTAGGGGCTGTTGGAGGCACAATGAATAGCACACTGTCTCGCTCTATGCGGATGATGCTCTCCTTTATGTGCACGATGCCATAGCCTCACTTTCAGCCCTGTTGAAGACCTTGGAGGAATTTGGAACCGTGTCGGGCATAATGGTGAATTGCTAAGTCAATCCCATTTCCCCTCTCCCCGCCCCCCAGAGCCCGAAGAGGGTCCATGCTGAGGTTCCAGCTTGAATGGTGCAATTACACCTTTAAATACCTTGGTGTCCAGATATATAACTCGGACAGCAAACTCTCTGAGGGTAATGTGGGCTGGGCCTTGGTCTCAAGCCGCATGTTCTTCCTATTTTGGGTATCTTTGCTGCTATCTCCGCTGGGCCTAGTGACAATTTCCAAGATGCTTATCCTACCCCGGCTCCTGTATTTCTTTGCAGCGTTACCACTTTTTCTCTCTAGGTGCCTTTTTTGGGACCTTCATGGTCTCCTGTTATAGTTGATCTCGGTTTTGGGGCAGAAGGCAGCAGGTGGCACTCTCTACACTCCAACACCAGCACTTCTTGAGGTGGTTCGAGCCTATGACTTGACACTTTTGAGGGAGGCAGGGATAGATCAACTGGAGGGCATATTTCTGGAAGGGGTACTTATGGCCTTTCAGGAGATTGTGGACACCTACAGGATCACAGCTTTTTTATCGTATATTGCTGTATAGCATGCAATTGCTACAGATTGGGGACTGGGGCGGGAGGAGACACTAAAATGGCTGACCCTACATGCCATTCTGTCACACGGTAGTACAAGGAATGTTATAATGGCCATTTATGCCACACTTTGTTTGCTCCCCTGTACGGCAGAGAGAGCTAAAGCTAGATGGCTTACTGACCTCCTGACGCCACTCACTGATAGTCTTTGGTCCCAGGCGCTCCAACATGTCAAGGAGGTTTCGTCATCAGGCCTATTTGGCACTGCAGTGTATCAAACATGTGTTTCCCGCAGTCTCCCCTGAACGTCTCAGATGCAGAACTCCTGAGGTGGGTTTTTACAGTGGGGTAGGTCATAGGAGTAACGGCTGCAGTGGTGGAGTGCTTGCTCCTACCCTCACCTGAATCATACCTCCTTGGGTTTTAACCTAAGGCTAAAGGGAATATGTGTCTGCATAGGTTTATTGATCTTGCTTTTGTGCTATTCAAGCATCAGTTCGCGATGTCTTGGAAAGCACTCACCAGCCCCGACATACACTGCTGGATCGCCACATTGTTGCGGTGAACGACTTCTGAGTTGGATGTGCTTGCAGAGGTTCGCGGGGGTGTTTGTGCTCGCCGTTGGAGCTAGGACACTTACATTAGAAGCCTAGAAAAAAGAATGATACAGACCCACCTTGAGTGTTCTCCTAGAATCTTGTATCCCATCTTGTTGGGCACATAATGGGACGTCATTGACCACAGGAGACAGATACCGCCTCAGGCTCCAAATCTAGTTGAGATCTTGTACTCACTATGCCAGGTCTCTCTGCGCCTGCGGGGGAGGGGTTGGGTCTGTTGTGAGTGCGCTGATGGGGCTTTGTCCCCTGGTGGGGCGCACATTTGCGGCCCCTTGCTATTGTCACAATCCTCCTGGCTGGATCCACCCCCTTCCCCGAGTCCTACTATCGCTACTATCGAATTCTTACTAGCTTGTGACACACCGGTGCAGATGCCTTCTTAAATGTGTCAGTTGACAGCACCCAAATGCAGGTTAGTGGTTTCTTCGTGCTCACTATGGCTCCACTGTTCCTGTTTGTCATTCGATTTTGGTAAGTAGCTATGTGCGAATGGCTCCTTGCTGATGTTCTAGATATGGTTATTGTCTGTGTCTGAAACCAATAAAGATATATATCTAAAAAAACTATGTACAGTTGAAGATGACACAGGATAAGCTGGACCCCTGGGTGTCCCCCAAGGGTAATGTGATATACGGGTACCTTTAGGTGCCATTGTGAATTAACTGATTTTGGTTGGACAGGCAGGAGCAAAATCAGTATAAGACATTTCCTGTAAATTATACTGAAGACATCAGGCTGTAGGCAAGGGTGTGATGCTTGACAGTGTCAAAGACAGCTGGGAGGCCCATTATTGTCAGGAGCCAGAGGTCATCTTTGTTATCCGGCGGGCATTGACTTTGATTTGATATACAGCTGTCGCCTTGTGCATTGTTATTTGAAAACGGATTGATAGCTGTGCAGGAGATGGTTGGCTTTGATGTGATATTTAGCTTGTGGATAGACTTTTTCTCTGATAATCTTTCTGACAAAGTGAAAATGAGTGTTGGGATGAGAGATGGCCAGGTTGTCAGGGTCTAGTGTTAGTTTCTTTAGGTGTAGGAGGTGGTGGCCTGTGTTGATGGCTCCAGGGAGAGGTTTGATCAAGGCTGAGGGTAAGACATTACCTTCATAGACAATTGGGCTGAGGGTTTTGAGGATTTCAGTAAGGTTGTTAAGAGACAGGGGTGTGAAGAATTATCTATATGGGATTCAGAGTGGATGACTGAGTGTCAGGGATGAAGCAGATTTGTTGGTGTTTATGTGCTGTTGGATCTTCTCCATTTTTCACTGAAGAAGTGCACATGCCTGTAGAGTGTGTAGTGTTTGATTGTTTGGAAGAATGCTTTACTACTATAGGCAGCTTCATTGATGGTTTTTGTATAGTACTTGGCTTTGGCTGAAGTGTTGAGTTGTCTGCAAGTTGCCTGTAGGGTGTAGCATCAAGGGTTGTTTTATTATTTACTATCCTGTCTGTGGATGGTGCATTTGTTATTTGCAAAATCTCTCGACTAACAGGGTGCAGAAGTTTTCCACTTGCACTTCTGCCTTTTGGTAACAGCATGGGTGTTTTTGTTTTTGTTCTTTAAAAAGTTAACTTTATTGGCATTTAGATTTCATAAAGACAGTTTTACAGTCAAATGTTGAGACACCAAAGCGGTCCCTCATTTCCCTTTATCCATCATCTCATTGGGCTTAGTCATATCATCTTCCTAATCACAATACATTATCTGGACAAGGCATTTGATCCGAATAGAGGAAGTAAATATTCCCATCCGCATATCTTCCATTGATGTCATATGTACCTCTGATACTCTTCCTTGAGACTTACGTAAATAATGCCAATCCTAACTTGGACATATCCCTCGCTAACCTTCACCCCCTCCCCTCCCGTCCCAACTAAAATCCCGGCTTTAGTGGGTTTTTGCATGATTGTTATATATTAATCTTTAATGTCAGGCATGTATCGTGCTATTTCCCCGTCCTACCTTCCCCTTTGTGGCGTAGCATCGATCACGTGTGTAGACGCTTGGGTTCCTGTGTCCTGCTCTCTTTTAAGATCCCTTAACATTTCATACCATGCCCGGAGGTCTTCTTCTAGCTTTTCGTCTTTACAAACCAATTTCAGTCAAACCCTTTCCACCGTTGCCCATTCACAGATGTCTTTCATCCAGTCCCCGACCTGCGGAGGCCTAGGTCGGATCCATACTATTATGATTCGTCTCTTTGTGAGCACCAATCCCAGGGAAAAATACTGCCTCCATATTGTTTCGTTTTTAGGAGTACTTATTAGGCCCAGCAGTATCTGTCTGATCTCTTTAGGGAGCACCCACCTCATAGCCCTCTGAAGGTGTGTTAGCACCGCATCCAAGATGGGGCCAAGTGTGGGGCACAACTAGATTATAGATAAGGAAGTCCGCTGCCTGTGATCTAGATTTTGGACACTCATCCCTTCGGGTTGGGTATATCCTATGCAATCTACTTTGGGTGAGATACACTTGGTGAACTATATTGTATTGTAGGAGTTTGAATCTTGCATTGGAGCTGACTGTACGCACCCTCTTGTGTACTCTCTCCAATTCTCTGTCTGACAGTGGTTCCTTCCGTACATTTTTGCTTCACTGGTAGGGTCCCATTTGGTAAGTTATCCCTCAAGGCTCGGTATAAATGGGATTTTAGTCGCCTTCCCACTGCCATATATAGCATTACCTTCAGTGTGTTGGTGCTGGGGCACTCCACAGGAAACCCTGGCCATATTTCCCGGTTTAAGTTGCAAATTTTCTCATATTGTAGAAATTGTCTGGCCCCCAGGTAAAAGAGATCCATGGCTTTGTCTCGCATAATGAACCTCCCTGCTGTATAAAGATCTCCTATTGTTTGGCACCGTCCTTCCTTCCACCTGCACACAGACATATGGGAAAATGGTCGTAATGACCATAGAGGCATATCCGAAGCATATGGGGTGTGTTGAACGACCCTTCAAACCATGTGTTCCCATATCCCAGCTACATGGTGTACAATGTAATGGATTTGGGAGGGAACACCTACCCCAAGCATTAATAGTTCAGGCAATGTGTATCCGGCATGCATGCCTGCCAATAGATCGATTTCCCAATTATTATCCGAGTCCAGCCAGTGCACCGCATGTTGGCGCTGGGAAACCATATAATACAATTCCATGCATGGGACTTCTAGTCCTCACCGGCCCCACATTGGCTGCAACATCTATACGCACACCCACCTACGCTTATTACCCCACAAGAGATGTGTGAGAAGTTGGTCTAATGTTCGAAATTAGCTCTGAGGAATGACGTAAAACGAGTGATACAGTGTGTAGAGACATCTGGGCAGAACAATCATTTTTATTATTGCTATTCGACCCATAAAGGACAACAGTAAGTCCCGCCAGAACCTTATGGAACCCCTCTATCACTCTGCCAATTTTTTGTTTTTATATTGCTTTTTATTAAACAGTTCAACAAAATCACAACGCATTAGATACAAGCAGGCTGCTTCGTCCATCGCAGAGACCATTCACATTTACAACATAAATCACAAGTAATGCACAAGTCGGTTTAAGGGGTATCAAGAGTGGCTGCGTCCACCTGCCGGCTAAGCGGGAGACAGATATCGCCTCTAAATCGGTTCCACGCTCCCCACACCTTAAGCCATTTCCTGGGGCATCCCCTCGCCACGAACACTGATATCTCTCTGAACATGCACCAGTCTAAATCTTCCTTCCACTTCCCCGATTGGGACGGTTGACTGGCCCCCCACAATTGTGCGATGTTACGTTTTGCGATCATGTATGCAAGAGTAGCCCATTGCATAGTGTATGTATTGAGATCTGTAAGCTCCCAGACATTCAATATGCATCTTCGAGCTTCCGACTGCATGTCCACCCCAAATACAGATCACAGTATACGATGATTGTCTATCCAGTACCTTTCTTTCTGCTGACAGTTCCACAATATATGCATAAACGTTCCCAGTTCTCCACACCCCCGTCTGCACTCTCCACTTTCCACCGGTCCAATGCAAACCAGGCCCGGACCCGTTACATAGACCCTATGCAGTATCTTAAGCTGCACTAACCTCAGCCTGGCTGGGATCGCCACCACTCGTGGGAGGAGAACGCCTCTTGCCAGTCTTCATCATCGAGTTCTAGACCGTCTCCCGTCCATTTCCATCTGAGAGCCAATAACGGATTTTCCATGTTGTTAATCAACTTCCTATATATGAGGGATATGGTCTTTTCTGGAAGATGTCCATTGAGGACTCTATCCTCCAGGGGGGAGGCTTCCAGGAGTGACGTGCCACTGGGCACATGCGCGAGTAGTGCATGGCGGATTTGAAGGTAGCAGTAATTCTCAGTGTCAGATAGTTTGTATTGCGCTTGTAGTGTCGGAAATGGTAGTACCATTCCTTCCCGCCAGATGTCTTCAATTCGGGAGATCCCTATAAGGTCCCATTTATCGGACCCCTTGGTTATCCAAATGTTACCCAGTTTCTCGGAGCTCCACAGTGGTGTGGCGAGCATGAGTTTAGTCTCCCATTGCAGGTGTTTTGGTGATGGTATGCCATCCTTGTACAGCATGTGCAGTAGGTCCAGTCAGTGGGTATCTACGGGGTTTAGCACATATAGCTTTAGTATAGTCCCCTATCCCCCCACGCCTCCCCCCCCCGAGCAGCCATCTGTCCATGGCGTTGCCGGGGTCATTCGATTGCCCATGGATCCCGTGGTTGATTGCCGCTAGCTGAGACACCCAGTAGTATTTCTTTAAGTCAGGCAGACTAATTCCCCCATCACACCAGTTTAGGGTTAATTTGGAGAATACTATACGCGGTCTGCCTTGCCATAGACGTAGTCTATGGAAACTCTCAATGTCCATAAAATAGGGCACGGGAACAGGATCCATCGTGTCCTGAAGTACTTATAGGAAACGTGGAAGCGCCATCATTTTAAAAAAGAACCCCCATGCCTAGCATGGATAGAGGAAGAGATCTCCAATGCACAACATCTTTCTTGAGTCTTTGCAGAGGCGGATCCAAATTGCGGGCATAACGGAGTTTCGGATCTAGGGTTACGTAGATTCCGGGGTATCGGAACCCCTCCGACGCAATTCGAATCGGGCAACCTCCCAGTATTATAGGTGGTTCACCCTGTAGGACGAAGACCACCGATTTGAGCCAGTTTATTGTGAATCCCGAGTACCATCCAAATATTACTAACACATCAAGGAGGCAGATCAGTGAACCTCTAGGATTCGTGAGATACAAAAGAACGTCATCAGCATACAATGAAATCTTGTCTTCCCAATCCGGCGACCACCTCAATCCACGAATGGATTAATCCTGCCTAATCCAAGCTGCCAATGGCTCCCCTGCCAACGCAAAAAGGAGCGGAGACAGGGGACATCCCTGCTGAGTACCTCTACTGAGCTGAAAATCCGGGGACCTACAATTATTTACGACCATCCGGGCCATCGGATCGGAGTAGAGAAGATGAATCCAGCCAATGTAGTCCTGCCCAAAACCTAACTTGCCTAAGACCGCAAATAGATAGGGCCACTCAACCATATCAAACGCATGGTGGCATCTAATGACACCACAACTGCCGGTTCCAGTATGGTGGACGCTCTACTCAAGATTCCATGCAGTCGAAGTAGGTTAAGGGCTGCATTGCGATGCGGCATAAAGCCCGACTGATCCGGGTGCACCAGAGTGGTGACTACTTTGATCAAGCGTGTCGCCAATAATTTGGCAAAGACCTTGGGCTCCACATTTAACAATGATATCGGTCGATTGGAGGCGCAGCTAGTTCTCGGCTTACCGTCTTTGTATATGACCACTATATTTGCCACTCGTTAGTCGTATTGAAGCAGTCCCTTCTCCCTACTCTTCATTAACATGGACCGGAAATAGGGGGCCAGTTTGTTGGAATTCAGCTTATACAATTCAATGGGGATACCATTGGGCCTGTAGCTTTCCCTGAGTTTGCACCCCAGATTTCCTGCGCCACCTCGTCATCAGTTATAGGGGAGTCCAGGTATTCTCTGTTTTCGTCAGAGAGCGTCAGGAGTCTTATATCTCTTAACATTTCGGCATTTTAGTCTTCCGTGAACCTGCCGGCCGTAGTGTACACTGTACGGTAGTGGACAGCAAATGAGTTCGCTATGGCCTGTGGGTCAGTTATAGGATCGGAATCACTTCCCTCTATCTCAGGCATGACACGAGACACCCACTTCCGCCTATCCAGCCACGCTATCAGCTTTCCCGCTTTGTACCCGAGTTCGTACACTCTGCCCTGGACCTCTCTACCCTGCGACCTGGCTCCATCTCTAGCGATACCGCAAAACTCATCTTGTTTCAGTCGCAGGAGGTGAAGGCCCTCCGGGGAAACCCGGGGAAATCGCCCGGGTCAATTCCTCCTCTGCTTGTACCACATCCTCTTCTGCTCTTTCAAGATCAGCCTGCCGCTCCCTCTTTTTACCCGCTATCAGGGAGAGCGTCTCTCCCCGGACAACCATTTTATAAGCCTCCCGTAGTGTCTGTGCGGAGCCTACTGAGTCCTTGTTTTCTTGATGGTAATGATCTGTGACTTTGACGAAGCTCCTACGGGTTTGCAGATCCTTTAAATACCATGGGGTGATGGGGGCTACTCTACCAACACTCACGTAGTCCCATTCCAGTAGGAGCCACAAGGGGAAATGATCTGAAATACCCCGCCGCAAGTGACGTGCCTCTCGAATAGTATGGGCCTGCACCGACGGGACTAGGATGTAGTTTATTCTAGACAAACTGTGGTGTGCCCCCGACACAAGTGTAAATTGTGTTCTATCATGGTTATGTAACCTCCAACCATCCACAAGACCTACTGTGTCTATGAACTCAGGGAGCCACCTCTGAGCAGGTCTGATCTCTCGTGGGGGGTGGCGATCTAAGTCCCCAGACATAACAGCATCGAAATTTCCTCCCAACATCAGCAGACCCAGAGGAAGAGTCAGGAAAATTGCTCCCAGGTCCTTAAGCGTTTCCGTCTGTAGGCCGGGGGGACATATATTGAGACAAATGTGTAAATTGTAAAAAATTGTAAATTTATACTTGTATAGCGCACTACTCACCCGCAAGGGTCTCAAGGCGCTTGTACGAATACCGCTGTGGAACCCATCCTGGCTTTCCCTGCGAGGCGTCCACTCCTGGGCACCCCCAAGGTGGAGGCCAGGCATCCTTAGTGTTGTGGGGGCCATTGTGGAGATTAAGCAAGCTATTTCCCAGAGTTGCAGAGTGGGACTCCGTGATTGGAATAGGCACCGAGGCGAGAATTATCAGGTCCCTGAAATTTTTGAGCCCAAGACCCGCCGAGGCGGGGAATTGAACCCTGGTCCCGGGCTAGACCTCTGCATCAGGGTCTGCCGCTCTAACCATTGAACCATACTTCTCCACGTGTGGCGACTTTCCCTTCTCATTGGCCCGAGACCCCTATATATCTGCCTCGTTTATCTGTCCATGTGTGTTGTATCGTGAAGGGAAACAAGTTTTTGATTAGTATACCTACTCCCCTCGACCCTGAGGTGAATCCCGCGTGTGCAAATTCATATCCTCCCCTATGCAAAGCCATACATCTGTTCCCAATCAAATGGGTTTCCTGTAAAAGGATCACATCTTGGGCATGCCTTCTAATAAATTGGTTCACCATGCCCCGTTTTAATTTGTCTCCCAGCCCATTTACATTCCAGCTGAGCACTCTGACCCTTAATCTCTGTCTATGGCTCGACATCTCGCCTCTGTAGAAGGCTTCCCAGCCCTGCTTTGCCCCTTGATAGCGTTGAAGTGAACAATCAAACAATACCAACTCAAAAATGAAAATCAATACAAACCCCTCCCTCCCTCCCTCCCTGCACTCCTGCTCACGGCGTTCAATATCCCCAACTGGCAGAGTGCCTGTTGTCCTACACACTAAATCTACTATATGACTAAAGGTAGGAAAGAGGAGGAAGGCCGGTGCTCCGTCACCCTACCCCCCGAACCCCGCATCAACTCAAACAAAATTGTCCCTTGAAGCCCACTTTACGTATAACCGGTTTGGTTCATCCTGGGGACAGTCAGACATCCTAACATTGGACCCATTCCCCAAGACCTGGCAAGGTACATTTAGTCCATGAGCGTAGGTGGTGGATCTGTCTTGCTCCTGTGCTGCTTGCTCATCACCTCAGTCCCGTGACCCGAGCCACCAGTTGGACGGCTGTCGATCCAGTCAGATGCGATTTCCGGATTATCAAAAACACATGCTCTTCCCTCAACCTCCACCCTAAGACGTGCTGGGAACAGCATGGTGTAATTTATCCCCTTGTCCCTAAGTTTTTTCTTTACTGCGAGGAAGTTCCAGCGCTGCTTCTGTACCAATTGCGTGAAATCGGGAAAGAATGAGAGGGTGGCATTCTCATAGCGTATGGGGCTCCCATCCGGGCAGCCTGCAGGATAGTGTCTCTGTCCCTAAAATTCAGAACCCTGGCGATCATCGGACGAGGGGCGCACTGGGCTTTGGCCGCCCTCCCGGGACCCTGTGTGCCCGCTCGATGGTGAAGAATTTCCCAAGTCCCTTGGGCTTAAGATGTGTTAGGATAAGGTCTTAAACAAACAAATCAGGAGCTGGGCCTTCTGACTTTTCGGGCACACCTAAGATGCGGATATTATTGCGGCGGGCTCTCCCTTCATATTCGTCCAGCTTATCAGCCGTTTCATGTTAAGAGTTGAGATCGCTCACTTTCTGCTGGAGCTCCACCACATAATACATAAGACTGGCTGTCTTAATGTCCAGTGATTTGACCTTTTCGTTAACTTTGGTGAGGTTTGCACGTATAATATTAACTTCTAAGGAGACTGTGTCAAGCTTGTTGTCCAACGACTCCATTTATTTCCCCAAGGACGATTTGACCCCATCTATAGCCGCCATCACATCAAGCAGAGTCAGGTCTGTAGCCGGGCCTGAGGACTCAACTCCTGCGTGTGCCTAGAATCTGCCTAGAATCTGTTGGAGGACCTTTGGGCAGCGTATATCGAACCAGTTTATTAGTCTGGACTTGCCTCAGCGCTTTGGTTGTCCTGGACTGATGCTTATCGGTGTCCGGTTTGGTCGCCATGAGCAGATCGTCTCTTTGTGTACACCAGTGGTAGTTCCCTGGATTCAGCTGCTACCTTCGCCAGTCGGTTGTCTTGTTACAGGGCTTCCGCTTGACCACTTGATCTCTGGAATTGGCTGTATGATGTTCACCGGGGGTTCCAAAGCACTCCTATGTGCCACTGCGAGCCCGTCACTTCCTTAGGCCCCCCAGTCTCTCTGATATGGCATGGAGCTGTCCCGCACTCACCCCCGGTACCCCTTTGAAGCTGGTTGGCGCCGGTTTTTGCCGATGCTTCGCAGACCGCACCGGAGTTGCAGCCTTTCCAGGGCTCCAGTATTTGCCCGGTCGCTGTGGGGAGCGAGCGCAAGAGGGGGGCTCCTCCTAGAGCACTAGTGCCCACCCCCTGCACCTCCTACATGCCGCCACGGGCGACCGCCGTCGAATCTCACGGCCGATGCGACGTGACCGGCGACTTCCGGCCCAAGTCACCGCTGTTGATTTACTCCGCGGCGGTACCTTCTCCACGCCAGTCCCTGGCTCTAGGCATGGCACAGGCCACAAACTACGGGGCTTGAATCTCCCGCCCCGGAAGTCGCAGGATGGTCTGAGTTGCCGCCGGGTGCGCCGCTTTCCCTCCTCCTTTAATCCCTAGGCTTCAGGTTCAGGATACTAGTCAGCATGCTGGGGCTGGTTACGGCGGAGCCGAGATCTTACGCAGTCATCTTGGACCGGTACGTAGCTCCTCCCCCTTCCTATCTACTCTACCAATATTAAGTTCAAGGTATGCGGAAGGTGTATATGCCAGTCTTACACCCAGATATTACACTCCCTCCCGCCCCTAGGTAGTGCTTCCCTAGCGTGTTCAGACTGCGGCCTTCCCGCCAACCCCGATGGGCATGAGCCTAGACTTCCCTGGATTAATCCGAAGCCCAGACACCTCCCTAAATCTTTGCATCTCTGCTAGCAGCAGTGGTACAGAATTTGTTGGCCAGCGTAAGTAAACCAGGGTATCATTGGCATATAAAGACACCACATGGTTGGTCTCTCCCAGCTTAATCCCCAACTCTCCTAATCTGCTCTGCAGGGCTGTCGCCAGTGGTTCTACAGCTAACGCAAATAACAATGGGGAGAGTAGGGATCCCTATTGTGTACCCGTGTATCAAAACTGTTTGGATACCAGATTCCCTATTCTGATTCGTGCCACAGGAGCAGTATATAATAGTTTTATCCACTTAAATAATTCCTCACCAACCCCCCACCTTCCGTAGGACATCCCATAGATAGTGCCACACCACTGAGTCGAAGGCCTGTTCTATATCTAACAATGCCAGGGCATAGTCATCATCCATCGCGCCTGGAGCGTGCCAGACATGTGCTGCTCTCCTTAGGTTGTGAGAGAGTACTGCGCTTAGGTATTAATGCGGCCTGGTCTGGATGAATGAACCGGGGAATCCCAGGGAGAAGTAGCGATGCCATAACTCCACTGAGGAGTTTAACATCTATATTTAAAAGGGATATCAGTCTGTAGGAGCTGGCGAGTAGACGGTCCTTGTTCACTTTAGGCATCATTGAACTAGTGCTTCTCTCATAGTGGGTGGAAGCATGCTCTGCCCCAATGCCTCATTATAAACCTTCACTAAATGGTCAGGTAGCTGTGGGGCATACCTTTAATAAAATTCTGCCGGTAGGCCATCGGCCCCTGGACTTTTAGCGGTGTTCAACCGTTGGATAGCTACCATAACCTCCTCCTTTCGGATAGGGACGTTTAGTGCCTCCCTCATTTCCGCGTCTAACTGAGGAATCTCAATTGGATCTAAGAATGCTCGGATTCTCTCTTGTGGCACAGGGGTGGTTGTGCATAAACTCTTTTGAGGTGCTCAGCTAGGATAGCTGCAATTGCAGTTTGTGAAAAAACCATGATGCCATCTTGGTCCTGTAGCTGTACGATCGGGTTAACTTGTGACTCTTGTTTAATTAACCGAGCCAACAGAGCTCCTTTTCTATCTCCCTCCCTATGCAGTCTTTGTCTGTATGTGGAGTGTACATACTTTTGTAATCTCTGCAAGGCTATCAATAGGGCTTTGCGTGCTGTCTGCCATTCCTCCAACCTCTGGGGGGCCCTGGGAGGGCTCTCGCTAGATCACCCACCACAACCTCCTGTTTGGCTACGTCCGTTTCCAACTGGTGGTGTACTCCATATGATGTTTTGATAGACTCCCCTCTTATAACCACCTCCATGGCTTCCATTCAAGAGCACATGTCGAGGTTGTCCCCCAGTTCGTCTCAAAGTAGCGTTCTAGGGCCGTGAGTACTGCTGACACAAATGGAGGATCTGATATCGCCTCCGTCCGGAGCCTCCACAGTGGCACAGCAGGGCGAGTTCTCGCCTCACTAATTTTTAACAGTACAGGTGAGTGATCGGACAGGTAGTTAGGTAAATACGTTATTCTGCTCACATCAGGGTCTAGGTCTGTGGAAAGGAACCAGTATTCTAACCGACTAAATGTTCAGGACGCACGGCAGTAGTAGGAAAACTGTTGAGCTGTGTGACTGTCAGCGCCATAAGTCAACCAGCCACATGCTGTCCATATTTTCTTGTAGCGTCTCCGTCACCCGGAGTTTAGTTCATGGTTTTGGGGGCTTGCGATACATAGCGCCATCCAGGACACAGTGAACGTTCTCCGCCAGCAGTACAGACGCACTTAGATAGGGGGCCGCTCCCATCATCAAATCAGGAAAAAAAGGACGGACAAACCTCATTGGGGGCGTATGCATTAATAATACACACTTCTTTACCGTCTAGCTTGCCACACAAAATAACGTATCTCCCCTCCGGATCTACTAAGTGGTGGTGATGTTGGAACAGGATCCCCCGAGCCACCCATATGAGGACAACTCCGGCAAACCCGTAATATGAGGTAGCATATACTTACTCCTTTCAACGTTTCTTCACGTGAGTTGGGGAGTACTCCCATATATGTGTCTCCTGCAAGAAGGCTACGGCTACCTTGTAGCGGTTTAAATATTCAAAGACTCTTCTGCCCTTATCGAAGGCGGCTATTCCATGTACATTCCATGTGATTAGCTTTTTCACAGGGGCCCCCATGTTAGGTATGTTCCTACTCCACTCCTTTTTCACAACCATATATCACCATGTTTTTCATCCCATGCGTGGCATCTTAATGCCTTGTCACATACATTGACTCCCTGAGAAGTGAAACTGCTTGGTAGGTGGTTCTATAGGGTATTGGTGCTCCTGGGCAATACGCAGATATGTATACTCTAGTACTGAGTAAGGATTGCGGGGCATAAGGGTAGGGAGAGCCACCCTCCTCCCCAATGTGTGGATATCCACTGGTAAAACAGTATGTCAATTATTTCAATAACAGTGTGACAAAAACTGGAGTCTTTGCTGGAACATGCGCTTCAGTTTAGCAAACATGTGTTTTGTTGCACTTACGGTTGTGCGCAGCGACTTCTTCAGGGCTAAGAAACAAACAATAGCACAGAATTGGGAATGAAAGGTATGCAACAATAGCATCCAATGTCAGTTTCCCATTGTGACAGACTAACTTTGAAGGATCGGCCCATGTTGCTTAGAACTGAAGAAGTTGCTGCACACAGCCATAAGCTTGCCGAAACATGTGTTGGTTAAGGCTGTTGTGAATAAACTGAAAGACTCAAGCTTTTGTCAAACAGTTATTGAAATAATTGATACACTGTTAGTGTGTGCAGGGGACTGTTGTTCCGACTCCCTGAGAAGCCGGGAAGATAGGCCCCAACCAAGCCCCAACTATGGTAAACCTCCCCCTCCCTCTGGGCAGTAGTGCACCCCCCACCCCAGTTGCAAAAGAGACACGGTGAAGATGTATTTATGCTGCCCCATTCTCTCCCCCAACAAACAACAAAGATAAACAATGCAACAATAGTATACCATCCTTAGCTTTATTTTCAAGGTTTCTATACTCTCTGCATTACGCGTGTAAAACATTTCAACAGTTTCTGCAATGGTAGTGGTAGGCTCTCAAATGGGTTGTAAGGACACACCTCCAGCTCCCCACTCAGTTGTCCACCACTTGGGGGGGTTAGGCCTCCTGTCTATTATCAATATTCTAAATCAGGGGGGAGTGGTTAGCTGGCCAAGATGGCAGACGCATTCTAAGGCGTCTCCGCACTGAGGTCCGTTTATCTGCAAAAATAAGACAGCCACTGAAGCCATTGAGACACCGGAGCTTGCGCCACAGATAGATCATGCCGAAATATTTCTTACAGCCAAAAATCTGGGAGAAGAGGCATGGCACGGACCCGGTGCGAGGCCCGGTTTGCCCCTAAGCGAGCTGCAAGGGGCGTCCATCTTGGCACAGCCATTGGAGAATACTCAGAGAACACTCAGCACCGGCATGGCCACCGGCCCGGACATCGCCGGGTAACAGCCCTATGAGCAAGTGCCCCCAAGCCCTGGACATTGGGTAAGGGCAGCCGGCGACACAGGGGGCGCACCTACATCCAGAAGCCAGTGAGGAGCGGCAGTGTGGGGGGAGTGGTGCAAGCGGAGGCAAGGCGCGCAGTGAAGGCCTCGGCACACAAGACCCTGATGGAGGCCCCAACGCGTGTGATCCGACCTGCAAAGCTCTGTGGATGCGTAGACATACAAACGCAGTGAGTGTGGTGCGGCGGTGACCCAAGGGCTATATCAGGCCTAGGCCCAGCGGTAGGTAATGATCGATAAGATCACCTAAGTAAGCAGGAACTACAAATACCCACCCCGGAAGGGACACAGGAAGCATGGCGCGCTGACAAAGCCCAGGCACAGCAAAAACTGAAGGAAGGGTGCTGGAGTAGGCAAGGCAAAGGTACACGGAGACAAAGGGAGCACAGAGCCACCGTGTGGGTCACATTAGGAAGGCCCCGGGGCTGGATTGTGCGCGGTCACAAAGCCACAAGATTGCAGTGAGTGCTTTATGGCTGGGTCCCCGGGGCTGTATCGAGTCTAGACCCAGTGGCAATTAGCAGCCGACAAGATCACCTAAACGAGCGGGAACTGACAACATCCACGCCGAAGGAGCCACAGGCAGCAAGGCGTGCTAACAAGGCCCAGGCACACCAAAAAAACGAGGGATTCAAAAAGTGGCGCACAACCTTACTAATACCAAAGAGGGACTGGACTAATAGATCAAGGCGGCCAGAGAACTAGAAAAGAGGAATAGGGCCTTGCCTTTTGCGAACACAACACCTGTACCTATTTCCTACGTCTTTGGCATTAACGATGGGAAGACAACGGGCAGCGACAAACATACTGGCCACACAGACCACAGCACCTCCCAAGCAACCAGAACAGGAGAAGGAGTCTGAGGAGACTGCAGAGAACCCCATGCTGGGATCTAAAATAGATACTGTACTACAAGCAGTGACACAGATAAACATCCCACTGGCGCAAAACCGCACATCGTCGGAGGGGCGAACAGATAAGATCACATCCGACTTCACGCTACTTCACGCAGACCATCGCAAACTTGTTGAAAGAGTAGATGAAATAGAAGCGGAAATTGAAGAGATACTCCCAATCACTAAGGCCTTGGCCACTGAGGTGCGGTAACTCACCGATAGAGTATGCATGCTGGAGTGCAGGGTGGACGATGCAGCAGGGCGCTCTCCCTGCAACAACGTCCGTGTGGTGGGCCTGCCAAAGGGATTGGAAGGGTGAGATGCAGTGATCTACACGACACCTGGCTGCAGTCCTTGATGCCACCACACACGCTCTACCCCTTCTTTGCAACGGAAAGAGCACACGGGGTCCGGTCGGGCTGCCCACCACCGGGCACTGGCCCCCACCATTCTTATTCCGATTTCTAAACTATAAAGCCCGCAATGCGATACTCCAGGAGCTACGCAAAATAGAAGAAGTGATTGTAGACAACTCCACAGTATTATTTATTCTGGACTACTCCCTTGGAGTGCAGAAACAGAGGAGCTTGTTCATGGCAGTGAAAAAGAAAAGGAGAGAGCTAGATATAAAATACTCACTCATGTTCCCAGCTCGTCTCCGAGTGGTCAAGGATGGCTCCACTCACTTCTTCAGTACAGCGGAAGAGGTATAGGACTGGATCCAAGCTGCAGATCAACACAATTCGCCCAGTAGGCGACACACTACTGCTGCCACTAATCTGGGTATCATAGAAACCGGCGAAGACAAAGGAAACAAGTAAAGAAAGACCTTATGCAACTCAGGGCAGTCCCCGACTTGGAGAAAAGTCTGCAGGAAAGAAGTGTTGCACTGCAAATGGCAGCAACTATGTGAAGGAGCCAAGACAGTAGAGACACAGATGCTTCTTCAGAAAGATCCATGAGTGCAGGCAGTTCATCTGCGATATGGCCGCTGTGCAAGAACTCAAATGCATTACCAGATGTGACACCCCAGACAGAAGACGACATTGCATAGACTCTGAAAGAAAGCTGCAGCAACTTTCACACAAAACTGTACGCAAGACATCTTGTTCCCATGTATACCAGCAAAACACAATATGGCAGGGTCCCAACTACATGGACTGTGAAGTTGTATATGAGCGCGCTTTGTCTTCCCCTTTCTCCCCCCCCAATCATACCTTCTCCTCTCTCCACTGCTGGGACACTGAAACAAAGATAGGATAAAACACAGTGAGCTTTATTAAGAATAGATACAGGGCCCGTGGTTCCACCAGCCCTCTATCAACTCAGCTAAGCTCACCCCACATATAGAGTAAACGGCCGACAGTTGCCACAAGGCAACGTTCGAAGTTTGAGCAGACACAAGTTGTTACTCTGCCTTTCCCAGTTACAGTAGAATGTTTATTCCACCACATTATGTCTCACAAACACTGCGGTTGGAATTACACACAGATAGAAAGCAGAGTGAGCCTGGAATTCATGCATACACTAACCGCTCGGCCTGTAGGGCAATACGACTGCTACCTATGCAACCATACCATATGATTGACAAATGCCGCCGACTACTATAATTACTTGGAATGTCAGGGGCATGCCCACACCAGCGTGCCGATACAATACTTACACATATTTGAAGAGACACGCCCCTCATATAGCGTTCTTACATGAAAAACACATATCGCAGCCAGATACACACAGGTTGCAGCGCAAGTGGAGAGCCCAGATATTTGCCACAGGGTACTCCCCATATGAGAGAGGAGCGTTAGTGTGGGTTAGAACGGGCACCCATTATGGGCTCCATTAGGATGGCGGTCAACAGGACCGCCCGCCTTAAGGGCGGGGGTCCCGACGCCAGCATTAGGATGTGCCCGCCACAGTGGCGGGCACATCCTGCATGTCTAGCATTGTGGCGGGCGGTGCTCCCAGCACCGCCCGCCACAATGCTAGAAATGCATTTCTGCATTTGCATCAACAAAGTGGCAGGCACCGCGCGGTGCCTGCCGCTTTGTTAATGCAAATGAAGGGGGGGGTACCACAGGTACCCCCCCATGTGCAATACCCCCCTTCCTTCACTCTGGGGGCCCGCAGGGGCCCCCCAGAGTGAAGACCGCATGCCTTTCCGCGGCGGCATCACCCTCAGCCCATCATAATATGGCTGGCGGTGTCTGCTTGACACCGCCACCATATTAATCATTTTCCGCCCCATCCGCAATGTGACCGGGGCGGAAAAGTGGCGGGCGGTGTTTTGCTCCGCCGTGGTCCCCCCGCCCTTCTAATATGACGGGGGGAATACAGGGAAGGATGGCGGGCGGATTGCCCCCGCCAGGCTGGCGGTGGCTACCACCAGTCTGGCGGGGGCCATCCGCCCACCATCCTAATGGAGCCCTATGTGTCAGAAGAAACAAAAATAGACATTCACAGCCATTTTGCATTAACAAAAGGCAGGCTAAATGGTAGACAAATAGTACCGGTCTCCATATATGCCCCAAATACCGAACAAACTCCATTCGGGCGCGCACTATCTGTAATTCTGTCCCGTTGGTGCAATATCCCCTGGTTGTTGGGAGGTGATTACAATACAGTGTTAGACATGAGCCTAGACAGGTCCTTCCAGCCAATGCAACAAACAACCACTGTGTCAAAAGCCAGAGGCCTCCGTGAATGGTTGCACAGATGGGGGTTTGCAGATATTTGGAGGTCATTAACACCTTGGCTGCTAGGTGTTTTCCCCTCCTGTGCTGATCCTGGATGAACCCCATTGTTCATGACGAGCTCAGCTCGTCATCAGCACAGCTCAACCGTGCCTCATGACGAGCTGAGCTCGTCATGAGCATGGAAGGGGTTAAACCAACAGGCATGCCTTTACTCACACTCCTCACACCTACACAGCCTGCATGTGCACATAGATTCGTGGGGAGTACGACATTACTAGCAAAGTGCACCAGTGCGGACTATCTAGGGCGCACACATTCAGACCACAACCCGCATTGGTTACAACTGCGTGGGCAAGATATGGCACACATTGCTAAACTATGGAGACTGCAGACAACAGAACTAGAGGATCCCCCTTTCGAGATTCGGTGGGCGCGGACATAACAGCATATTTTGGCACAAACGAAGGCTCAGTGGCGGACCATGGTGTATTATGGGATACATGCCAGGCAGTGGTTATAGGCCAATGCTTAGGCCTGAATTGGACCATTCGCCGCCAGTTGGACCGTGAAGCCAAACAAATTGAGGACGTGCTTATAAAGTTAGTAACTGACCTGGTAGACAGCGCTGGCGCACAGCAAGCGTTGGATGATCAAAGACAAAAACCCGATAAGGTCATGGGAAGACCGCAATGCCTGAATTATGCTGCATACTCAGCTCGCACCCATGCCTCAGCCGACAGAGCTGGGAGACTATTGGCGCGACTAATTAAGTGGGAGCATGTACAACACCAGACATTACACCTACGATCCAAGACGGGTCAAATATTAACACACCAACATGACATACACAGCGAGTTCACCACACACTATTTATTTATTAGCGGGTTTATATAGCGCTGTGAATAAACTCCCGGAGGAGTATCTCCGCGCTCGTGACAACCGGCCGGAGGAACTAAGAGAGGAAATAATGATATTAAAAATGTTACAGATAAGAACTCATTAAAACCCAACAAGGGTGCTTAGCTAAAGTGAACTAAACAGAAAAGTTATCAGATGTTTTCTAAAATGAAGATGGTTATAACATTGTCTCAATGGAAGTGGGAGCGCATTCCAAAAATTAGGACCCACCACAGACAAGGCCCTACCGCCTAGCCTAGTTTTATTTATCTTAGGAACATTCAGTAACAGTTGTTCACTAGATCTAAGGGTACGGGTGGGAACATATGGAACAAATTTATTAGCCAAGTATTCTGTTCCCAATTCATTGAGGCCCTTGTGAATGATGCAACAGGTCTTAAACTTCACTCGTTGGCGTATGGGCAACCAGTGAAGTTTGTGTAGTAAAGGTTTAGATGGAGATCTGGGAGGTGCATTAAGGACTAACCTAGCTGCTGTATTCTGCACTACCTGCAGACGATCCAAAACCTCTTCATTTGCACCTGCCAAGAGACCATTACAATAATCAAGACGGCTGATGACTAGAGCCTGAACTAGAGTTCTCCTATGGGAGTCAGGGAGGAAAGGAAATATCCTACGGAGGAGACCTATCACGTGGAAACAAGATCCCACGGTGGTGATAACATGTTGTTTCATGGTCAACTCCGGTTCCAGTCTAACTTGATTATAGATTTAGGTTCAGGAACTGGGCCCAGATCAGGAGACCACCAATCGGGGGACCATTGGACCCTGGCTTCACCGAAAAGCATCACCTCAGTCTTTCCAACGTTACATTGAAGAAAGTTGGAGGACATCCACCTCGCAATTGCCTTCATCCCATCGGAGAAAGATTGTATAATCCCCGGAGTTAGTTGTTTGAAGGGGAAAAGCAGCTGCGTATCATCAGCGTAGGACACTGGGCGAAAACCAAAAGCTCTGGTTATTTCTGCCAAGGGGGCCACATAGGTGTTAAATAGGGTAGGGCTCAGACAAGAGCCCTGCGGGACCCCCTTGGTGATGTTAACCTCTTCCGATCTAAACTCACCCATGGTGACACATTGGGTGCGGTTGGAGAGGAAGCTTTTAATCCAATCCAGTGCCCTACCGCCGATTCCACTCACAGTCAGTCGTTCGATCAAGATGTTGTGAGAAATGGTATCGAACGCTGTCGATAAATCTAGCAGCACCAGGACAACAGAATAGCCTTTGTCCTGGTACATCCGTAGATCGTCCGTTATCGACAGCAAGGCCGTTTCGGTGCTATATTTTGGCCTAAAACCTGACTGTGATGGATCGAGGCTGCCAGATTGTTCCAAATAGGTAGATAGATGTTTATTGGTGGTTTACTGCAATATACAAGCCAGTGGTACAAACGACTTCAGAAGCGCTAGAAGCATACTTGTCCCAACTCCCTATGCCGACTGTGACTGAATCTCAGCGAACTGAGCTAGACGAGCCAATAACACTGTTGGAGGTACAGCCGGCGAACCGGGCGTTGGCTACACGCAAGGCACCAGGTCCGAATGGGCTGCCTGCGGAATTTTATAAGGCGTACCTGGAAAATCTTGCCCTGAAACTACTTGCACTATATTGTAGTGCACAGGAGAACTCTGCCTTGCCATTGTCACTGCACAAGTCCTTCCTTGTCTCACTGCCCAAGCCCGACAGAGGCACAGAACTCCTAGGCTCCTATCGCCCAGTAGCACTGATAATTCCAGATTACAAAATATTAGCTAAACTGGTAGCAAACAGGCTGGCCCCAATAGTCCCACAATTAGTACATGCGGACCAAAATGGGTTTGTACCGGCACGCTGCAGATCACTGAATCCACAGCGCTTCTTTAGAGTGGCCCAGTACTCTAGAGTGCTCTGGCCGCACTCAGGCTGCTTAGTGCTAAATTTAGAAAAGACGTTTGACACACTAGAATGGGATTTCTTATTCGCCACTCTAACCAGGTATGGTTTGGGCTCTGACTATTTAGGGCTCGTCAAACTACTATATACACAACCTACAGCCAGAGTGAAGACAGGGCCATATGTATCTCAAGCAATACCAATGGGTCGAGGAACGCGACAAGGCTGCCCTCTCTCTCCACTATTGTTCGCGTTGGTCATCGAAACACTGGCTGTATCTTTATGTGGATCAATGAAAGACTGGGGTATCCCTCTTGGGGGCCGCATACATGTGGTGTCCCTAAATGCAGATGACCTGCTAATATACCTGCATGATGTCCGGGAGCCGTGCAACGCGATAGAAAAAACGCTCTTGGACTTCGTGCCATATCGGGACTGTGCGTGAACTGGGATAAGTCTTGCCTATACCCATTCAATGAGACAACCCCTTATCCTGCATTGTCAGTCAATGGCACACCAGCACATTGGCAGCAGACAGCATTTCGATATTTAGGAATCAGAGTATATCGGGAACCACTGGACCTGCTAGAGGGTAACTACACACGCGAAGTAACGTCGATCAGATCACAAATGACATTCTTGCGCACGCTGCCTCTTGCCACAATGGGCAGAATAGCACTCTTAAAAATGGTGGTGCTTCCAAGACTTTTATATTACTTTACAAGTGTACCCTTATATATTAAGCCTGCGTTGTTTCGTCTGACATGCAACAGTTCATCTGGCATGGCACCCGTAACAGAGTGGCGTTGGCCAAACTCTACCTGCCTACCAACAGTGGCGGGTAGAGAGTGCCCAATATGGAGCACTATTATCTGGCAGCGCAGCTGCAATGGAAGGCATGATGGCTCGGTGACAGACAGCTCACAAACATTGCCTCGTATCAGCTGAACTACACCCAAACGCAGATTGTGACTCTATTCAACCCTGGTAGGAAAGGAGTTGGGCCCACCCAAAAGTTGATGAAGGTCGCTTACGCCTGTTTTCAGCGCAGCATGCGGCTCCCTGAAGGTGTAATCCCATACACACCCTCCCTCCCAATACTGGGCATGCCAAGGCAACGGCAAGAAATCATAGCAGCGGAACTCCGTACATGGGAAGACGCAGGAATCCAGACTTTAGGGTATTTATATCAAGACGGGCAGCTGATGCCCCTCGACACCCTCCTGGACGGGTATGATCTGCCGCAGGGCCAATTTTTACTTCATGCTGCAATAACAAAGGCAATGCAGGCAATCAGGGGAAAAGTAACGGAGGAGCCAAAAACACACTTAACGGTGCAATACCTGCACATAATGGCACTGGCCGGCATCTCCTAGATGACCAGCAGAATCACTACGCATGCATGCGGCAACACCACTAACGACCCTCAAAGGTCATTAGGACACAGACGTACAGAGGCAAACACAGACCAGGAGTGGACAACAATTCTAGAAGGGCCCACCTACGTCCCAAGGAACGTCTGGTTCCGAATTATACAATACTATATAACACAGAGAGTGTATATGACGCCAACTAAAATAAATGAAATCTTTTGCCGAGAAGATGCCCAATGCCCTAGGTGCGGACTAGTAGGCGGTGACCTCTTACACATGCTATGGGCCTGCTTCACACTGACTACATACTGGGAAACTATCACATTTGGCGCAATGCACCAACTGAACGCTAAGTCGACCTGGGAGATATGCCTATTGGGATTATACCGGAGAACTAAGAAACATAGGGTGACAACCCGCTTGATAGATCTGGGTCTTATTGTGGCAAAGCGCCTCATCAGTAAATGCTGGAAATCTCCTGATCCCCGACAGTGCAGGCATGGTTCCATTCCAAGCTGTGCTGGCCACAAGTGGAAAGCGTAGCACTTAGACGCGAAGACGCCACTGGTGTGCACAAGATACCAATGGCAACAACATGGGACACAATACTTACAGACCTTCGGACCACCTGGCAGGCGCGTTTGGAGGCGCAGGAAACCCACCAAGTAACAAACATGGAATAAGAGCAAACGAATAGCACACAATAGGAGCTGGTGCCCCCAGGAAACGCCACCTTAGAGGAAAGACACAGGGGCAGAGCGAGGTGCAACCAGACATATATGCAAGGCAAAATTAGTTGAAGTATGCAACAAATAAGGAGACACACAAATTCACTGAGAACTAGAGGTGTAGATAGGAATGTATGATCATACCACGCATACCATCACCATGTGGTATTTTACATCGCCGTTTTGACAACGCAAGTCATCACATCGACTTGCGTTGAAGGACGCTGGACTTAGGAATAGTGTGAATTACTATTTCAACTCCAGTCAACATACAGTAAAGAAGGTGTTGGAATAGTAATTCACACTATTCCTTAGTCTAGAGCGCCCTCCAGTGCAAGTCGATGTAACGACTTGCGTTGTTAAAACCACGATGTAACCATTACGCCTTGTAATGGTTGCATGGTAAAAGATGGTTCCCATAGATAGAAGTACCAAAAACAGAAGGAAAAGTAGTATAAGTAAACAGTGCGTAGACACAGAGTTGAGTTGTACGATGCTATGCAGGCAACACACTAACACAGGCATCTGCACCCAATTTACAAAAACTGCATGCATAGATGAGACCCCCCCTCCCCCTTCCACCATATTGTTCACCCCCCACGAGTTAACATGTTGTTACATTTATCAACACATGTACATCTCACCAGGTGTTGCCTGTGACAGCATGCTGATATAGTTGACAGAGTACATACTCCTTGCCAAAATAATCCAAAATGCTGTAAAGTCATTTATTGTTTGATGTATGATCCATCTGAGCAAGATATTGATATATATTTTCATTATTGGCAACTGATGCAACTCATGTAAAAACTCAATAAAAAAATAAAAAATCAATATTCTAAATCAGAATTATTTATTCTCTGTGCCAACAACCACATAAGTGTTATAATCTCCCTTCATACTATCAAAAAACATTCCCAGTGGTTCCCTTCAGTATCAGTCATCTACTTATCATGTTCTGTTATCCTTCCAATGTCTAAATTGTGTAGCTGATGCGTCCCCACCTTCTCATCCTCTCCTTCACAAGGATTCATATTCAACTGCGGTGTCTGGGAGGAGTCTCCTGAGTCAGGGACGATGCCCAAGAACTGGAGTGTTCCATCTCTACATACTCGGATCCTTCCAGGGCTATGTATTTGGTTGCCTGAGTGCCTTGCTCTGTGTTCCTTTGTCCTTTAATGGAAGTCGGGAGCTATCCACTCAGGAGGAGTTCGTTAAGAGGGTTGCCTCTTTCACCGGATGTCCCTGTGTGTCCAGCCAGTCACTGGCCTCTGCTGCCCAAAAGAAGAACTATGCTTTCCCGTTGCTCTCAACTATGAGTTTGGCGGGGAACAGGAGACTGTATTTAAGATTTGATTCCCTGAGTCATCTTTTAACCATCATAAAGGATTTCCTTTGCTCCTATACCCGTTGTGTGTAATCTGGGTATATGGAAATGGGATGTTCCTCAAACATCAATGGGCCTCGAGTGCGCGCCATTCGCATGATGGCGTCCCTATCCCTAAAGTTAAGGAGCATCACGTTGATGCCTCTAGGTGGTTTGCCAGGTTTGGGCGCAGGCACAAGCGCCCTGTGTGTCCTTTCCACAGTGAATAATTTAGATGGCTTTTTGGGGACCATTGCTACGGTAATCTAGTTCTCCAAAAGAAGTTCTGCCTTTTTTGGAAATTCTATAAATCGTTGGTTATTCTGTCTTGATCTCCCTTCAGAGTCCTCCATTCACTAATCAAGACAGACCACTTTCTTCTGAAGAGCCCTACTGTATTTCTTAAGGTGTTTGCCCAAAAGTAGAAAGAGGTTCCCTTGAGTTACAACTTTCTAAATCAAGTCTGGTCAATCTATTAAATTAATAGATGACCATCGCACATTCAGTCACTCACATATACTTGAAATCAACAAAATTAGCACTTACAATCTAAAGAACTATATACCACGTAGCCAGTAAGTTTGTGTATTATATGTCCAAGCATTTATTATTTTTAAAAACCAAATTATAAAAACATTCCAATTAAAAACATACAGATAAGTATTCCTTGTAACAGTTGTTTGTTTGCACTGGTGCACTGTTGTTATTAAGCACTCAGTCAGTCTCATAAGTACATTGTACCATGGCAGGAATCATAATTGGCAATACATTCAAAATACATTTAAAAATTATTGTAAACAAATCACTTGACTTGATTTGTTTACAATAATTTTTAAATGTATTTTGAATGTATTGCCAATTATGATTCCTGCCATGGTACAATGTACTTATGAGACTGACTGAGTGCTTAATAACAACAGTGCACCAGTGCAAACAAACAACTGTTACAAGGAATATTTATCTGTATGTTTTTAATTGGAATGTTTTTATAATTTGGTTTTTAAAAATAATAAATGCTTGGACATATAATACACAAACTTACTGGCTACGTGGTATATAGTTCTTTAGATTGTAAGTGCTAATTTTGTTGATTTCAAGTATATGTGAGTGACTGAATGTGCGATGGTTATCTATTAATTTAATAGATTGACCAGACTTGATTTAGAAAGTTGTAACTCAAGGGAACCTCTTTCTACTTTTGAGCTTTGCTTTACCCAGTTCCCTTGACGCATAAGGGTTACTCTCCTCATATTGATACTACTTAAGGTGTTTGCCTCCTTCTGCAAGGTTTGCACCATATGTTCTTTGGTAGTTACTCTATCCGTAACTTTCCGGAGATCGCAGCCTAGCCAGCGGCTGTCTATTTTATAGGCCATCTTGTCTCATGTTGTATGCAAGGCTTTCAACACGTCCACTATTAGGGGTCTGGATTCTCCAAGTCCTTCATACTTCCTTGTTTATCTTTTAAGGTTACTGTTAAAACTTAGGCTGCAGCATCAACATTATCGGCGCCATCTTGCCCCCCTTTTCGAGCCCATTCGTGTGCGTAAGCGGCAGCCATTTTGAGTTCCATGGCCTCTCTGCCCATCGCTGATAGCCAGCGCGTCTCTCTCTCTCTCCTGACCTCGCAAAGCATCCCCCGCACGCTGACAGCCCCCGCTCTCACATGCCTTGGGTCATAAACCCCTCTTCAGCGCAGCTCTGCCTCGGAACCCCATCCTGTTCCCAGCGCGACACCTCCCTCCATTCCTTTCATGGTCCCGGATCCTTTGATAACACCCCTTACTGTGAGCCCGTTTGTCCTACTCGTTCCCAGGCCGCCACCTGGCCCTGCGGATCCTGTTTATTGCCCCCCCCCTGTACAGTAGGAAGCTTCCCCCATCAAAGGATCCACGAGTTGATCAAAGCCCCCACCCCATGAGATCCGATCGACCACATACATTCCGTGAATCGGCGGAATGTCCAGCTGCGCGATAATCATCACCTGTTGTGACCAGGGTGGGGACTTCAACTGTAAATGTGTGTGGGAACGGGCCTGAAGCGGGGATTCCGAGGATGTCTTTCCGTACATCAAAATAGTGACAGAGATGTGTTTTACGTAATAAAGCAATAAACTTGTGTATAAGAGGCCAGGCCTAAGAGATGCGGTTAGAGCACCTCGAGAAGATACCCTGTTGTCTGATTTGATGTGTTCTGCTCCGTCAGAATAAAACTTCTGTTTCCTGCCTTCCAGTCTCCAGCGCCTGCCTCTTTGTTTGGTAACTTGAGTGGGTATAGAGGCGGTTAACGCCGGGCAACTCTGAAAAAGGTCACCGGCCCTACCTTTTTCCACAATTGGCGCCCACGTGGGGCCCATCAGCGACTCGTGGATCCAGTGGGAGAGGTCCCGACGACAGAGTGAACGACTGCAACGATCGGGAGAGCTCCTGTCCGATAGACCCTCGTCTGACAGCCGATCATCCGAACTTCACTGGTTCCGAACAGACCTCTCTCGAGTGATCTACGGTCCTGACTGGGAACCATCAGGAGTGCCGCGAGGATCACGAAGAATAGAGGACGATCGGGCGCTGGATTCGGAAGACAAGAAACTGTCATGCGGTCCGGGTAAGGTCGTGTAAACACGACGAATTGCGAAATGATTGTTTGATTGTTTGGAAAATACTAGTATTACTCTTTTGTTGATTTGTTTGGAGATTCACTGTCTGCAAACGGAGAAACAACAGGCTCTCTCTTTGCAAGCAGTGAAGGATAGGTAACGCAGACTTTTGTCCCCATTGTAATCCGTCGTGCCTATCTTTTCTCCCCCACTGATTGATTGTTTGACCCGAACTGTTGTTCGCGGATTGTTTTCTGGAGATTCTCTGTCTGCAAACAGGGAAGAACAGGTTCTCTCTTTGCAGGTAGTGAAAGGGTAGGTAACGCAGACTTTTGTCCCCGTTGTAACCCGTCGTGCCTACTTATTCTCCCCATTGATTGTTTGATTGACCGAACATTGACTGTTCGATATTGGTTCTTTTTGAGGTATTCACCGCCTGCAAACAACGAAGAATAGAAATATTCTGTCTAGGCTTTGCACGCAGTGATAAGATAGGTAGTGCAGACTTTTGTCCCTATTGTAATCCGTCATGCCTGTCTTCTCCCCACTGATTGGTAGCCTGTTTAGCCCAGACCGCTTATTAGAGATGAACCATCCGGCTCCACTGGAAGGCACCCCTAATAAGGACATGTTCATGAAGCATGGATTGACCGCTATAGCGTATAGCAAGCTGTGGCATAAATATACGAAAAAGGATCAAGAAAGTCAGTGGCCACTGATAGGGTCCTTTGATGAGGATAAAATAAGCGCGCTAGAAACAGCCCTTGGGAAACACAAGACAACGCCCACTATGCTTGATAGTCTCGGCATGTGGCGCAAAGAAACCGAACAGCGTAAAAAGAGAAATGAGAGTAGGTTGGGAAAAGAGCTGCGAAAGGCAGCCCACCTTGCTGCTAAGAAACTAGAAGAAGAGATTAAGGAAAGAGAGGAAGCCAAACGGAAACCAGAGGCAGAAACATCAAACCAGTGTCCGGTTAGAACGCCCTCTACGCTCTATCCTGAATTGCCCTTGAAACAACGGGTCAACGATGATCTTTTGTTAGGCCCTCCGATCATCTACATGCCCCCTCCATATGCCCCTTCCCAACCCTTAGCACAGCCCCCGCTACCCCCAAGCACAAACGAGAGTAGCACCAAAGCTTCGGCCCCCATGGCCTCTGTGCCGGCCGAACTCCTTGTATTAGATACAACACAAGCGACAGCGTTAGGTGACCCTGAGACCCGAAAGGCTGATTCCGCAAGAACAAACAGATTAAGCAAGGATGAGCGAGCAGGGATTGACAAGATAGTGAGGACATTGGTAGGAAGAAAAGAAAGTGAAGAGTACATCACGGATATGTTCAACTCGTATGCAGGGAGTTACAGACGACATTTTACCGTACGACTGTGTTATTATGTCCTGAACGCATATGAGGACCGATATCGAGACAAAGGTCCCGAGAGCCTAACGACTCTGTACAGGAAGGTTGATATCGGGGATGAGGGCGAGTGTGATGTGACGGACCTCCTTACGCGTACGCTTGAGGTTTTCCGCCACCTCACTGAACAGGAATCGGAAGCTAAACCCACGACACCCGTAGCAACCGAACCACAAACTGAGCGAGCTAGCGCCATGATGCCAATAAGAGAGGCTGCCCCTTACTGGGTTCCTCCACGAGGTGAAGGAACTCACGATGACGTCAACCTCAAAGATGCAAGAGGGAGGGTAGTGTACAACTGGGTCTACCAGCCATGGGATCGGCAAGATATTCTAACGTTCCGGAAATCTCTGCCTGATTTACGTAAAAACCCCACTGCCTTCTATACCGAACTAGGTACAGCCCTAGGTTCAACAATCATGACCCTGGCTGACATCGACTTATTTTTCGGGTTATGTCTACCAGCTGATGTGTGGAAGCAAATCCGGAAAGTCGATCACCTTGAGCTGTTTGGACATACCTGGTCACAACTCGATGGCATAGATAGACAACGGGAACCTGGACAGAAACCTTTGAAATCCATTTTAGACCTCCCAGATAAAATCGTACAGAAATTGAAAACCCTGATTCCAGAAAAGAAAGTGGACTGGTCGATAGTAACGGCTTGTCGTCAGAAACCCCAGGAGGATGTATCTGACTACTTCTCCCGGTTTGAAACGGTGTTCTCCGATTACAGCGGCCAGGACATGACCACTGCAACCGGACACCATCTGTTTGTCCAGAATTATGTTAAGGGTTTGTCGCCGGAGGTCTCCCAGAAGCTGCAGGCCAGCGAGAGTAGTTGGGCAGCCTCCAAACCTGCGGCTATCCTTCAGATGGCCCAATATTACGAACACCAGAAAAATGAAAACGATAGAGCAACAGAGAAAAAGAAGAAAGACTTGAAAGAGAGGGTGATGATTGCACAACTGCAAGGGGTGACTATAGGACGAGACCAATACAAAGGAAACTATCAGACGAATGTCCCTAAGACCGCACCTCCTAAAGACCACACCTCGACTCCCAACATTGGACGTACAGACATTAGAGAGGACCAGTGTGCTTTCTGTAAAGGATCCGGCCATTGGAAATCCCAGTGCCCGGTTCTTTTGGAAATGATCAGAAATAGGGACCCCAAGGACGTAGCAGGTGGACCGAGAAATAGAGGACAGCAACGAGGGCCCGCAAATGACACGACTAACGATAGATCAAGCAGACCAAATACATTTGACCGACCCAGACAGAACCAGTACCAGTAATCTGACTACGACGATGCCCACGACTTCGCATAGGACTGCCAAGGGCAAGGGAGGGATCCAGTCGAGCTCTATTTTGACCAGCAAGGCCCTTATGTCACTGCTAAGGTCCTGGGTACAAAGTCTCCATTTCTGGTAGACACTGGCGCAACACGTAGTGCGTTATCTAAACGACTAATTCCAAGGGCACCCTTGTCTGGCTCACTTATAACATCGACAGGTTTCGATGGAACGCCCTCCACTAACCCTTTGTCCGCTCCGATCCTCTTCGACTTAGAAAACAACACCACTGACACAACGTTTTTGCTTTCCTCCAATAGTCCTGACGCCATTATGGGACTTGACTTACTGAAACACTTCCGAGCGACCATTAGATGTTCCCAAGACGGAGTTCGAGTTTTCCTGTACGACAACCCCGTTCTGCTTAGACATTGCCCTTCCCGACGCATGTTTTCCATCACTGACGCTGACACGTCCCTGCTTGACACTCTGCCTCCGTATCTGTGGGCCAAGACAGATTCGGACGTAGGGCGCACGATGATTGACCCAGTGCACATTACTGTCCGACCGGACGCGATACTCCCAAAACTTCCACAATATCGGATATCGCCCGAGGGCGAGAAGGCATTGGTAAAGATTATTCAGTCACTGATAGACGCAGGAGTGGTAGAGGAAGTGGTTAGCAACGTTTGCAACAGCCCTATCTTGCCCATCATCAAGAAACAAGGAGAGG
The DNA here is from genome assembly GCF_964263255.1 of Lissotriton vulgaris. Taxonomy (NCBI): domain Eukaryota; kingdom Metazoa; phylum Chordata; class Amphibia; order Caudata; family Salamandridae; genus Lissotriton; species Lissotriton vulgaris. The sequence continues at coordinate 980,450,300 of NC_141693.1, forward strand.
GAGATGAGAAAGCATACCGCTTCATCATCGACCTTCGAGAGATCAACAAAGTGGTTGTACCCCAGTACCCCGTGGTCTCAGACATCACCACTATCCTGACTTTGATTCCTTCTACTGCCACCACCTTCACTGTCATTGAACTCAAAAACGCATTTTTCTCTATCCCCATCCACCCAGACAGCCGATATCTCTTCGGCTTCACCCTAAAAGCCCGCTCATATAGGTTCTGCTGAGCACCCCAAGGCTACACGGAAAGCCCCAGCATCTACAGCCAGGCCCTCAAGAGACAGCTGGATCAAGTCCAGTTACCCGATGGGGTGGTGTTAGTACAATACGTCGATGACATCCTTTTGGCGGCCGACACCACTCCACTAGCAGTCACAGCCACCATTCAACTCCTGCACTTCCTTGCGGAAAATGGCCACAAGGTCTCCAAAAAGAAGTTGCAATTCTGCCAACCCCAGGTCACTTACTTAGGCCACCTTCTGTCCAAAGACGGAAGGAAACTTACTCCCGACCGGATCCAAACCATTCTTGAAACCCCTGTCCCTAAGACCCAGAAACAGGTTCGCTCCCTACTAGGCCTCACCTCCTTCTGCCGACAGTGGTTGCCAAACTTCAGCCTCATTGTGAAACCGCGGCTTTCTCTGCTAGCCAAAGATGTCCCTTTCCCCCTCCCTTGGACCACTGAATGCCAATCCTCCTTCACGGAATTACGAGATGCCCTTTGTTCGGCCCCTGTCCTAGGTACCCCCGATTACACAAAGCCCTTCTCCCTCTACACTCACAAAAGAGAGGGGTGCGCTTTATCTGTCCTGACCCAGTCCATTGGCCCAAAGCAACGACCGTGCGCTTACTTCTCTGCCACTCTTGACCCTGTAGCCAGAGCCTTACCTGCCTGCCTTCGAGCTGTAGCTGCCGCTGCTATCTCTATCCGACAGAGTGAGGGGATCGTGCTCTCGAATTCCCTCACGGTACTAGTAGCCCATGCAGTTGACACCCTCCTGAACCAGACCAAGACACAACACCTGACGAGTGCACGACTGACTGGATACGAACTGACTCTGCTTGCACCCCATATCACCCTGAAAAGATGCACCACCCTGAACCCAGCAACTCTGTTACCCCTACCAGAGAATGATCCCGATGTGCCCCCTGTACACGACTGTGTGACCCTCACGGACGAACAGACTAGAAGTAGAGTTGACCTCAGAGACACGGCTTTTCCTGACCCCGACGGAGAGCTGTGGGTGGACGGCTCTTGCATCAAACTCCCCGATGGCACCACTTCAGCTGCCTATGCAGTCACCACGGCTCGAACTGTAGTCGAGACAGCCCGCATCACGCAACGATCTGCTCAGGCAGCGGAACTGATTGCCCTGACACGAGCCTGCATCCTAGCAGCAGGAACGACAGCGAACATTTACACCGACAGCCAGTACGCCTTCGGGGTGGTTCTCCATTTTGGGCTCCTTTGGAAGGAAAGGGGATTCTTGACCTCACACGGCACTCCCATCCTACATGGAGATCTACTTTCCGCCTTGATCGAAGCTGTCCTTCTCCCCAAAAGACTTGCGGTCATCAAATGCCAGGCACACAAGAAGGTGATAGACATTATTGGACAGGGAAATGCTCTAGCCGACCTCACTGCTCGAACGACAGCTGAAAATAGGACGACAACACGTATGTACGTGACCAGGTCACAAGCAGAAAAATGGACCGACGCTAGGGACACTATTAGAGACATTCAAATGGCTAGCACACAACACGAATTGACTGAATGGGCACGGGTGGGATTGAAAGACGACGAAGGCTGCTGGCGGACAAAAGACACAAACAAATGGTTGCTACCTGACTCATACCTGATTCCCATACTGACTATGGCACACTCCCCTGCTCACATAGGATCAGCCCCCATGATTGAACTTGTCTCCAGAGTTTGGCACAATGATAAAATCACAGACTCCGCCAAACGTCTGGTCCAACAATGCTTGATATGCCTGCAACATAACCCCGGGAAAGGAACTGTGGTACCCCGGGGAGGGTTTGGGGTCCCAAATCACCCGTTTGAAGTCCTGCAGATGGACTACATCCAGCTAGACAGATGCCAAGGCCTGAAATACGTACTTGTTGTGGTATGTGCATTTAGCAAGTGGGTGGAGGCATACCCAACCCGTGACAAAACTGCTATGGCCACTGCAAAAGTACTGTTAAAAGAATTCTTCCCTCGCTACGGCCTTTGTCGTATTTTATGGAGCGACAACGGCCCCCACTTCATAGCCGAAGTCATCCAGCTCATCTTACAGGGGCTGAGTATCAAGCAAAGTTCCACGCAGTCTTCCACCCCCAGTCTGCTGGGCTTGTCGAGCGGCACAATGCCACACTAAAGCTAAAACTGGCCAGGATAGTGGCTACCACAGGACTGAAATGGGCAGACGCTCTCCCACTGGCATTGCTATCGATGCGTTCCACCCCCACCAAACACCACTTGACACCTTACGAGGTCGTTTTCGGCCGACCCATGAGCGTCTGGTCTGCACCAAAACCGACTTCCATTCATGACGTCCCGGACGTCCTAATGTCTGATTATTTGTATAAGTTGACTGAAACTCTGTCTGTCATTCATCAGCAGGTGCAGCAGGCCATCCCCGATGCTTCCAGGGGTCCGGGCCACGACATCCAACCGGGGGACTATGTGCTAGTCCGGAATTTTCAACGGGCGAAGAGTTTGGAACCCCGGTGGACGGGCCCCTGGCAAGTACTGATCACCACCCGGACCGCTCTTCGAGTGGAGGGGAAACGGCACCGGCTGCACGCGCACCACTGCAAGAAGGTCTCCTCGACCCTGGCCACAACAGAAAACATCGACAACCAAGAAGAGCTCCTGAACAAGGACCGACCATCACTGAACTGCTATCCTGATACCGAGGCACTTGAACTTGCAAAATTCCCTGATCCCACTGTGCCATCCAGAGAAGGGTATTTCCTGCGTCGAAAGGAGGGAGCTTCGGCTAAGTAGACCACGGACTAAGTTAAATCTCAGAACGGTGACCTAAACACCACCAAGGGTCATCCGGAGAGAAGCTAAACGAAGTCTGTGGTTCTGCCCGCTACCGAGCACCTTGAAGATGATGGAAGCGCCAGATAAGAAGATGATGGAAGCGCCAAATAAGAAGATGATGGAAGCAACTGGAAATACCCACTACAGAAACCCAGAAACAGACAGACTCCACAGCTCAAAGACAATTGCACTTTTCATCACAATCCTTTTCTGCTTTCTCCTCATGACCACACTCTGGATTGTAGAAGAAAATGCACCTGCTCATGAAACATTCCTGACCACTGCACAGCCTACCACCATGAAGGAACATTATCTGATTTTACTCTCTCCTCAACTCAGAGAGAGGCGAAAGGAGTTTTGGAATAACTCCTTTGTACAGCTGCTGCACCAGCACAGTCTTGCCACCAATGCCACCAACTGCTGGATCTGTGGGTTGCTACCCCATGCCACTGGACATTCGATACCTTTCATCCCTTCACCCTTCTCAATTCACGGCTCCTGCCTTGCTTGGCTGATCCTCCTGCAAGAAAGCTATAAGGACAATGCCACCTCCAGCAAAACCATGACGCATTTCTTTCATGAGGTCTGGCGAAACAAAACCAAGACTCACTTCTGCCCGCAGACCTCCAACGACTCTATCCACATGGACATCCCCGCTAAAGAACGAATTGAAATGCAGGTGTTCAACAATCCAACCAGACCCACCTTCTCCTACCTACGGAAACGAACGGCTGCCACCCTGACTGTGGCTCTATCTGTCATCAACGTCACAGGCCATATGTGCATAGAAGGGCTTGGGACACAGCTGGTAGGCCACAGTGCTTGCCGTTTTACCAGAACTTTGGACTCCACCGATCCAACTTCTTTCGTATCGTCTCCAAACATGTACTTCATCTGCGGCACAAAGGCTTACACCTGGCTCCCCAAAGGCTGGGGGGGCACTTGTTTCATCTCCTTTATCCTTCCTCCGACTTATGTGGCTCCAGCGAATCACCATAGACAAAAACGAGCCAAGGACTTTGAACAAGCCGATTCAACAGGAGCACAGTTCCTCGATGCTATGAAGGGACTTGTTCCACTCTGGGGCCCGATGGCAAACAGCCGTGCCATCCGACATCTGACTCAGGCAGTCGAGACAAGGATGAACATCACAGCTGGTATCCTTGCTAACAACACCGCCGAGCTTCAAGCGGTCCGCTTGGTGGCTCTCCAGAACCGCCTTGTTCTAGATGTGGTTCTTGCGGACCGTGGTGGAGCATGCCGCATAATTGGGTCCAGCTGCTGTACATTTATACCGGACAATTCACCCTCAGTGTACAAGGCCATCGAACACCTCCACAGACTCTCTTCAGAAGTCCACCAGGAGCAGGAAGAATGGTCGCTTGGTGGATGGTTCTGGAGTACTGTTAAGAACTGGGGCTGGAGACTGTTTACCATTATCCTGATTCCTGTAGTTGTAATATGTGGACTATGCTTAGGAATTCAATGCCTGCCGCCTCTGTGTTCATTATGTACGAATTGTATTTGCCCTAAGACTGTGGACTTTGGAAATGAACGCATGGGAGCATTGTATGATGCCGAGGTTAGGAATTTAATGAAGATCGATATCGAGTAGACAAGCTGGCTAGATATGTTGAAAAGGGAGGACTGTTAAAACTTAGGCTGCAGCATCAACATTATCGGCGCCATCTTGCCCCCCTTTTCGAGCCCATTCGTGTGCATAAGCGGCAGCCATTTTGAGTACCATGGCCTCTCTGCCCATCACTGATAGCCAGCGCGTCTCTCTCTCTCTCTCCTGACCTCGCAAAGCATCCCCCGCACGCTGACAGCCCCCGCTCTCACATGCCTTGGGTCATAAACCCCTCTTCAGCGCAGCTCTGCCTCGGAACCCCATCCTGTTCCCAGCGCGACACCTCCCTCCATTCCTTTCATGGTCCCGGATCCTTTGATAACACCCCTTTTCCTGTGAGCCCGTTTGTCCTACTCGTTCCCAGGCCGCCACCTGGCCCTGCGGATCCTGTTTATTGCCCCCCCCCCTGTACAGTAGGAAGCTTCCCCCATCAAAGGATCCACGAGTTGATCAAAGCCCCCACCTTATGAGATCCGATCGACCACATACATTCCGTGAATCGGCGGAATGTCCAGCTGCGCGATAATCATCACCTGTTGTAACCAGGGTGGGGACTTCAACTGTAAATGTGTGTGGGAACGGGCCTGAAGCGGGGATTCCGAGGATGTCTTTCCGTACATCAAAGTAGTGACAGAGATGTGTTTTACGTAATAAAACAATAAACTTGTGTATAAGAGGCCAGGCCTCAGAGATGCGGTTAGAGCACCTCGAGAAGATACCCTGTTGTCTGATTTGATGTGTTCTGCTCCGTCGGAATAAAACTTCTGTTTCCTGCCTTCCAGTCTCCAGCGCCTGCCTCTTTGTTTGGTAACTTGAGTGGGTATAGAGGCGGTTAACGCCGGGCAACTCTGAAAAAGGTCACCAGCCCTACCTTTTTCCGCATTACCTGCTGAGCTCCCAAAGCCACTGATAAAGGTTGGGCGTACTTTGAAATTTTATTAGTTTTAGGCACACAGGGTCCTTTATCTTGGACCATGTTGTCGGTATCCGCGATTCTTAGCAGCATGTGCGGTTCTCGCACCGCCGGGATCCCAGAGGCCCCCCACGTCCTTTTAGTTATCCCTCCAGGTGAATTTACCTTTCAGATCCCTCTCCTACCAGTCTTATAATCCTCTGCACAGTTGGGTCTGCGGATCAGTTATGCCCACCTCTTGTGGTATTCTCCATTCAGGTCATACTTTAGTCGGTTACTCCAGAGTGTACGGTTGTGGTCCTTGACTCTGGTGGGGCCCTAAGACCGTGCCAGTACCAGTCACTGACCTAGTCTTCTGTGTCAGTTAGAGCTACAGGTGTCATTGTCTCCAATCCGACCTATGTACACCATCCTGCCTTCTGTAAGACTCTGCTAATTATTCAAGTCTTTGTGGACTTGTCGTAGCCTAACTACTTGGGGCAGTTCTTAGGGACCAGAGAGGCCGACTTCCTTCTCCCCACGATTTGCGATCGCTCTGTTGCTTTGCTCAGCGGGTACCTTCAGTTGCTCAGTGTATCGCGTCCGACCAGCAGAATCAGCATGGCCCTTCCTTCGCCTGCCTCATTGCCACTTTTGCGCCGGTATGTAGCTGGAGCTGTGACCAGCGTCCTCCAGAGGAGAGCGATAACCTCCGCAGCTGTTCACTTTCTCATCCAGAATATGCCGAACTGCCCTCCTTTCCGGGTCTATTCCCCGGTCTGCTCAATCCGGCTGCCAGACTGCCTGGGGTGCCCCCCAGCACTCCTCTGCAGTTCACGAAGTCTGCCGGCCCGCAGCAGCGCCCCGTCATCTGTCTTGCCACCTGGTACGGCCCCCGTATTTACCTCTGCGCGTCTCTTACTTGTGGGAGGAGGGATCGAGCCCACCTCCGTCGGAAGAGCCACTGTTCTGTCTGCTGTAGTGTATTTCTTAATTCAAGCCATCAGTTCGCCGGAGTCTCCTCACGTCTGCCTCATGGGCCCAGTACACAAGATAGTGGCCAGGCCCGGGCCAGGCCACACTCACGGCCGCAGCCCGCTCGTACTGTTACTTGAGTCAGCAGGTGGATGCTTGTTAGCACTAGAAACCTGTGTTCACTTACTGCACTACATGTTCCAGAATGCACTGCCAGATAGGGGAATGGTGTGCTGTCCCATACTGACGTGGGACTGATCAGGTGATACCTTGGGAGGTTCTTAAGCCTCCAAGTGCAAAATGGTGGTGCCTGGCTTTATGAGCTAAACCTTCCTGGTCTAGTTTGGTTCCCTGTCGCTGTGACCTTGTTGCTGTTCGTGTGAGACTCGAGGGCTCAACCCTTCCATATCCGGACTCCGAGCGCGGTGAGCGCTAAATCCTTTTTTCTTTTCTTCCCATGGATCTTTGTTCGCGGCTGTGCCGCTTTTGTTTACATCAGTGCTTCTCTTTCTCGGGACAAAGAGCCTTTTCTTTTTTTTTGGTGCTTACAACTTTAATTGGAGATTAACACCGCTGTGGACGTTCTGAGCCGGCATACTCCTTTGTGAAACGCAAGGACGCGTTTATTTACTTCCCCTGCAATTGCATTCCCGCCACAGGAGAAGCGCTGAGACGCGCTTGGTGTTTGCCGAACTCTGCTCCTTTGTTAAGCGCGAGGACGCGTTTATTTACTTTCCAGTACCACTGCATTTCTGCCAAGAGAAGCGCTGAGACGCGCTTGTTGTTTGCCGAAGCCTCCCTCCATTTTAAGTAGCTAAACGAGAGGACACGTTTCTCTTTTCCAATCCCCAGGATACCTGCTGGAGCTCCCAAGAACGCAGCCACCTTTTCTTTCTACAAAGTACCTGGTGTCCATCGGGCTACAAAGCACCTACATCTATTTTTTTACTTCACTTTCTAAAGGACCTAGGGCCAGATGTAGGTAAAACCATTTTACCGATTCTAAAATACCGAATTTTACCGATTCGGTATTTCAGAATCGGTAATTGGAATGTAGGGAAAAAAAAATCGGTAATTATTACCGATTCGGTAAAATTCGGTATCGGAGAATCGGTATTTTCCGAATCGGTATTTACCGAATCATATTTACCGAATTGGCATACCCCATTCATTCCTATGGCCCTTTTTGGCCATTGGATTGAATGGGAAATACCGAATCGGTAAATACCGAATCGGGAAAAAAACCAAAAGTGAAACCAATGAAGGCAGCCAGTCAGGTGCAAACACATGCCCCCTCCCTACCAGGAAGTGGCTACCCAGGCAGCTGCAACTAATTAGAAGGTTCTGGAGAGGCAGTCTGAGCTGAGCAGAGTCACAGAGCAGCAGGGAGTGTTCATTTCAACTTCACAAACTGAAAAATGGCAAGCAGCAGTGAAAGCCAGAAGTCTAACAGGAAGAGGAAAATCAAATTCAGCAGCATGGAGCTGCAGGTACTTGTGGAGGAGGTAGTGAGGGTGCACCCCAAACTTTTTGGCAGGCAATCCCTCACTGTTGCCGAGTCTGCCAAAAGAAAAATCTGTCAGGCAATTGTTGAGAAAGTGAATGCTGTGGGAGTCACAACCAGGAACACTGAGGACCTTAAAAAAAGATTCTATGACCTCAGGAGCCTCACCAAGAGGAAAATGGCTGAAATCCACAAGCAGGCAGGCCTAACCGGTGGAAGCAGGAACACAGCCCCCCCTGACTGACTTGGAGGAGTTTGTGGCCTCAACCATTGAGGCAGACAGCGTCTGCGGACTGGGAGATGTGGACAGCTCAGCCAGAGCTGCAGCAAAAAAAGGTAAGACGCATGCGCAGAAGGTAAACATCGTTTACCACAAAGTTTTTACAACGCGGTACCTTTAGCACGCATCCCTTACAACGCAAGTCGTTACCACGACTTGCGCTGGAGGGCGCTAAAGGATTAAAAATAGTAAATTTACTATCCCAACACCTTCCCTAGGGTCCACGGGGACTGGTGTTAGAATAGTAAATTATACTATTCGAAATCCGCACCCCCAACACAAGTCGTGGTAACGACTTGCGTTGTAAGGGATGCGTGGTAAAGGGATGCGTTGTGACGGTATGCGTTGTACCGTCATACATCCACGCAGAACGACACCCCCATTACAACCTGCTTCCCTTTTCCCTTTGAGGACAAGCAAACACCAGTCCAGTACTGCTAGCACTATACAGGAGCAATGCATTATGGAAAATGCAGTCAGCAAATGTAAGACCATGTGTAACAGCGCAGACATCAGCAAGTCAGTGAAATGAATGCAGATAAATGAAAGTGAAATGTGTAATTCATTTATTGTAGTGACCGTGACACAGTAGCACTCAGTTAATATACGCTCATTTATACCTAGGGGCCAAATCACGCAGTCGACCCACTGACACAGAAGGGACTGCACCAGAGAGGGAGGAGAGTGAGGAAGCAGGTTCAAGCCAAGTGGAAAAATGACAGGACAAAGGAGACACAACTGGCATGTCCTTGGAAGATGTCACTGCACAGACCACAGAGTTGTTGCACTCACCACAGCTTTCCCAATCCCCTCAATTGCAATTTTCACCAGAAAATTCACCACCTCAGCTCCAGTCCACTCCTGTAACCCCACCAGCCAGGAGGCGTGTCGTGGCCCCTATACCATCAATGGAGGCAGCAGAGGGTGAGGGGGAGGCTGAAAACACCGTGGATAAGAGTCCAGCAGCACTGCAGTCCACAAATGAGTTGGGCCCTTCTCGCAGGAGACAACACAGACACAGCAGTGCAGGCGGACGTGGTGAGGGCACTGTGTTCCGTGGGCTGGAGGGGAGCATGGTGCACATTCAAAGGATGTAGGGCAAATCCATCCAAGTCTGCCAACGCCAAGTCAGAGCCCTGAATGTGCACATAGGAGACATAGGGAAGGGCATGAGAGACATAGTGGAGGCGAATAAAGAAGTTGCCAAAACAAATAGGGAAATTGCAGCAGGGATGCAGCAGATGAGCCAATCAGTTACGCAGCTATGCGCTAAACTTGACAGTGTGTTACACACATGGCGCAGGGATCCCCGTGCCCAGAATTCAGCCATCAATCGCCTGGCCACTGCCACATCCCTGCTATGCAGGAGAGGCATGAATATGCAGGAGGCATTGACCCAAAATACAGCTGAGGTCACCAGGGGCAAGGCCAAAATGACCAGTGCTCTAGAGGCAATGCTGATCTCCCACACAGCACAGAATCCTGCCCTGGATGTGGCAGAGGGTGAGGACACCAGTAGCCGTATCAGCATAGCAAGCTCAAATGTGGAGACACGGAGTAGTACCAGGTGCCAAGCTGAGGCTGCAGGGCATGCTGAACAAAGCGAACAACATCCAAGTGGCTCAGGGAAGCGCCTGCGCAAGTGACATTACCGTTCATGGGTGAAGTAACCCGGGCCATACAGCCCCCACGTGTATACATTTTTTGTTTTTGCACGTATGTGCAGAAACGTTGTGGCACCATTAAAATAAGTTTGTCTCACACACAACCTGTCTGTGTCTCATTACTTACTCAGAAATAGTTGCGTGTAATCTCCTCATGTCTGTATCTGCCATCACTTGGTGTAGACACACCAGCAGGTAGTGGTTCAGGCACAGCAACCTCGTCGTCATGATCCTCAAAATCTGACGACTCCACCTCTGTGCCCTTCTTCACGGCAAGGTTGTGCAACATGGCACAGGCAGCAATGATTTTGCAGCAGGTGATGGGGGTATACTGCCGGGCACCTCCAGTCTTATGCAGGCACCTGAACCTGCTCTTCCATATACCAAAGGTACGCTCCACAACATTTCTTGTGCTCTTGGGGGCCCTGTTATATCTTCTTTGGCTTGGGTTTGAGGGGTTGAGGTAGGGGGTGAGGATGAAGGAGCGGAGGGCATATGCACTGCACCCTAAAAGGAAATGGGAGTACATTACTCACATGCATACATGTACTTGTTACTGCAATTGGTGTTAATGGGGTCGCACACTGTGTCTTACCTAGCAGGTATCCTTCACCAAATTCCCCTGCTGTCAGCCGTGCATAGATACCGCTGTTTTGAAATATGTAGGAGTCGTGGGTACTCCCAGGAAATTTCGCCACAAGGTCAGTGATGGCGCACTTGGCATTGCAGATCACCTGCACATTGATGGTGTGGGTGGACTTTCGATTCCTATATATGTATTCGGTGGCAGCAGAGGGACAAATGGGAATGTGGGTGCCATCAATGCAGCCAATGATATTGGGGAAATGCGCCATCAGATAAAAGTCAGATAAAAGTCAGTTTTTGTTTGGAGCAGTTCAGCATGGGTTTCAGGGAAAGTTATATATTGGTCCATCCTCTGTACCATGGCGTCAGGAATTTGTGGAAAAAGCGTGACAGGCTGCTCTGGGTCACCCCACGTACCGCAGCGACCACACTCTGGAAACTCCCTGACGCAAGCAGGTGTAGGCTGCACAGCACCTGCACGTGGGGTGGAATGGCGTGCGCCCTTGGGGTAGTGTGCTCCAAAAGTGGGTGGAGGTCCCTGATGAGGTCCAAGATGGTGTCTGAGTCCAACCTGTACCTCTGGAGAATCTCTGGCTCTGTGAGCATGAACAAGGTGATCCTCTGTCTGTAGACCTGCCATTCCCTCTCTCCTTCCTCCTGTAGCCGTAGCCACCTCGCAATGACATAGAATGCCGCCATCGTGAAAAAAGTATTGCATTTTGGGTCCTTTTTTATAGGCTGCACCTGGTTACCACCTGATTTCAATCCATGGTAAATACAGACTCAAATACCGAATTTCAAGCAAATTCGGTATTTATGAGCTTACCTACATCACAATTTTCAATTTTACCACTTCTTATTTACCGATTCGGTATTTTTACCGATTCGGTAAATTTACCGATTCTCAAACTGTTGCGATTCGGTATTTTTACCGATTCGGTAAATTTACCGATTCGGAAACTTTACTGATTCGGTAAATTTACTAAATCAGTAAATTTACCAAATCGGACGTTTTTCTGTCCCCTACATCTCAAATTCCAAATACCGGTCGGTAACGGCCGAAAATCAGTATTTTCGGCCGTTACCAACCGATATTTGGTGAATAATAAACAGCAAGATCTTTGCCTGATATTATTTTGTACTCATTGCAAGACTTTCTCAGCAGCTGTTTATTTTGGTAAAGAGACTTTTGTACGAGGATTCTCTTCAGCCAAGCTACAGGTGAGTGTGGGACAGCACACAGTTAGAACTGTATAGAATAGAGAAACCATTTATTGTTTTGGAAAGAACTTTATTGATTACATTTTGTTCATGTTCTGTTTTACTATACAGCTATCCTGACGATTCCCTGCCCTGGTCATATCTTCAGCTGGCTGAAAGTCAACTCTTGGTCTCTTCATTTTTAGGGTAAATCGCCTTCTCTGTTGTGTTCTCTGATGACACAGAGAGGGTGGTACCTTGGGAAAGGTTGAGACAATAGCTTCGCTCCCGGGGAATTGGACTTCTGCCTGGATCAACCTGAAAGCCCGACAATGCTGGTATCAGGTCTTACTATTTCCTGCAGCCCAGAAGGGAGATGGTATTAAGGTTGATCAGGATTATGTCGGATTCAGTGATGGCCGACGGGAGAGAAGAGAGAATCGTCTACTCTGCCATCTTGCCAGGCAACGCCCCCCAACAGCATGGGTGTTTACATGGATTTCCAAAAATGCGTTACATTTGCTTAGATGTGGAGGTGGCAAGGTGAGAGAAGAGTTTGATATTTAGGTTGTCTACAGAGTATTCTCCGAATGCAGTGAAAGTTAGTTGTTGTCTTTTGGGTCGATCTCAATGTGATGGTTGGATACTGAGCAGGGGGGTGGTGATGGCAAGGGGGTTTGTCCAGTCTAGGACTACGAGAGCAGGACTGGCTTTAAAGAAGTGTGACTGATGCATCAAGCTCAGAGCATTCCATTTGCGCTGCAATGGGAAGACAGGACAGATCAGACATGTCAAGCGTGACAGGCTAGACAAGAGCAGACTGCACAGATTTGTGTTTTCACAGCAATTTTCAGGTGGTGATAATAATTGTAAGTATACTCTGGTGGTTAACGCAGTTGCTGGAGAGAAATGTCTTTTGCTACGTCACAGTTTTACTCATCATTAAGAAGCACGTAGGATTAATGTGTCTGCGGCAAAGCACAATGTGTAACATGAAGATAACAGATTTGCATTTTATAGGTAGCTCAGTGAGGTACTGCTTTTGTTACTTGCAGTTCATAAGTTACAATCCTTCTAACAAAGGGGAGTGCAATATGAACCAACATAAAAGAGCTGCATGCAAACAGCAAGGTACAGGGTTAGAAACATGTTGTTTTTTATCTCAATCTTTTTCATTATTCTAAGGCTGCTAGAAAGGTTTTTTTGGGTAGTAATACATTCTTATTACTATAGGCAAGCAAAATAACTCTGCTATGTTTTAAATCCAGAGTTTGTTTCTCCAGACCAAGCACTCTTAACAGACAATTCCTACCCATATGATGAATGTTAGACCTGCCACCATTGGAGTGGGTCTCCCTTCCATTTTTTGCTGTTGCCTCCTATGTTTATGCTGGTTATAGATGCTTTGGGCACTGTGCTGCTGCTACTCAGTGCCACAGTGCAAGTGCTCCCTTTGGTAAATTGATGTATGGATTAGTGACTCCATGATTGGAGGACAGGGAGAAAAGTAGGATGCACAAATTGGAGCTGACCAAGCTCAAGATGGGTGGGAAATTGGAGTTAGAGAATAGGAAATTGGCCCTAGAGGGAAAGGGAATGCAATTTGAGAATGAGAGAAGTTTGAGAAAGTTGGAGTTAAACACTAGGAGCTTAGAGATTACTCCCTATGGTGGCAGCACACCGTCCATGCCTGTTGAAGCAAGAGTGTATATACCTAAGGATGTGGTAAAATAATTTTATAAACAATGTTGACATTGGGCAGTGGTTCAAGGCTTATGAGGTGTTGGGATATAAAATTATATATATACACACATGATTGGCCCACTATGCACCATATAACTGTGCATACATAAGAATAACCATATACTGTTACGTAGATATGCGTATGCTTTTCGACTGATCCATGCGGTCCTATGCAGGCCTATTGATATAACTGCGGTTAGTGTGTTTCAATTCTCCGTGTTCATGTTCCATTTCCCAGAAGTCACGTGAGTTAGCTTTCAGTACGAAACCATGTTGCCAGGCATAGCTTCCTTCTGTGATCTTTAGTATCTTTAGTGTGTGGCTCAGGGAAACCCAAGGTCGCACCTGCCTTTCCTTGTAGGATGCGTACATTCTAGCAGAGTCTGTTCTTGTACTCCCCGGGCCCCAGATAGACAAGAGGGCACCTCACTGCCCTGCCCCCAAAATAGTTTCGGCCTAGCTACTAGCAATCAATTGTGCCTTATATGGGTCTTCCTGCTGGCTCACTGACAACTTGTATTTTTCCTTGTAGGGTGTTAACTTGAATGTGTGAAACGTATTTGTATCATTTGTATGAAGACAGTCTCCTCTGCGCACCTCCAGGGTCGTGTAGACTGAGGTTCCCCTGACAGGGCTTGTATTTGATTGAATAAACGATTCGACTTTCTCTATTGCCGACTGCCTTCTTGTTCATTTTATTTATATATGTGCTATTGGTAAGTATAGCCAGGCTTTGCGAAATTTCGATTCCATCAGTTGGTGACTCCGCCAAGACTCTGCGATAGGGTCGTCCCCTACTGTAAACAGGAGCAGAAGGGACAGGAAGGAGTTCTGGCCGAGTGGGTGGACAGGCAGTATTTTGATCCGAAACACCCGTTTGTGGTATGACAATTAGAGATTCCGCCCTTGAGCCCAGTATCCTTCCCAGCTGCCGAAGACCCTACGCCGGAGTCCTACGGGCTTAAATCGAGAGAAGAACAGGCTGTGTCGGTCTGTTTAGGAATCTGCAGTGGAGAAGTCGGGATCGGCCTGAGTGCACCAGGTGAGTGAGTCTTTTGATTACGGACACTTGGGAAAAGTGTTCACTTGGTAATAGCAGTCTGCTTTTTGTTGGTGGTCGGGGAAGCCGGTCCACACAGGGAATCAAAGGGGTCTGACGTTGCGGTGCAGGGGCTGCACAGATAGACACCCTGTGGATTTGTTTGGTAAATATTGGAGATAATACTTGGTGCCTCGCGGGGCACGGAGTGCTCGCTCGGCCAAACTCACTCCGGAAAAAGCCCTGGGAACAGCTGGGTAAGCTAGGGTTCTGAAGCTTCTAGCCCCGAAACACCGGCCCAACCAGAATGCGACCAGGGGATACCTAGGAAGTGGGTTTGTGGTTTTCCTACCAAGTGGCTTATTTGTGGTTGAATTTCGGAGTGGTCTGGAATTCTTTTGAATTGATTCCCCGAACGAGAGTCGACGGGCTCTGTTCGTATTAGAAGACATGTCATTTGCATTTGAATTTGTATTGAGCTCATTTGTTACCCTGACGCGCTTTACAGCACTTTACATGATTGAAAATTAGGAAGTGTATGAGAGAGTGAATGGTGAAGAGGGCGCCCGCATGAAAGGAATGAGTGAAAATTTATAAATAAGAATTATGATATTGTCCTTGCCATGCCTTGTTTAAGCAAAATATGTTTTGGGTGCTGCTGTCGGAGAGGTCCTCGGCTGGAAGAAAGACAGCCCGCCCCTCCCGAGGGAAGCCCCAGTTTTGATATGTATGTTAAACATGGTCTTACACCAATCTTGTTTAATACTTTATGGCACAAATACACCAGTGATAATACTGACTTACAATGGCCTCTTACCGGGTCGTTCGATGAGAAAAAGATTAATTACCTCCAAAATAAAATGTTTATGAAGAAAAACCGTCAGTCGATGTTTGACTCCTTGAACCTATGGTTAAAGGAGGCAAAACGGCGACGTATAAGGGAGGAGAAATCGGGGAAGATTAAATCAGGACAGACTGTAACGCAGAAAGCCGTAGCTTACGATAAAGGAAAGGTGGAGGAAAATATTGCCCAAATGGATAGACAGTTCCGTTTAGAAACAGACAGAAGTTACGTGGCACGACCCGATGTCGGAGATGAGCTGGAGGATTTATTGGACGCCCGTCCACCTCCTCCTTATGCCCCACAGGGTTTATACCCAGCAGTGCCTTTGGCCCGAGTAGATCACCCTGGCGCTGCGTTAGTCATAAATGATCCTATGGGAGCCGTGGCTACGGCCCCATTGGA